>NC_063159.1:15474781-16675281 GCF_020921035.1 Rhodamnia argentea | reverse complement strand
ATATACAAGAAAGGTGGGCTTGACTTTCAAGTGTAACACTTTTCAACAGCAGAATCAACTCCGGTAAGAAAAGTCATGCCTTGTCTTTACTCCATAGGAAAAGCTACTTCATTTCTTTGCTGATCAAAATGTAAGATCTGCCACTTCTCCTCCAGTTGTAAGTAACACATCAATTCAAAGTCGTGATCAACAAGTAAAAAATTGATGACATGTTATTAGAATGAGATTAAAATACAAACAAAAATTTCCAAGGTTGTAGTTTTGCTCTTGACAGGTTTATTTCAATACTTTTGGTAGATTAAGCAGATTTTGCTTCAGCAAGGAATAGATTATCAAAGTAGGGTGCGATGATGGATAAGCACCACATTAAATGACCCAATTGTCCCAATGAAAACTGTCCAGTAGTTAGATGGAACATAATCAGCTTTTCTTCTAGCTTCAGACTTAAGCCTGAAGTTTACTATCACGTCTGCAGCTAATAAGAATGAAGCCGATCAATATCAGAAACTCATTCATGCCAATGGCTGTGCCAATGATGTTCACAAAAATTAGTCCAAAAACATTCATTTAGGTTGGGAAACATCACCCTGAAAGTGATAGTAGGCATCGCTCAAAGCAGTTTTTGGGGGGATGCCAATTCTTAGGCAAAAGAAGGTATGCATAAACAAAGTTAATTCTGCTAGTTCCACCTTATTAGAGGCTGTCTAGGCACATCAAGTAAAAATGCACGGTGTTTTCTCAGGATCAATGGCTGAAGCTAAACAAGGCAATGGTCTACATACCCTTTAAAATTACATGGGTTAAGTCAATTTCATGAAAGATTACTAGCTATTATTCTTACAATAATTTATTGTGATGTAACAAGTTGTACTGTATAAAAATATAATACTGACAGTGACTTTAATTGCATGCATCATCTCCTCAAGCAGCGTGTGTACACACCATCCTTGTGTCTTGATGATTTGTGTGGGCTAAATCCATTCTACTTTTAATAGCAAAATCCCTAAATATGTTTGAGATGACTTCTATTCATCAAGAAAACATGATATACGTGCCTTTGGATGACTAAGAAAGGATATAGATATTGAGATAACCATATTACGCACCTTGTGAAAGATATAGCAGAGACATTCAGGCATAAATCGAACATTTGAAGCTTCCCCCCATATTAGAAGATAGAGCGCGAGGTAGATAAGTTGCAACTGTTGTCTGTCAGAACCTTGGGGAAACCTGGAGGAAAATTTGTGGTTTGCCAAAACATTGAGCAGACCTGCAAATCAGTTCCTTCTCAATTTTCAAATGAAAGATTTATGTGATAGTAAGGCAGAAAAGCTTACAGAAGATTTTGCTTCTGATGAAGATAATTGCACCAAGATCGATAGTTCTTGAGAATTTTATCCATCAGCTGATCAACAGTGTCACCATTCAACTACAGGAAGTATGTGGCCAATATTCAATCACACCTCATTTTAAAGTGAACTCTGCTATTTCCATATAAACCTATGCAGAAAATGATGTACATACCAGAGTATACTGTTCCTCATGTCTATTCCTTATGTCCATGTTGGCAAGTAAAAGAATTAAATGCTCCCTCTGATTTGCTACATTTCCTTTCTTCAGCAACAAAATGAGAATCCGTATTTAGTCAGATGACGTATAATTTCCTTCATTAGAGATTACAGAAAGCAAAGCTGACCTATGAAACTTTAGAAAGGTCAAAAAAGTGATAAAATTTTATTCACTTTTGAGAAATCACAGAAGGCTAAGTCCACTACATAGTGTTAACTTGACTACATAGGTAAGCCTTTCCACATGAGGCATGTTATTACTTCGTGCATTCAAAACACGAATACTATAAAAGCTATAGGATCCTTGACATCACAGTTAGCCAAAATCAAATTTAAAGCCCAACGTCGCCACTGTCATTTGCAATCTCAACATTAATAACCTAGACCAAACTAGGATGCCGAGGTTCATATGCCTCAAGAGATATGATTAGCAAGACATTTTTGTGGGAAGCAAACAGTTATGTGTAAAACTCCAACGAAAACTTAGATTGGTAATTTTTACATACAATTTTGTGAAACCACTTATCATGATTCAACTGCAAAGGAATGGGCCAGTTAATTCAGGTGATTCACGTCGTTGGCAATGTTTTCAAACCATACCAGTATGAAAGCGGAGAGGCTGGCAATTCGCAATTCAGCCAGTGAGACCATCTGAACCCTTCGATTTAGTTAAACTGAGTGAAATAGGTGATATAGTGAAGTAATTCAACAATCGATTTAGGTCCAAGTGAGTGCGCTTTTAGCTAGCAGAGATCATGGGTTCAGTTTCCGCAACACCAATGGGCATTCTTTCTCTCAAGGGGTTCAGTTCGTTGGTCTAAAATTATCCACACAAATAAGTTGCCTGTGCAGCTGGATAAGATCTGGGCTCACATCAATGGCAGGGCACAGGTTCAGACCCAGCTCAGCCACGTCCTTTACTTTCCAAAAATACTCCAGCCTCACCCTTCGTCAAGTCACCGGTTCAAACGGACCAGTCCTGTCCGGTTTCCCAAACACTGGTAGTAGGCCAAACTTGCCACATGAAAAGGTTGGTCGACATCATTTCTTAATGATATTACGTACTTCTAGTTCCAACTATTAGTTGGGCTCAAACAAAAATTTCTATATCATTGTGAACGGTGCATAAACCACCTCTTCTGTTGTAAAAAGAGAAGAAGTGAGAGTACTTTCAGCGCACTATGGAGTCAGAGATCATGCGCAGCTCTAGAATCAGCTTGCTAAAGGAGGACCTGAAGCAATATCAAGGCACAATAAGGGATTCAAACGATAATAGGATATTTAAGACAAGTTTTACCTGGAACCCAAAAACAGATGAAAGCCAATCAAGTATATCAGTGATGGACTGACTCCCCTGCTTCGGTATTACCAAATTGTCATCCTCAATGCTCCGCACCCCATGAACTCGGGGCATTGGAAGATTGTCCACTTTGCGTATAGCCTGAAGCGCAGCCTTAATCTAGACATTTCATAAAATTTGATGAGTAATACAGCCACTATTGAAAAATTCCAATGCAAACCTTTCATAAATTGAAATTTTACCTCAGAAAGTTCCATAATTGCAGGTTTAACCCCAATTACATCTAATGGTAAAATGTTATAGTGCACAGACTGTTCTCTTCTTCTCTCAACTTCTTCAGCATACCTTTTTGTCTGTAGAGCAAAAGCAAATTGCAGATACCATTAGTCAGTGCTGCCACAGAAAAGAACACAAAGATGAGCATAGGCTAGGATACTAAATTTCTTCCACTAGAACCTGATCATCAATCTTTGAGGATGGCACCACGGTTTTCAGAACATCATATAATACTCTGGCAATCTGATCTATCTTTGCCATTTCTTCCCTTCAAGAGTTAATAGAAAACAATAGAAAAAAGAAGAATCAATAACGTGAAGAGGTATGGCAGTCAATCAAATAACGGTAGAGCCTTACGGCTTTTTGGTGTATTGGGCATCTTTGATATTTTTCTCATAGAACATCCGGTAATACAACTGGATTTCTTTAGGATCACTTCTGGCAAGCTGAAATCCCGTCTCCACTTCTTCCTACAAAATTAGAATTTCAGAATTAAACAGTTTGCATACAAGTTACAACGCAGTCCGTGTGCTGCTTTTTCCCCCACAAAGGCTAAACTCTGTTACAAATTCACAGAAATGCTGACCGATGACAAGAATGTAATATCATTATCAACAACCAATAGGCCTAACAGCATTGGAGCAACAGCAGGCCATAGACAAAACGAAAGACATTTCAAGCTACCAAGAGCAGAGACATTGCGATGCTCTTCACATTTAAATGCCTTGTTAGGATGATACCTCTGCATCCTCCCTCTTTCTAACCTTCAACTTAAATGACAAATGGCACCAACATATGAGGTCATTTATAAGTTGGCATCCATGAAATTGTCCTTCCAGTTTATATCGAACATCATACGATTTGTCAGGATTTCCAAGAAAACTTCAGATGAGAACACATAGAAGCACATGACCATTCAGAAAAAAAGAATTGATCTCAAAGGATCAAGCACCAAATAGTGCTGACAAACTCTGCTCTGAGTAGTTCAATCCCCCAACTCAGAGATCAACTAACCATAAGTAGAGCAACTCTGAAGTCGCATCAAGTCATTGAGTCCGTAATGCTTTGGACAAGAGTGGCCTAGGGGGCAGGAATGGTGCAACTGTGGGATATGATTGTTGGATAAGTGGTCATAGAGGTTTCTGGACGAAAATGATAGACCTCGGGCACCGATTGCTACTCTATGTATATGCAGTTTCGGGGGCTTTCTGTAGTCTATGGTCCCTCGAAGAACCAATCCTCGAGAACTGGAAGCCTTTAAATCCCAAATGAATAGACCTTGGCCGTTTATTGAAAACCCATTAAGAGTTTATGCATTACAACACATTGTATGGGAATTACAACAAAACACACTTGGCCACGACCGTGGACGGTCCCTCAAGGGGACCATGGAGGCCCCCTCAGTTTCAGATATGGCTTCGTTAACTCTAACACCGCAGAGTACTTGAGAATAAGCCTTAGGAATTTATCAGTAAGGGTTGCAATGCATCAGCTTCATTTCTAAATTTGTCATACTCAATGTTGAAGAGATTCAAAGGGAAAATTCCGGATATATGTCTGGAGTGGTGATTAACTTTTTCTGCTGAATTTTTAATGATTGTTCTCTATTGCAAATAGAGAAGCAGCTTTTAGCATCACTCTATCTAATTCAAATTAGTGCTAGTTTTCGCTGGTGTTCTAAATCAAGAAGCCTTCGAAAAGCATGGGTGATGAAGAGACCCATTTCGTTCTTTGGAAGACCATTTTCACAACAGCAGAAGATTTGGGAATGATAAAGCTTCACAAAACCTCACAAAAGACAAAATATCTGATGTGGAATCGTATTATGGGGCTCTTAAGCGTAAGAACATCATAATCACTTTACATGGAAGCATGAGGAATGCTAAAGCTCCATCAAAGGTCAGTTCTTTGTTATATTTATTTTTTATTTTCAATTATGAACTGAGACTCTAGATAACAAAAAAGAAAATGACAACCTGAAGCTTAGAAAATTCGAACTGTCAATCGGTTTTCCATGCAAAAACAATTGGTACATCTGCTTATTCAGTGGTTGCTGGAATTTATCACATTGTTGGTTTTTTGGCAGGGATATGTTGGGCCATGCCCACTGCTGCAGTAAACGCAATTGGAAGCTGGAAGGCATATCAGTCAGTTTTGATAGAGACTGTGGAACTTAATGCCATCTTGTGTAACATGGAAGATCTGGTGGGAGAAAACAGAAAGGTTTTCCAAAGCCGATTGCTATTGCTGACAAGTCAGCTGTGGAGTGATATTCTGCTTGAAGTTGCTGGCCTCTTGTCTATTCATGTCCTAATTGTATAGTTTCTTTTTTATTTTCCGATACAGTCCTATGTATAGATCCAGTCTAATAGGATGCTCTTGTTTATGTCAGAGTCAACTTAAACAATCTATGACTGCAAATCCATGGTAATATCGCTCAAGTGATTTTCTCACATCTTGATAGATTAGTAAATGTGAAAATGCAGTCTCAGGCCATTAGATCTAGCAACCAGAGTCTCTTCTGTTAGTTTAGCTGTCACAGCAAAAAGACAAAATGCATCACTGCTAGTGACATGATGTATAAATGAACTGATAATATGTTTCATCATTCAGCAATGCTGCTATGACAGGCCAAGAGACCACGTGAACTAGGAAAGATACCTTCTCAAGCCTGTGTAAGAGATAAGTCTTAAACTGGCGAACACCCCGTCCAGCTGATGTTGGATCCATCGTATGAGCCTTCTCAAATGCAAGAAAGCGACCTAATAGGAGAGATAAAGCAAGGAAAAAGAGAAGTTTTTTACAGAATAGGAACAGAACCATATTTGGAGTCCAACCAATGCAATTTCAACCTTGCCATGAAACATCTTTATATTTGGAAAGAAGACTAAGAATGAGGTAGACCACTGAGAAAGAATAATCAGCATGCATGAAAAGCATTTTAATATCTGCTCCACTCTTACAACTGATAAGACGCAACTTCCAACAACAGAGAAGTAAACATGATAAGACCCAACTTCCAACAATGGAGAAGTAAACAGCATAGACAGAATTTTCATAAAAGAAAGATGACATCATTGCTGTTCTCTTATTAATGAGCCATTAGGGCTACCATAATGGCTCAAACCAAGTCAAGTTACAACTTCACATTTATTTCTGTATAAATTACAATGTTCATATCGACCATAAGCTTTAGACACTCATCTTGGCTACTTTGTTGTTTGAATAGTAATCATCTGTGGCTCTAACATAGAATTCCGTGTTTTAACGGTAAAGAGAATTCCACGATTTCAAGTAAATGATTTTGTGACGTGAAGCAACAGAAAGTACGTTCCATTTTGGACACTAGCTACTAGTCCAATAATCTGTTTGTATATGATCATAGTCAATTTGCATGAATCCCCAATAATCTACCATGAGAAACGGATTCTCTCAGCTTAGGTGAAATATTAGGTAAATGTAGCTTTGATATATCACTCGAACAAAAATTAAGCGGTTAAGATGCACACAACAGTTTCAACCCATCGCTCCCCTTAAGGCAATGCTTCATGTTCTGCAAAGTAAATCGAGTTGAGTTTTCAACCGACAAAAAAATTCTGAGTCAAGTTACCTCCTCCAACTCCTCTAAAAAGACAAGACCCCAATCAATTAACAGAAAACAGAATATGACCAGGCAGATAACAGGTAGTTTTTTTTTGGTAAGGGGCAGATAACAGGTAGTTCATCGCTGTTCACCTAAAAAAAAGAGTACTGGCTTCAAAAATTGTTTACCGTCTAAGCAAAGGTTTAAGAGTAGCAGAGAGAGAGAGAAAGCTATTGTCGTTAATGATGTTTAAGCAAACTATAATGTCATGTGACCTATAATTGTAAAGAGGATTCCATTTTGAGAGCTCTCAAGAAGACATATCTCGAGCATAAACTTTGAAATGACTTTCTTCCCAAACCTATCAAACTTATATTAGATAGATTCAGTTATATAATCAGACATTAGATAAGAAACTAGACGCTAGAAGATTAAATTATGAGAGAGTAACTATTTTAAGAATACTCCGCGCATTTTTTATATCGAACGCCATGAAGCATATAAATGGGAGCAAACATACAGCTAATAATCATTAAGTATATTTAGAAATATAACCGTGGAATGACTTCCTTCTTCCACTTCTTCACTTTTCATATCTATTTAACCCCTTTCATCTAAATCATGCCATCAAACCCATTAAAGTTTGATAGGTAAACTCTGCAGTTAACAGCTGTTACATGATTTTTTTTTTCCCAAAGCCGACAGTGCCCATAAAGAATTCTTGATGAGAAAACCAATTCCCTCTCGGGTGACATGTCTGAGTTATCTACCAAAAAGATTGACAATTGAAGTCGCCTGATAAAATGAGAAGGGGAGAAAAAAATCAAGCACGCACGAGGCGTGAACAATGATAGAGACAGAATCAAAATTCGACCACGTCGACTTGGACATTGACTTGTCCCGCAGGAAAATTCATTGCATAAGTCGGTCGTGGAAAAAAGATTGAACTTTTATCGTCGAAACATAAACAACCGCATGGCATGGCATTCTTGTGATTGACTCCACCAAGTCGCCTATGAAATTTTTGCCATAGAACGAACCGAACAATGGGATACGGGGAAAATAAAGCGAACAAAACAGAAATGGGGACGCGACAGAGAGAGAAGAAGAAGAAGAAGCTCACATAAATATGCAACCCTCGGATTCTCCTTCTCGACCTCGTTGGCCACGCGGAGGATCGGCACGACAGGGGCGAGAGAAGAGGGCACCACCTCGCTGTCGACGACGGTGCCGTCCTCGGTCGGCAAATCGACCATCGTCGTCTGCGCTCTCGTCATTTTCTTGGACGGCGACCGCGGCAGGCCGGAGCCCGGCTCCGGCTTGCTCCCGCTCGAGCTAGCCATCCGCGACGGCGGTTCCCCGCAGAGAGGCCGCCTCTAGTGTCACCGGCTCCGGCGGCGATTTGGGTTCCTACTGTGCCAGTCAAAGTCCAGCGATTAGCCGTCGTCCCGCTCTGGTTGTGTGGGTCTCGAAGTGTGATGTGGACTGCACCCATCATCATCTTTTCCGCCGATTATATACGCAGAGAGAGAGAGAGAGAGATACTTCGGGTGGTGAGTGGGGAAAAGGGAGTTGCTCTGGGAGGAAGAAAAGAATGAGAGAACGTGCGTGGGAGGACTGTTGGGTCGCCGTGAATGCTTTTGCTTTCCGAGCTGATAAACAAGTACCGATTTTCAGAGATTTGGACATTTGCTTTCTGGGAGATGGCGGAGAGAGAGGCGCTGCTTTGTGCTTTCCTCGTTTTTTGGGTTTTCGTGTCTGTCTGAGTCAGAAATGCGGCTCTTTTGCTTTGCTTTGCTTTGCTTTGTTGCGCGCGAAAGTGTCGAACGAGGAAGCACTGTCATGCTGCTTTTCCCCCAGTTTAAACTTTCGGTTTGTTTGTCTTGGGCTCTCTTATGTGTTGGGTTTGGGCCCGAGCCAGTGGATTTAGAAAGCTCCGGGAGAATTACCAAACAAGTCTTTAAAAAACTTTTTGTAATTATCTTAATTCAATCTTAAAAAATTTTGCCTTCAATGCAATTGGATTTAGAAAGCCTCAATACAGTTCAGCATCCATGTCAACGCCGACCGGCCAAAATTGGGCGGATGGACTGAATTAGCATAATTGTAAAAGGTTTATGACTGAATCAATAAAAAAAATTAGGAATAAATTAACATAATTACAATTGTTGTAAAAGTAAACGATGATCTTTGGAATCAACTCAAACATAAAACCAACTTGAAATATGGAGAAGAGATAAGAGAGAAGTGGGGAGCAAATGTTAACTCTTTTCCTCATTCATCAACAAGTTTACAAAAGCCTCTATTTATAGGCTAGAATGTACATTACATTGAAAGAGAAAAAATCGCTCATGGAATGTGAAAAGTGAAACATCAATCCATATCAATGTATATCAATGTATTTGTAACATACATTGGAAGAGGAAATGGTGAAAGGTGAAACATCCACATATTATTAATATATTTATAACACTCCCCATTGGATGTTCACATTTTTATTATACGCTGTTTAAACTGTCTCATTAAAAACATTGCCAAGAAAAATCCAATAGGACAAAACTTTGCGAAGGGAAAAAGAGTACAATGCGCATAATACTCCCCCTCATATTAATAGTCATTGCACGTAGGCTACCTCATTAAAAATCTTTGGCAAGTAAAACCACGTGGAAAAAAAAAACTTACAAAAGGAAAAAGAGTACAGCCATAAACCTTCTGGGTTTCATCCTTCGGGGATAGTTAATCCCCTCCCCCTGATTGAAGTAGTCACCCAAGTCAAAGCATTCCTATTCCATATATAAGTTTTTCAAATGTGGAAGTAGGTAGGGATTTAGTGAACAAATCTGCAAGATTATCACTAGAGCGAATTTGATAGATATCGATTTCACCTTTTTCTTGGAGTTAGTGCGGGGTAAAATAACTTAGGTGAAATATATTTAGTTCTATCACTTTTGATAAATCCATCATGCATTTGTGCAGTGCAATGCAAGCCACATTATCCTCAAAAAGTATAGCGGAGGCATCATGAATTGAGGATAAGCCACATAAATCTTGAATATGGTGTATCAAAGTTCTTAACCAAACACATTATTTGGCAGTTTCAAATAATGCAATAATCTCATAATGATTTGAGGAAGTAGCAACTACATTTTGTTTTACCGACTTCCATGAAACCGTCGTGCCTCCACAGAGGAACACATAACCAGCCCGTGACTTGACATTATGAGAATCGGACATATAGCTAGCATCCGAATATCGCACTAATGTTAAATCTTTGTTTCTTTGGTAAAATAAACCAAGAACAACAGTTACTTGAAGGTAACGTAGAATATGTTTAATGCCATTCCAATGTTTTCGGATTGGATTAACACCGTGTATAGCTAGAACATTTATCGCAAATGCAATGTCAGGCCTGGTGCAAAGCTCTAAGATAAGGAACTTTAAGTCCTAACCTATCATCATTTTCCTCTTTAAGTCTAAATGGATCTTTGTCCACTTCGGGTGAACGGACCACCATTGGTGTGCTGAAAGGATGAGATTTATACATATAAAATGTCTCCAATATCCTCTTCGTATAATTAGACTGGTGCAATAAAACTCCTTCCGGGAGGTGCTCGATCCGTAGGCCGAGACAATACTTGGTTTGGCCCAAGTCTTTCATTTCAAATTCCTTTTTCAAGCAAGAACAAGCTTTGTCGAGCTCTTTTGGAGTTTCAATTATATTCAGGTCATCAACATAGACGAATATGATGGCAAAACCATTTGGTGACCTTTTTGTGAACACACAAGGATATATTACATTATTTACATATCCCCTCTTCATGAGATAATCACTTAACCGGTTGTACCGCATGCAACCGGATTGTTTAAGACTATATAATGATCTTTGCAATTTAATACTATACATATTGCGAATTTCATTCATTCTCATATTAGGAATTGGAAATCTTTCAAGGACTTTCATATATATATCGGTGTCAAGTGACCCATATAAATATGTAGTCATAACATCCATTAGGGGCATATCTAGATTCATACTTATTGTCATATTGATCAAATAACGAAACATAATATTGTCCATTACGGGAGAAAAAATGACATCAAAGTCTATACCGGGTCTCTGCGAAAACCCTATGGCAACTAGTCTTGCTTTATATCTTACCACATCATTATTTTCATTGTATTTTCTTACAAACACCCATTTATATCCAACAGGGATAACATCTTTGAGTGTTCGAATAACAAGTTTAAAAACACAACGTTTATTAAGCGAGTCTAGTTCCGCCTTAATTGCCTCCTTCCATTTATTCCAATCTAAACGCTTCTGGCATTCAAAAATGGATTTTGGCTATGGATTTAGATTATCTTTTGAGACAGTGAATGCTACAGAGGAGGCAAATGAGTCGTCGACGACAGTTGTAATTCTATCATATCTCACTCCTCGTATTCATATAATTCACTGCAACCTCTATATTAACATCAACCAAATCCTCATCGTTTCCTATATTAATAAAATTTGGTCGTTCCATATTCCCGAGATTGTTATTTGGGGCGGTTGTACTAATTTCACTAGGATAACTTTCCTCTGCAAGAAGCGTATTGGGTGACTGAATGTTTTTTATTTTCTGCGGATTTATGTCTTTAGCCCCAGTGAGTCGTCCACGCTTCCGGCGTTAACTAGGCTCATCCGACATTTTTGGTCCCAAGGGGATCTCCACTCTAGGTGGTGCGTTTTCTGCCGGAATATAGGACTTAGTCACCCCTTTGTGATCGGGAAATGCATCCGCGCGTTTACTTGCTAAATGTTGCAAATCAATAATATTCTAAACTTCAAGTTCAGTCATGCTTGTATGTAAATGAAGATAATTCAATTGATCTTCCTTCCAGGAAATTTCACTACATTCTTTAAGCTTCGAGCTTTCTCCCCCTAATGCCAAGAAACGTGTCTCATCAAATATACAATCAGCAAACCAGGCAAGAAACAAGTCACTCGTCTAGGGCTCTAAGTATTTTATAATAGATGGAGATTCATATCCCACATAAATACCAAGTCGACGTTGAAGCCCCATTTTGGAATGCTGTGGAGGTAGTATAGGAACATATACGGCACAACCAAATATTCGCATATGGGAAACATCATGTTCACATCCACGTACAAGTTGAATCGGTGAGCATTCATGATATGCAGTGGGTCGAATTCTAATCAATGATGCAGCATGCAATATCGCATGTCCCCATAAACTAAAGGGTAATTTACCCCTCAACAGCAACAGTTTATCAATCATTCTCGGGCGTTTAATTAAAGATTCTGCTAAGCCGTTCTATGTATAAGTATGTGGCACAGAATGCTCCACGTTTATCTCAATAGCCATACAATAGTCACATCAAAGGCCTTAGACGTGAATTCACCAGCATTATCTAACCGGATCTTCTAGATCGGGTAATCAGGGAATTAGGCATGTAATTTAATTAACTAAGTGAGTAATTTTGCGAAAGTTATATTACGTGTTGACAACAGGTCAACGTATGTCCATCGCGTTGAAGCATCAATCAGAACCATGAAGTATCCGAAAAGTTCACACGCAGAGTGGATAGACCCACATATATCTTCTTGAATTCTATGTAAAAATATAAGAAATTCCACTCTTACTTTAGTAAGAGACGGCCGTACAATTAATTTACCCTCAGCGCACGTATCGCATATATAATCAGTGGGCGAAGGAAGCCCACGATTTGTTAATGAATGTCCAACTGAATGTGTTAATATTCGGTGCATCATATTCAACCATAGGTGACCACCCAAACGGTCATGCCATAATTGAAAACCTTCTGGTTTGGGAACTTCAGGTTCATCGCAACATGTTTATTACTCATATGTATATAAGTATAGTATAATCCGAAGGAGAATGATGATAGCTTTTCCATAATTTGTTTTCTGTATTCACTCATCCGGGTTATATATAAGTATTCTTGACCACATTCAGTCTCGATTTTAACATGAAACCCGTTGTAACGAATATTTTTAAAACTTAGAAAGTCCTTTTAGACCGTAAGCAAAATAAAGCATCATTAATAAAAAATTTTGTACCCATTGGTAGTATTACACGTGCTCTTCCGGAGCTTGTAATAATGTTACTATCGCCTGAAATAGTGGTAATATTTCATTCACATTTTTTTATTATCTCAAAAAACTTCCTTTGCTGGAGGATAGTGTGTGTAGTACCACTGTTTACAAGACAAAAAATACCAATGTTCTCCTCGAGGTAATTGCTTAGCATCATTGATGAAAAAAATAAAAAAATGAAATTATATTATTAAACATGAATATTTTTCAAAAACTAAGAGAATAAATGTGAATAAACATTAACATATACTCTATATATATATATATATATATATATATATATATATATATTGCTTAATCTAAATCCAAAAAATGATCAATATCAAAAGATGTATTAGCAAGAGATGATTCTTTATTCTCCATTGAGGGCTTGGTTGCAACGTTGGCTTCCTTTTTTTCTGTCATCTTGTTTCCTTTGATAGAGATCAACCAGGTGCTTTGAGGTGCGACAAGTGCGAGACCAATGGCCTGTAAAACCACATCTATGATAAACATTGGTACCAACCTGGCTAGGTACTTCTGGACCTTTTTTTCTTTGTGGACCACGTTTAGTTCCTTGTGAACCTCTATCTAGGCTCTTATAAGGTTGATTTTTCAAGTTACGCCATTTGCCCTTCCAACGCCCGTGGCTCTTGTTTCTGTGACGTGTGACGTGTGCTTCAAGCATAGGTGCAAATCCAAGAGGACGAGAATTATGATTTTGCATCAACAAATGGTTGTGTTTTTCAGCTACAAGTAGTACGTAGATTAACTCTGAATGCTTGGATTAATTATTCGCCCTATACTGCTATTGGAGTACAAGGTTATTAGCATGAAAGGTAGATAATGTTTTTTTTTCAACATTTCAGTCTATGTGATCTGCTGGCCACACAGTCTTAATTGTGATACAATTCGGTGAATAGCAGAATTATATTCTGCTACGGACTTAAAATCCCGAAAGCGTAAATTGATCCATTGAAACCTGGCATGAGGAAGGACCACTTCTTGTTGATGATCAAAGCGTAAATTCTCCTCAGTAAGATACTCAGCCTTTAAATCTTCATGTAAATGGTGGAGGATGAAGATAAGAGCCTTAGCCTTTTGGGCTGGAGGATAATTAGATTCTGGGAGAATAGATCGACTGAGATCTAATGATGTTAAGTGTATCTTGACATCAAAAATCAATGTTAGATAATTACTTCCGGTAATATCTAACGTTGCAAACTCTCTCTGGGTAATATTTGACATACTTAAAAAAAGAAATTGTAAAGATATTAGATAATGGAGATAAAAATGTGTGTTACCTTAAGTGATATCCAAGATTCTAACCGGCTCGTGCCGATAACGTGTTGTAAAAGTAAACGATGATCTTTGGAATCAACTTAAACATAAAACCAACTTGAAATATGAGAGAAGAGATAAGAGAGAAGTGGGGAGCAAATGTTAACTCTTTTCCTCATCTATCAACAAGTTTACAAAAACCTCTATTTATAGGCTAGAAGGTACATTACATTAAGAGAGGAAAAATCGCTCATGGAATGTAAAAAGTGAAACATCAATCCATATCAATGTATATCAATGTATTTGTAACATACATTGGAAGAGGAAATGGTGAAAGTTGAAACATCCGCATGTTATTAATATATTTATAACAACAATAGATTTATGACTTTTTTGATAATTATTCCCTCTTTTTCCTTATCAAGAAGTCATAAGAAATTGACCTTGCCAAAAATCAATTCAATTCGTATACATAGTTAGGAAAAAGATACAAATAGTCTTTGAATTTTGGTCTAATGTATAATGTAATCCCTGAACTTTTAATTTGTTTAGTGTGGTCCCAAAACTGTAGCCCAATATACTATATCGTTCATAAAATTTTAATCCATTCAATATGGACCTTGAAATTTTGGTACAAATTTGGACTATATGAAAATAGTCAGTATTGTCCTTCCATTAATTCAAGTTAAAGAAATTTACAAGTTTGGCTTCCAATACATTACGTTTGAACGGAGGACCAAAAAAATTTGCGCGTTGATCATATACGCAAGAAATTTAAATCTAATTAGAATAAGACAATCCCTTTAAGTCATTATATTTGGAGAAACGGTTATTTATTTGATTTGATAACGTGGATTATCATATTTTGATTTTAAGTTGATTATTTTATGTGGATAATCCATGTATAAATTTAGTCCATTGTTCAAACTTATTGGATTGAAAGTCAAATCAGCAAAATTCATTACCTTGAATTACTATAAAAAATAAAATCGAAAATTAGGAACTGGATTTAACATACATTAAAAATTCAGGGACCACATGAAACCAATTATAAGTTTAGGGACGACATTGTAGATTGGGCCAAAATTCTGATGTCATTCGTGTAGTTATCCGACATAGTTGGACTTAAGAATATGTCTTCTGTCCTCCTAAGTATTTGATTACGACTGAACAAGGAGTTGTCACTATCGATGAGATTAATCCGGTGGTCTAAGAAACCTAGACATTCACACCATAATGAAATAAGCACTCTTCCGCCGTTGCATGTGCCAGCATTTGTCAAACAGAGAATGAGAACTAAATATCTCCACTGCATGTTAGAGAGATGATTAGTTTGAAGGTGAGTAAGTTCTAGACCTAGATCCTAGAACCTACTCTATCAGGGTTCGTTTTCAGTTTTTGACCTCGGAAATCGATTCTATTGACCCTAAAGGCGGTCTGAAACTGAACTAGCCGGTTTCAAGGTCTATCCGGAAATTGGCCGGGGTTTTATTTTCTCTCGTATTCAATTTCAACAAATACTTCCTGTCTTTAAAAAAAAAGTACATTTACTTAGAATTAAGGGTAAACTGGTTTTATTCTAGGTTATTCTTTGGAACTAACCTTGCAGTTCTGTGTTCCCATGTACAACCGGCCTGTTCAAAGTATAAAACTTGAAATTAAACCGGTCAACGCCAATTTTCGAGTTGAACCAACAGGATTGCTCAGCCCTAGCGCGTTGCGCTATTATTGAATGGCTTAGCTCGAAGATGAAATGCAGGTCGAAACCTCGCCTGTCTTCCAATGAAGCCATCAGTTGTGCACATTTATTAGGCTCTTAAAATGAATTGTTCTTTGACCCCCAAAAAAAAAAAAAAAAAGAATCGTTCCGTATTGGAAATGCCATCACTGAGCGTAGACTGCATTGTCCGAGGCTGTAGGCTTGTTCGTACAATGCTCAATTGATACTACGATCACAATAACCTTTGCTAAACACAATATCTACTAGGATTCTGCGGTTTCTGCCTTTCCCCCCGTTGCTGGTCCAATTTCACATGTTGGGGCACAACAATTACAACACACCAATCGAAGGTGACCCTGCGAGTTCTTTGGGCAACTTCACTACTCTTTCTCCAATCTCCAAAGCGCATGCGAAGCCTAATATCTGAGGACCGACCGTCCTCATTCGCCTATCACATGATGCCTCATCTATCGCACCGCTGTATTTCCCAAAGGAGGACAGAAAGATTGGGAACAGAAAGAGAATTGATCGATTCCTCTTTGATTGGAACACCAGCAACTACCAAGTTGATGGCATGCTTCTTTTCAATGCAAGACTTCGATTTGAACACCAGCAATTACCAAGCGATGACATGTTTCTTTTCAATACAAGAGGTCTTCCATCTCCAACAGTGTTTGAGTAGCAACACTGCCTTTACAACCTAACGGGTTTTGCAGTGCTTGTAAGGCTAATTGAATAGCGGGCATCTCCATGTCTGGCTCGTCCCTAGCGTCCCGTACAGTTCACGGAGAGTTGAGAGAATTTGTTTAAGAAAAAGTAGTTCTTTAGCAACAGGTCGTCATTTGACCCCAAAAAACAAGGAAACAGGCCGTCCTTTGACCAGCCCAGATCCAGACTCCAGCTTGATGGCACGTCGCTTTACCCCAAAATCCTCTGAAACATGTTTCAACTCGTCTTGATAGTGTCATAATCCACGGCACCCCGTGAATGTCTGATGATTGGTCACAGCACTTTCTAAACTAGGTAAGAGATAAATATTCTCTTAGTTTGAATTTGAATAGCACAGAATGGAGGACGGACTCGCAAGAAAACATTTTTTTTTAAAGGAAAAGGGTGACATAATCACATTCGAGAAAAGGGGAGATTATTTCCTCCAACGTTACTATATACATGTGTTTCTGATGTGCTCATTAAAGAAGAGAAGAGGAGAAGGGTTGGGGGGGCGGGCTCATTTTTGGATCCTTAAGAGTCGGAGAACCGTCCCGTGACACTCAACATCAAAGCCAGAAGCATGGCAGAGCCCCATTCTTGGTCACCTGGCATTTCCTTCTTGGAATTTGTCAAAGCAATGCAAAAGCAAATACCATGCCACGTGGGCCATAATCGCCATATGGAACTTCCTTCCAGTGACTAGGGCATGCGGTCAACTAATCTCCTTCTCCCTGTCAGCAATTCCGAAGAGGAAAACATCAAGAAGAGGCTTTAAGCATCAATATTCTCACACATGCTGGAAACATCTTCAAAGAGTTACTAATGCGATGCTGTTACCCAATAAGAAAATGATGCGCAAATTGACAATGTTATACCATGGCTGTATACACTGACTTACAGGACTAAAAACAGGTCTGTGGTAAGCATGAATGCCCCTACCACAATGACTCAGTGTACTTGCATGAAGAGAGCATTAAAGAGGAATCTTAAGAGATCAAAATAAACTAGGAAACCCTCTCCTGGACTAAGGGAAACACTGCAATTAAAATGCCTACTCAATGGAATTTGACAAATTTTCACGGGTTTGATCTCCAAGGCATTCTTAAGAAATACAGAATGCAAATACATACAGTGAAGAAGACCTGCATGAGGTGTTTCCAATGAGAGATTGAGAGCATAGCAATGGTAACATTTTCATACTGTTAAGCTTCATATATGAGTACTCTAAGGACCTCAGAGGAATTACTGACAGAGGTGGAGCACATATTGACAGGAAGGAGAGAAAAAATCCAGGTGGAGTACTGCATATGCCTTGTGTTTGAAACTAGGAATAGTTACTAAAAACCTGATGGACTAGCAAGCAACCTGGTTTCTTGAGCTAGTTGCAGCAGCCCATTGATTGGAAGGACGTGCAACTGTTGCACCATAACTTATAAACGTTACTGTTGCATGATCCCCTTCAGTATTTGATGTGATTGGACGTGGCAATTCTCTCATCACCCATAAGAGAAAGGCTGATGGCACTGATGAACCTGGAAACAACCCATAACATCTACTCAACTCAGCCCAGAAACTGGCATCAAAGGACACATTCAGTCTCCAGAAGAACTCAGACAAGGGAAACCCAATCCCAATCCCATCAGCCAGATTCTTCAACTAGCAGAATGTAAAATAAAACAAAGGGAAAGAATGAAGATAATGCAACTGTTAGTTCCGCAACTCAATACTATGCATTTCCCTAGTAACACTTCTGAGTAGTTAACCAATTCTTGATATAACATAGCACCTTATCCGAGCACGGGAAAACAAAATAAAATTTCTCAAAATTATCAATCTCGCCTGCTTTTTGTATCCAGAAACTTCAAAGTAAACTCTTTCTCATTCCCAAATTTTCATTCATGCACACAATCAAACTCTAACACCCACCCTTCAACAACCCCAAGAGAGCGAGAACTTATACATGTTGTGTAAAAGCTTTGGTGCCTACAAAATCATGTCCTATATATGCAGCATAGACTTTACTTTCCTAGCAAAAAATTGGAAAAGATAAGACTATGACAGAGGAAAACAAAAGCACATTTTCTAGATGTTGGCTTAGACAGTACAAGAGTCATAAAAGTTTATAAGTCGTATCATCTATTTTCAGGCATCTGTTAACAGGTAGGCAGGTTAACTTAAGGACATCAGATGTTGTACCTATAAAAAGGTAAACAATCAGAAGAAGTGATGGCTTTACTCCTTTAACATCCCAGAGGGGCAAACTATAGAATAGCTGCAATATAATGGTTCATTGAAGTTAGGAAACCCAGGCAAGAGAACCAATAAGAAACCTTTACGTATAAGCTCAATACATACTGGAGTTTCTGTAGATAAAGCCACAGAAGCACTTGACGTAAAAGACATCACGCAGACAGCTGCTAAACCAGCCACCTGCATCCATTGACAATGATTCAGAAAAAGTTGAACGCAGGGCAGAGGATATTCCGTGCACATGTGAACAAATTAGCAGCCATAATACTAACTCAAAAAAATTCAAGAGAGCAGAAGTGCAGAGTAGACTATGCTCACCAAGAAATGGATAACCTATTCGACAGATAGCACTTAAGAGGAAGAAAACTGGGAAGGACTATTAACTTACCTTCCACATATCACCTGAAGCACTCTCCGACCGTACTTCCCTTAATTTTAAGAACAATGCAATACCTGAATATTAATAGAGAATTGACACAAAAAGGTATAGATCCCATAATTCTGAAACAGTTAATCTTGAATTTAAGCAGGCTATACCCAAAATTTGCAAACAAAATGGGTGCATTCGCTCCAATAATAACCAAGATTCAACTTAAACACCACCAACTCGTAAGGCAAAAGCGAGGACTAGTTTCATGAGTATTTTAAGAACTGTTCTTGTATGAGTAATTGGCAGTCAATCGATTATCCACTCCGAGCAATTAGTTATTGGTGGCAAACAAGGGCAAGCATACACTGGTGGAATTGGTTAAAGTAGCCCAAGAAAAAGAGTGAGGTTCAAATAGTTAGGCCATCATAATCATAAAAATATGTCCTCAAAACATATGACTCACTTGATCATAAAAGTTGTGTTTGACATGAGGAATGGCTTACACTAGTCGCATATCCCAACAATCTTTTATTCTTTTGTCTTCAATTTCTATCATGCAATAAGCACGAAATGAATAGGTAGTGCAATGTTTACCTGTAGTAGAAGCTGTAATGTCCTGTAGCTTCTTCTAATAGCAAATGTCTGATTTAAATTTTCTAACTAAGAGCATTAAAACAACGTTTATGAGAGAAATTTACTGTTAGATGATTAAGCATAGTTTCTTGTTATTTTAACTACTTGACGCTAATCATTACCCCAATCATGAAGGAGACTAAGAGCAACAGTATAATATTGACCTGACATCAAGGCTTCTTCAAGTGCCCATAGCAGCCTATTACTTACCATCAACCATGAGTTTCTTGTTATTTTAACTACTTGATGCTAATCATTACCCCAATCATGAAGGAGACTAAGAGCAACAGTATAATATTGACCTGACATCAAGGCTTCTTCAAGTGCCCATAGCAGCCTATTACTTACCATCAACCATGAGTTTCTTGTTATTTTAACTACTTGATGCTAATCATTACCCCAATCATGAAGGAGACTAAGAGCAACAGTATAATATTGACCTGACATCAAGGCTTCTTCAAGTGCCCGTAGCAGCCTATTACTTACCATCAACCATGAGTAAATGCCGTATTTTCATTTATTCAAAATGATCTTTAGGAATTGTTCATATCAGAGGAGAAGCAGTAGATAGGTAATGGGAATAGTGCATGAAAGTCGGAGGAAATTGTTGGTGTCATCCATGCATGACTAGCCCATATTACGCGATAAAGTAGAATTGCTTTTGTTCAGTAGCGTCTAGAAAGTTCAGCGAGTACCATCAGTCCAAACATAGTCCCATCCTCTAAATAAGATTGAAGTCAGGAAGTAGCGACAGATTCAATCACTCTTGTCTCCAACAGGAAGAAAATGATCGAAGTCAGGAAGTGGTGACATATTTAATCACTCATCTCCAACAGGAAGATCGTCTCCAAGAGGAAGAAAATGATTAATGAAAAGACCACTTATTTATGGCTTGTCATATCTCATAATTTAAAACAATAAAGAACGTAGATAGACAATTTAAGTAAGCTTCACTAGAAAATTGGTCTCTCACCATAACAAACTATAGCTCCCCCAAGTAAAAGGAATGCTACTGCAATAAGCTGTGTATAGACCTGCATGATAATTGCAAGTACTGGCTATGAAAAATAGCAATAAAGCAATTGTTACAATAAAAAGTTACTTGAAAGGAAGCCATGTTAAGTAACTATTTTTTCTGCTTCCCTATAATCAGCCAGTGATTTCTGATAGGAGACCACTTCCCACAACCCCCCAGAAAACAGGCAATGAACAAACCCACCCACCCACCCACCCCCCAAAAAAAAAAAAAAAAAAAACCAATGGAACACCTTTTTGTGCAGACTGCATGGCTAGCAAAGTAGTACCACCTTGTTAAGTACCAAACTAGTGGGATGCAGATAAATTTTCAAGCAGTAGGATGTTAAATATCTGAGGAATGCCCCAGGGCCCCGGGGGGGGTGTTGGGGGGGGGAGAGAAGAAGGGGATGGAAGAGTTACCATACCTCAGCAATTGACAGAGAATCAATAGGATTGTTCCCATTGCCAATCCAGATAATAACAGCAAACGCTATCATTAGGACAAATACTAGCATGATAACCTGAAGGAGGCAGATTTGAGTAAGGTGATATCCAATCAACAGAAAAATGAAGATTCAGATTAGACAACAAACATCAATCGATAAAGCTCTTTTGTTTGTAAATTCATTACCAGAAGAAACTAAAGCAGATATACATTGGTACTTTATTCTAATTTGAGTAATTAATTGAAATGGAACTTTTTCATACCACAGCAACAAATTTTTGCCGGCCTTCAACTTCAATACTTCTGAATGACCAACATTTGCAACCATTTCCTTCATCCGACCAGTCTTGTCTGATCACTGAATTTGCCAACAAGGCCTGCTGCATATTATTCCCTTCATTATCATCACCATCCCCTTCATCCTTTGCCTGATGGCAAAAGTCGACCCTAAAAATCATTGCCCATAGAAGCATTTGCATACCAAACAAATTATTACTGAATCGTTTAGAAAGACATCAGTGTATGTAAAAAGGAATCTTACTACTGAATTTCAGGTTTCCTTCAGAAAGGACATGCTTAAATTGTGTTTAAGAAGGTGGTAAAAGCAAACTAGAGTGTTCTTTCTTTGAGGCACAAAGGAATTTGACCAACATATATATAACCCAAAGGCCATCCCAACATCCCTAAGGATGGATATTAAGATCCATATTTCTCAAAAAGCTTTTACCAATAAAATTTTTGACAGATAGAGCAAAGCGAAGTTTCCTCTACTTTGCACATATGACGAGACTAACTAAAGAGAGAAAAACAAATCTGCAAAGACACATCAAAAAGATCTGCATAGGCCATAAGTATGTACCCATTCTAACAGCATATAAGGCTTCAATGTGTGCCTTAGTACATTGTGTTTGTGTTGGAGATGTCTAACCACACCAAAAAATCCAGTCATCAAAAAATCATGTGCAGAACAGACATCATGACAGCCTAATGCAATAACAAAATATTGTATATCAAAGTTTCTGGCATTAAACAGTGAGACATCATAAAAATTCGAATCTTATTCGCCTAATGCATCTAAAGATACTGAGAAACTCACCAGAAAGACAGGAGCAGAAGGAATGCTGCTAGAAATAGAATGCTTGGATAGGCTGCAGCATTATTTACACTGTTAAGATGGAATGAAAACATCAAGAGAACCTCTGAAAGAGTACCGGAGGTTATTAATTGAAACTAAAAAATCATACCCATGAAGATAAATCCACACATATGGGACCAGCAGAACCATCTCTCACAACTCGCAACTACTGTAAGCACGAAAAACATGAAATAACCTGCCAAAACCCATGTCAAGCTACAATCAAAAGTTAAAACATTATCTTCTTTAAACTACGGAAAAAGAATTCACAGTAGGCACATCCTCAATTTGTTATCCAAGTCAGAAAAATTCCAATTAGCAAGTGTCCAGTTCTACTGAACCCAGCCAAACTAGCTAACTAACAAATAGATAGGATCAGGAAAAAGATGTTATAGAAAGTAGTCACCTTAATGGTTAACTGCATATAGGCTATATTCCAATTGGTTACAAAAAAAAAAAAAAAGAGCGCTCATAGGTAGGAAACTACTAATATTCGTAACCGTGACCATGGAATTCCTTCTAGAGAAATTGACAAACACAGGTCCTAATTGGCTTGTTTTCATTCAACAGGAGGCCCTTCCATAAGAGGGCCCAGAACTACCAGAGGACACATTCTATTGACCCAGACCTAAAAAGCATGCCTGGCAAGCAAACCATGGTCAAGTGGCTGGAGCCTGTGTTTATGGCAAAAGTTTTATGTAATGTGGGCCCGTGGCGAATTGGAGTGTAGTGATACCAACCAACTAATATTAATCGTGCATCTTCTATAATGCATGAAAGGATCAAAAGAAAAAATCACAACCAATCCTTCTATACAGTAGATCTGCATTGTTTCTATGACAATTCAATAAATAAAGGAGTATGAAGGATGTTTATCCTAAATATCCATGTCAAAAAGAATGCGTGCTCCATAAAAGGACACATTAACCAGCTTTGTAAAGGTAGTAAAGACATATATGTGTATGTATAGCAACAGAGTACTGCCCGGTGCTGATTATACACTAAGTTTTTCGCACAAGTTGATGATTGTAGCATGAAACATGATGCCAGGTGTCCATTGATATCCAAATATTCGACACTAGCTGATTGATTGTAGAGTGAAATTCCATTGAGGAACATGATTGGACTCGAAAGTTCAATGACACTTCTGGCCTGCCAGAATTCAGTCATATCGGACAGCAGAAGTGGGTGCCCAATTGGTTTAATGTGCAGTAATGTTGGTATTTTTGCAACATGAACAATGAGTGGACTTACCCAAGTTGGATGATCCAATCATCAGGTGAAGCACCTGCAAAGAACAGCTTTCCATCTGATACAGCCCAGTACAGTGAATGAAAATAGCAAGTGCCGCACTGACATATAGATTGTATAATACAACGTGTTTGGGGAGTGATATACATTAACACTTACTTTCTGACGAGTCCATCCAGCTTCCTGATCTCGTAGATGAATCCGCACAACCTGGCAATAAAGCATATGTCACGTGCCAAACAGGCTCTGGGAGAGAAGAGATAAGAGGTACAGGCAGACAACCAATCCAAGATCAGCACGTGTAAATTTAGTGAAAGCACATATTGCAAGTTTATACCGGATAATACCTATTGATCTAATTGTCACGAATATGTCACTTTATCTGATTCTATTCGTACTTTCTAAAAGGCTCCAAATCTAACTGTGGTCTATACAAGTCTTCATAATTTATGTTTCAATGCAAAACTCCCTACGGCACAGTATCCAATCCACACAATACAAGACTATATATAAGTTTCACGCAGAAACACGTAGATCGATCGGATCGAGACAGACCAAACAGAGTAAATTCTCGGGCACCTGCCTCCCAGAGCACAGTGGATATGTAACCGTGCAAGAGAGCCTAACTTAAAGAAATAATCTTAACCCAATCCCTCTCTAGACCCGTGGACAGTCTTCAGAGGGACTTTTATACCCTCTTGAGACACAAAAAAAAACACATTTCGAGGTTTCCTCTCATGCCAATTCGCCGTGACACAAAATTCCTCAACATGCTCGATAACATTTTCACATTGCGATAGTCATCCTGCTGCTTCCCCCTAGAAGGCACGCGGGTCCTAATCCTTAGTTCACACCCAAGGGACCAGGACCTCCAACGTAAGCAAGGAGGGCCTGAATTTAGGTACTCAAACCATTAAAATCTAGAAGGCGAAGTCATATCAAGAATCGGTTCGAACGGCAGATAACTAACACGAACACTAAATCCCCGAGCAGCAACGCGACCCAACACTCGGAACAAATAGAGCTCACCAGACAACTAAACACGAAGACTAGGAGGCGCGCACAATGGACCAGACCTGAGAGAAGGCGAGGAGCGCCAGCGCACCGTCGACGCAGGCCAGAGCGGCAATGACGAGGAGCATCTCCAGGGAAGGGCAGCGATCGGCGCCGCCTCCTAGCTCCGGGAGCATCTTTAGCCTTTTCCGCCCCCGCCCCCCTCCCCTCCCCTCCCCCCCTCTCTCTCCCTCCTCCTTCACGAGCACCGAGCGTCACGCACAGGCATCGGGGAATCCCTCGATCGTCGTCGTCGTCGTCGTCGGAGAAACCTAGGGGGAATGCAGAGGCCGAAGGGCCCGCTCGCTCGGCGACCTGATTCGTCCGCAGCGAAGGCGACGGAGTGCACGGACAGAGAGGGACGGAGAGATTGCGCAAGTCCTCGGGGCAGGGACGCTCCAGGGGAGGAGGAGCCAGAAGGGGTTTTTGAACGCTTTCGTTCCCTGCAGCTCACAGGCGACGTCCGTATAATATGACTTCTTTCGGTTGACCCGGTCGTTGTCAGTGGGCGACCCAGGGGACCACTTCGGGGCATGGGGACACCGGGATCACTCCCGTTACCGCCTTCTTTTTTTTTTTTTTTTTTTTGGTCATACGTTACCGCCTTCTTTAAAAAGCAGTACGTGTGGCCTGATTTGCTCGTTGGGCAGAGCCTTGTCGAGCGAATCAAACCCATCACGGAATCCACCTTGCGTAGCCCTGTGTATATTCGTCGCTCAGAGTCGCCCTACGCATGCGGAGATCATTAGTTTGATGAAGTGTTAGTGTATCGATCGATGAGCAATTCGGACCCACTCGACGAACTCCGGACTCTTGTCTTTTGTTTTAACCGCCTCTATATATTCGTCTAGATTATGTTTGGTATTGCTATAGTGACCGAAGGAAACGTTTGCAAACCTTTCGAAGTTTGGTATAGTCATCTTTCCTTTGATAAATAAGTGTCGGCTTACATTTCATTCGAAGTCTCCGATTAAGTACCCGATTAGTTAGCTTTGCTTTTCATTGATCTGTGATGGGAACCTATGTATTCACCAATTATCATTCAGAGCAGTTTTCAAACACTAGCTAAGCATCCCGACTAATTAGCTTTTTCTTCGTGTGTGTGTGTGTTTTTTTTTTTTTGGTCAAGATTAGCTTTTTCTTCGTTGAGTTATTACTTAGGACTTACGTGTTGATCAGTTACAATGTGATTGCAAGTGAACGCCTAGGTTAAATGCGATTAGTAAAGCAATAGGTAAAAGCGATACAAAATTTCTTACGTCATCAAAAGGTTTAAGATTAAACTAGCTAAATGAAAAAAGATTTGGTAGTATTAACATAATTGCAATAGGTTTTAGGATTTTTTTTTTTTTGTGTGTGATAATTTTCCCAATTTCGATAGATAAGTCATGTTCAAATAGCCGGACAAAATGGGCTACGTCACTCGATAAATTATATCCAAGAGGACTAGTATGGACCTCGAATTTGACCTTACAAAAACAAAACACTAGTATCTCTTTCAGCTCAACGTGGTTGGACACGCGACGTCGACAAGCACCTCTTCGTAGGATTCAAGGGCTCAACCTCTCTCGTAGTCGTATCTCTAGCACAACAACGGAGGGACGATGACATGATATTTTACTTGGGATCTACTTGGGACGCGGCGTCCGTGAAAGTAACTTGAGTTTTAGAAGAGATCACAGTACGAGACAACGACATTCCGATTTTTTTCGGGGTTACGCAAGGTGGCTTCCTTGATGGATTTGATGCGCCTTTTAAGAAGGCGGTAATGGGAGTGATTTCCGAATAAAATTGATCGGATAGACTTATTTGACAAAACATCAAAAAGCTTATGATTCAATTGGTCGGATAGATTCAATTGAAATCACCGTAATAGTAGAGAGCCCTGATTCAACTTTCTTTCTATAACCTCCGATTCGTTTCACGCTGATCTCATCACCCCCCTCGCATCTTCCTTCTACTCTATGGCTGTCATAATCCTCCACGAAGACCTCCAAGGCCCATCGACATGAGTTTTGTACCCAATAGGTAGCGTGTTTCTCTATTCGACAGTCGATGCAACATCGAGCTTCGCACCCTTCTTCGTTTCATCCACCATCTCCACCAAGTTACCAACATAAGTACTATCAGAGAGAGGTAGAATGTGAACCAAGAACCACTTTTAGAAAGACACCACCCATGAATCTTGGTCTAATCATGTGGATCTCATATGAAACTCGCGGCATTCAGCAATTTTGCTATGCCCGGCTTGTATCGTCGTCAAGTGTGGCGACGCAATGGGCTCCGATTCGAAGGCGGGATCGGACAATTTCGGAATGGGACCCATCTTTTCCATGATGGGCCCTCTGTTTGTTTGTAGCAATTGCCACGCGGTTACTGGACCACTGGGGCTTTAGAGGCCCATCTCTCAACGCCATTTGAAATGTGCTCCGCCTTGAATTTTTTTTTCTTCTGCGTCCGATGCTCCTTGAAATTGATTTAAATTTTTCATCTGGTACAAACACATCCAATGTGGCCACGAAAAAAAAGCGAGAGAAAAACATACAGGTAAAATTTTTTGAAAAAAAAAATACAAAGAAAAGTAAAAGCTCGGCCACTTGACAAGCATGCTTATACTAGCCACGATGCTTTGATGTTAATTATTATCCTTCATAATTGCATGATTTAGTGCTATAATATTTACTTCTTTTGGTTGGCTTTTCAGTATCTCAAAATCAGTGATAAACTGTGTCTACATGTCCGTAATAATTGGCTCATATCTGCCAAAAGTTGTTGAATCGTTGTTATGCATTGTTATTGTCCACTAGTGTCGGCAGATCTGCGTATCTACATATCTAATAATTGTGCTTTTTTTTCCAAGAATCTCCTCCTTTGCCTATATAAGGCCATTCAAATCATGTAACTAGGCAAACTTTGCGTGCAGACTTAGCCTTCTTTGAATAGCAGTGTGAAGTTTTCATATGATGAGCTTATAAATTCTCCTCCCCTCTTCTCATCCAAGCATGGTTCCCTGGTTTATATAATTATTTTGTTAATTTGGTAGTACGATGTGGTTCAAGATGCTCTTCACTTGCCACCTTGAGTGGAACTTGTGAATAAAAAATTTCTAGCATCTCGAGTATTGAGCTTGGAAGCTAAAAGGCAGTCCCCTAAATGTTGGCCATGAGAGCTTGGTATTGGGGATAACATACCTACTTTAGGTTTAAACTTGTCTCCGCTTCCTTCTTGGTATCGAGACCTCATACATTCGCTATAGAGTTTGCCAAGAGACGGCCTAAATATTATGTTGAACTCACGTTCACTCGAAAAATCAAACCAATGAGTTGTGAGTTAACTTGGATATGTTGATTGCTCCACCTCACAAAGAGTTTTACGATATAGGATCTTTCTAATACAACTCACATTTACACATCAACAATCTTTCCCTTACACGTGAGTTCCTTCTCAATCTAGGTATCCTTCTATCTTAACTTGAATCCTTAACGTCTACCTTCATCCATGGTCTCATTGGCTCCTCCACTAGGGGATAATGCTAAGGAGAGCCTAAGTTCGATTGAGGGTGGAGCACCAATCAATCATGGGCTCCTTCACTAGAAAGAGCCTAGGCTGGGCTCGTCAACATATTTAACTGGACTTATATTTACTCAAAAGTTTAAGTCTTTAATAAGTTATACGTCAATTTAGGTATATGTTATGCTCCAATTTCGTATACAAACTCACACGCGCAATGCTTTTAATACGGTTTGTTGGGAGCGTGTAATAGAAGCCCGATGAACCTAAGTTCGAGGCTTGAACTTAGAGCCCGTCAACTTATACAGTTGAACCTACCTTGACTCAATAATTTAAATTATGGACTGATTAACCCCTTAAATATGGTCAAATTATATATGCCTTGGGCTTTGAATCCGATTGGGTCTAGAATATAGCACGTTGGCACGAAAATATCCTTCGGTAGTGCTCACGATCAGCCAAGAAGGCCTCGTGTCGTCCTCCATTTGTGCGACAGTAGAGTTCGATTCCACCACACGTATTTATGAAAACAAGTACCGAATCGGAATTGCCAGATAAGCCCAAAAAAACCGATTTCGCAATACGTTGTGCACGCCTGATTGTCCTTGGAGTTTCGACTAAACCAAAAATAGACAATCGATTCGACACGCACCGATGGTCTAACCTCCATGGACATCCAAGAATCAAACCTACGTTATCGACGGACCTGTCCCTCCCCACAAAACATCATGGACGGAACCGGATTTCCAATCTAGCGGCATCACGGGCATTAATCAAATTTGAAGCTTTTTCTTTTCTACGTCATGAAAAAGAAGACGACGAAGAAAGCGAACGATGGCCAAGCTCGGCAAGCAACTGGCCTCGTTTGCTTAAACTTTTTACACATGTCGCGAGAGCTCGACCTACCTAGCAAGCGAGACAGCCGCCGTATAAGACAATACGCTGATGTTGCAGCAGGTGTGGATAGTGGCCCAACCTCCGTTAAGGAGGGGAAGAAATTTTAAGGATTATTGGGCCGGGTCGGGTCGAGAATGTCAAAGGCCAGCGAATGGAAAAATGTCCAAAGGGCAACCAAAACTCCAAGAACGAAAGAAAACAGAGAAGACCAAGAAATGTCAAAGAACCAACGGACGAATGTTCTACAATCACGCCGCTAATTGGCAAAGATTCCCATCATTAATCATCAACATTCGACAACCAAACCTTTGTCATTCTGCCGTTTGAAAGAGCCGTTGGGGGCGGAGAGAGAGAGAGAGAATGAATGAATGAATGAATGAGAGAATCCATAGTGTAAAAGTTTTTAAGTGCCGTGGTCCATGTCTTTCGTTTGGTCGCATGAATTATGTTGTTGTCGTCTCTTTCTCCTCTTTCTAGGGGAATCTTTGATTGGAATGGCACCGAGTCCTACCAAATTGATTCCATGTGCTCTCCCCGAAAGATAGACTAATCTAATGTCCAAGTAGGTTCAAAACTTAGGACATCATTTTCGGTATGAGCCGATGTGATTAGACTTTGAGAATTGAAAAAATTTGCGCGAGAGAAAAAAGATAAACAAGATTAGCGCTTAGACTCGGCTAACTTACAGAAATTCAATTAGCCAGAGTTGGTACTTTGCTCTATCTCTCGAGCTCCCGGTAACCAACCATGTCCGAAAAAGTCCGAAAGGAATGAAAACAGGTATTCAACATTAACATCCCGATTGAGCTACATATGACGGTCTAAAACTGCACATAGATGCTTCATATGGTAAGTGACATGATAAGCTTTGAGTGAAAATGATAACGGATAACATAATAGATTGCTACATTATGCACAGTATTAGATTGATAGATCAATCGTAATATAACAACTTGCTAGCTTAGGAAATTAAAAGCAAGTCGAGCACATGTTCGTGAATCTCGCAATCGAACGGGACGAAAGCAACGAGTCACGCAGCTCAATATAAATAACGGCATTGTTACGCCAAGCGAGCGATCCAGCATGTGCGTCAAGCTACGATCGGGTCTCGGTTCATATCTTCGTATGCTCATTGGCGGACTAGCCAAACATACTCAAACACTAATCGCTGCTGCGAAATCGACACTATCTTTCAAATGCGTCAGAAAACTTCACAATCTTTTACTACTGTTCTAAATCTGACATGAACTTTTAAACGTTTGAAAAGCGCGCACACACATAATGTTTTACTCCTCGTGGGCGTCTGTTAGTGTTTTGTCCATTTTTCCATCTCTTCAATGTGTTCAACACGACTTTTTATCTTGTTGACTTGCACACCAGCGGTTTTACCCTCTAAAAGGAAGTAGTGCATGCAACTCTTTCTTCCCAGAAAAATTAATTTGGATTTTATAATGATGTCAATTTATTAATAATACACAATACAAGAAAGATAACCAAATTGAGAATCATTGTTTTTTCCTTTATTTGAATACTTAACAAGTATGTTGAGAACACTTGTTAGTAACATTTTTGTTTTATGAATTTGCACTACTAGCATCGTAGCCATGTCATGTGTTAGATATAATTATGATAATTCTCTAGGATAATTTTCTAATATTAGAAATAATTATAATATTTATATTGATTTTCTATATTTCTCAATATTGCACATATATCGTTTGATTGTGTAAATCTTGATTGATATATTGTCTTAGATGGTGATATCGTAAAGCTTATAAACCGGTGTAATGCTCATTATCATATATCGAATTACACAGAAATTCCTTATTTCTTCTCTCGCACTATTACTTAGAATAACTTATTCTCAAGTTCATGGAAAGACGAATAGCGACCGAGCTTCCCATTGAGCAACAAATTTGGCGAAAAGTCTTTTGTAATATGAGCCTATTTTTGTTTCGCAAAGCGTGAATGGGATGAAAAATCATTTCCTCAAAACAATCATTCGTGTTTTTTTTATAAAATAAATAGACGAAAAATATTTTAACCATTTAGGACATTATTAAAATATATTTTTATTTAAAACAATACAAAAGGATAAATTTTTTTAAATTTTTTTAAAAATACTTCATTTTCGCGACCCCTGGAGCCCCCATCTTTGTATTAACAAAATCCATAAAATGCCAACGCAGGAAAAACGGAGGAGGCAAATCACGGTGGTCAAATGTCAACGACGGTAACGGTTGGTGCCTGGTGGTCGTAGCTGTCCCGTGATCGAACTAAAGCCCTTCCCTCTGGCAAATGTCGAATCTGCCCCTGCCCTTTAACCTTCCTCGGCCAGCGAGCATCGCACTCGCCGGCTCGCCTCTTTTCGAGAAATCCAATGAAGCATCGACCTTCGGCCGGTATTTAAGCGCTTCGCTCTGCTCTCGCCCGTTGTCACTCGCTATTCTCTGACACCGCAGACCAAGACACAGCTCGAGAGAGAGTTCTAGAGAGAGACGGAGAGGGGGGGATGGCGGAGGAGATGGCGAAGAAGAGGGCGTGGTCGCTGAAGAAGGCGATGGCGGCGATGAGCAGGGAGAGGCGGCCGTGGAAGCTGCCCGGGATCAAGTGGAAGGGCAAGAAGAGCCTGAGCCTCGGCTTCCAGATGGCCGTCGTCGACGGCGTCGTCTTCCGGATCGTGTCCGTCGTGGAGGCCGTCGTCCTCGTCTCCACGCTCTGCTTCTTCTACCTCTGCTGCGGCTGCCACTTCTGATCTCCTCGTTCCTCCCTTCCCCCCCGCCACTAATTTTGCTGAGCTCCTCGAATTCGACGCATTGACTGGGTTCTGACTTCTTCGTTGCACAGAGCTAGATCAGAAGAGCAAGTGTAATTTGATAGGATGCGTTCTGGTGCTTTCCTTTCCCATTCTTTTGGATTTTATCGGATTAAATTTCTCGTGGAATTGTAATTTGCTACACATACTTTGTTGAAGTTTTCATTCCGCAATCAATCGAGCAAATCAGATTTCGGCTCTTTCCCTCCGAACAAGTATCCAAAGCGTCGTTGCAGCGAAATTACGCGTCCTTCGGTCAGTGAGACGGAATGAATGGAGCCATTCATACCGTGCTTCGTTTCGGTTTTTCATGACGCCAACAACGAAGGGTCCGACTTTTTCTGCGCAAAAGCCGGCACGAGGCTCTTCAGTTCCCCTCATCAGAGCAAAAACTAAGGTTCAAATTACATCCAGCGTAAGGTCGAAGAGGCAAAACATCGCCAAGTGGTCGTCTGCTGTTTACAAAGTTATAGTATTAATAATGTTGATAACATGACCCCATATTCAGTGGATAATCACCGACGTTATATTGTACTCGTTAATTGCGCGATAACCACCCACCTAATAAACGTCTTCATATGAGATGTTATCTATAAAGGGCGAACCGCATTTTAAATGGGCCGTCTAAGTCAAATGCCCTTTTAGTCGGTTAAGACATGAGTTTTTTCTCATCATCAGTTTCATTAAAAACGTACCTTCAAAATGTATGTTTATTAGACTAATAACACACCATCGCTTCGGAGGGGGCAATTGGCTAGTAGCATTCATAATCGTCTAACATCATCCATGGCTAAAGTTATGTTCGTTTCCTCTTCATGTTTTCGCATTTGTTCGCAAATTCGTTCGAGACTTTAATATCGAGATTGTTAGTTTCTGTAATTTAGTCTAATATATGACCGTCCTCACCGGCCCGATCATCCTTGCCGATGAAGAGTCGGAATCTCCCGATGACTCGTCTAACAAAATGAACAGGATTGATCTTTTCCGACGGATCATGTTTCCCCGAGCAAGGTTTGTAGGGACATTTAAGACTCACTTTGTTTTTGCGAAAAATGAATGGTTCGGACGATGCTTGCTTAAAAACGATCGCTTGTGTTGCATGAAGTGATTAGTCAATAAACAATATTTTTACTATCAACAACAAATTATAAATAAACATTTTTCGTGAACGATAAAAATATTTTTCGCTCATTTATTACTGTAAATCATACAAGCGGTAGTTTTTGAGAAAATATTTTTCAAGCGTTCATTTTTTACGAAACAAACGCTTCCTATGATTCTTAAGGAACTCCTACATTGTGTTAGCTGCCCGTGTTTGCTTTGTCAGCCTATCCTTTCAGAGGGTGGAACTCGAGAAGGACTTTTGAGTCACCTAACTCAGTAGACATTGTTAATATTTGATTTAGGCATTGTCTATATTGGTTGAATATTTCTAATTATGTCCACGTGGATATCTGCACTTTATACATATCGTAAAGACGGCCGAGTCAATTCAATTTGATTGAACATTACTTTGATGGATTTTAATATAGATGACTTGATTAGAATGTTTGTGAAATCAGAAACATCAGACAAATATAAACGTAACTAGAAAGCGTTGGGACAAAGAGTGATCTTTTCCTGATGGATTTGGTGCTTACGTTGCATTTGCAGAAATTATTTAGTCGTAGATAAAAAAAGAGTAACTAATCAGGGCGAGGTCGGATTCTCGATTCTCGAAACGGATGCAATCAATTCGAAACGCCCATTTCAGTTCGATCAGAAATAAAGTGGAGCGGAGCAAAACAGTTGGGTCGGGTTCGGTTCGGTTCGGTTCCACACGGGTCCATCCATCTAAATCGAATGTGGGCTTGGACGAAATAGGCCACTCTAGGTTCAATTGGGCCGGTGAAGCCCACGTAACCGACGCCTGCAAAACGTAAGTCTGCAACTGAAAAAGACCTTAATTCTCACTTAGGACGAAGAAGACGAGGATGGCAACTCTCTGACTGAACAAAAGCTCCGCAAACGCGAAAATCAACGCGGAGAAAATATGGCTTCTCCGGCAGCACGCCAGAGATCGCCGCTGTCTCCTTCCCCGTCGCCGTCCTCCCCTCTCAACCGCCTTTCCTCCACCTTGAAATCCCCCACCCCTCCTGCCGCCTCCGCCGCCGTGTCGTCCTCATCCCCCCTTGACTCCTTCGCCGACGACCCGATCCTTTCTCCCTTCCTTTCCTCGTCCTTTTCCTCCACCACCTTCTCCTCAGCGGCCCTCTCCTCCGGCTCACCTGCCTCCACCGCCGAGAAGCTCCACTCCGCCATCCGCCTCCTCGAGTCCCAGCTCCGCTCCGAGGTCCTCTCCCGCCACCACCACCTCCTCTCCCAGCTCTCCTCCCTTCAGTCCGCCGACCTGTCCCTCGCCTCCGTCCGCTCCTCCGTCTCCTCCCTCCAGTCCGCCCTCCGCCGCGTCCGATCCGAGCTCTCCGAACCTCTCTCCTCCATCAACTCCAAGACTCTCCAGCTCTCCAACCTCCACCGATCCACCGATCTCTTGCAGCATACCATCCGGTTCCTCCGCTTGTCCAAAAAGCTCCGCGAATCGGATTCGGCGGATCCGGACAAGCTCGACCTCGGCAAGGCCGCGCAGCTCCACTGCGACATTCTCCGGTTATGCAACGAGTACGATCTGTCGGGCATCGATGTGGTTGACGAAGAGTTGAAGTGGATCCGCGAGGTTGGGGATAAGATTAGGAGCGAGGCCATGAAAGTGCTGGAGAGAGGCATGGAAGGGTTGAACCAGGCGGAGGTTGGTACTGGATTGCAGGTGTTTTACAATCTAGGTGAGTTGAAGGCCACTGTGGCTCAGTTGGTGAATAAGTATAAGGGAATGGGAGTGAAGAGTGTTAATGCCGCATTGGATATGAAGGCCATATCGACCAGCGGAGGAGGCAGTGGGTATGGTCCGGGAGGGATTAGAGGGAGCGGGACACCACAGATTGGAGGGGGAGGGAAGGCGAGGGATGCCCTTTGGAAGAGGATGGAGGAGTGTATGGAGCAATTGCACTCGGTAGTGGTTGCGGTTTGGCACTTGCAGCGGGTGTTGTCGAAGAAGAGGGATCCGTTCACGCATGTATTGCTGCTTGACGATGTTATTCAGGTTAGTGTGTTAGGATTTGTGGGTTGATCGATGTAGTTTGTATTTGGATGCTCCTTGATGTTCTCTGTTCTGTTATAAGACTTTGGAGACCATACTTTGGTCAGCTGAAGCGTTGCATAGTGGCTGGTGGGGAGATTTGGTGCAGTGATTCATCTGTGTGGAACAAGTTACAAAATGATTTTTGCATCACTTGCCTTCTTGTTCTGGTGCATAATGTCAGTTGTCTAGTTTGCTTAAGGAAATGATCTCTCTGGCTGCCTGCTTGTAGATAAATAGTTTAGTTTCTTAAGACCTGAGGAAATATGCTAGCTCTGACTCTTAGTCTATGCAGTTCTCATACTTTGAACACAATGCCATTTTGATTCTCGTCTTGCTACGCCAGAATTATCCAATTTTATTTGCAATTCGGTTCTCCGAACATTACTTTCAAACCAAAAATCGAGAAAAGCATTTTACTCTCCATCTATTTCTGATCACTTTTTTTTTTTTTGGCGGGGGAAGAGTATGTTTTGACTTTCAGATAATTTGTGATTTCCTCTTTTGTCTCTCACTTAGGCTGTATACCCTTGCTAATGTTATTTTATTTGCTTAGGACGGTGATGCAATGTTATCAGACCGTGTCTGGGAGGCACTTGTTAAGGCCTTTGCAAGCCAAATGAAATCTGCTTTCACTGGATCAAGTTTTGTTAAAGATATATTTACAGTGGGATACCCAAAGATGCTTTCCATGGTTGAGAATCTTGTAGAACGGATTTCACGCGACACCGATGTTAAGGGCGTATTGCCAGCTATCACTCCTGAAGTAAAAGATCAAATGGTTTCAGCAATAGAAATATTCCAGACTCAATACTTGGTTCAATGCTTTAAACATCTTACAGATCTTGTCAACAATGTATTCCCTGTGTCCACTCGTGGAAGTCTTCCCTCCAAAGAGCATATTTCAAGAATAGTTTCACGCATACAGGAAGAGATTGAAGCTGTCCAGTTGAACGGGCGTTTAACTCTGCTTGTCTTGCATGAAATTGGTAAGGCGTTGCGCCAGCTGGCAGCACGAGCTGAGAACCAGGTAATTTACTAGACATTATATTGCACTACAGTAGATTTCTCTGTTCTTTTGCATGATCCTCTAGATTTTATTTGTTCAATCCATTTGTTAGGTTGAAATGTCTCTAGAGCATATGTGGGAAGCTTAGCTTGCCTTTAGGCAGGAGAATAAATGTTAAGTGGATTGTGGTTCAGTGATTTTATTCTTTTCTCTTACTGGTGGCATTGGTTTCTCCTTTTTAATTTTTTTTTTCTTCACGTGGGGTTGGGTTGGGGTGGGGGTGGGGATTAACATTGAGAATAGGCACTGAAGGAAATCCGGAAAGGGGAGCTTGGTTAGAGGGAATTTGAGGCTCAACAGCTTCATAAACGATAGACTTCAGCAGGTAGGAAGTGGCAACTTAATTGCTTTTCTATCAAAACTAGTCAATCGTAGAAGAAGAATTTTGCTTGGAGGGAGGTGTTGGCTATTGCTGCGATCATGTTACCTGGTTTTACAGCGAATCAATTTCCAAACAGATGCATGCATCCAGAGATGTTGCTTATTTTTCTACAGACAAGGGGAAAAGAGATAATTCTGCCATCCTTTTGGATGATGTGATTAGTAATAGCATGGGAAGAGGTGAATAGTAGATCTTTCATAGTATGGGAATGCCTTACGGGCTTATATAGATTTGAAGCTGGATGGTTTGTCTATTGAAACCTTGCTAGTTTTTGTAAATGATCAAGTCTTTTGACCATCATGGATTGATTGATTGTGTTGGAAATGCGATATAGGTTCTTTTGTGCCTTGTAAGGGTACTTTTTTGAAAAAGTTATCTTCTCATAATTTGCGAGAACAAAATGTTGCTTTATGGGAAGTGGTTTATCTCCATGCCAAAGTCAGTCCGGAATTTCACCTGTTAGCCATTCTAATGTGAAGTCTTGTGAGTTTGAGGAGCACACTACCCGTTGCTAATAATCTTAAAGAATATTTGCCTTGGAACATGAATTCCACCATGACAATGTAAAAGTTTCAAAAGCCGTCTGTGGTTCTGTATGACAATGCTTGCTCCGAGATTCTTGCGAGTGGTTTATAGATCGAATTCCAGTTGACAATATGGACTTAAGAACGATAGTCTGGCAACCTAACTGATCCTGCTTAGTACACTATTAAACAAACCTTGTGTATTAAATGATCCGACATGGTAGCCATCTCAATCTTGTAGTTGAAACAAGGGTCAATCGCTTGAAATGTTTAGCAGCTTCATCTATATGCTAGAATGCATAGATAAAGATCTGTTTTTCATAATGAATTACATAGGCCAGTTGAGGTGTTTTTTAGGTGAATATTTATTACTGGGATACCTGTGTTTGTGTGATTCTAGCAGTAAGTTTCGTCATCGATTAATTTTTCAGGATAAAGGGAGAACACAAGATCCTAATTGTGATGGCTAGAGAAAAAAATATATTCTGGTAGATACAGGGGAGACAATTGAATTCACGTAGCCTTACCCACATACTGTAGTGATAGTTTCCATGATTCGAATTTGTGACATCTTGGTTAAAATGAAGTGACCTTATGATATTTGTACAACATAATTCTGAAAGGTGGAGGGCAACTTTTATAATGCAGATATCTACTGGCCCTGAAGCACGTCAAGTGATGGGTCCTGCCACACCAGCCCAGTTGAAGAACTTCACCATATGTCAGCATTTGCAAGAAATTCACACCCGCATATCATTTATGATCCGGGGATTCCCACCTGTCGCTGCCGACGAGCTTTCTCCTGCGCTGGGTGCAATATATGAGGTTGCATGTGATGCGGTGACATCCTTATTTCAAGCTATGCTGGATCGACTGGAGTCTTGCATACTGCAAATTCATGACCAGAACTTTGGTGTGCTTGGGATGGATGCTGCTATGGACAGTAATGTATCACCCTACATGGAGGAATTGCAGAAGTGCATTCTTCACTTCCGTACTGAGTTTCTAGTCAGGATGTTGCCTCCAGCTAACACAACAACTGGGGGGACAGAAATGATATGCACTCGGCTCGTTAGAAACATGGCTTCACGGGTTTTGATTTTTTTCATCAGACATGCTGCTCTTGTGAGGCCTCTATCAGAATCAGGGAGGCTGAGATTGGCTAGAGACATGGCCGAGCTGGAGCTGTCGGTAAGCCAAAACTTGTTGAAGGTGGAACAACTAGGTGCACCGTACCGAGCCCTTCGAGCATTTCGGCCTCTCATATTCTTGGAAACATCTCAGCTGGGAGCATCTCCTCTTCTTCAGGATCTCCCGGTCAGTGTTATACTTCACCATCTCTACACCCGAGGTCCGGAGGACCTGCAGTCCCCGATGCAAAGAAACAAGCTCACGCCATTGCAGTACTCTTTGTGGATGGATTCACAAGGAGAGGATCAGATCTGGAAAGGCGTGAAAGCGACTTTGGATGATTATGCTGCGAAAGTTAGGGCAAGAGGGGACAAGGAGTTCAGTCCTGTGTATCCCCTTATGCTTCAAGTGGGGTCATCTTTGACCGAGAATGCTTCTGTGGCTTGGTAACCGTGAAAACGAGCATATAAGAGCATACCCCGTTGTCTGTTTTGGTTGAAGTTGCATTTGAGATGTTGGAGAAGGATTGTAATAGTGCTAGTCCTAGTGTCGGCCATCAATGTAAATGCACATGAGGTTCGTGAAATTCTTTGGTTAGATTGTCCATAGTCCAGGATGAACTATTTGTCAAATTCAACTGGTATAATGGCTGCTGAGCCAACATCTTTCTACAGGTTGCAGCCATAGCTTCTAAAGCGGGTCAATCAACCCTTGTTAATTGGATTTTTTCCGAGACACAGGGCTGATATACTATTGAGTATGGCTGTATCGATCCTTTCTTCGTAATATAAACTCTTCTGGTTCATTCCCTTTCTGCCTCTTGGTCCTTTTTCGTACCCACACGTTCTTGGATCGCCCTTTGCTAATAAGAGTCGACGCCAGTTCATGTAATTCCATACAATCATACGCCCTTGTCCGCGTTTGTCCTCTTCATCTGCAGCCAAAAGGGCTACTAAAATAGTAATCACGCAGCTTTCTGTGCGGGGCTCCACATTCATTCCACGTCCAAAGCTGCAACACCTGCTGAGGTTACCTTAATTAAGGATTATTAGATAATGGGTTAAGCTCGCCACCGGGAATTGAAAATGACGTGCATTTCAGGTTTCAGCAGATTTTACACTACGCGGTTGGCTGTACCATGGAAGGGGGCTGGGGCTGGCTTTCTATAATAATTGATGAGGGGAGTGCCAACGGCATTTAAGACAGCCAAAGCCAAGATCGTGGATCTTGATGTGATGTAGGAAAGAGAGTACGTATATACTTATGTATATGGTGGGCTACATAGTATAATAGCTCTTTCACACAGGAATGATTTCGATGGGATGTCTCTATTTTTCTCTTCTCAGACAGCGATGTATATCACGACATTAGCTTACACAACGAATCCGACGAGCTTCGTTTGTTTAGCTTAGGAGGGACTAGGGAGGCGCCAAAAAAACGGGGCAAGTCGCTATTGCTTTGCCATTTAAGTATTCATCCCGTCGCCTGTCCCTTTTGAGACCTGACTTGTATGTCACTGACGACTATCTGCACGGGTGAGGGGAGGGGACGTGAATTGAAGCCGGCGGCTTTGTGGGGGGCCGTTGTTGGAGGGGCTCGTCGGTTTGAGAGAGAACTTGAAACGGATCTCTCCGCTGCTCCGAACTCTCCAATTTTCTGTCAAATGGGGTGGGCATGATGTTTGCAAGAGTCCTGTGCTGGTCAAGTCTCCACTGGACCGAAAAAGAAAATCGAGCCATATTTGACGACCTATGGTCTCTTGCTCTTATCTTTGATTGTGTAATCAAATCAAATCTAAATTAAACACACGTCATGATTCGTTAGATTAGATTATGGTGATAGATTTCATGTACGAACCATTTATTTAGAGCTTTGATTCGCATCTTAATTGGATTATGAAGTTAACATGGTATTTCATGAGTTCAGATTGACCTATCTAAAAATGGGTTTTCTTGTCTAGTGAAAAACGATAGAACATGAACAACTACGGAGACAATGGTAGTGATAGAAAGTAACGAAGCTTATCGTCGTTGATTCTTTTAAATACATATCAATCGACAAACAATCAATAGGTTTATGCATAGCCCAACTCTCCGGCTTCAAGTTAAATTTCTTCTTTAGCTCTTCATTTCCGAAACCGTCTCTCCATGCCATACCGTAGGCAAGGATGAGGAGGCTTACATGGATGTAACAGCAAGGAATCGAACAGAAGAAGACAAAGTTGTTGAAATAGTAAAGCTGCGTGCCCCGAATGCCCTTCCGCTTCCTGCATTATAAACCCTTTCTTTATTCTATTCGCAAAAATGCGACCCAGCCTCGCCTCCTGATAAATTCAAAAATTGGCCACATTATTCAATTGCTGGTTAACTCGTGCCTGACCAGCCTCAAGAATTGACCTCCGGGCGTCAACAATCAAAGCAGGTGCACACATCTTCCACGCTAAAGCCAAACCTCAGCATCTACTCCTCCTTAAATAGTGCTCAAAATTTATTGGGACCTATACGGGGATTATTGTTTTACTGGGCCACGCAATAAATTTCATGTTAGGCATTTAGACGAGCCAACAACTATTGTGTCTAGGTCTGACTTCTCTAAATACTTAGCTTTGGAAGCATTATTTACCGAACTAACATTGGCAAAATAACTTGAATTATGGCGGTCATAATAATTTCTCGGTATCTCGCTTGTCTGAATGCTCAATTTTGAAATTGAGCGATGTTGGAGATACAATTCACAGTTTGATATATCAAGCAATATCACGACAAATTGGTAGCGGGTATTTAAATAGGTTTTGCTGGTAAAATAGTCTTTGAAAAGTTCATGGTTTGATATGTCAAGCAGTCTCATGACAAATTGCTAGCGAGTATTTAAATGAAACTTGCTAGCATAGCAGTCTTTGGATGACAGTAAGAGCAAGCCACAAATTCTTGAAGGAGTGGATCCTACAATAATTTCTAACTATTTTCATTTATTTTCTGTGGTTCGGAACATGTTGCTAATCTGACGGTAGATTGATGACGGCCACATAATCGTATCTCTATTTTAATGAACAAATAATTTATTATACTATTATTTTCAAGGTAGATGCATTGTTTTGTAAACTGATAATAATTTCTTCGTATCTTGCTCATCACTTGCTGATATGCGCGGTATAATTTCGTTGCATCTGGATCAACACTTTACCTATATTCTATCTTATTCATGACGTGCGTGGAAACGGACTCCCAATCTATAAAACCGGGTTTTATAATCAACGTCACTTTCAATCATCTCCACACCATTTCAGCCGTGGCATGTTCTTGTGTTTCCACTAACAACCTCATGTGTTCATAGCATATTAACAGCTCCTGTATATAAACATCCTTGGATCCTCCGCTAAAAAGCAAGGCCGAGGAGGTGATCCCTAAGCTTTTTTGCCCTTCCCTCCTCCTATATCAAGTTCCTATGGGGAAGAAGATGGTAACCCTAAACCAAGCCTCCCTCAAAATATCCAAGCACCAAAAGAAGCATCAACAACAGCAGCAACAGCAGCAGCGGCAGCGGCAGCAACGGTTCAACAGCTTGATCAAAGTCCTGAGACCCCGAGTCTACATCACGGATACCTCCTGCTTCAAGAAGCTTGTCCAAGAGCTCACTGGGAATGGCACAACAACAAGTGAGCATGATGATGATCATCTTCTTCTCCGTCACGAATCTTCGAAGAAAGCGATCGCAGCCCCAGAGATAGAGGATCATCATCGTCGTCGTCGTCATGGAGGAGATGACTCCTCGGACCAGTACATATCCAACCATACATCCTCGCCCATGTCCTCCTCGGATGGTGTCTCGAACCGCCAAGTCTTTGATGAAACTCACTCTTTCGAGGAGGAGCTGATGACTTTGGAGCACTCGACCTCGAACAGCGACCCCATGTTTTATTCGCTCTCGCCCAGCGGAGCATCTGTCTATTCCAAAAGCCCAAGCTTTTCGTGCGAGGATCTCGAGTCGTGGCTCCTGGATATGGAGATGCTGCCAGCTGCTCCATTCTGCAACGGTCTGGCTCAGTTGGAGCCCGAGGTCAGCATATACGACTATGAGCTATCTGGGCTATTTTGATCTGAGAGAGAGAGAGAGAGAGAGGGAGAGACCTCGTGATCTCCATGGTCCAATGATCGCCTGGAGCTGCTCTATATATAACAGTTTAACATATATGTTTCAAAGCTAAAAGTTAAAACCATACGTGGTTTTTGGTGTTGTGTGATGTATATGATCCAGAAACCATGCCTGGTTTTTACTGTGCATAGAGGGCCTTGTTATAGAAACTTACATGTGTGTGTATATGGAAGTCGACCTTGTATCTCAATTGCGCCTCCCACGTGTATAAACAATGTTCTGTATGTACACTTCTATTCTTTGTCAATTCTTGTCTTCCATTTCATGAATCTACAAACTTCTTCACTTTTTGTTCGTGTATTTTCTTTTGCGATGTTCGAAAAAGTATCCGAGGTATGTGTTTGAGGGAAAAAAGTTTTGCGATGAGTTTCGAGTTTTCACCGTTTAATCTTCCCTGAAACAAAACCAAAGGGGAGCTAGATCCACCCAGACGGAAGAAAATGACCAGAAACTTCCTTTTATTGCTTATTATCAGCATGAGTTGATTTCATGATCATCCACAGAGAGTTTTTCCATGTGTTATTGTTACTTCCTTAATGTAATTTGACGTACTATTGCAAGCTTTCCAGTTGCTGGGGAAGAAATTACACAAACTTGTTTATAGCTCCAACAAAGTGATCAGTCTTGGTTTGACATGTTTTAAACAATCGCGAACTTAATCAGAGCCTTCACAGTTGATACTCTTATTACTAAAGCGCAATCCTCCTCCATGTTTGGCATCTGAACTAGAGGAGAGGGAGAGGGAGAGAGGCTTTATCTTTTTCGCTCTTTATTTCTTTGTTGACATTCACAGAGTCTTTTGCATCTCTCTTAAGATTTTGTTTTTCTCTCTTCTCGCATTTTCCGGTTCGGGTATGAATTGCGTATCGTGATCATAAGGTTACTTTAGTGAAGATAACAGAAATCGACCCTGTAGATTTTCTGACCTCGTTCATAAAACGTTGGGTTTTCAAGAAAAAGATTACTGAGAGGGCACAACCTCAGATGAATCTAGAAAACCAAAACGTGTTGCGATCATATTCCCTTACTTTGCTGATACAACAGGCACGATATTCTTCATTTCTCGAGACTTGACTTGGGTAAAGGGGCGTGTACTCTGGGTTGCAAGCTTCTTCCTTTTGCTTTCCTGCTTTTTAACAACCGGCACAAGAGGAAGACAGCTTCATGGAAACTTAAGGTTGTTAAAAATTTGATATCAGATCGCTTTTTTTCCCCTTCTCCTTCCTTCATATGTATAAGCTGAGAAATTGGGATTTTCATTGGGAGCGTAGCGTACATTAGGGTTTATTAGGGCATGCAATTACGTCTGTTGAGAAGCTAATGATAAAATCCATAACTAAAGTATTAATTTTAATGACGGGTGACAGGAGCAGACATGACTCCGTGGCCCAATGGATAAGGCGCTGGTCTACGGAACCAGAGATTCTGGGTTCGATCCCCAGCGGAGTCGTTTTCTTTTTTGAACAAATTTTTCTTCTTGCCCCTTTCTTTTTCATTTACTTTTTAATGTTTCTCAGACTATGAACTGCCGAGACCCGCGAAACCAGAAAGCACAAACAGGTGAACCCCGGAAATGATTAGAACAGGACTTCTCTGAGCTTAGAAATTTCCCGAAGAAAGAGCTGACTGTTTCTGGGTAAGAGCTCACTCAGAGGTTTTGAATTTCACAAGAGGGTCCAAGTCTGGCCATCTGCGGAATGTTTCTGGGTAAGAGGTCACTCAAAGGTTTTGAATTTCACAAGAGGGTCCAAGTCTGGCCATCTGCGGAATGTTTCTGGGTAAGAGCTCACTCAAAGGTTTTGAATTTCACAAGAGGGTCCAAGTCTGGCCATCTGCGGAATGAATGTGAATCGTTGAAAGTCTATTCGACTCTTTTTCTTGGCAAACTACGGGGAGACTAGAATTTGACCACCTATCAAACTCCTAGTCCGACGCGGTCGATACTGCAAAGACGATCATAGACTTGACTATCATCACAAACGCTCACTTAAGTATCGGTAGGTGGAAACACCCACCGTCCAAGTTCACTTCTATTCTTTCCAATTCGCAGGAAAGAAAGCAGGAAGAAGGGAGAAACTTCTAAAGCAGAAGTTAGTTCATTCAGCCGGATAGCTCCATAATTTCCTCGACAACACATAGTTTTAAAAACATATTCAAAACTGCTATTGTGTTTGTCGTCTGGACTCCAGCGTTAATCTCCCGTTTCCATTTTCGAAATATCACCAATGGGTTCTGGAGGAGAAGATAGACCTCACTGCATGGTGTGCTTATGCTAAGATGGGTATTAACCAACGTCATCTTGACGATGGAACGAGGACAACCAGTGAGGTTCACATGTGATTTTTGGATGCAATTAAAGGCAAAGAGGGAAGCTTTCTGTTAAGACTCTGGCAAAAGTTGAGATGATAGACAATTGCACAATTGAATTAGAAGATGGAAAGTGTCGACAATAGGTTTATTCTGAACAATTCTTGAAGCACAGAGGCCATCAATAACAATCCTAGCATTACAGGTCCCTCCAGCAAATGAGTTATCGACAAAGAGAAAGCAACCTGCTTATGTATGCTATTGGGGATTCCTCTGCGGATTTTGCGGGGCTGGAAGGTGGTATAAGCTCCTCAACTGTCTGCTTATGAGCTTGCCATTATGCAGAGCTAGCTGAGGATCCAAATCATTGGACCACCACTGCTCTAGTCCATGGGCTTCGAGGAACTTCTGATTTCCCTTGGACATCACAAACAGCTTGGCTGCAACATGACCATTCTCAGGTGTCGGATCTTCCTTCCCGGCATCCTTATTGTCCGATCCCGCCGGATCAGTATAATAGCAGCAAATGTAGTCGCTATTGTTCACGTACAGGTGAGGTGCCCATTTTTGCATCCCCGTGCTAGAATTCTTGTTCCCGTAAAAGTATGAAACCCAATTGTTCAAGCCTAAAACAGGATTCCTCTCTTCTGCAGCACCAATTGCCTTGGTTTCATTGTTCGAAGCAAACATAGATCTGCACTTCTTCCAGGCGTCCCCAGCTTTATCTCCAATATTCCTTAGGCTCATAGCCAGCGATAGAGAAGGAGGGTTGAATAGATGCGCATCCACATAAATGCCCTCTTTAGCCAACGCTTTCCCCACCTGAAGAGCGAACCCTGCTCCGAGAGAATGCCCTGCGATACAAACATTCCCGCTTCTGTACTTTTCGGCGACTGATTTTAACGACTCCAGTGCTATTGTATACCTTACAGAACCTCTCAAGCTTTCCCAGGCTAGGAACCGGAGGTCATCCTCGACGTCCCTACGAATTGTAGGGCTCTTGAGTAATGTCCCCCTGAGTGCCAGAACTGCTTTTGGCGCTCCGCTCGGTCTCATGAGTATAAAATCGGCTAGCGCTGCAGATCTGTCCCATTCTAGCAGTGCCCCGAAAATGGATCTATCCCGCTCATCGATAAGGATTTGAACTAGCTTGTATTTGAATGGCAACCACCATTTCGGAGCTAGAGCATTTTCTTCTGACCGATTCTCCTGTCTGTCCAATTCCAGGAGGTACACTGCCTGAATGAAGCAAGCCACGACGGTTCTTTTGTAGTTCCCATCCTTCCTGGATTAAAGAAACAAAGTTGTCAAGTCAAAACTCTCATAAAAAGATATGTCCACCTATAAGAAATCAACAGGGCCACTTAAGTCTGTAACAGAATGAAGACACCGAGTAATGTTCCCCCAAGCTTTGATGAAACCATCCATTGAAGAAATACAACCAATGGGAAGAAACAAAAAAGATGTGAGAGTACAGAAATAATTGTTGATTAAGCTGAAATGAAACAGGAGTAATTTAAGTACTTCAATAATCCGTTGAGCAAATAACTGTGATGCTCCTTCAAATGGAGAGCAGATTGATTAAATTTTCCAAGTCTTGAGCAATTGGATGGACAAGTCATTATTAACCGGATCGAACTTTGTCCGATTAAGGAGGAGCAGTGAAATCTCGATAATCTAATGCCACTGCCTATAGTAGAAAATATGACCCAAATGCAAGATGCAGCCCCATTGTGAATCTCGGTTTCCAGAACGCAGATATATCAGAACAAGCAGGCCATGTTTGGTTTTGGCACCTCAAATTGTGATGGGTCTAATTCTCAAAGCGCCTTCATGAAAACCCAAATCTTCCCACAGTTGAAATGGACACGTACAATCATATGCACTTGAATCGAGTAACTCAACATTGACATCCAACAACTTTCCAGTGAGACACCATGCCATTCAATCAATCAATCAACCAATTCGTAGTCTAATGAAATATCCACCCCGGACCTCGAGTCCCATGTGTTGGGGAAGGACCAAAATCCGATGAAACATGTAAAGGTTGGAGCTTTAACCAAAGAAATGAGGAGGAGGAGGAGGAGGAGAGAGACGGACCAAGTGGAGTTGAGGAGGTGTCTCCAGTTGGGAGAAGAGAGATGGCGAGGTCCAGACACGTGAAATGCGTAGGGATGAGGCTGAGGCTGAGCCTGGTCGTCGTTCGGCGATATATCCTCTCCACTTCTGCTCGCCATCAAAATCGACTCGGTTCAACTCGCCATCATCAAATCCGCCTCTTCGCTTGTATCTTCAACTCATTCCCATTGACTATTGAGAGAGGGAGAGAGACTGAAGACGAGTCTGACGACAATTTGAGGCTCTCTGTTGCTTTATGCGGAGCTTTGGAATCTGATTCGATCCAGCCATTCGCCAAACGAAAGAAGGAGGAACGCCCAACTCCTGAGGTTTGTTCTCGAGCTCTCTCTCCCTCTCCCTCTCCCTCTCCCCAACTCCAACGGTCGCATTTCAGGTGTCGGCTATTGAGGTGTTGAGATTACGAAACTGACCATCAACATATTGGAAGCTGCGCTCCTAGTTTGTGGGGGCATTTTGGGGAAAAGTGCAGAGCGGTTTGACTTTAGCAAGTGAAGAGTGGCGGAGGATCACTCTCCGCTCCCTGTCGTTCCAGATAGGCAACCCGTGGGATCGCGCAAAAGGGCACGGCACGCGGTTCCTTACTCAATGGGGTCTTCCTCTTCTTGGACACAAAGAAACCGTCAAGGCTTCAAGCCCATGAGCAAATGGAAACTAAATTAATGAGCAAATAAATCAATTTTCGTTGTTAGGGGTGATCGGTACTCGAGTTGGACCGGTTCCAACCTAGACCAATCGGTCCTGGTCTGGTTCCCAATTTGGACCGGTTCAATTTAGGATTTTGATAATTTCCTTTTCTTTACTATTTAAAAGAAAAATAAAATATTAAAAAAATTATGCCGTCAGATCCGATGTTTAGTTTCGCACTAGGAACTAGGAATCATATCGGTGTCTGCAGGAACTACTCAAAACCCGCTAGTTCACTCCGTTTCCCTAGTCGGTCATGTTCTACACACCCCTATTCAATTTAAAATTCTTTTTTTTTTTTTAGTATTTTTTCAAGATGATACTCGTATTTTTCAATAATATCTATTGTTAGGCATTTCGTCTAAAATGTTTGACCGATCTCCTGTAGGAAATGTAAGAATGCCCATGACATACTACGATTTGCTGAAATTTCTTGTGTGGATTCAAGTGGTCTACACATCCTCTACCGAAAAAAGAATAGAGAACAGAATAGATGCGAGAAAGGGGGCATGGCAGCCACCCTTGATGTCAGCCACCACATAGCGGTGTTCACCTTCTACCACCGTGAAGGCGACTTTATTATTCGAATCTTGAAATAGTGCTTTCGGAATTTAAAAAAAAAAAAAAAGTTGGCCAACGCCAATAAGTTTTTGCGGACCCACGTCGACGGATTCGAATGTAAACATTTCTACGACATTGTAGCGCTTAGAAAACCTTTCCCTTCTTAATTTATTTTAGAAAAACAAAAAATTTCCAACATTCGAACGAGGATTGTTTTCTTCCAAATTTTATTACAAGAAGACTTGAGAAAGATAATGGCCTAGCCGGTCTCGAGCGACACCTACTTGCGTTGTTCCCTTCCTATCCCTTGCATCGGAGAATATAATATGTGGAGGAGCTTCTTTCTCGTGTTGGAATTAAAAGTGGCCATAATAAAAATCACCACAGAAATTCCCAAATAAACATTTAAAAAAGAAAAGAAAAAAACTTTCAAGTTCCCACTGATTTTGAGCGCCTAAGGACCGGGCGGCACTGGTGGAGGAGAATCACAGCCCCCGGGGACAACAGAATATCACACACCAGACAGACATGGCTTTGTACTGTCGCACGGTTTCTGTTCACCAAGCGCCTTCCTCCACCACGCCGCCACCGCCCCCGCCTCTGATCCCGAAACAGAGACCTCTCTTCAAGCTCCCATCTTCCACCCCATCGTCGCCGAGCTCGGCCTCTTCTTCCTCTTTCAAAGCACTCGCTCAGACCGAGAGAGCCGATGGCCGCAAGGTTGCTGAAGAGGACCCTCCTGCTTCTTCCTCTGGTAGTTCTCTTGGACCATCGTTTGGGGGGCTTGATTCCTTTAAATGGCAATGACCCTTTTGTTCGTTGTCACTGTACCGCTATCTGTGCCTCCTGCTTGGAAATAATTTGATGCGATCTCCCGTTGCAAAGTTGCTTCCTTTTGTCATTTGGGTGTTTTCTTGATCGATTGAAAGTATGTGGTCGCTCTATCCAATTAGGCAAATCTGTGTTTTTGTTTCCTGTAGTGGAAAAAATTCGTAGTCTTTCGAAACTAGCATTTTGAGAATTAAACATGAGAATCGTTCCGCGTACTTTGTGCATCATTAGTCCTTTGAAATGGGTCTTTTTATCTGGATGGTTTGAACTATGGAGATAAGAGTTTAATCTATTGGCTAATTACATCTTGTGATTGTTCTCTTGTAATTGTTTTCCTTCTCAAGGATCACTCTCTTCTGCTCGTACGCAACTGGATTTTCTGGAGCAACTAACTGCTCCTAGTTCAAGCACAACAGTGAACGGTGAGTGAGTTTTTCCCTTTTAATGGACATTCAGGTACTGTGCATTTGGTGCAAGTATTGGAAGGAGGAACCATTGCTAACTCTGAATTCATGTATGGTGACTAGGCTACAAGAGCGACAGTATCAGCGGTAAACTCACTATCCGCGACCAACTTGCGCAATTGGTTGGGGACAGACGAGAAGATTTCAGTGTTTCCTTGGGTAAGAAGAACTTGAAGAAGGTGAGCGAAAAGTTCTTGACCATCTCGCAGAAGAGAAACATCAAAAGACAAGCTTACCTGGACGAAGTGTCTCAGAGGAACGATTCGGTTTTTTTGGCAACTATTGGAGCGTTTGTAATTCTTCCGCCTGTTGTAATTCTAGGGATAGCAATAATAACTGGTTATGTGCAGCTTTTCCCGTGAGAATTTTTATATATCTTATACACAGATTATGGCACCATATTCAACAAGAGGCTGTTGTTAGTTTCAGTTATATACAGCGTCTATATGTTGCGTGTATTGAGACTAGTAGGGTTATCGTGCACACCAACTTTTCCTGTAGATGCGGTTTAGCTTGATTCCAAAACCAGTTAAAATTGTATACGAAGACATAAAGTTGTTGAAGATGTTTTACATTTACGCATCAGTAGATCGCTAATGTATGATCATTGCCACTTTCTTTTGCGTCTTGTTTGCAAAAGAGGTCGTGGTTAATCCTTGAATGCGATGATTAAGTTTTCTTTGGTGTCGAGTGTCGAGTATGAGAGTTCGTTTGAAGTTCCCTAGATTTTGTGTGGAGCATAGTTTCATACGAGACTTCTGCAGAAAGTTCGCACTGTTTCTCCAAGTCGAAATGCCCCATGAGCTAAGTGGAATTGAGCGGCTTATAAACAGTTCTAGAAGATTTTTCGGAAGCATTCCTGATGAATTATCTAGTGAGCACTTTTGACAGAAATCTCTGCATCTTCAGTTGCTATTGTTAAAGGACAGAAATCTGGAGGTTCTGTAGGCGTGATTACCTTCAGGATTGGATACTTGATAAAATGAAGAAGGTCCTCTAAACTTACCTTTCATTTTCATTGGAATAACCTTTGCACGTCTTTCAACTGCAGAAGGGAAGTCAGTGTAGTTCCTCTTAATGAACTTTTTGCATCTAATCGGTCAGCTTTTCTATCCTATGCCTCACACACTCCCGACGCCGTGGTTTCAAAGTACAGTAACTCTGGAGTATAGAACAATTATAAATAATCAATTTGAAATGTTAATAGCACCGTGTTGAGCAATATAAAATCTCAACCGGACTCGATCAACGACTCCTGCTTGCCACTGTGTGAGGCCGTCTGGTCAAATTGGTCTTGAAGGTTCATTGCCCAAAATTACTCCCTGCTTCTGTATGTGCTCCCACTTGTCTTGCAGCAGGTAGAAGAATGAAATGAAAGAGACCTCAACAGTGAAAAGTATCACCCAGAGCCTTATACTTCTCGACGTCTTTTTACTGTAAGCAAGTAAACCGGAGTATATGTTGATCACTCCCAATAGTGAAACTGCGGTTCCAAGTGTCCAGTGACCGAAAAACCATGGAGATCTTCCTTTGGATCCTCTGTAGGTTCGAAACAAACTTACTGAGCACAAAACTGCACAATCTTGGGTAACATCGATCAAGCCTAGTAGGGGTTGGGCATGAAATTGTTCTAATCTGTAATAGAAGTTGCAGTCGCTTTTCCGATGGAAAAGAAATCGAAGGAGGAGATGTAGCAGCAATAGTAGTAATGGTAGTTTCACTTTCTTCTTTTGACGTCTTATTTATGTTTGTTGAGATGAAAACTTGCGTTGCTTTTCAGACGGTTTCTATGGTAATTGAAGCACTGCATCCTGCATTGTCATCTTGAGCCTTTTATGGGAACAAAAACAGAACTAATGTGCAAAAACTGCCGGAACTTGTGCAAAATTAAAATGGTTCTACTGGCGTTCCTTATTAAATTGGATCAAATTCAGCCGGATAAACACGATGAAAAGATTAGTCAGTAGGAGTACCAACATAAGTATTGAGTTCCAATGATGATGAAACCGACTGCTTACCTTACTGGGCGCAGAAAACCGACCAGAGCTTGCAGCCATATGATCCCATATAATACTAAACCAATTCTTTGGTGATGGTTGTTAAACGAGTTGCTGAAGTTCTTGATTGACATGATAGCTCCTGCTGTGGCAAGGAGTACCGAGAGCATCTATTCAATAAAGAAAACTGTTTAACACACTCTTAAGAAATTGTCAAGGGCGGTCATAATTGAACTTTATATTCTTTTGGAGCCTAATGATTCTTGACAGAATTCCAACAGGGGTTATTATCTGTGTGCATCTTTCTCCATTTCATAGTTAGGAATCGATGCTGGAGGGAATACTAAAACATCAAATCCACAGAACAGTATGGCCTGGAGATTAGTTTTTTGATGACTTTTCAAAATTGTGGAGCGATCATCATCGTACTAGGAACGATTAGTTCCGAGTGGTAAATGAAGTTCCTCCTTTTCAAATAACTGTAGCGAACAAAATCTAATCTACTGGCTTGTGGAAAATTTTCTGTTCAGAGTAATCATTTCTTTTCATTATCATAAAGTTGCATGGTGGGGAATCAACTTTTGATGAACCATGTGGGAAGCCTGAATATCTTATCCTTCTCCAGGCTGGTGGAGGTTAATTAAGAGAAAAGAATTGCAGTATTAGTCTGACACAGTTGGAATTCAAGAATAGATTTCCAGAGTCATTGAACTTGCCTGCAGAATGGCATGGGCACGAAAATAAATCTTGAGCCTTATCCCACGTTCCCCTCTGTTCGACATTCTAATGACGAGAACTCCTAGAGGCATCAGCAACCCTAATGAAGCCCAGAGGAGGAATCCGTGCAGCGTGATTTCAAACAACAAACAGGGGCTCACCTGCAAACTCGAGATATTACTTCATCAAAATCGAGTATTCAGAGTGCTGAGATGGAACGATTTAAGCAAGGATCATGTGTTCCTTACGTTATGAGCATCGCCGCTGCTGCTTGTATGACTTCCTACACTTTCCTGAGAGAAGCCGGCGAACATTGGCAGTGAGAAAACCACCAAAAGCGTGCTCATTCGGAAACATACCTTGTGAGGAACTAGCATCTCTCTACCGGTTGATCCAATGCATAGGCTAGAGTAGACTGGGACTATATATGGTAGATACTGGCGGATTGCACTGACATGGGAGACAATCAAAACATCTGTTGGATGGGTTTTACATAATGAAAGCTAGCTTGGCTTCTCTTAATTTTCCTCAAGCCTGTCATAAAACACCGAAATGGCCTCTCTCTCTTTCTCTCTAGAATACCCAGTTGAAAGCAACACACTAGGCTCGCTTATATCAGGAAACAGCTGTCATTGCGAGAGAGAGAGGGAGATCCTCCATAAATACCCAACTCTCACAAACTTTTTGTTGAATGCTCAAGAAAAGAGTCTTACTTGTTGATATAGTTGCTAAAAGCAAAGCAGGGAATATTTGCATGGAGGTAAGGGGGTCATGGGAAGAGATAATCGAGCAGAGTGGAGAGGGGAAAAAAGGCAAAGAGAGGTGATTTTTCAAACAATGTGTTGTGGGGTTCAGTTGTGTTCTGTGACAGGCTTTATGAACGTGGAGATGCAGAGCAAAAGGAATGTGGGTGGACAAAACAGAAAATTGGCAAAACAATGTGAAGTGGAACTTCTGTGGGTGAGACGAGAGATGCTTGTTTTATGCGGTGTGACACTATCTTGGGTGAGCCCAAACAGGGAAATACGTTATAATAAGAAGGTCCGGGTTTGCACCGGTTTCGTCCATCTTTACTGAAAGTCCTAGACATGGAGAAACGGATCTGGCACCGAAAGAGTTTACGATGTACATGCTGGTTGCGGCTTTTTAAAGATCAGCACGGTGTCGGGGTTCTCCTGTTTTCAGTTGCCGATTAGCAGTAACCAAACACATCCAGCGAAAGTAGAGCTGCAATCCAGGTGAGCTGAGCAAGTTCATCGTGTTTTATTGTTGCAGACAAGAGCTTCATGAACTTCGCTTTGTACGAGTCAGATGAAATGATGAAGTAAGATTCATGCACAAGCAGAAGTAGACACAGCCGGAGATCTCACGGATGGTGAGGGGAAGCAGGTGGACCAACACAAGGCTCACAGCCTGCAACTTTTTGGCTAATAGCCCTTGTGCTGATACACAATGATGCTTCTGTGGTCTGTCTCTCTCTCTCTCTCGTCCAATGCCACGCTCGATCAGTCCTTTAGCCACTGGTTTGGATCTTGTTTCGTGACGTACGCATGTCGATTCCATCAGCGCGACCGGTCTTTCAAACTGCTGCGATCCTACTTCCCCACTTGAGTTTTCCCCATGCCATAGTTTCATGGAGCCATTCTTTTCGCGGCACGATACACTTTTCAAGTTACTGAATCCACATCCGTTACTATAATCCTGATCATGCGTCACGGCCACCGTATTGGCTCATGGTTAACTAAGCTCGGACCCGAAGGCCCGTGCACGGACTCCCTTCGTGAGGATCGGTCAAATTACTGGCGGCAATTGCACTCACAATAGCGTTAATTTGCATTTAAACATCATTGCCCATAATTGCAGCAAGCCTAATCTAGTCCCCACGATCTAAATCAAATTTGAATGTTTGGTGGGTCGTCGCATCTAATGGCATTAATTGTCTAGCAGACAATCATAAGCCCTGAAGAAAAGCAGATGGATTTACACCACCATGGCTTGATTTGGTTAAAAGGAGGTGCAACGGTCGTTCATGTAAAGAGCAACTTTCATATAGGGATTGCAGAGCAAGGCCCCAATTCAACCAAAAAACAAAAACCAAAGCCAATATTCATTTCTTAATCAAATATTAAGGATTGTTTCAAATATTTAAATGGATTTAAATAAAAACTAGACATCTCAAAATGGGTTTAACCCATATTCAATGAAATATGCCGTATATGGGTTAATCAAGTTTTACTGTTTTAGTAAATGGTTGTTAATGGGTTTGAGTTGTAAGTCTAATTATAGGTGGGTTGTAAATGGTTTTGCCCTTAAACCCATTTAAAAACTCATTTAACTTATAAAGATTATTAATTGACTCAACACATTCATGTGATATCATTCTCTTCAACAATTTTTACAAATTTTATTTATTTATTTTTAGTTTTCTGATTTTTATAATTTGTTGTTTTACTTTTTTATTTTTTCTTTCTTTCTTTTACCTTTTTCGAAAATGGAAAGAAAAAAATTAAAAACTTCAGATTTTTTTTATTGTTTTAATTATAAAATTGTCCATGATGATTTAACAATACAATGTTTTTTAAAATATTATTTTTATAAGAAACAAGTTTTCCTAAATTGTATTAAATATGAAAGTGTTTTAGCAATATGAATCGGATCGGGTATGAGTCGAGATATTTGCATGGCAATAAGTGGGTTGGGTTATATGAGTCAATTTGGATTGGACCATTTATAATCCAACCCAACTCACCTATTTGATCGGTCTAATGAAAACGTCTTTGTGTGCATAATGAAGTTCACTCCTTATTCGAATTGTCAATGGAAGCGAAATTACGTCAAAATAAAGATTAAACGATAACTCCTGAGTACTGAGCCATTTTTTTTTTTTTTTTGGGGGCAGAAAGTACTAAGCCATCGTTAGGTCATGGTGAAAGTGCTCTGAATCATTGTGAAATCGGATAGAATTCCTCGTGGTGGTTGAAAATAACTACTCTATGCCATCCATGGCATTCTCATTAGTCTGCACTCCTAAAGCACCATATCACGGTCCATCGAAGTTAATCACCATTTCATTATTACGACAAAACCCATATACATAGGTGAATCCCCGAATTCATGTTGAACAACCGCGTTAACCTTAAATCACAAGCCGCACGTCAGATTAATGGCCAATTATATGTCTGAAATCAAATCAAATCAGATCATACAATTCATATGGACTGCGTTAGCTTTACTATATCAAAGCGGTAAGGCTATAAGTAGGGAAAATTATCAAAAAAGTCGCAGGCTTGTTGCAATTTTGACAATTTAGTCCTAAACCTTTTCATATTTTGTCACCTGAATCAATTAGTCAATTTTGATAAAAAAAAAAATCGTTGATGTGGACGCATGGCATCTTTTGTGAGTGATTGACGCCGACGTGGATAATTTTTTCTTTCCTTTTTCCTCTATCCGATCGGTGGCACTAGGCGATAGCCGACGACCGACTAAAGGCTAGGGCCGACGAGCCTTGCCCTCACCGGTGGTCAACGGGGGGTGATCTTCGCTAGAGGCCAACCTTGTCAGCCCTTGCCTCTAGCCGGTCGTCGAGGCCCGATGACTGGCTAGAGGAAGAATAGAAGGGGAAAAAAAGAGAAAGAAAAGGACAAAGAAAATAAATAAACAAATGAAATTCGTAAAAAGTTAAAATATTATTAAAAATTCTTTACGTCGGCGCTAGCTGCATCCCCGTAGGAAGGTCGGGGTCCATCTTAGCTATTTTCCGCTAAAATTGATCGGACGGACTCAATTGAAATAACGTGAAAGGATTCAATTATCATAATCACAAGGTTTATAAATAAATTGACAGAAATGCAATTGATTTAGGATTTTTAGACAATTTTCCCGCTACTAGTGTCGTGCTGTTATGAGCCCATAGATGTTTGGGCCCAACTAAGACCGCATGCTGTTCCGGTCGGCCCAAACTTCAGTCGGAGAAGCTGTCTCTTGCATTTGTTCGGCTGTTTCCTGTTTCCCTCCCCCCTCTCTACCCCTCTCATTCTTTCCCTCGGCCGGAGCCGCTTCAGAGAAAAATTCAGGTGCTCTGCAACATCGCCTCGCCATTAAAATTCTTGGAACGAGATATCTGGTCTCTTATTCCTCGGATGATTCTTCCTTCTCTCTCTCTCTCTCTCTACAACATCCCCTCACCTCTCAATCGCTCAATCATCGCTCCGTGCGTTCGCTCTTCCCCCATACTTTGATGCGCATGCCCTCCTCACTCGCCTGATCACTCCCACGAAAGCCCTAATTCACCTTCTCTCCCATGGCGAACGTGTCCGTCGCGGCGGAGTGGCTGCTCCTGTACAACCGCTACTACCGCAAGCCCGAGCTCTACCAGATGCGTTGGAAGCACATTGACCTCAGCCGCAACAAGGTCGCCTGCGCCTCCTTCGGCGGCCCCATCGCCGTGATCCGGGACGACTCGAAGATCGTCCAGCTGTACGCCGAGTCCGCGCTCCGCAAGCTCCGGATTTTCAACTCGGCCGGCGTCCTGATCGCGGAGACCGTGTGGAAGCACCCCGGAGGACGGTTGATCGGCATGTCGTGGACCGACGACCAAACGCTGGTCTGCCTCGTGCAGGACGGTACGGTTTTTCGGTATAATATCCACGCCGAGCTTGTGGAGCCGAACATTTCTATGGGGAAGGAGTGTTTCGAGCAGAACGTTGTTGATTGCGTATTTTGGGGGAATGGATTGGTGTGTCTCACTGAGGCGAATCAATTGTTCTGCGTATCGGATTTTAAGAATCCGCAGCCATATAAGCTGTCAGATCCTGGGCTTGAGGATTCGCCGCTATGCGTGGCGGTGATCGAGCCGCAGTATGTGATGTCGGGGAATGTGGAGGTTTTGATGGGGGTTCCGGAGGGTGGGTTGGTGGTGGTGGAGGAGGACTCGGTGCAGAGAGTGGACCAGGTGGGAGGGGAAGTGCTGGGGCCGTTGCAGAAGATGGCGGTGTCCGGTGATGGGAAGTGGTTGGCGGCCTTTACGCATGACGGGCAGCTTTTAGTTATGCCCACAGATTTCTCAGAAATCAAGTTTTCTTGCAATTGTGAGGTGGGTTGCTTTTCAAATGGTAAATGGTAATGCATTGCAGATCCCAACCGGATGATTATGAATTACTTCTCTGTATAATCGAAGAATAATGCTGGTTTTGTTGGTTTCGTAGATTATGCTTGTCGTACTTCAATGATAAGAACTTCTTTTAAGTGTGGAACTAGTTTTTTGGAATCATTATGATAATAATCAGGACAGTTTAGTGTTGGCCTTCTGAAAAAATGCTGAAGTGCAAGACTAGCTTATTGTTGCAAGTGGAGTGACAGTTAAAATTGCACGAAGGCTGTCAGAAGGTTAACTGGAACCTAAATTCCTATTTCTCTCTGTTGTACTTGAAAGATGCATGTTTCTGCTGCCAAGAAGTCCCAATGAACTGTTTGTATCTTTCTTGCTACTCGATAGATAGCGTCACAATGATCACACATTGATATTTTGGGTTGAGATTTAGCAAGACTTTTTATAATAATGAATCACTGGTTTTATGTGAGCAGTCAGCTCTGCCTCCTGAGCAGATGGCCTGGTGTGGAATGGACAGTATTGTTCTTTATTGGGATGACATGCTCTTGATGGTTGGTCCTATTGGAGAACCAGTGCGCTATCTCTATGATGAGCCGGTTGTACTTATTCCTGAGTCTGATGGGGTGAGGATACTCTCCAACACTAGTATGGAATTTCTACAGCGTGTTCCTGATTCCACTGTGTCTATCTTCAAAATTGGAAGTACGTCAGCAGCAGCTTTACTATATGATGCCTTGGATCACTTTGACCGGCGAAGCGCTAAGGTCAGGCATTTCCTATTTGCAATAAGAAGTACGTCATTTATCATTGCCTAGTGTCCAAAATAATTTGAGTGTCTATTGCCATTGGGTTTGCAAATCCTTGCCGATCTTCCTAGGGTCATATCTTCTCTACTTTCCTTGCATCCAGTGGTAGATATCCGGCCACTTACTGGTCGATACTGCAATAAGTGTTAGTGGTTGTACAAAACGGTCATATTCTTAATCATGTGGCTTATTCGGGGAGAACGCAACAGAAGAATGTTTGATGGAACTGAAGCTTCTGTTTTTAATGGTTAAAGTTTTTCTTCTTACAGCTATGGTCGTCTTCTTCTTATAGGTCCTTTGGCTATGGTTTTTTTGTTCTGTTTTTGTCTAGTTTTAGTGCTTTAGATAGTTAGGTTATCTTTCCCTTTTTCTTTCAGCTCTTGTACATTTCTGATGTACTAGAATCTAGATAGTTTGTTTTAATGTAATTTTATCATTTTTTTTTCTCAAATTAGGGGTGGCTTTATATTTCGTTGAAATTTCTTGTGATATGAGGACATGGTAATAGATGATAGGAAGCTATTTCATGACCTAATGATGGTTTGTGACAGTTCAGAGATAGAAATTATTGTTTCTTGAGACAATGCTGATTAGTACTTCACATCAGGCGGATGAAAATCTACGGTTAATTCGTTCATCCTTGCCCGAGGCTGTTGAAGCATGCATAGATGCTGCAGGACATGAGTTTGATGTGTCACGTCAACGAACACTACTGAGAGCTGCAAGCTATGGCCAAGCCTTTTGCAGGTACTCTGATTTATTCAAGGTTTCTGACATCAGGTTCTTTATCATGACGATGATAGTGTTAGTACATAGCTTCTTGCACCTGGCTTTTTAATTGGATATGGGAATGAATGGACTTAATGCTAAATGCATATATAGAATTACTTTCAGCTGAGGACTTGATTCTAAATACTACAAAAGGAGTTTGTTTTTCAATAACGTCTGGTATTGGATCAGTGTCATCGCTTCAATGACAGCAAGCTCTTGCTTTATGAAGTGTCTGATATTCAATCCCAGAGCAAGCTTTCTCGAAAACTAAACACATTTAATTAGGCAAGAGGAACTTACATGAAATTAAGTAGAACACCCACTAGTTTAGGCTTTACATCCAAAGCTTCTTAAGCATCACAGTTAGGGTTTCTTAACCATCACACCTAAAAGAATAATTGCATCACACAATCCCAAAGCAAAGTACTACCAAAATAAAGAAATTATCAAAACTATTGAAAAGAAGAATTCCTACGGTATTTATAGACTATCTACAGTTTGACTCATAGTTGAAACGGGTATCCTCTAAATGACAGAGTAATATAGAGTATGGGATCTGACCAAAAATATATATATAGTATGGGATTATAATATCCTACTTAAACTGAAACGGAAACTTTTCTTGAAATCCTACAAATCCTAGTTGATAACTTCACTAATCAAACTCGAAAGAGAATCATAATCCATGTAGAGCTCTTCTTTTGATTGTGAATCGGCAAGATTCATCTTAACTCAACTTAGTAAAAACATCAATCATTGAGCAAATATCATCTTGAATAATTTTGTGGCTGCATGTGGGGAATATGCAATAGAGTAATATTAACCAAAGAGTTTAGCTGAAAAATTCTTTTGTGTATTGAGTGACTTTCATCTATAATCAGATGCTATTCCTCTTAGAAAACCACACGAGCAACTTCAGCGAAATTCTAATATTAATTTTAACCAGCGACATGGACATGAGTCTGATTCAGCTATAAGCACTATAACATGACGTGTTGCTGACACTATAGTGTAAGAACCATAAAGCTTTTTGGTTTCTGTATAGTTCAATCAAACAGGAAAAGAATTTTGACCTTTTCTGTTTCCTGCTGTTAACATTTCATGTAAGTACATAGGATGCAAAACAGATATTGATCGGTCTGTCAAAGATTGTTCTTTCAATATACAGTTACATACTGCACCTTAGAAAGATAATGGTATTTCTTACCCCTGATTTTTGCTCTCGGTAATGATATCCAGTTGGCTTTGGCAGTCATTTTCAACGTGATCGTATTCAAGAGATGTGTAAAACTCTGCGAGTTTTGAATGCTGTGCGTAACCCTGACGTTGGAATACCTCTTAGCATTAAGCAATATAAGGTTGTTAAAGTTTAATCAAATTTATGTTTTAATTGTGTTGCCTCTGCATATTTTTAGTCATGATTTCTGAAAATGCTTCTTGTGTGTAGTTGCTCACATCATCAGTTCTGGTTGGTCGCTTGATTAATGCTCACCAACACCTACTTGCGCTTAACATTTCAGAGTACCTGGGAATGAACCAGGTGAGTTACCTTGGAGGCTTATTACACGACTTCTTTTTGGTGCACAAACGTGAAGAGACATTCTAAACACATGTACATCTGATGAGAAATGGAATCTTGCTTGAGATATATGTTGAAGTACCTGAAATGAGTTAAACTCGAGATTATCACTGCACAGCTACCCTATACTTGTCTTCGGGCCAGAATCCTGGACTTCTTGACTAGTTTTTGTCATCCATTAACTCATTATCTTCCCCAGGCACAAAATTGCACTCATTGTTGATTGTGAGGCCAAAGTCTATCTTTATTTCTTCTGAGCTACATATTTGGAAGTGTGGAAAGGAATTCGAAAATGTATATGAAATTTGAAATTTTCCTCCTTATTGGATAGTGCAAATGAAAAGCCGAACATATCGCACTTTTAACTTGGCTCAAGCTCTGCCCATGCCTTATAGTCTAGAGATGAGCCACTCGTCCACTAAAACATTTACATTCCTTCTTGTCCAACTGCAGTTGTATCGATCAATTCATTTGGCAGTATATCCTTTTGTAGATCATACCATACACAACATGAAGAATCTCTTTCAGCGTCTAGAGACCAGCTTTAAGTTTGTTTTCTGGCTTATGGGGGGACTAGAGAAATGCTAATCACATGTTCAATTTATTCCTTTCATGGCTCATATTTCTGGGTTACTTCGTCTTTGTAGGAGGTGGTGATAATGCACTGGGCATGCTCGAAAATTACAGCTTCTTTGGCAATTCCAGATGCAGCACTTCTTGAAATGTTACTTGACAAGGTTTTGAGATCTGTTTTGCATGTCTCCTCTTGAAATCAACTGTATAAGTAAGTATGTTGTACAACAACTGACTTGAGAATTTCTACATTTCAGCTGCAATTATGCAAAGGCATATCATATGCAGCAGTCGCTGCTCATGCAGATAAGAATGGCCGACGAAAGTTAGCTGCCATGCTCATTGAACATGAACCCCGTCCATCCAAACAGGTCGGCCTCCGTGTTGATAGTTTCTTGAATGCTGTGTTTCTGCAATCTCACACGTAATGTTTAGATTATTCAAGCTGATAGTTTAAGAAAGTAATATGTACTCTTACCTCTTCTTCATACAGGTTCCTCTTCTGTTGAGCATAGGGGAAGAAGATACAGCTCTGATGAAGGCAACTGAAAGCGGTGATACTGACCTTGTTTATCTTGTCCTCTTCCACATCTGGCAGAAGGTATTAGTTCTGACATCATCATGATATTTCACGTGCAGTATCTTCTATGCATCCAGAACATAAACTGGCTGGCTAGTGCATTTCTTATAGTTTAACAATCATTCTTGTCCACTGCAGAGGCCAGCTTTAGAATTTTTTGGGATGATTCAGGCCAAACCTCTTGCGCGAGATTTGTTCACTACATATTCAAGGTATTTACAGGTTCCTTTATATATCATCTTCTCTGCCCTTCACTCCCTGACCCCTCCGAAAGTACAGTAAAAATATCTAAAATCATGAAATGAACCAGCCTGAAAAAGTAATGGGTGTTGCAATCTCTGTTCCATATTATTGAAGGCTCAAGGTTCCCCATAATGGCCAGAAATATTCTCAAGACTGCTGTCAAAGCATAGCACACCAATCGTTTGAGAACTGCAAATGCTACGAAATAGTTTAAAGAGGTGATGATGGGGGAAGGGAGACAAGATCCAATTTATGAGTATGATTAGTACGAATTATATCTTTTGCTAAATCATTCCTTGTCTGTGTGCCAAAGAGTGAAGTGGATTTGATGTCCTCAGATACCTTGGTCTCTATAGTGAAGATGAACCTTTGGGAGAGAAGAAATAAGAGCCATGCTGTAAGCATGGTTCTGAAATTTCACAGTCACACCATATATGTGCTTCAGTGGAAAAGGATATGCAAGGTGTCATATGGCAGCTTCAAATTTTTATCTCCCGCAAACATAAAACTATTTGAGGATAGATGAATCGTACCAAATGCTGTTGGAGTGGGGCCAATAGTGTGTCGAGCATATGCTTTCTGCATGGATATTGACTTTTTTTTTTTTTTTTTTGGGTTGCAGATGTTACCAGCATGAATTTCTGAAGGATTTCTTTCTGTCAACTGGACAACTTCAAGTGAGTCTGTCATTTGCTCTTTATCGCCTTTTTGTGCGCATTCTCACTGTTAGCTGAGTATAGAATGAGTGGTCAATAATGGTTCAGTTTGTTAGGTTATGTATCTTTATCAGACCATCCTCTCATAAATTCTGCTTTCGTAACTTTCATTGTGAAGTTGAAGTATGAAGTCATCCACTTTATACTTCATGGAGGCACCTGGGGCTTCAAGTTTTTGTCTCCCTTCATTGCAAAGGGGGTGGTTGGCCCTATTAGCTGTCTTAAGTCGGAATTAAACATCGGGAATCTTCTGGTGCCTATGGATGGTTAAGGTGGGCTGGTATAATTGTTGTAGTTCATAGTATGCTTTGATCGGCTCTGCAATTACTCGGATTCATATGTTATATCTTGATATTACTGGAATGAACCCTCCTGGCCTAGATTCAATCATTCTAGGCCTTTTCAGTTGTTAGCATGCACAACTCAGCAAAAGGGCACTGGGGCTGGGCTATGTTAGTAATAGTATATCATTGCCATGATTTCTCCAAATTGTATCAAAGTTAACAAATGAAATGATTCTCTATAGTTTCTAAATGGTAAATTCTCGATTATTGGTTCATTCATATGTAGTTACATGCTCTATAGGAGGTGGCTTTCCTTTTGTGGAAAGAATCATGGGAACTTGCCAGAAATCCAATGGCAAGTAAAGGATCTCCACTCCATGGGCCCCCGCATAAAACTTATTGAGAAGGCTCAAGGTCTTTTTGCGGAGACTAAAGAAAATAACTTTGAGTCAAAGGCTGCTGAGGAACATGCCAAATTGCTAAGGTTCCCTCTCAATCTCGTCTTATTTTCAGAGCTTAAACTTCTTGCTTAAGAATATACAAGTTTTAGGCATCTAGACATGCATTTAGTAATAAGCACAAACATCCATTCTCCGTCACGGAATGAGCTTTTAATTTATAGTTAACTTGTGTTATTCTCATTTTGCAAATTAAGTAGACAATTACTAAGTAATAAGATCTTTGATTTTATCGTTAAAATGAAGAAAAACTTAATAGAACATAATGATTTTATCAAAATGTAGGTCACTAGAGAATGTCTGCGCAATGGTTGCCTTCATTTTGTATCAGATCATGTTAAGTTCTGCTACATTCTTTATATTCACGTGAAGTATAACATAGCAAGTAATGGGTTGCTCTTGCGGTTGTGATAGCTATTTTCTACTTTGAAAGCATCAAATAGAGAACGCATTCTGTTTCACATTGCTCCATTAATTAAAGGGACATTCTGGGTAAACTCTGATAAAAAGGGCTAAATTCTCGTTGGATTCCCAGAAGTTGGATGATAAATGTATGTGAAGTCTCTGGCAGGATAAGAATACTTATCTAGCTTTTTGTGAAGTAGTTCTCATGCTCCTCGAGATTGTGACCATGACACCCAAGGCTCTTTATGATGCTGAAAGCTGTGCATGTCCCGACCTCTGATTATGAGCACTCATCTTGACGACTTTGTGGATCCTTTACCCCCCCCCCCCCCTTCCTCCTCCTCCTCCTCCTCCTCCTCCTCCTCCTCTCTCCTTTCCGGCCTCTCTCTTCTCACCTCGAAGTTTGAAGCAACTGTTTAAGCGGATTAAGGGAAAGGAATTATTAGATGATACAGTGCATGCGGTCTGTGAAATTAGTTTAGCTGCTTGCAAATGATCACAATCTTTCCAAAGTCAAAATTGAAAGTGTCCTAGTTGCTTTTATCATTTATGAATTGTGATGTCTCTTTAATTTAGCTTTATCCCTATTTTGGAGTTTTTCCTTTAATTATCCAGTGATACTTGTTGACATATTTGTCTTTTTGTCTTCTCCTTAAGATGGATGTCATTTTTTCCTTTGTTTTGCAGAATTCAACATGAGTTAGAAGTCACTACTAAGCAGCCAATTTTTGTTGACTCAAGCATCAGTGATACGATACGTACCTGTATTGTTTTGGGAAATCATAGAGCTGCAATGAGAGTGAGATCTGAATTTAAGGTTGGTATGGTGGCGGCATTGCTCTCATTCCAAAACAGGGGCAACGATATTTAGTTATACATCATTAGATGACGTGTTGCCCAGGTGACATTGGGATAGAACATGTTTGATATCCCCATTTGGTTTTACTAAACTTTCAGCTCCCTTCTCTTCTAACATCACTTTTGTCTGCAAGTTACACAATTGATATTTTAAATTTCTGTGGAACTGTCTTAGGTATCTGAAAAGAGATGGTACTGGCTGAAAGTTTTCGCACTGGCTACTATAAGAGATTGGGAAGCACTCGAGAAGTTTTCAAAGGAGAAGCGACCACCAATTGGTTAGCATATTGACTTTTATGCCTTGTTGAAATTCATAGGTCAAGGTTTGGAAATTGTCAGCTAATAACCGACACAAAATACTGTGCAACATTTGTTTGGTGATCACTTCACATTAGGCAGTCCAAAAAATTTATAAATCTAGAATGTCATTTTTCTACATGTGCTCAGGGATATGTCAATTTTCAGGTTGGGCATGACTAATGATGAACCTGATTGGATTACATTGTTGAAACGCAATCTCAGCCAAAAGAATAAATGTTGGAACTGATTGTACCAATCACTAGTGGACTCTTCACCGTTTTTAACAAGTTGATAATTGCTTTTGAAAACAAATAGGATGCTCTTGGTCTTGGTAAGAGTAGGCTTCCTCTGAATTTGTCTGTCGGTCTCTTTGAATAGGCTATCGACCATTTGTGGAGGCTTGTGTCGATGCTGATGAGAAGGGTGAGGCCCTCAAGTATATCCCAAAACTAGCAGATCCTCGGGAAAGAGCTGAGGTACTCTGATGTTCCTTAAGATGGTTTCCTTTTCCTTTTTGTGGAGTTTCTCTTTTTGAGCATACAAAATGTATATATAATCTCATTTTCTTTTATCTGTAGTTTAAAGTCTGAAAGACTCTTTTCTTATGCTTGTCGCAAAGATGCAGTGGTTTTATGTGCTTCTCTTTTTTCATTCTCGTTTGTATTTTTCAGACTAATCTTGCATTTCTTGTTTCGGTAGGCTTATGCTCGAATAGGCATGGCCAAAGAAGCTGCTGATGCTGCCTCTCAGGCCAAAGACGGTGAATTGTTGGGTAGACTGAAATTAACGTTTTCACAAAATGCAGCAGCTTCATCAATTTTTGATACTCTTCGAGATAGATTGGGAGTTTCTTAGTCCCTTGGACACTCCCTCTGGGGATCTATGTGCATATTCGAGTTGCTCTTCTTTCATAGGTGATGAATAGTATTGCAGGAAAAGATGTTCATTCGCCTTCAGTGTTATGCATCCTTCTGAATTCCTTGATCAAGTGAGGTTCAACATCCGCTCTAGTGATGCATTCTCTCTGCTAATCTTCATCTCTGATTTTGGTGCATTGTCATTCTCCTTTGCTAAGTCCTAGTGGGTTTGTACTGTATTGTATCTTGTTTGTCTCTTTTTTATTTAGTTTTCAGGAGATTGTAATCATAAGTGGTCCTTTTATTAGATCACATTGCTTGTAAACAAACATCTCCAATTTGTGATTTAAGGTGAGCGTCTGTTTCTCTGTTGAGCATATTTATCGAGTACATTTTAGTTTGAAGCTGTTTGGCGAGTCTCCTCGTGCCATTGTAACTTATCTTGTTGGGTTCGCACCTCACAAAGAGACGGTAAAAGATCGATCGTACTTATAGATGGCAGCACAATCACCAATGTCTTCATAAGACCTGCATATGTACGTTTGCTCGTCTATCCTGAGATCGTTTTTGAACTATTGACAATGACGACAGGCCACCACGTTGTCAAAGCTAACAATGACAACACGACTTCATAAACTACTCCCAAAAGTAAATTGATCGATGGCCTTGCGGCATGCGCTACCATTCGTATGTATAGTTGTAAGATAAGACATGGCTCGGTGAATAACTTTCTGCACAAGGGAAAGGGCGAGGTCCTGCACTTCACTACGATTCCCGCACTTGCAGAAATGGTCAATGATAAACAAATTAGCGAGAGACCATTTAGTCAATTTTATGGGTTCAAGCGTACCGTCCTCTAGATCATGGATGCTACCACAAGCCACCTTATCTGAGGTCTGCACGCCCCAATCATAAATCATCCGCAAGTATCATCCCTTCAGCAAATGAAATGCTAATCTCTCTGTAATCGACGACCGCACTAGCGGCTTACTTGGGATATAACATCTTCTGGCACACATTGACATGAAAATTTCACTTGAAGGTAACTATGGGAAGATGTCTGCAGAGTCGATACAATTGCCAAACAATACCCAAAATTTGGTGGATACAGAACGTCACCCATTAGTCAAAAACCACAATATCTTATCTAGCTCCTTCAGAAATCAATGCCAGCTAACTGCATAGCTTTAAAAGGCTCAGTACGAGATGAAAGAGTTACATAAATAGGTTGGGCCTGGAGGCCTTGTAGGTGGTCTTCAGCTTCCTCGTTGGAGGCCTAACCTTCTTGAACACCAAGGGAAATTTGATCTTGGAGTTGTGGAACTGCTTGGTGCTCTCTCTCTTGCACAACTTTGCTGGAACAGTAGCTGTCTTAATGATTTGGATGCAAGGAAACCTCACTCTGTGGCGAGATGCCATTTCAGTGTACATTTGCTCCACTGCCCCATTCAGAGTTGTGTCCCGGTACTCCTTATACATGTTATGGTACCCAGTACGACTCTGATATCGAAGCCAGATACCATAATTGTTGATCTTTGTGGGATTCTTCTCAAATATCTGGGAATGCAATTAACAAATATGATTATGTTTGTTGACAAGTATATTAAGTAATAACAGAAATGCAAGGCACAAAACTCTTCTCCCATAAATAAATAGCACCGAACAGAGCTCAGGGAATAGAATGAATATGAGTAGAGATATTTATCAGCGGGAAAAAAAAAAATCCATCATCAATTAACCAGAAGTGGTATGCACTTGCTAAACAGAGTGCCGACCAGCAGTCCAAGAGAAAATTGCAGGAGACTGATATGTTAAGACAGGCCACAAGTCCAAACAGAAATGTATTATGCTTGATGCTATGCTACACTCTTCTTGATTAAAAACTTAGTCATGGACTCGGATGTCCATAAATATCATCAATGGTCCTCTGAAATGCTTCAGAAAAGCATTGACATGATGAATCTTGGATAATGGAAGAACGTTTATGAAGCAGCAAATAAAACTTTTCACTCCAATACGCTACCACCTTCAGATCAAGCAAACTTAACTATCCAAAGAACAGCTTCTTCTTCACAGACATGAGGTGAGACAAAGGCAATAGTATTCAACCCACATTGTCAAAATGGCCAGCACTCTGCTAAAGCGATGTGAACTTTGTGAATTTTGCGATCCAGATGACAGTCCAGCATCCACTTAAAAAGGTTACAGACTAACTTAGACTTAAGCAAAGCAGATACCAAAAAAGTGGTCATTTCCAAAACAAACATGAATTGAAGCTGAAGTCAACAATGAGCTTAGGCTTAAAAGCAAAAATACATTTGAAAAACGGATTACTCTAACCAGCAACTAATCTCTTCTCTTCTAACATGAAAAAAAAGTGGGAAAAGCACGACCAGTACCTCGTTGATGGCTAGAACCTGTCCATTGCTTTTCTTAACCTTCTTAAGCTTCCTCAAGAAGTACCTGATTGAAGACCCAAAAGAAGTCAAGAGATCGCCCAATTAATTGGATCAAAGGCTTTCTTCTGAATCAATCAGCAACAAAACCCAAGAACGGAAGTTGAATAATCCAAAAACCGACTCTTTCAGCGTAGTGTAACCTAATTAAACAGACTCCGCGCCACAATCAAGCACTTCACAAGGTGCAACATTCGGAAAACATACTTTGCCAACTCTCTTCCCTCAGATAAATGAAGCAAAACTAAAAGCAACCAACGACATCGAGAACAAGACATACCAGAACTTCGATTTGGCACGGACTTCATTAGTGGCCCAGAGCTTCATCCTGTAGATCTTCGGATGCTCATCCGATTCGGTCGGCAGAGCTCTCCCCACCACCTGGTACTGGTGAAACTGCGTCCACGTTCACCCAAAAAACAATAAACAGCCAAAAAAAAGGAAAAATCACCTTCAGCAAACTCCCAAATGCAGAAGTAGTTCGAAACCAAAATGTCTGCAGCACTAAGAGAAACTAGAAGAGCGGGAAACGCATGAGCAGCAGCAAACAACGATCTAGCTGAATCATGGAGTTTGAGGACCATGAAACCAACCCTGAAAGTGACCATCGTCGACGTCGCGGAGGAGGAGGAGAAGCGGCGACTGCGAGTTCGTTCGGCTGCTCCGAGTATCCCTCGCTCGATCGATGAAGAAGCAGGGTATAAGAATCGAGGGATGGGAGAAACCCTAACGCGAAAGTGCTCTACTGGGCCTAGACAAGGCCCATCAAGTGTAAGCCCAATAGTAATGTAAATGGATCTGAGAATCCAAAACTGCTGTCTTCATATCCATTTTCTTTTAATATTTAAATGAAAAGGCTGTCACTGGATTTAGCATCGCCCGGAGAAGTAAAAGTCGAATTCCATTAATACCCAGATTAACGGTATAATATAATTAGTGTGAAGATGATACTAGATAATTTTTTTAATTTTAGGGTTAATACCACATAAAATATCAAATTGGTACATTTATGACAATTTTATCCCAAACTATTTTTTTAACCACAAAAAACCTTAAATTTGTACATTCATGACAATTTTATTCCAAATTGATACATTTGTGATAAATTTACCCTTTGTTAGTTTTCGTTAAATTTAACCTTTAAAGTACTAAATTATATGACACGTGACAATTGACAAGTGTACCAATTTGGAATTTTTACCCTCTGTTTGTCATATATATATCGTTTTGTAATTTTTCGTGGTATTAACTCAATTTAATGAAGGATTAATTTATTACAAGTATACAAAATTTGGGGTTTTTCATGGTCTACAAAATTATTTTAGGGTAAATCTATAACTGATGTATCGCTTTAGGATTTTTGGTGGTTAAAAAATAGTTTGGGATAAATTGGTCACAATTATACTAGTTTGGGGTTTTTCATGATCAAAAAAATAATTTATGGTAAATTTTTCATAGGTATACCAGTTTATGATTTTTCATGGTATTAACCTTTAATTTTATGAGAAAAGAAATTCCCTATATTGTCTTCTCCCAAAACTTAAATGTAGGAACACTTGGAAAAAAAAAATCCTCTATGAACCGATATCGATAATGAAGATATTTTCATCGTCTAATTATTTTAAACGATATAAGAGATCATTTTTAAGAAAATTTGATTCATCTTTAGCGAATCAAATTTGCTCCTCAATCGGTTGAAATTGACTAATCAAAAGAAAGTTCCTTCGTAGGAAACACATTTGATCTACCTCGGAGCGATGGCGGCCTTGGTGTCGAGTAAGACTCAACGCAACTCGATCGACCATACAAAAGAAGCACGAGCCATGGAAGAAAGAGAAGAAGGTGTCAACAATGAATGCTCTTTCCTACGAGACAAGCCACTCTTGAAAAGTCCTACTCCCGTTGTATAAAAAATATTTTCAATTTAGATAACTGATAGGCAACGCAATAACATTAGAACAAGGTTGAAGGTACTTGTTCATCTGGTGGAGTTCTTACTAAGGCTCCGTTCGTTTTCAAGAAAGCGAATGATCAAAACTGTCCTTCGTGTCGCGTAAAATAATTAATTAATAAAAAAAAGATGAGGAAAATATTTTCCGTTCATTCATTTTTCTAAAGAGGGACAAGCCATTATTTTGAGGAGAATATTTTCTAAATTATTCATTTTTCAGAAAACAAACCGAGCTAAGATTGGATGAGCTAGCAATTTGAACCATCCACTTGCAGAAAATTTAGGAAGAACAAGGGAAGCAACATACTGGATAATAGATTTACCACTGCGTCTGGTAAAATACACGAGCGCATTTGAAGGATTCCCCCATCGTCGCTAAAAATTTACCGATCTTCAAAACCCTAGCATTTCAATTCGAGAGGTCCGTGAACTCCGTGGATACTAACGTAGTTCTGACGTGAGGAGTTCAAAAATGAGTCCGATCCACGTCGTGGGCCGGGCGGGATTTTTACGAGTTTGATGCACGTCGTGGGCAAACCATTTAAAAGGTTAGAGCCGGCGACATATCCTGCGTGGATGGATTCTTCGACTATTAGCAGCTCGATAGGTGAGATTATACCTACGACCTCGTCAACTTCAACCGAATCGAGCGCGGTGAGGAGTAGTTACGACTTAATCCGGACATTTCGCCGTGAGTGGGATCCTCTCTCCTTTTCCTAAGAACTGAAAAAATGAGGGTGTCTATCGGTTGAGTACTCCTTTTCTTCTCTCAAAATACACGGCTTCTCTTGTCATTTCTTGCCATTACGTGCGGCGACAAGCGACCCTTTTGTTTTTGTCTCCGGCGGTCAAGTATGGATATGCATCACTTGCACCAACTTTATGTATAGTATAATATAATATGTAAGGACCGGAAGGAGAAAATAAAAGAAAATTGATATAATCATTTGCTTGTTTGCAGTATGAATCAGAAGTTGGGGCAAAGCCACTATCAATCCTCAACAGAAGTGTCAAACATCAGCACATCTCATGGCTGCATAACCCAGCCTGGACTTCTTCATATCAAACCACATGTGAAAGTCCTGCTGCAAATAGTTCCCAATTATCGAACTCCCGGGGAACTCGTCCTTCTCCACCATCGCCAAGCACACGATCCCGTCCGGCGCGACCGGAATGAAGTAATTCTCGACTGGGAAACTCCATGCTGCCCCGTCCACGAATTCGATCCCGAACCCGGGTATCTCGGGCTTCGACACGCCAGACACGTTGTAACATGGATGAAAGTCTCCCTCCTCCACCATTGGGTATGCCTTCACCTTCCTCTCGAATGCTTCCCGAATCGCCTTGTAAGCGGGGCCGACGAAATAACTGAGCGAAGTGCCCGAATCTATGATCGTCCCGCCATGCCCATCCGGCGACACTTCCCATGTCTCGCGGGGTATGTCGAGAATCTCTCCTCCGACCATGATCGATTTTATCTTGACATAGTAATATGTGCTGTCTGGGCTTTCTTGGGCTCCAAGAAAGGAAGTGAAATTCCAACCGGGGCGGCCCAAAAGGCCGTCGGCTTCGCCGAGAACCAATCTGCTGCTCGCATTAGGATTGCTATGTCTATTCGCGAGACAGTAAGAGAATGATTGGCCATTCAGAGAATGAAACTGAGAGGCCAAAGACAGGGGTCCTCTGCCTAGTCCCAGCATCCCTGGAGCCCCGTCAGATATGCCTCCGTTCCAACGACCACAGCCAAACATCACATTCCCCACCCTTGCAAATTCGGTGTCACTTGCCCGTGCTGTGAGATTGACCGTGAATGTTTCGAACGCGAAATTGCCAGTAGTGTTCGAGCTGTCTCCATAGAGGTAGATATAAGGACAGGATTGGTTTTTCGACTCGCGACACTGCAGAGGATCTGGGTCCGAGACCAGGAGACACAGAGGGTCGTGGCAGCTTATCTCTTGAAAAGAAGTGGAGTCCTCGGGATCGTAGTAGGGGCTGCTTTGCTCGAAGCAATCAGGGCAAGTAGCACATTGGATCCAAATGAGGTCACTACCTGTATCAAGTATCAGAGGGAGATGCTGAGGTGGCGTACCTATGTATACATCGATGAAGTACACTTCAAAGCCCAGAATCACTCCATATCTTAATGTAGCCATGAGGGTGCCCGAAAGCCCGTCTGCCTCGGATTCCTGCGAAGTCGAAGCATTGACCAGCTTCAAATGCAGCTTCGGCTGATCCTTGTCCTTGTTGAGCCTTGATATGGGGTTTCGATGTCTGATCTCTGTCATCTTCCCATAATTGTTCTGAGCTCGGGCCAAATCCTTGGCTGCCAAGGATTCTCCAGCCTTGGTCCTGTCACTAGTCGATCCGTGAGGGCCTCGAAGCTTCGTTGTCTCTACTTCATCAGTGTAAGTAAAATCACCATCATCATGACCAAGATGATCACGTCCCTCCTGTTTGGGTTGTGATGACGGGGATGTGATGCTACCGGAAGTGCTGCCTGAAGAGGGAACAGAGCCGAAGCTCATGTAGCGTAACAACTCGATGCCGTTTGAGTTCGAGGCCTCCAAGTAGAGATCTTCGCGGTTCATGACTATGGCAACGTTGATGAAGCGGAAAGCGAGGACTATAACAATTGCCAGAAAGATGGAAGCTTTCCGATTCATTGTGGTCTGCCTCTTCTCGAGTGGTTTGAGGCAGAAACAGAAGGGCATGATGAAAGGTAACAGCAGTCTTTAATGAATCAAGACAAGGAAAGTGAAAAAGGCAAAAGCCATAAAGAAACAGAGAGGTTGTTGTCGTGGACTTTCATTTTCGAGATTGACTCGGGCAACGCCTTACCCTGGTCGCTGTTCTGCAGTTTTGTCTCATGATTCGTTGACTTCACGTCGACTTTCTCCGCCCCCTGTTCTTGGGTTTGAGGATTGGAAATTCTCTTCTTCTGAATTACAGCCATTACTCCTCATCCCACCCAAGTCAGTAGGGAGCCAGATCTGGATGTGGATCTATGAGTTTGGTACCGACTCCGAGGGCTCAGCCGGTGAACTGCTCGGAAAATCTCATCACAGAGCGAATCAGGAATATTAACTATTATCAATTCAATTGTATAACAATCTTCCACTTAGGTACATACTTGTTTTGTGTCGCATGAACAAGACAATTCATAAGGGCCCTCTCCTATGTGGACGTTTTTCAGGGATTGGTCGGTACTGAGACCTGTTTTGTTTGGATACCTTGGCGTTTGAGCAGGCGCCGTGATCAACAAAAAAATTGCGCTAATAGCAAGTGATCCTGTTACAATTTTCGTCCCGAGATCATGTCACAGTTCCGTTCCGACGATCGGTTAGAAGATTTTCATCATCGAGAATGCTAAGGCGGAGGAGCGATCGTGCCGGCAGAGCGAGACAGGAAATGAAAGCCTCTCCCTACGTATAAACTACATAGTATACTGAAAGTATGTATATAAATACAAGGAGAGGACTGACTGCCATTGAAACTGTGAGCGTCAAAAAGTTTTGCATAAGTCTTAAATACGACTGGTATGAACAGGTGCAATAGGGGGCAAGGCTAGGTTAGTTGAGCGCTTCTGTGCTTTTGTTTTTCCTTTGATATAATATGCAAGCGACGAAACCGGTACGAGCAAAGAAATTGGACACTAGACCACCGCCCAAATCATTGTCAGCTTCGCGTTCTTACTCGTCAAGAGTCCGCCCGGAGTAGGTTTGAACTTCTGCGTTTAGAAGTTCCTTCTTTTTTCAACTAAGATGCTGAACAAATGAGACCATTTTCATCTAGGGAAAAAAATGGCGACATCAGAAGGGCCGATTTTGACTTTGCGAAAGAGCTACCAAACAACCTAAGCGGATCGCGACGCCAACGCTGCTTGGCATTAGGATAGGATTGAATGGTGATGGCCATCAACGGTCGCATCGGCACTTACACTGCACGGAGTTGATTAATTAACAGGAATCAAACAAGAATTCTTGTGCAATGGCGTCAAACTGATACAAAACAAGGTTGAAAATGGAGCTTACCTGCATCAGGCGCATTCACGCCTTCTGTTCTGACAAAGGCGCCCCACGCGATTCACGCTCTTAACGTGCTAAAGTGAGGATTTTTCTCGGTTGATATGGTCAAAAAAGAGGGCATTTGTCCTTTCCACACTCGAGCCTCCTTGAGTTCTTGCTTTGGACTAGACATGATCTCCTTGCTCAACATGCGAGTATATTTCAGTTTTAAGGGTTTCGACGCTGAATGTTCTCGCACAAAGAACCCACTCGACTCGACTGTGGTTTTTGACATGGTACCGGAGGGAGTATGCATATGTTTAACACTGCCTTGCAGAAATTTTATAAATTTTATCCAAGTAAAAGTGACGACACTTCAAAGCTGTGGAGCATAACTCCTCGAATATGGAGAGCTCTAACTGAAGCCCCATGACATCGTTATAATGGGAAAAATCCCTTGTGACTCTTGATTTCTTAGCTAAACATCCAGTGACATTCGCATATAAACAACAGAGACTTCACGTGCCGAGGTGCATAGAATGTGTTCTGCGAAAAGAGAACTCTGCATTCAGTTTTACCACCATAGTGAGGGTTGACTCTGGATCCACACTCCATGAGAAAATTACGTAAACTTGAAGCAATTATTGCCTTGAATAGTGAATACCTGTTATTTTCTCATCTTTATGTTCTAAATACACACGTAGACAGGTAAGAGTAAAGCCAAACGATAATAAGCTAGACATACACCTATCTTGGAGCATGATGGACTAGTAGGGGTTGACGGCAGCCACTACTTTCTCCAACCATAAAATTAGTTGTAATCCAACATTTAGCTTCCGTCGTGAAGCTAAATGTCGGATTACCACTGCAAGGTTATGAGGAAAATCTCAGTTCACTGAACATGTCCCAGGAGAGCATGGAAGGTAAATATGTTTCTTCAGTATAACGCTTAAGTACCATAAACATTAAATATGTGAACAAACAAACTGCATCGCCTTTGAAAATAACTGCTTACACAGGACAGATCTTTATCAGGTTATACCTGACTGTGCCTAGTTTGATGCAGCCTCAGCTGGCTTTGCAGACAGGTCTTGCAACCCACAGACCATGTTTGCAGGAACAGCCACATCAATCATCTTTGGGTAAGAGAGATTTAGGTCTGCAGCACATATTATCAAAAGCCACTTCAATATCATATGAAGTATTGACAGGCAGCCTTCAACCTAAAGTAATATCTTAATATTGATAGTTCCAATTGCAGAAGTGGTTACTTACTTTCCATAATACTTTTGAAAGTTTTCTGCAAAATGAAGAAAAAATGTGTCATAGTTAGAGAGAGAGAGAGAGAGAGAGAGAGAGAGAGAGAGAGATTACGTAGTCATGGTGATGACAAAATCAACATATCAAAACATGAGATCAAAGCCAAGCAAATGTTCCTATTTGCAGAAGAAAATTGACTTAATCGTTACAAGTCATATATCTCTATTGAGAAAATTAATAAAATCTACCATAAACTTGCTTTCTGAAGTCCCAGAAATGAAATAGCCTTTAGTTTCTCTCAGTTTGCTTGTTTCGTCGGTGGACTTAATTTAGTACGAGGTTAAATTTACATGAGTATGCCAACAAGGAGAATCATTTAAGGCATGGAAAGAAAAAATTGTTCGTTTATTTAATCCCTCCTTGATAAGATGGGGTTCTTAATCTCGGTAAGGGTGGACCACTGCTGGCCAAGCCCCTGTTTCTATGGAAAGAGACGACATAATGCATCTGCATATAACTAAGTCGCAGGTGACATCTAATGCGATGGAAAAGTAAGTGAAGTTGAAAATGTCACCTCATCTTTCAAAAACCTGGGATTGTAGAGAAGTTCCTCCCCCACAGAGCTAACCTGAATTACAAAATGGAACTTTCTGAGAATGTCTGTGATTTTGGAACAATATGACACTATGGAGCTAAGGATCAGATTTTCATACAGTGAATCCCTTGTAGTCATGAGCAGGATAGACCAATGTATCCTTGGGTAATGTGAAAATCTGAGAGAGAGAGAGAGAGAGAGTTAAGCATCAAAGAAGTAACTGCCTTCCAGTGAAGGACGTTCATTTGTTCAATCTCCTAACCTGTGCATGCACCGACTGGTACAATTGAAGTGAACTTCCACCCTGCAAGCACATTGTCAAGGTACCAATATCAAGCATCAGACTTAAGTATGGAGGTTCCGTCTTATAAACTACAAAATAGAACCATTCCCTTGCATAAAGGGTTTCTGATTTTTGCATTAATTGATTAAGATAATAACAGCCGAACTTTTGCACTCTTACAAAGTATGGGATATTTTGCAAGAAATCTAACCTGGAAATCAGTCCTCCCACACCCACAAATTAGCAAGGCATCTCCAGTGAAAGCCATCCTTGGTTGGGGTTGACTAGGTCCATCTCCTGTGACATATGTAACACATCCTTGTGTATGTCCCGGTGTAGCCCGGACCTGCGATAGGAAGAAGATTATTGAAATGTCATATGACTTAAGTACACAAGTGAAGAACAAATAAAAGAAGGTACTTGATGTTAATACATGAACATACATGCAAATCCAGGTCAATGTCCTTTCTCATGACAGAGGGAGTGACTGCTGCCAGTTAATGGCAGGATATGCAACTTGCAGCATTGACTGCATAGTTTTAAAAGAGTTAATCACTTCAATGCAGTCCCTTTAATATCTCGTATTGCAGAACAAATATTAGAATTCACAGCATAACCCAATACCCAAATGCAAGAGCAAATAGTGCCCTTTGGATTTTTAGGTTGGAGTGTTTTTCATGAATGCTAATTATCGCCCAGAGTGAATTCGCGGTTATTTGTGCATTATGCCAAAATCCGTTGTCCTATTGGTGACATAATAAGTATAGAAGATCAGGTTGTGATACCTCAAGGAATAGATCGCCAAAATGAATCTTCTCTCCGGTTTTTATAAGAAAGTCAGCTCTTGCATTGCTCGCCTTCGAAATGACAGATTTTACTCCAGGGACTTTCCCCTGCAAGGCAGAGTAACTATCTACTTTAGAAAAGTTAAAAAGCAAGGAGTGCAATTGATGTATGCTGCCATATAAGGATTACAAGCTGGATCAAGAGGTACTACTGTGTAATAGCAAGTAAGCAGGTTTTGCACATGAGACAGATTGACACAGGAGATGAGTGCCCTACCTTTATCAAACCAGTCCCAGTTACATGATCAGCATGTACATGTGTGTTCATTGCATATATCAGCTTCAACCCAAGCTCTTTCACTAAAGAGAGGTCCCTGTCAACTGTCTTATCAACTGGGTCAATTAACTGCAAGTAAGACATATAAATTTCAGGATACATCCCCATAGACACAACTGCTGTAGTTAGACATGCTTCAGGATAACGATTATAGATTAACAGCACCAATAAATCAAAGGTAACACAACAGAATACCTGAAGATATCAAGTAGGCTATTCAGAGAAACTTGCTTCCTAACAGATTATATATTAAGAAACTACTTCTGGTCTCTTTAAGATCCTCTGCCAGACAAACTATCCTCCTAAATACCCTGATATACTCGTCCATCTTCACATCGAGGTGAACTGCTAGTAGGATGATTACGGTTTTGGTTGTGGCTGAAAAGGTGTTCCTTTACCTTTCCATAAGCTAAAGGTGGAGAAACGATGAATACTATAGACAACATTAGATTGAAATATTTTGGTGGCATCTCGACAGGTTGTTCAAAATAATGCACTTTCAAGATCCGTCTTGCATCTATCAAAATTTACAGTTATAATCAACTTTCTGCAGGTAGTAGCTAACTCCAGTATTTCCTTGCTCCCGTTTAAGCACTAAATCTCCCGAACTTCACCATTAGGTTATTTTATGCATTAAACCCAACTTTCTGCAGGTACAGTGCACTCCATTTGTTCGATATGCTAACTTTATTTCATTTCTGTTGACTTGTGATCAGTGGATTATGACATTGATATGCTACAGAGTGATCGAGACTACTAAAATGTTCTGGACACTGCCTTAGGCATTTCTAAATCTGATTTTTGGAATAAGTATACAATAAAAAGCCTATGACAACAGGTCATGAAATTAGAAAAGGATGTACACAACAGGTCCAGAACTCAATTTGGCCTTGGAGAATGAATGATCATAAAGTTTAGCGAGATATTCAGACAAAAAAGCTGGAACTGGAAAATATCCAACCATCATCACACTAATCTAATCATTGCAGACTCCATGACCAAATTTCAAGGAGAAGGTATATGCTAAACCAATCCGAAACTCCACCAAATTACTCTAACAAAACACCCTGCATTCTATTCAATCGAAATGTCAGCGCCAAGCATGTGACGCCTTGCAATCCAATAAGCAGTGGACATCGAATATACTGAGCAAAAAGTTAATGGGATAACGGGATGTGAAAACCCTAACCACGGCGGGCTTATCCGGGTGAGATACGTCGGCGAGCAGGTAAGTGTAAGTGGACGACTCCTTCTCGAAGAGCTGACGGAAGAGGAGCTTATCGCACGACGTCGCGTACCCTCTGGTGCTCCCCACCGCTCGCCATCTGAGGCCGCGACCCGCCGTCGTCCTCGTCCTGGAGATCGAGATCGCCGGACGAGGCGCGGCTCTCGGAGAGAGACAGCAGGTAGAGACTCGAGCCAGACAGTGGACGCGAAGCATTCTGTGCCGCGAATCGACGCTCGGCGATTGAATGGAACCGTCGCGAATTCGATGGTTTCGTTGTTTAAGGAAGGAAGGGATGAAGATTGGTGCTCAGTGCTCCCGGTCTCGGCAATGGCGAGCCAAGTTCCGCGATCCCGATTCTGACAGTGTGGGAAGTGGACAGCCATCGGGGGCGACGCGATCGTGGCCGTTGCTTTTCGCGCGTCCTGGAACTGCGTGACGAGACATAGCCACGGGCCGGAACCGGCAATTCCGGCTAGTGGCCATAGGGGAACCGGAACCAGAACCTCAAGAGACGGTTCCGGTTCGTGTTTTGAACCAGCAGTTTCGGGCCGGTTTGAGGCCCAGTTTCGGTTCAAAACCGAAAATGGAATTGCCGGTTCCATTACGATTTTTGAATTTAATTTTTAAATAATGAATTATAAAAGAAAATTATAAATTATAAAATTATAAAATATAAATTGTAATTAAATTGTAAAATGTTATCAAATTTGAGGGAAAAAAAGGGAGGGGAAGGAGCTTAAACTTAATAAATTAGTATTAAGCGCATACATATCTTCTTGGTATAGAAGAATCAAAGTCCATATAGTTCTTTTATCTTTGATAACCCTATATTTATCTCATCGTCAATCGTCGCTACCCATTTCGATATCAAGACGCGTAGCGATGGTATCTCCATCATCAAAGAATTTGGCTTCATGGTTATAATCTATCTCTTGTTGTTGAAATTAAGCCTTTATTCAATCATCGACAAAAGCTTAAGCCTCCACCGAATACAGAGCTAATATTGAATGTTGTTTGTCCAAAATATTGCCTACGACGCTAAATTTTTGTTCAACCGCAATCGTCGAACAAGGGATTGCTAAAACTTGTTTTGCAATGAGAACAATAGTTGAGAATTGGGTTGAGTGCATTTTCCACCAATCTAGAATTGTAAAATCTATGCTACCTTCGAATTTAGCAAACTAAAAAGAAATGGTTAAATAGCTTTCTATTTTAGAAATATTTCATATTACTCTATTTTGCTTTTTTTCCTATTCAACAAAAGTTTATGCCCTCCAATAATTTTACTTGGGTCCCCGCTTTGTATGTCACTAGGTTGAGAAGATTCAATATCATCTAGATTATATATACTACAAAGGTCATTATATAATTCTACTATTACGTTTTTAACTACTATTTGTATAGTTCTAACATTTACCGTTTCATCTTAATGTAAATATTCATAATACGTATCCAAATAATCACTTAAACCATCTAATTTGATACGTGAATAAAAAACACAAGAAACTAAATAAATAATAGAAATTTTGCTATAATAATGTAGTCATGTTGTTCGCATTGTTACAATAGTATCACGTAATTTATCATCATTTTCATTTTATTCTAAAACTCCAATAATATTAATACACTATATTAAAAATAAATGCATAGAAGAATAATAAACACCGAATAAAGTATAAGTTGCATCATTAAATTTTTTTAAAATATCTCAAAAAAATTTTGCAAATATTCCAGTCTTGTGGGAATAAATTAATCGGAGAAATATTATCCAAAATAAATGCACATAATAAATCTTTATATGCAAAAGATTCATTAAGCAACTCCTAAGTAGAATTCCAATTATTTAGAACATCTCTTGAAAATCTTTTTGATCTTTTTCTATTTGCTTTTCAAAATACGCACCATTCTTTTATAATTTGGGGATGTTTTCATGAAAATTGAATTGTTGTTTTTATTGGGTTGAGAAAAAAATGATAAGCACATCTATCGAAAAAATTATCCACCAAAAGCGAGTTTACAAATCTTTTCTAAATCAACAATTGAAACGGTATTTGCCGTGACATTATCAAAACTAACTGAAAATTTTTATTAAGCAAATATTATTCTTCTAAAATTTGTCTAATTATTCTATAAATATTATTTGCCATATACCTATCATAAAAAGCTCTAAATGCAATAATTTTTTTTTTAATATTCCATTCATCATCTATCCAATGACATGTTATACCCATATAAAAATGATTTTGCCAAGGATCACACCAAATATCGCTACCTATATGTACACGTCCATTAAAATTCATAAAAAAAATTCTTAAATCTTTTTTCCTCTATTATAAATATAAAAAACTACGCGTTTAAGTGTATTTCTCGGAATAGGTTTTGCTTGTGGAACACATGCAGTTTGTATAAAATGATTAAAACCAAAATTTTCACAAAAATTAAACGATAAATGATCAACGAAAATACATTTAGCTAATTCTTCTTTATAAGGAGAAGTGTTAGAATTGACGTACACGAAATTTTTTTGTTGCCTAGTGTCAATTCCTGCTTTAGTTGGATGTTTCACCCTAAGATACCATTTGCATGTTCCATAGCCACCTCCACTTATATATTTGTATGTTGTCCCACAATATTTACAAGTTACCTCATACATTTTTGCATCTAAATCAAATCTTTGCTTATTCGTGAAGTGGTCCGTCCATATGTCGGATGTAACCTCCTATTCCAGGCTCATTTGTTGTTGACATTTCTTCCATATCAATAAGATGATAAAGACTTTCTTGCATTATGACGTGCTCCATATTGGGAATAATATTGATATCATTAACATCAAATTTTCAATTTGCATAATCATGAGGATCGAGAGGGTAATTGGATTTCCCCATTGGATTCTTGCCTTTGTTTTTTGAGAAAATTGAGAGAAGGATTGTGAGAAAAAAAATTGAGAGAATGAATGGAAAAAAGAGAGATGGAATGAGTATTTATAATGGTTAGGAACTTATGATAGAATTTTTAAACTAATAAAGAAAGAAAAAAAAAAAGAGGGGAGTGATTGTTGCAAGGCAACGGTCACCTATGTAGCACAAACACTACACGGGACACGGGATATAATACGACATGACAACACACAACACGCCGACACGTAATTTTTTAAAAAATAGAGAATTTTGACATATTGAGACACGCCGTATATTAAATATATATTTTGTATATATATATGTAATAAATTATTATTCTTATGATTCCAAATATTAGGATTCATAAAATACCGATCTTGAATGGAATCAATAAGGTAGAGAATGGATGGTCCCAACAACAATAACATAGAAATTTATTTTCTTATTTTTTATTTAGGCCTGGTTCATGTAGAAAATTATTTCATCGAACATCGATTGATCGTTATTTTTTTATGGAAATAGAAAAATTTAAAGAGAGATGGCAAATCAGAGAAAAAAAATATTTTCAAGGGATAATACTGCAAGAGGATATGAAAAAAATTTAAAAGGGGGGAGTAGCACAAGAAGGAAATATTATTTTTATCACTTTCTTTCGTGGGGGTCTCAATAGTCGCTTCATCTATCAATCAAAAAAACAACCAACAAGTACCTCTTCAGTGCATCAAACAAATTTCCTCATACAGACCATGTCCCTCGCTAGTTTCCAAGGAAGTGCCTTTTCGTCAGCGCATCCATCCACTAATGAGCACACCATATCCTTGAAGAAGGTGAGGCGAGCGTGGACGCGAGCGAAGGCCGGCGGCCAAGCCGTCGAGGGCGGAGGGGCCCCTGACCTGAGCGGAGGTGTCGATGGGAGGCAAATGGACACGACTCCTCCGGTGTCGGTCGGTTGACCCGGCGAGCGGACACGCGTGACCGATAGGGCACAATGTCCGCGTTGGACACCAACACGTGTTCGACCGGAAAATCTGCCAAGGAGTGTGGCACAAGACGGTCACATGGGCCTTTCCTTTTTAAATTTTTGCTAATCCACCGCTAGTTGCCGGTCCACAAAAGGGCCAACGGCCCCTAGGCGGCGTAATTGGAATCGGCGAGCCCGATCAAGCCGTAGGGGACCTGGGGAAAAAGCCGGTGGCCATGTCTACGAAATAAAACAAACAACCATAAATAATAAATAAAATCCTTTTAGAGATGTCTTTTTTTTTTTTGGTCGGAATTTCTAGAGATGTCACGTGAATATATAATGGTCATAACGGACGGAGGTATATTCCTTTGAAAATAATTCATTTCCACAAACCGCAATTAGTCTTTTTTTGTTTAACCTATTTCTAATTTTCTTATTTCACTTATTTTTAATTTTGCTCTATCCGACTTTTACTTTACTTCTTTGCAGGAAGCCAAATCCCACGCTTATGATATTACCGTTCTCTCTCCCAATTTCTTTACTAGTAGGGCTGTATGTCTATTGATCGCTAATTTTGTTTATTGGCTAAAGAAATTATATTACATTTGCTTAGTAGAATGTGTAATTTCAAAAAAGGCACAATTGCCGCAATTGCTAAATTTATGTATTCCTATGTTTTTTCGGCCAAATAGTTGAAATCAAACCCCAATAATACTCATTGTAATGGAAATTTGAAAGGCATGAGATAAGGACTTTCTCATTTTGGGCCAACAAGCTAAGAACATTCTTAGCTCTGCAAATCGTGCATTGCAAATCAGCGAATTTTCATAAATATTTCGATATCTCCCTATTTAGTAAAGCAGACTCGAAACGAACCTTAAGTCGCAATTTTTTTTTTTCAAATCATTTCCACAAGATAACCATGTTGGCTCGAAAAAAATTAATGGTGAGTGTGCATTAACAACGGCAAAATGTAATTCAAAATTTGAACATAGTTACCATGTTATCTAACGAATTTGTCCGAATCCCGCGGTAGATTCTCAATATAGGTAATCTTTCTCCTCGTTCGGTGAATACATTTGTTTTTATAAAATAGATTGAATGATATATTCATTTCTCCTTTTACAAAATTTTCCATATTTTACCCACACAAAACTGTGCACCATTTTTGCTTCTACCATATAAATTTATATATTTCACAAATAATTTGGCCAATTTTTTTTTTTTTGTTCGTGTCACGAGTTAGAAGCGACTCTGAAACTATTGAAAATTAGCATATAAATTTTGAGCAGAGAATAAGTTTCCACTGATTATTGAAAACAAGCTTTTTCATATTGCCTAAGTGGCCTTTTATATTACCTAGGTAAATTTTCTATGAGCAAATCTTGCCATGCGTTTTGGACTTTTCTGGTTAAAAATAAGCTAAAATCAATTAAAATAATAGTAACTTTAATTATCATAAACAACTTTTCTTACAAGAATTGAGCTATTCTATGCTTAGTCCAATGGCTAGGTAAACTCGTGCCATTCGGCACAATTCGCGAATTGAATCTAGTAAAACGAAGTGTTTAGGTTAAATCCAGAGTCATTACTTAGGTCACGTTTGTTTCGTTGAAAATGAATGATTTAAAAGATACTTTACAAAAAATGATCGTTCATATCACTTATAAAAATTAACGAAAGATTTAGACATTAATTATAAAAATATTTAGACATAAATTATTAGCGATAACTAGTATATGTTTCATTGGTTAGTTATTCCAAACTACAAAAAGAAATATTTTTAGAATTTTATTCTAATTATTTATTTTCTGCTAAGCAAATAGAACTGATTATTTCCTTTTTTTTTTGTCGGATGGTTCCGTTTGATTCGCATTCACAAAAAAAAAAAAAAGGGAAAAAGGGAAATAAAAAAGAAAAACTCTCGCTACGGGAAGAAACCTCGTGGTTTTCACTTTCTTCCGGGCACTGCTTCGCACCGCCGCCACGGCGTCGTATTAAGCCACCGTCTTCTGTATTCTCTCAGCCCAGTCATCGTCCTACGACGAACTCGCAATCTCGCTCACATATCCTGTGTCTTCCGGAGATCGAGGTCACTCGCTACTACGTCGCGGAAAGTCACGCCCTTGCTCGTCAAATCAGCACCTCCAGGTATTTTTCGCGGTGTTCTGAAGCGGTCCAAGTTGGGTTTGTGCAATGTGGCGACCTGGAAGTTTGGGCCTTTCCATCTTTCATTGATCCGATGATTTGGTTGATTGCGTTAGTTCTGTCTTCTGCGTAAGGAATAGTAAAGCCGTTTCGTGGTTTTACGTGCTTTTTTCGTATAAAAAAGTTGTCAGGTTTGCCACAACCTGCTCGATGAAATGCCTCAATAGAACTATTTGCATTTGGAAACGGAAAAGCTCGGTGCTCCAAATATTTTCTTTTGAAGTGAAGTTAACATGGTTGTCCACAAACGTTTGATGCCCGTGTGTGCTTCCTATTTTACTCTGGGAAGTGCTCTCAATGTTAGTTTCTTTAAGCATGCCGATAATTTCCTAAGAAGGCAATCTCGAAATGTTTGGTCTTTTTTCGATGTTTTGCCCCCCCTTTTTTTTTAATTTGGCCCCTCTACATTGGTTTTCACCTGACCTTTCTTCTCTTATGGGTGCTTCATTCAGTCGATCGCCTTTGCACCATGTTATTGGTGATGATCGTGGTGGCTGTTTTGGCATGGAGTTTCTGATACCGCCTAGTACTAACGTTGCAAACTAGGTTCATGAGAATGTGGGTTTTAGTCTACACTAGAGGCAAGTTTGTTGTAGGCATGATGGGTTGTAAAAGAGATGATGGCACTCGTCAGATGAGCTGTTTTTGTTGAAGTTAGGATATTCTTGTGAATCGTGGTTTACTGTAAGATATAGAAATGCTAATGAATCATATGAAATCTATTAAGGTTCTAAGTGAAATCAAGCATGAAGAGAGCTTTCCGGTTGACGAGATGAGTATGCTCATGGATGAACACATATGGCATTCAATTTTCGAGAGCTTTGCAAGGTTGCAACACTAGTAGCCCATACTTTCTTTGCAACTCCCAATCTATCTACATTTTCAGTTAGGTTTGTGCAAGTAGTAGATTTGCCAGACTTTATTATGGAGGTCACTTGATTTATGATGATTTTATATAGCTGAACTGATGGAGTCACGCTTTTAGTTGGGATGCTCAAATTGTGCTCTTCTTGTTGCTTTTCCTTACAATTGGGATCTTCTGTCTCATTCAGTAAGCAGTTAAGGATGCATAAGCGTGTACTTTTGTAGGTAGACGAACAATATTCCTGCTTTAAGAGAAGATGATCTAAGTGCTCGTATGCGGAGTTAATATAAACTAAGATGCCACGAACGAGACCACTAAGAATTTTCGTTAGAAATGGTGCTAGACAAGGACATAATCTTGTTAAAGTGACGGAAGAGTTTAAAAGTTCACGGCATATGACCATACAGCAGTTTTCAGTTGAGCCTAATTGGAGTGCAAATTTTGCCATGGGATGTTTTTAATATTGTGGTTGGACATGCATAGATGTTACTTAGACTCTCATAACTTTTATTGATTTGCGGCCATGTAAACTGTATATTGGCACCGCTGGGGGCCTCGTAGACACCTTCCTCTACTGTATTTATTGTTCACTTTGACTAGCTGCTAGAATGTTGTCACTTCCATGCGAAGGACTATAGTAGGTATGGCCTTATCTTGCTTGCCAGCCACTGTTGTGATGCACCCCTTCTAGGCTATGTGGGTTGTATTCGAAAGTAAATCATTGTGCAGGATGACAACCAAATGCTGTTTGTTTTCTTCGGTTCCTTCAGCGTATGAGTGTCGTTTTGCTAACAATATATGTCTACAGATAAGTGACATGATAGAGAAAGAGACGACCTCTACCTTCAACAAATCAACTGGCTTGCCTAGGAAGCGATTCTACCGAGCACGAGCTCACAGCAATCCACTGAGTGATTCTCACTTTCCTGTTCCACTCTCCCCAAGTCAATTTGATTATTCTCTTCATTACCCTCAGTTGGTCCCTGCTGCATCTGATGATGATAATCCCAAAAGGATTCAGTTTGCTGACATTGGCTGTGGCTTTGGAGGCCTACTTGTTGCTCTTTCAACCCTATTTCCCGACAAACTCATGATCGGAATGGAAATTAGGGACAAGGTGTCCGAATATGTGAAGGAGCGCATTTCTGCATTGAGGACGACCAATCCTGGTCAATACCAAAATATCTCTGTCGTACGGACCAACTCTATGAAGTACATTCCTAACTATTTTGAGAAAGGACAACTGACGAAGATGTTCTTCCTATTTCCGGATCCTCATTTCAAAGAGAAAAATCACCGTCGCAGGGTGATTAGCCCTCACTTGTTAGACGAGTATGCATACACACTAGCTGTTGGGGGCATAATTTACACCATCACAGATGTTGAAGAACTTGGAGAATGGATGAAAGGCTGTTTGGAAAACCACCCCATGTTTGAGGCACTCATGGAGGAAGAACTCGAGAACGATCTGGTGGTGAAGCTATTGACTAGTGCGACCGAGGAAGGCCAGAAGGTTGCCAGGAATGGCGGGCAGACATTTCAAGCAGTATACAGACGCATTGCCCCACCTCTATGATAGAAATCAACTATAGCCCTATGCCTGTGTACTAGCGGAATTTTTTGGGACTGTCTTAAGTGAACTTTTATTCATTTTTTGGGACCCTTTGAAAGTTGAGATATTCTTTAAATTCCAAAAAATGCGTCTATAATTTTATTTAAGTCTTCATTGCTTATTCTGTACTTTATTTTTTTGGCCAACTATATATAGACATGTTTATTATTGCATAAACTTTGCCACTTTGGAAATTCCACTGATGGAATTTTCTAGCGGCACTAGAGCGTTGAATCAAAAATTGGCAGGGCCGGCATAATTAGCCAATCTAATTGGATTTACAAAAATGGACAATTTACAAAATGGTACGTGTTTGTTAGGCAATCAGTGGTAGAAAATTAGCAGGCAGCGTCTTGGATTCTCTCTTGCTTCTTCCTGCGACGCCCCTGAAATCGTTCGTGTGCTTCTTCTCTTTTGCCCTGCTTTGTATGTGAGGCTAGTCGGAATCGACGCATTGCTAACTTTAATCTTCAGTACATATGCATTGCTATTAGTTTTGTGATGACCTAGATCGGTAAATACGGAGAGATGGGCTAGTGCAATGCCTTGGCAGTACGTGAGCGAGGCTAAGCACGTCTTCTGTCCCACATCTCTTAGGGAGAGTCTTGAGCTAGTTGATAATACTTGGGTTCTCTATTCTGTATAATGCGTTTTAAAGCCGTGAGAGATGGTGTGCTCAAAGCGGACAATATTACTAAATGGTAGCCCTCGGGTCCTTAGAGTAGCGCTTTGCCCGTAGTGGGGAGAACGCCGGTAGGATGAGACTAAGCCCGTAGTGGGGAGAACGCCTGTAGGATGAGACTAAGCGCATGTCTACTCCGTGGGGACGAGTAGGCTCAAAGTGGATAATATCACACGATGATAGCCCATGCTCATTACAAATTTCGTTGGTTGTTCTATTTGCTCAAGTTACGAGAAGGGGGTATGGTATGGGATACTGGGATGTCCAACCTCCTACAGTGGTCCAGTAAGGATTTTGCACTTGTGTTTGTAATGAAACACGTTCAAGTCGGGAGTTCTGATACACTATGGGGTTGCCAGAAATCAGAATATAAGCCTGAGGAGCAGAAGGTTGTCATACTGAATGTTGATGCTTCTTTGTATATGTCATCCTGCCGTACTCATTGAAACAATGCAGTGGTGCGGTCCGCCTAAAAGGAATTCCTTTTAATTGATTTGTGCTTCTTGTTTTTCATGCCGCATGACACCCTGCGCTAATTTTCTGCAGCTCATTGTCTGTCTTCCCTCAGTTTTTGAATATCCTTCGGCTCCTCTGGTCCTGGCACTCGGTCCTGCCCAGAAGCTGCAGAGAGCCCTTCAGAAGCTGCAGAGAGGCCCAAGCGGAGTACGATGAAGTCGAGCGTCGTATCGAGCGAGATCCCTGAAGAAAATGTAAATATTTGATCTTCGATTAACTCATATCATTTTGCCATCCCATCTCACCTCTGTTTTCTCTTCCTCAGGCCAGAGCTTACCTCATGCCACCAAGCAAAAACGCGATGAGGCCAGACGAAAGCTCGATGCGGCTCAAACCAGGATGGATGCAGCGATAGAAGCACTTCGGAACATGGAATGCCTCGACCTCTACGGTCTGGAGCAGGTTCATGCGTTCCTGGAGATTCGGGAGTGGCTTGGTGACTGCGGGCGCATCCGCCGAGTGACGAACAAGTGTCCTGATGACACGATGGCATGGGAGATGAGGTGTGTTCTCTCCGAAAATGGATTCGAGTAAGTTTTCCGTTTATTTCATGCTTAGATGTTGTTTCTAGAGTATTATATTGGTATCACGGCTAGCGTTTCGAGATTCCTCCGGTGACTGAAGAGGCTTGATGGTTCGCGAAGTTGAGTTGGACACTGTTGAAATTCTGTTGATCTGGATACTGTTGGCTTGGTTTCATGTTAATAGTGGGGCTGTGGGGGTTTCATGTTGATCGCTGCATCTTGATTGTTCTCATGAGTGGTTGTTGTGAGCTCTGCTATGACCTGCTCGATGAAATGACTCAATGAAAGTATTGCATTTGAAGATGGGACGCTCAATCCCTCAATTTTTTTCCTCGTGAAATGAGCTAACACGGTAGTCCGGAAACATTTAATTATGAAGTTCGAGATTGCTATCGTGTGAATGTTACTTTGTTGATGCCCACAAGAAATCTAAATATTTTACGCTGGGAACTGCTCTCGATGTAACTTAAAACATGTTGTTAATTAAGAAGGTAATCTTGAAATGTTAAATCTTTTTCAAGCTTTTCCATGTTTTCTTTTTCCTAATTTGGCTCCCCGCGTGCCCACCGTTCCGGTTTCTCCGATTTCACTTCTATCACGGGTGCTGCCTTCAGTCGATTGCCTCTATACCGTGTTAATGTTGATAATCGTAGTGCCTGCTTTAGTATGGAGTTTCTTAATGTTATATGCCAGATTCCTGAGAATAAGGGTTTTGGTCTAAACTAGAGGCAAACTGAATGCAGGCGTGATGGGTTGTGAAAGAGGTGATCGCACTTGATGAGCTGTTTTTGCTGAAATGTGGAGATTCCTGTGAACAGGGGTTCACTATAGAATCTAGAAATTTAATGAATCATATGAGTTTCATTTGAGACTAATGTCTCGAATTTAAATATGATTTATCAAGGCCCAAATCAAAGGCGTTTTCATGATTTATGGATGGCTTGTAATATGTTTATATTTAACCAACACCAAAGCAAGAACCCCGTATTATGATTTATGGATGTCCGGTCCCAATCTTCACCATCACCTTCACTACTGTCCATACCAGCTCCCTTGCTAACTCGCTCATTCTTCGAAGGCAATAGTTTAAAGAGAAAAATTGCTTCAAAATGAATTAGGATCGGTCGCAAATACGTGTCGGGGTAGGGATCAATAGAATAGCATTCCACATAAATAATTTAAGTCAGGCCATTTTCGACTCGATCTAACCCAATTCACCGGTTTGAGAATTATTGTATTTGGTTCCCTCAATATACGATTAGTAATATGCTAAAAATCTATCAATACGGATAAGAGACATGGCATAGTACTAATTTGTTAGGATTGCTGTCACAGGGTACCCCGCATGAGTTAGGCTATTTAGAAGGGGAAAAACAATTCATGAGCTATTTGTGATGTTAAAAGGCCAATCTTATGTCTAAAGCTACAGGCAAGAACGAAGGAACTGTCGTTATCGATCTGTTCACAAAGTTCATCCTTCTTTGCTGGTCCATGCCGTGAACCAGAGAAACTTCCCATTATTGTTTTATCAGAGAAGCACAAACGCGTCCAACTTCATCGGTAAAGAGTCGTTTATTCCATCATTACTTAGCACTCAAATATACAGCGACAGGACTATTGTTGCTTCCACTAGAAACCCCACCCCCTTAGAGGAAACAAATGGATGGCCAAAGGCAAATCGAGTTCAGGCGGAGGCCGACTCGCCAACTCGCCGGGACTCGAGCGTCTTCTCGTACTCCTCGATGGACTTGAAGAGCTCCGAGAAGTTGCCCTTCCCGAACCCTCCGCATCCGCCCTTCTGATACAGTTTTCCGACATCATCAGTGAGCATGCATCCCACTCTCTGTATGATCTCTATGAATATGGTCGGCCTGCACAGTAAAGTCAAGCAAGAGAAACCAGATGAACGACGTCAAAGGAGGACCAGCAGATACTTTGGCCTTAGATAAAGTCATTGCCACACACAATTACTCAAGTCGATCCTCAGTCAAAACAGTGATGTCTGGCAATTTTTTTGCTCCTGATATCAAATTAGAGTAACAAGTTCAACCAAAATCCAAGGAAAGAAGTTGGGGATTGAGTAGTAACTTGGGGACTGTTCTATCAAAAGTTCTCGTCAAAGATGAACAGACCCATTTTTTTTTTTTCCAGACAGACACCCTCAACTACCCAATTCACGATCCATCCTCCCAATTCAAGGGTTCGCATGCCATAGCTAAAGGAATTGACTTTGGCAAAGGCACAAAAAAGAGAGAGGCTGCATGATGAAATCGATCACATACCTATCACCCACAGGCTTAGTGAAGATCTGGAGCAGAGTCCCCTGATCGTCCCTGTCCACCAGAATCCCTAGCTCCTCGCACTCCTTGATCTGCTCGTCCGTCAACACGTCCCCGGCCCGGCCCTTCAGGTTCCGATAATACGTGGGCGGCGGCGACGGCATGAACTCGAACCCGCCAACGCTGCTCCGCTTCCTCATCTCCCTCAGCGTCCGGAAGATATCCTCGCTCATCAGCGCCAGGTGCTGCACCCCGGCACCCTCGTTGTGCTCTAAGTAGGTCTGGATTTGGCTCTTCCTCTTCGTCCCGAATACCGGCTCATTCATCGGCAGGAGGACCATCTCGTCGTTGTTCGCCAGCACGACCGAGTTGAGCCCGCTCTCGTCGGTCCCGATGTCGTCCTTGGTGAACTCGGCGAACTCGTGGAAGCCGGTGAACTGCTTCACGTACGAGATCGCCGCGCCGAGCTCGGGGACGTTCCCGACGGCGTGGTCGAGCCTCCGGATTCCGAAGTCTTGCGGGAAGGAAGAGATCTCGCCCATCGGCTCGAACCGAGGCAGGAACCAGGAGTCCGGAGTGGAGTTATCGCGATCGGAGGCCGGGGTTTTGTAGCTGACGTAGCGGAGGACGACGTCGCCGTAGAGGTGGACCTCGGCGACGGCGGCGCGGCCGTCGAGGACGACTGGCGGCGAGACCGGCCTGGCGCCGTGGGCGACGCTGGTGCGGAAGGCGGCGTCGGCGTCCTCGACCTCGACGGCGACGGCGCGGACGCCGAGCCCGTGCTTGGCGGCGAAGGCGACGCAATCAGAGTAGGAGAAGGAGGGGAGGGAGGCGGTGGAGGAGGGGTCGAGGCCTTCGGAGGCGGCGATGGAGGGGGAGTAGGGGGCGGTGAAGAGGAAGCAGAGGTCGCCAGAGCGGCAGAGGTAGGAGGCGTGGGTGGCGTTGCCGGTGGAGAGGTCAGACTTGGCGACGACGGGCATGCCGAGGCCCCAGGAGAAGCGGCGGGAGACGTTGGTGGCGTCGGTGCACCAGAACTCGACGTGGTGGAAGCGGCGGACGGGGAAGCGGTCCGACCGGGGGTTGGACCGGACGAAGTTGGAGAAGCCGACGAGCTTGAAGTCGTCGGAGCCGGTAGCAACGCCGTCGTTTTGCTTGCCCATGGTTTTTCGAGAAGCAGAATCGCTGGTGCGATTTGGTCGGTAAGCGGTGACACTGAGGACGGAGTGGGGGGGTGGGGATTGTGAATATATGGAAGGGAGAGAGGGAGGCCGGGGGGACACGTGGCGAGATGTGAGAGGAAGGAACCCCGCGGGGGAAATGCAAAGGCGTGCCAGGAAATGGGTTGAGGTTGGGTTGGAGTGACGTGGCGACGTTATCGGGGGACAGAGAAGGTTCATGGTAAGGAGGGTGGGCGGGAGTGCAGGCGATGTTTTTGGAATCCTCTGTTCTCTCGCGCTCTCCAAGGTCGAAGCAGTCAAGTGAAACTGAAACTCTGGCTCGGCTTCTCTTGGGGGGCGGAAATTTCAGAGGCGGAATTGACAGATTTGACCTCTCTTGAGATAGACGAGTTGTTGAAGATCTTCTCCACCAATCAGGAGAAATGAAGCCAAGTTGTTGAATTGAAACTATAGAGGATGGGACTTTGGACATCCGCAATTTCCGCACAGATGGGACTTAGGATCAAATGAAGTATAATGTGTGCCTCCTTAACAGGCTTTTTTAGGCCTAATATATTTAATAAACCTCTCAAACTTTATCTCTTAACTCAATTTCATCTTTTATCTCATAAAAACTTTCAAATTTAAATTCAATCTAGATTCTTTTCTAAACTTTTGTTTTATTCTAAAAAAAAAAAAAAAACCTTAACTTTCAATCTTGTCCCAATTTTACCGTCCAATCTCAATTTTACTCTAATATTTTTGCAGTCTCGTAAAAAATCACAAACTTGTATTTGAGTCATAAATATGCCCATATTAACTTTCCCTCCAAAATTTATCGTTGATAAGTGAGAAATGAAAAGCTACAAAGCACGAGCTATTTGAGAGCCCAAGCACGAGATCTCCAATCACGAGAGATAGATTATTCCCAAGTGCAAGAGATCGAAAACCGGGCCTAAATTCACTAAGGGTGATAGAGGGTTAATGGACGTAGATTTAGGACTCACGTAAAAGTTAGCGATTTTTTATGCGATAGACAAAAAATTAGAGTAAAATCAAAAATGGACCTAAAATTGAGATTTGTTTATAAGACAAAAAAAGTTTAGGATAGAATTAGAATTGGGTCAAAAGTTAGAGAGTTTTTTTTGAGACAAAAAATGTTTACGATAGAATTGGGACATGAGTTAAAGTTGAAGGTTTGTCAAAGTATATGTTTTTGAATCTATTCTTGTAAATACGCCCTTCCTAGGAACGCTTGCCCAAGCAAGAATTTCCCAATTGAATTGGAGGAGGACGATCTTAGCTTTGCGATTTATGTGGATGCTATGGGAATCATAACATCACAACCTTTGTTGAACCAGAACTAAAATGCACATCACAACGAAAAGCGCGCTTGTTTGATATTAGGTTTTCTCTTTATACATGTTGGAGATAGTTACGATTGTTTTCCAAATAATTGTTCAAAAAGATCTTGACCTATAGTATGATGGGTAATTCAATCCTAAATTTTTCAATTGTGCTAATTTAGTCCTATAATTTTTCATAATTTGGCAACTCAATTCTAAACATTTCAATTGTGCTAATTTGGTGATAAACCTTATTAATATTTGTCATCTAGTCCTAAATCTTTTAATAAAATGCTAACGCAATCTTTCCGGCTAATTTTGATCGAAAATTACTGAAATGATGATCCACTCAATGTCGATTGTCCTATATAGCATAGCTAGTCTTGACGTGAATAACTCTTAATTTATTTTTTTTTTTTTCTTTAGAGAGCCACAATCGCCTCGGCTATCATGGGCTACCACAAGGGCATTGACGGCCACAACAAGGGAAGGCCAACCACAGTGAGGGCGGGCAAGAGCTGCGTGGCGACTGGGTCATATGTTTCTCTTCGTCGACTTTGCAGCTGCTGTTTCCTATGCACTCATTTCAAGAGAGGATCTTCATCATCAGCTACGTTTTCGAGGGCCTTAATGTGTTTCTGGAAGGATGATGCAGCTTGCTCTCTCTCCTCTAGTTGCCCCAGCTTGTCAAATGTGATGGCCATTAGATAGAATGCTTCAGCTGCCAATCAAATTAACTTTGTCCGACCCCTAAGTGAAAAAAATCTCAATTTTATCCTCAGTCGATCAAGCCAAATGACCGTCCGATACCCATCTATTGAATTACATTTTTGCCCTGAAATTTATGTGCTTAAAGACAAGTTTATGAAGAATGATTTGAATTTTATCTTGTGGACGCTATTTTCTCTTTATTTTCAGCCGAGAATCTCTCTCCCCACATCTTTTTTGTTTTTAGCCGAATACAGCAAGTGAGAATTGGAAACGTGGGCCCCACTTCTATTTCATTCTGACCGAACTCCTCCCAAGCAGCCGAGCATCTCTCTCTCTCTTTAATCTTATATAATCTTTCTTTGGCTGCGTTTGGGAACATTTTGGGGGAATGCAAAGCCATTTTCTCAAGGACCTTTGAGTGAAGGCGTGTCTGGTGAAAGCTAGGTAGTGTTTGGATAACTCATTTTGCAAAAGCAACTTTGAAATTAAAAAAAATATAAAGAAAGGAAATAAAAAAGAGGACCATGGCCAGGAAGAGAAGATATGGAGGAGCACTTGTCGGAGCCTGTCGGAGCGTGCCGCCGACTCGCCGACGATCCTTGTCGAGCAACCCGAGCTTCCCTTCCCGTCTCGTCCCGTCTCATCCTCCCCCTCGTCCTCCCCCTGGTCGTTTGAAGCTCGTCGCCCTTAGATCCGGTTACTCGACCCCCACGACCTCTCCTCGTCTCGTCCTTCAACCCCTCCCCCCTCCCCTCCTGTCGACCCCAAATTACCTTCGACTCGCCATGAGCAAACGGTCGTTCAAAGCTCGTCGCCATCGATCTTGTGCCTCGCGACCGCCAACCTCGTCAAGGCGACGTCAATGTCGCGCAACCTTAGGCGAAGGTCCCCAACCTCGGGTTGTGCCTCTGACTTGTGGCTAGGGTTGCCTTCCACAGGGGGCGAGACGACTGAAAACTCGTCGTGCCTCTCGACGTCGCACGGTCAGGCGGAAGGCAACCCTAGCCGCACGACCCTAGGCGATCAACGCCGGTGTTGCGAATCCCTCGTCGACATGTAAGTCCCGCCCTCTCCTCCACCACTTCAACAAGTGCATGGGCTAAATTGGAAAATAAAATAAAAAGCGGGGGCAATTTGGGAAGAAAAAAAAATTCATTTTACTGTATACCTAGCCTTCCGAAAATGCTAAATGCCCAAGGCAGGTCCCCAGCTGCCTTGGGCTTTCAGCTTTGGCCCACATTTGCATTTTCTTAAAGTGGATTGCCAAACACCAAAATTTTTTCCCCAAGGACTTTAGAGGGCCAAAGTGCCTTGGGAAAGCTATTCCCAAACGCACCCTTTATCTCATGTCAGCAAGGCTGACGTCAATTTCTAAAACCCTTCCCCAAGTTTTAACTTTTTTGACTTTTTACTCTCACACTCTCTCTCTCTCTCTCTCTTCTGCTGAGGCGACCGAACCCTCCCCCAACGTCGTCGTCTTCTTCTTCTTCTATTTATTTTTCTCGCCTGCAACTCACCCGACCTCCATAACCCCCGCCACTGCACGACCACCACCCAGCCGTCGTTTTGCGCCGCGCCAGCTTCGGTTCGACGCCGTTGGACTCCCTGGGACTCGCGAGGCTGCTGGCCCGAGAGCCAACGCGGCTCGCCGCCGTCGTGCTTTGTCACTCGAGACCTAGATCCGGCAAACCCAACCTCCTGCTCCGCCGTCGTGCCACTTTTTCCTCAGCTCCCGGCCCCTGTATTGCGTTGAGACCCAGCCTCGCCGCATCTGCTCAGCCCCCGACAACTCCGCTGGTTGTCCAGCAGCCGCTGACCAACTGCTCTTCGAGCCTAGCAGTTCGGAACGCCATCGACCGGCCGCTGCCCAGCTGTTTAAGACCCGAGCCCGAGCTGCCGATCCTGACCCGGAGCCATCCCGTCGACTCAAAGCTCCGTCGTGGCCCTTTTCTCGACTGTCGCAGCGATCCGTGGGACCGCGATCCCGACCCAAAACCCCAACCGTGACTTGAAAACCCGAACCGTGGATTCCGTCGTCCGCTGCGGACTTGAAACCAAACTCGCGTCGTCGCCGTCTCGCGAACCTCAACTGTCGTCGCCTTCACTCGACACCGACCATCGAAATTTGTGAGTTAACCCCTAAACTCTGAATAGGTGTTAACTGCGTTTAAAGGCTTAGAATAATTATTGTTAGTTGCCGATTAAAATAATTGATTGGTGTCGGATATATTTATTTAAATCATGATCGGATTATTTGTCTGAAGTCGGGTCAGTCGTGTATTGAGATGACAATTAATTGAAACATGGATTAATTGGTTGAAATAGATTAATTAACTAAAGTCGGGTTAATTAATTAAGATATATTTAATTATTTGTAATTGTGATTTATTAGCTGCTAATTGAATCAATTATTTATTGCCAAGAGAATTAATTATTAGTCAATTAATTAATGGATGGTCATTATCGGACGATTATTGGATGACTATTGAGTGTTATGATTGATGTGCATTTTGGTGACTGATTACCCTATTTACAAATGCACGTCTAGTGGATAGACTGTGTATATGTAATCGTGTGTGAACTGAAATTTGATCATAAAAATGGCTTGGAGTCAAGTTTTGGGCATAATTGTTTGTGTATGTATATTGAATTAAATGCAAAGATTTAAATTCGTTTGGTTATTTAGCGTGTTTGTGTGGTCATATAAGGGTTAACCTAATAAACTCGTGATGTGATGATCGAAATCACGCGACTTATTGGATGCACAATGATTCGTGATGTCGGATTGATCGGATGCCGGTCGCAGTTTGGACGGACCTACACTCTTTACGGGAATGTTTGTTAGTCGTGCTGTGACGGCCCGAAATCACATGGTTTAACGGTCGTCGCCGCCGAAGGAATGAGACGATGCTTGGTCATGCCGGTGGAGCACCAACTAGCTAGTACACTAGGCACCAACCGGCTAGTACACTAGGCACCAACGGACTAGTGTGTCGGGCACCAACTAACTAGTATGCCGGGCCTAATGGCCTATAATAACTTGAACACGTTGGTGCATTGCACATGCGAGTTGTGATGAGTGTTCTAGTTATTTGCCTTGGTTATATGTAAATGATTGCATGCATACATATGAATTGTTCATCGTGTGGAATAAGGCGGGGTAAGTTTGCATGTGATTTAGGACTTGGTCATGTAGTAGTTATAGCGTGGCGTGAGTTACACGCTATTGATTTGCTATCGATATTATCCCGCATGTTTAAGATGCCTTGAGTGAGTCACTGTCTTACTTGGACTTAGGCGTTGACTCACGTAGATTTTATATCTCACCCCGTTATTGTTAACCATTTTTCGGGCTTTAGCTATGGAAAGCTGAAAGTGAGCGTGGTTTCTTTTTTAGTAGCATGGAGTAATGTTATCCCCCAACCTTGAACTAGTATTTTTGTGAGAACCGTAGAAAGTGATCCAGAGGTAGGGCTTGTGTATATGTATTTTACCTAGGTTAACAAAATAATTAAATAAAAGTGATTTTTGGTTGATGTTGATTGATTTGACTTCCTATTGTTCTATCCCTGCTTTTAATTTATTGTTTGGGGAAATTACACGTTTCCCATGTGTTAATAAAAAATAAAAATAATGGACCGATGACGTGCTTGAGATGTCGTCCATTTTGACTCGAGGCGTTTTGGTAGGATTGTTGCGGGTCCGAAGATCGGGGCGTGACAATTGTGGTGTTCAGCAAAGTTTGTAATGTTGAAAAGGTAGGATTCTTTTCGTTTTTTATGTCTCAGATCGCAAGGAGTTCGAAGTGATGACCGCTACTGAAGTTCTTGCAAGACTAATCGCACGGCGTCAATAGAGGTTTTGGGGGGAAATTTTTCCTTTGATGTGAGACAGACGGGCCAGGGGGGGCGAGCATGTCGTTTGCGTTTCGGCCCAAACCCCCCGAGCCTTTTTAAGATCAAAAATTTGCAGTTTTCTCCATGAACCCAGTTTTCCCTAGACTATAAGAGCTCCACAACTAGGCTTTGAGGAAACTAATACAATAAGCGCCGCTTACGTGAAGGAGTTGACATGCCTCTTAAAAATTTGAAGCTCTTCGGAAGCTCGCCTCAGCGGAGAATCCAGCACGATCCCTGAAGTTTCGGGGACTGCAACCAAGATTGAAAGAAAAGTTAGGGATGGCATTATTGCGGGTGTGTTCGGAAAAAGTAATAAATCTCCCTGCAACGACAACAGATAACAACCCTTGCCAGGCCTGAAAGCAAGAAGTGGACTGAAGGGGGCATATCACATTGAATATTTGCAATGAGATTCACAAGATAGTAACGAAGCATTATACAAATATAATGCAGTCTCCTTGGAGGATGCAGTCAACCAGCGCTAACAGATATGGAGCCCGATGTCCTCAAATTAGTCCTCAAAAGGGTAACTGATAGTGTCTGTTCTACACCATAGTGGCACAGTTATGCACTTCTGACGGCTGGGAGACTTCATTGCCATACAGACTGAGCTGCTCTACTTGAATGTAGCAGTGCTTGCAAAAAGAAAGGCCCTCTACTTTAATGCCAATGAAATGCCAGCGATTTGCTTTAGAGTTTCCATACCGAACCATCGAACGCTTGAACCTTGATTCAAGATGACGACTACATCTGGATCTGGTACACGAGGCTGTGAGAAAAATCTCCTATGCAATAATGAAATGAATCTTATCAAACGGGCGTCAGACCGTTTTGTCCATCGGACATGACGGCCATAACATTGTCTAGGCCCTTTGGGTATACATTCACCTGTAAAACTGAAACTGCGCCCTCGAATCGCTGGAATGGAAAAGAGAAGAACCGATGCCTTTGGATTGATTAGCTCCTTAGTAATAGCAAATGCAATGGTATCTAGAGTGGTAGCATCTCGTCATGTTTGTTTACCGAATTTTTCGCACCTCCGATCCAATCCTATTCCGTGAGTTACATCACAACAAATTTTACCCAAAGAAAACTCGCCGAATCCCCAAATTGCAAGAGGTTCAGGCTAAGCTGCCATCTTCTCCATCTGAACGGCTTTCCCTCCAAGTATAAGTATGTCGAGGCCCAGGATGTACATTGGTATGTCTCCTACCAGTCCTCATGAAAGCAAGGTTCTATGCCTCGCTTTGGGATAAATATATCATACCTGGCCTCAGATCTCAATTTTGGATATGGCCCTTCGCTGTTTCAATTTTGAAGATGGAGCAGTTAACAAATAATGCAACAAATCAACAGGGCATTAGGAATGATTGGTTCCAAGATGGGCCGGTTCTCATCCTTGGAACCAAGAACTGCCCACAGAGGGTCGGTTCCCCAAACTGGAAACCAAGAACCGCTCACGGGTTACTGGACCTACTGGGGAAGAGGACCACCGGTCCGGTCCGATTTCTAGATGGGTTCATAGAACTAGCCTTTTAAGTAAAAGGCAAGAAATGGGGAAAAGAAAGGCAAAAAAAAGGAAAGAAAAAGATGGACTCCTCCACAAATTCAAAGTAAAACAGCAAGCAAATGATGTAGGATGTCATCCTTTCTAGTTAGTGAAGGTACGTCCCAATCAGCGCAAGGCACTGTCCAACGGAAAAAATACGAACGTGGCAAGAAATCCCGAGTTCGATGGGCCTCCGCTCTCGATGCAGAAGTTCGTCTGCTCTTCATGCTAAGTATCACGAATCACGTGTTCCATTGCTGATCTTGATCGCCAGCATCGCAAATCACGGGCGGCAATTGTTTCTACTAGATCTTGATTGAAGAGTGAGGAGTTGGAGAACGGGAGGGACAGATCCTACGCACGTGAAAATGTGGACATCTCGGGGGTTCTTGTACTGTGGTCATCTCTCGGGTTCCAAGATTTTGATCTCACTTTCCTTTCTTGCTTCTCTGCTTTCCTCACGTGTTCGTTACCCTCCTTCTTCCGATGCAAAAAATCTCACCATTTAATTGAATTAGGGATTAGGGAAGGTCACAAGGGACACTCTAATTAGGATTTTGAAACATGTACATATCGATCCGATCTTGGTGGTCTAGATGGTGGGTTCATACCTGGAACCGAATCGATATTCACCAGTTCACCGGTAGGTTCGGGTGAAACCCTATCCGATCTGATTTCTTGATCATCTTTACAGGGCATAGCACAAAGAACTACAAAAGTATAATTAGATAGTCAAGCTTGGAAAACATAGTACTAGGACTTACTAGATGAAAGCCTGTGATTGGCGAAGGGCTTAAAAGCGCTTTAGATAGCTGCTATCTATCGGATCTTTTCTAAGAAGTAGGGTAGGTGGTTGAGTCAAAGCGGAGAAGGAGACTAAGTCATCGGTCGTGCCGAGATTGATTTCCTACTTCCAGCTGAATGAGAGCCACACAGCCGTCAACTTTGCTGGAAGTGCTTTCTAAATCCAATTTCTTGGTCTTTCGTTCACTATTCGAATTCTAGACTAGTAGAAATGTACGAAAGGTGGTCTTGTCCTTTCCTTTCGGATAGAGAGGAAGTGCTAGGGTCCATCCCCAAATATTTGATTTCTGTTCTGCTAACTTTACAGCTCATTTACTATCTATTTTTTTTTTCAGACGCTAATACGATGAGTCAAGGAAGGTTGGATGAGAAGAAGACTGTAAAGTTGGGGTCGCTAGGTCAAAAAAGCGATAACTAACAAATTTTCCCAAGTAACAGTAGGTAAATACTGAACTGATTAGACTTATAATAAATAGGCAGGGTAAACTAATTTGTTAACGTGAGCAAGTCACGTTGTTCATCTTTGAACCAAGCAAACCACCGCGTGAAATGATGAAAAATTGTCCAAAATGTCCTAAATATATTGCACGTTTGCCAATTCATTTCTAAACCTTTTAATTTTGTCAATGAGTCTTAAACCTTTTCACACTTTACCTCTTGAGTTCATTCAGCCAATTTTGATCGGAAATTGCTAATGTGGATGCAGGCGATCTTACGTGGCACGGTCGGCGTTGATATAGATAATTTTTGATAATTTTTAATATTCTTATTTTTTTGGTTTTTTATATTTTTATTTTTTCTTTCCCTTTTTTTATTTTTTTCTCTTTCTTCTTCCTTTTGCCGGTGGTTGGCCGGTGGCCATGGCTAGGTGGGTTGGCCTTGCTTGGAAGAGGGTCGCTCTCGTTCGCCACAAGCAAGGCTCGGCTCGGCTAGGAGTGCCCCGGTAAGGGGAGTCGTCGGCCATGCAAGGTCAGCCCGCCCAGCCATGGCCAATGGCCGACCACCTGCAAATGGAAGAAGAAAGAAAGAAAAATCAAAAAATATATGAAAATATTATTGAAATTGTCCACATCATAGCCAGCCTTGCCACATAGAAAGACAGGCATTCACTTTAGCAAATATTAGTTAAAATTGACCGGATGGACTTAATTGACAAAATAAAAAAAAGATTGATGACTCAATTTGAAAAATTGAAAGGTTTATAACGAATTGGCAAAAATTACGGTAGGTTTAGGACTTTTTGCACAATTGTCCCCATCAAATGAGATATTCCGAATCCATCTTGCAATCCTTGACCATAGCAAGTTAGCAACTACATTGGTTGAACCATCCTCTCAATTCATTTCCAGTAAGTAATAATTCAAGACCCCAAATTAGTCTCCCATCGTGGATAACATGGTTGGATATACACACAGGCACATCGAATCATTCTCGGCCATTTGTCCAATCAGTTAACGAAAATGAAAATTCCCCCTATTCAATGTTGGAACCAAAACAACAATGATGACTTTGGGAAATTTAGAACAACGGCACAAAATAAAGATCAGATGGAGTAAATCTTTTATTGGAATGCTTTTTGATGGATACTTAATACAACACTCACCCTCAGGTACTTATATAGTAGCAGAACACCTACATTAACGAAGACAACATCCCACACACTTACAACCCTTTTTGACAATTATAAATGAACCAACAAAAAAAGTCAAAAAGTTACTAATAAGAAAGGACAAACAAAACATACAAAAATCAAATAAAAGACAAGACAATGAATGTTGAAGAAAAACAAACATGACTTTTTTTTTTTTTTTCGTTCTTCAATAGTAGCCTTCCTTCATTAATGACAAATAATGTTTTTTGTTTTTTTAGTATTCATAAATAGTTCTCACTATTCATGAATAGTTTTTCTTCAATAGCCACAAGAATCGTTAGTCTTTTTATGTCGTCGTTCTCCTTTTCCGGCGCCTACCATAAATCAAGGCTACCAACGATCAAATCCAAAAATGCGACAAACGTGCTCAAATCCAAAAATCAATTTTATATTATTCAAATATCGAATAGTTCAAAAGGCATTGAAGCAAATAACGCAGCGCCAAGAGCTAATAAATTACCCCGAAAAAATTTACTTACAAGACAGGGAGCGCTTGACAGAGGGTGGCATCGAGCCGCGAGCGAGAGCGAGAGCGACAGAGGGTGGCATTGAGCCGCCGCAGCGAGCGAGAGGGATTGAGGAGAGTGAGGAGGCATAAGGCTTGAGCGCACTACGTGACTGAGATGAAGAATGGCAATGGCAATTAGGATTTTTGAATAATGGCCGATTACTAATTAAGGTCTTCATTGTTGTAATAAATAAAAATAAAAATAAAGTTAGGTCCAGTTCGGGTGGCAGGGGTGCGTGGCTCTACACCTTGAACCGGAAGCTAGACCGATATTCACCAGTTTCAAATTTTGAGAACCGGTTCCGTGAAAATGGTCTGGGATCGGCCGGTTCGGTCCGGTACTTTTTTTATTTGGGCGGGTGAGGGCTTGCCGGGCGGCAATATACAGATGGAGGGAGAACTCGAGAACGATCCAGTGGTTAAGCTTTTGACGAGTGCAACCGATGAAGGCCAAAAGGTTGCCAGGAATGGTGGGCAGACATTTCAAGCCGTGTATACAGACAACTCTATGATAGAAATCAAGTAATGGCTCTATGCCCGTGTACTAGCAGAAATTTCAAGCTGTGAGCTACTTTTGTAGCTTTTATATATGTGTGCGTGTCCTTTGGATTTCGAAGTATCGAATTTGTTAGGGATGCCCCGGAGGGTATGAATTGCTGCCCTGTCCGAATCATGCAACAAGCCAGATCGTTAATCTTAGATCAAACATCTGAAAGGCGATACGAGTCGCGGGAATCTGCTGAGTTGCTCGAGCGATTATCGGCTTGTTCACAAAGTTCGACCTTCTTTGCTGGTTCATGCCGTGAAGGACGAACACATCCAACTTTATTGGCAAAGGGTGCTTATTCCGTCAATGCTTAGGATTCAAATACACAGCGACATAGTATGCTTCCATAAGAGACCGCAGTCAAAGGAAACAAATGGCCAAAGGCGTATCCCTTCAGGCGGGGGACTCGAGCGTCCTCTCGTACTCCTCGATGGACTTGAAGAGCTCCGAGAAGTTGCCCTTCCCGAACCCTCCGCACCCGCCCTTCTGATAAAGTTTTCCGACATCATCGGTAAGCATGCACCCCACTCTCTGTACGATCTCTATGAATAGGGTTGGCCTGCACAGACGAACAGCATCAATGGAGGACCATCAATAGCAGATACTTTGGCGGGCCTTGCGAAAGATCAGATGGCAAATTTTTTGCCCCTGATGTTAAATTCAAGTAGCAAATTCAACCGAAAACCCAAGAAAGAAGTTGGGACTTTGCTTAAATTTACTCTATCAAGTTGCGTGCATGTCATGGTTATTCCTATCTAAATTGTTATCAGAAGTTTCCGCTAGACAATCGTAGCTAAAGGAGAGAACCTGCATGGAATCGATTGCGTACCTATCACCCACAGGCTTAGTGAAGATCTGGAGCAGAGTCCCCTCGTCGTCCCTGTCCACCATAATCCCCAGCTCCTCGCACTCCTTCATCTGCTCCTCCGTCAACACGTCCCCGGCTCGGCCCCTCAGGTTCCGGTAATAAGTGGGCGGCGGCGGCGGCGGCGGCGGCGGCATTAACTGGAACCCGCCAACCCCGCTCCGCTTCCTCATCTCCTTCAGCGTCCTGAAGATGTCCTCGCTCATCAGCGCTAGGTGGTGCACCCCGGGGCCCTCGTTGTGCTCCAGGTATGTCTGGATTGGGCTCCTCCTCTTCGTCCCCAACACCGGCTCATTCAATGGTAGGAGGACCGTCTCGTCGTTGTTCCCCAGCACGACCGAGTTAAGCCCGCTCTCATCTGTCCCGACGTCGTCCTTGGTGAACTCAGCGAACTCGTGGAGGCCGGTGAACTGCTTCACATACGAGACCGCCGGGCCAAGCTCGTGGACATTCCCGACGGCGTGGTCGAGCCTTCGGATTCCGAAGTCTAGCGGGAAGGAGGAGGCCTCGTCCGTTGGCTGGAATCGAGGCAGGAACCAGGAGTCTGGAGAGGAGTTGTCGCGATCAGAGGCCGGGGTTTTGTAGCTGACGTAGCGGAGGACGACGTCGCCGTAGAGGTGGACCTCGGCGATGGCGGCGCGGCCGTCGAGGACGACCGGCGGCGAGACCGGCCTGGCTCCGTGGGCGACGCTGGTGCGGAAGGCGGCGTCGGCGTCCTCGACCTCGATGGCGAGGGCCCGGACGGCAAGGCCGTGCTTGGCGGCGAAGGCGACGCAGGCAGAGTAGGAGAAGGAGGGGAGGGAGGCCATGGAAGAGGGGCCGAGGCCATCGGAGGAGGCAATGGAGGGGGAGTAGGGGGCAGTGAAGAGGAAGCAGAGATCGCCAGAGCGGCAGAGATAGGTGGCATGCGTGGCATTGCCGGTGGAGAGGTCGGACTTGGCGACGACGGGCATGCCAAGGCCCCAGGAGAAGCGGCCGGAGACATTGGTGGCATCAGTGCACCAGAACTCGACATGATGGAAGCGGCGGACGGGGAAGAGGTCGGACCGGGGGTTGGAACGGACGAAGTTGGAGAAGCCAACGAGCTTGAAGACGTCGGAGCCGGAAGAAACGCCGTCGTTTTGGTTGCTCATGGTTTCCGGATGCGAGGGGTCGGTGGCTTTGGTTTGTAAATGGCGTCGGTGACTGTGAGGGAAGGAGCGACGTGGGACTCTCTGTATGTATAAATACATATATCGGGCAGTGCCGTACCAAACGATCCCAATTTAACCATGTTAATGGTCCCACATCTTTTTAACGTGTAATTAGATCGGGTAATGGGGACACGTCAGACGAGTGTAGGGAACGCGGGCGTGAAAGTGCTCCTCTACCGGTCAAATTGTGACACCTGGACCGAAAAAAGATAAAAAGAAAAAATTTAAAAAGCAAGTCAGAATTAAAAAGTGGGTCCCACATTATTCCTGTTTCTTCTCTCATCGCTGCCGTTGCCGTTGCTTTCTCTCTCTCTCTCTCCTCTCGCTTTCATTCTTCTTCTTCCTCTTCGCTGGTGAAGCTCATGGTCGTGGCCGTGGGGGAGCGGCTCAACCTGCACGACGGCTCGAAGCTCGGCAGGAAAATTTCGACAATAGGAAAATTTCAACGAGACACACGGCAAACCGAAAATTGAAAGTTGCATGACTCCTGGTAGCGGTGAAAATCGAGTAACTCCTTAACAACGGTTTCATTTCCATCCAGCAGTCCCGATTCTTTCCCGTCTCTCCGCACCGCCACCTCCTGGTGCACCGATGGTGTCGCCGCCCTCCTCCACAATTCTTCTCATTTTCTTAAATAAGAGCTTGAAGTGGCATAATATGTTTCAAATAAGGGCTGAATCGGTCATAAAGTTTCAAAAAAGGGCTTGACTTAAAGGGCATTTTCGTCATTTCTCATTTCGATTTTTTGTTTATTTTTGCCTTTTTCTATTTTTTAAAAATTAAAAAAAATTAATTTTTTTTAAAAAAATTAGCCACACGGGCAACATGGCTGTCCTTCTCGCCTGTGGCACCCAGCCCACTGCTAATGGGGTGATGGCCAAAGGCGGGAGGAGCATCCCTCCCTCCTTTGTATATATATATTTTTAATTTTTTTGTTAATTTTAAAGGAAATAGAAAAAAGAAATATCTAATAAAAAAGAAAAAAAATTAATAAGGAAAAAGACCGAAATGACCTTTAAATGAGATCCTTTTTTGAGATTTCATGCCCACTTCAAGCACTTATTTGAAAAAAAAAGTCACTTCGGACCCTTGTTAGAAAAAATAAAGGTACTTCAGGTCTTTATTTGAAATAAAGTTGGCTTAAGGCCTTTATTTGAGAAAATGAGAAAACTTCAAGCCCTTCTTTGAAATTTTCCCTACGTCCTTTTTTTTTTTTTTGGTAAGGATTCCCTAAGTCCTTTGCCTGCTATTAGGATTAGTTTACATATAGATTTCATTGAATTATTGCATGTCATATGTCATTAGTTTAATAATTCATGCATGTTAAAAGACATGCAATCATAGAATATATATTAAATTGCATTCACGATAATTAAAAATGAATAAAAAATCATTATCATGGGTATCATGTTGATAGTTAGACTTGTCATAATGAGTCCAAAACCCACAAACATCTAAATGATCGCAAATGAGTCATAACAAATTTAGTAAGACAACATAATGAGTTTATAAAATAAAAAGACCAAAATAAGTGGGTTATAAATGAGTTCATTGTGAACCCGTTTACAAATCATTTAAGAGGCATTTATCATTTCTTTTACTTTTCCTTTTACTTTTTTGTTCTTTCTTTTTTTTTCCTGGCGAGGGTCGGCGGTCGGCTACCCTCATCACTTATCGCTATGTCTTAGTTTCTTGGGGGCAATAGACCTTTTCTAGCCTTCCCTTCTCTTATTGATGAAGAGGCGACCTTGTGCTCTTCAAGAAATGTCGACAGCCAACGACCCACGCCAGTCTTAGAACCAAATAATAAAAATATAATTATATTTTTTAAAATAAATAAAAAACCATATTTTTAAAGATATAAAAATAATAAAATAATTTTTTAAAATTATAAAATAGTAAAAAAATAAAATAAAAATTTGACAATGATTAATTAATATATTTTAAAAAAAATTATAGGAAATAAGTTTTCTTAGATTAGATTAAATATATAAATGTTTTTGTAATATGGGTCGGTCGGGTATAGATCGAGGCTAGGTATGGGCAAGAAATTTGTACTACACGTAAATGGGTCATAAACCGGCTAATTGGTTGATTTGGGTCGGACCATTTAAGAGCCGACCCACACGTTAGACAGGTCTATTGATAACTAGTCCATGCACCACGTTGCATTCACAATTTTATTGCTTAGTGAATTTTGGGAATCCTGTATTGATGAGACTTGGCTTTTGCTTGCTTGGTTAACCGAGGTTCTATCATTTCCCAGATTAATTTACTTATGATTTTTGCATGATCACCCATCGCATATTGTTGACACCTAAATTTGGCTAATTAATTTAGAAAAAAATTGCATAAAAAATTAGAGATTAATATTAGTCTCTAATAAAAATATTGAGCTCAAATTCATATAGTTTGTATTTTTATTTCTGCATACATAATCATCTGCATTCATTTGGACCAGCGGTGAAAAATAAAGCCAAAATTGACTCGTAGTGGACCAGAGCCCACAGAGCAAAATTCGGCCATCGGTAGGGAGCAAGTGCTGAATCCATAAAGGCGACGGGGCCTATCTGGAGCTTAATTCAACCCATTCATGTTTAATTAAAAGAAAAAGACCTTTTAATTTAATGTCTATTTATCAATTAAAAACCTAATTAAGCCCAAGAAAGCCCAAGCAAGGAGAATTTTGGCTAAACTATCTATTAGGCTTGACCGAAATTCTCACAGAGCACAAGGCTCAACTTAAGGCAATTTTATCCCTTTGGGACTTAATTCGTATAATATTTTGATCACGGTTTATTTTACGAATAATTAAGAACTCTAGGCCACCGACTTGCAATGTTTTTCTCTATACATGGAGACGTTATGCCTAGAATTTGAGAGGAGGAAATACAGAATTTCTGCTCAGGAAATTTGAGATACCTATGAAGAGAGAGAGATATATAGCCGAGAGTTCCCTCGGCCGAGTTCTTCCCGGCGGAGCCTTGCTCCGCCGCTGCTGTCCATCCTGTCGGAGTCCCTAGCGGCTGTCGGCCCTATTGCTGCAGTGTCTGCTCCAGTCGCTGTTGTCCAGGCCCAAAAACCAGTAGCATTGGGGTCGCTGTCGTTGTTGTTGACATCGCTGCTGCTGTGCTAAGAAGCAGAGCCACTACTACTGGACTTTCGCCAGTGCTGTCCCTCTACTGCTGCTGTTGTTTCCATTATAGAACCAAGGAAGTTGTCCCTTTGTTCATTTTTAGGATAGAATATGCATATTTAAATAGATTTTATGTCTACAAATAACTTATCTTTAATAGGTTGGGGTTTAGGCAAGTTTAAATCCTTAAAATATGTAAGATAACTATTGTTTAGGCATAGTTTCTTTTAAGGTTGTTCATTAATCCGAAAATCATTAAGAATATCATCTCACCATGTCATCGCGCATTCATGTCATTCTTGCCATGTCATATAGAATTGTATGTTTAAGTCTTTAATTAATTCGTACGTCATGTAGTTGATTTAACTACACTTAACATCATTTGTACTATAGTTTAATTTAATTGCATGTCATTAGGATAGCCATGTAATTACTTAGATTAATTTCATTTGCATGCTTAGCATAGTCTTGCATTTAATAAATTTCATTGCATTAGAATTAGGAATTCATGCATGGCGTATAGGTTAGTCTTTTCCTTTAAAATAATTAAAAACCTTAAAAAGGAGAATAATTCTGTGGCGCATGCTCTATGCAATTATCTTGATTTTTGGCTATTCCATTAATTGGTCGTGTACCTGCGTGATAACCTTTATTAGTGACTTAGGTTAAAATTTAATCAAGCTACCTGTCAAATGATTTTCAAAAAAATGAACGGTATCGAAAGGGCGTTAAAAAATCTAGTGTAACCAAGTTCCCGAATTCATAATCTCTAGATCTTAGGAGTAGTTTTGCTCTCCCGCTATTTTATTTAGGTGTCTAATTGATGTACTACGTAAACTAATTAGTGGCAACTCTAAAATTGAATATTTTTGCATATAGGCATAAACCCTAAGTTGCGATTTGGTATGGCCTTGGGAGAGAGTCGAGTTAGATTAGTTAAATAATTAACATGATAATCCATTAGCCTAGGTCTTTGGAAGGACAACATTAAATATTCTCATATAGTTTAAGGATCAAACTGAACATGTACAAGAAGTTCAAAGACCACATTAAACAAACTAAAAATTTGGGGACCGTATTGCACATCGAGGTAAAATTCATGAATCGCATTGAACAAACTAAAATTTCAAGGACCACGTTAGACATTGGGCGAATGTTTAGGAACCATTTACCTCCTCGTCCATTTGTGTGTTCGTTGCGACTTAACCCGAGTCTCGACCCGAATAGCACCCAAATCGAAAACACGGTTCTGTTGTTGTACTCAAGAAATGAAGGAACTACACTCACTTTCTTTGGGACAAGGTTGCGTAAGGCTAGGTTAAAGACAAGTCCGTGATTACTCTTAAAAAAAGAGTTGTCCACGTGCTTTGCAAGTTCGTAGGCCTCGTATACTGAAACTATATGTTGACTAGTGAATCTCGCAGTTCGCTAATTACTTCCTTTCACGTTGAGCACATATATATACCGTAGGTACATGAAATTGACATTTGTAAGGCTTAGGTATTTTGAGATTCTGATTTAAGAAATTGATATACTAAGTGATGTAGCAGATTGAAGGCGTACAGTTAAATAGATACAATATCAGAAGCTTAGTATATTGACTTTATAAATCGATCATAGACTTAAAATATGCTGAGGACAAGTACAAATTATGAGATCACGTAATCAACCACCAGCATAATCCTTCTTTGTGGGATGATATCGCATCCGCGAAGCTCACCTAAACGAGAAGCACGACAATGGAGAAAGCTTTCCTGAATGCGCATATCAGCGAATGAGCAAACGCATCCAACTTCATCAGCTGAAATCATGCGCCAGCACTCACAACGTACAGCGACAAACAATGCTTCCATGAGAAGCCACACATAAGGAAAACAAATGGACGGCCAAAGGCAATCCATTCAGGTGGAGGCCGGCCCGGCAACTCGCCGGGCGTTGAGCGTCTTCTCGTGCTCCTCGAGGGACCTGAAGAGCTCCGAGAAGTTGCCCTTCCCAAACCTTCCGCACCCGCCCTTCTGATACAGCTTTCCGCGGTCGTCCGGGAGCATGCACCCCATTCTCTGTATGATCTCTAAGAATAGGGTTGGTCTGCACAGTAAGGCAGCCGGAGAAACCAGATGAACAATATCAAAGGAGGGGCAACAGATGCTTTGGCCTTAGAAGAAATAAATCCCACCAACTATTACTCAAGTTGGCCCTCGCTTAAAGAATTAGTCTATGGCAATTTATTTCGCTCCTGATATCAAATTAGAGAAGCAAATTCAACCGGAAATCAAAGAGAAAAAAGTTGGGACTTTGAATGTAACCGAGGGACAGTTCTATCAAGTGCGTGCATGTCATGGTTATTCCTATCTAAAATGTCATCAAAAGTTTATGATATACGATCGTAGCTAAATGAGAGAGCGTGCATGAAATGAAATGGATCACGTACCTGTCACCCACAGGCTTAGTGAAGATCTGGAGCAAGTCCCCTCCCGTCCCCGTCCCCGTCCCCGTCCCCGTCCCCGTCCACCATAATCCCCACCTCCTCGGACTCCTTCATCTACTTCTCTGTCAACACGTCCCCGGCTCGGCCCTTCAGGTTCCAGTAATACGTGTGCGGCGGCGGCTGCATGAACTCAAACCCGCCAAGGCCGCCCCGCTTCCTCATCTCCCTCAGCGTCCTGAAGATGTCCTCGCTCATCAGCGCCAGGTGCTGCACCTCCGGGCCCTCGTTGTGCTCCAGGTATGTCTGGGTCTGGCTCCTCCTCTTCGTCCCGAACACCGGCTCACTCATAGTCATCGGCAGGATGACCATCTCATCGTTGTTCGCCAGCATGACCGAGTTGACCCCGCTGTCACCGGTCCCAACTTCGTCCTCGGTGAACTCAGCGAGTTCATGGAAGCCGGTGAACGGCTTCACCTATGAGACCGCAGGGCCAAGCTCGGGGACGTTCCCGGGGGCGTGGTCGAGCCTCCGGATTCCAAAGTCTAGCTGGAAGGAGGAGACCTCGTCCGTCGGCTGGAATCGAGGCAGGAACCGGGAGTGTGGAGAGGAGTTGTCACGATCAGAGGCCGGGGTTATGTAGCTGACGTAACGGAGGACGACATTGCCATAAAGGTGGACCTCGGCGATGGTGGCGGCACCATCGAGGACGACCGGCGGGGAGACCGGCCTGGCACCGTGGGCGACACTAATGTGGAAGGCGACGTCAACGTCCTCGACCTCGATGGCGAGGGCACAGACGGCAAGGCCATGCTTGGCGGCAAAGGCTTTGCAGGCAGAGTGGGAGAAGGAGGGGAGGGAGGCCATGGAGGAGGGGTTGAGGCTGTCCGAGGCGGCAATGGAGGGGGAGTAGGGGGCAGTGAAGAGGAAGCAGAGGTCGCCGGAGCGACAGAGATAGGAGGCATGGGTGGCATTGCCGGTGGAGAGGCCAGACTTGGCGACGACGGGCATGCCGAGGCCCCAGGAGAAGCGGACAGGAGGCGCTGGTAGCGTCGGGGCACCAGAACTCGACGTTGTGGAAGCGGCGGACGGGGAAGAGGTCGGACCAGGGTTGGAACGGACGAAGTTGGAGAAGCTGACGAGCTTGAAGTCGTCGGAGCCGGCAGTAACGCCGTCGTTTTGCTTGCCCATGGCCTTTTTTTCCGGAAGCGAGGGGGTTCGTCGGTTTGGTTTGCAACTGGTGTCGGTGACTGTGAGGAGGGCAAGGGAGGGGAGCGGGGACTGTGAATACATGCAGGGCATTGGGGACACGTGGCGAGATACGAGTGGAGGAAAACACGAGAAAATATCGGATAGGCCTGGCCTTAATTGTGAAAAAAAATCACTCCATTCGTTGATTTCACTAAAGCTCAACACGGCAACCGACAATGGCGGTTTTGCCCTCGGCTAATCAGGTGAACGGGAGCGTGAAAGGGAGGAAAACGGGGTGACGTGGCCAGGTGAACTTTTGCTAAGCACATCACTACTGAATGGGGAGGGACCGACAAATCAGCCTATCTTTAGCTAAAAAGAAACCATTTCTCTGCGGATCACGTTTCAAAGGAATTTAAACGAGTTAGTATTACAGACTTCCCTAAGATTTTAGTATGATTCTCCGTGCGCTTCACGGCGCTATTACACAGCTACTTGAACACAAGATGAACAAGAAAATGTGTTATTCCCATCACCCAGATAAATATACAACCCTACTGTGTATCACATATTTCTCCTCGTCGACTCTGCGGCCACAGTTCCCATTGCACTCATTTTAAGAGAGGATCTTCCTCCTCAGCGACGTTTTCGAGCGCCCGAATGTGCTTCTGGAAGGATGACGCAGCTTGCTCTCTCTCCTCTAGTTGCCCCAGCTTGTCAAACGTGATCGCCATTAGGTAGAATGCTTCGGCTGCCAATTCATGATACTGCATCCAATAATACAATAAACTGATCGTGTAAACAACTTCTCACCAATGCCCCTAAGAGCATTATGTAGTCCCTACGCACCGCATGAATACAAGAAGGGAGAAGACTGGCAAGCGTACTAAGCTCCGACAAGATTTGATGGCAGACGGCCCTTTGTTCTTTTTTTAATGTTGCAGGAAGAAAAACGTAAAACATTATTTGTTCAGATATTTGGCTAAGTTTCGATGTTGATTTGTTTGTCACCATTTAAAGGTAGGATTCTTTTCTTTCTCGTGTCCAGATAGCAAAAAGTTCTTGTAAGGATATCTGCATGGCTTTATTATAAAAGGTTTCCATATGAGACAGAAAGAGGCAAGATGCTTCACATATGGAATTTTCGGTTTCTCCATGAACCCAGTTTCCACAGAATAAAAGAGCTCTGCAACTAAGCTTGAAGAAACTAATGTAATAAGCACACTTACAAGGAGGAGTTGACGTACCTCTAGCATTTGAAGCTCATCACAAGCTTGCCTCAGAGAATCCAGCACGATCCCTGAAGTTTCAGGAACTGCAACCAGGATTAAAAGAAAAGTTAAGGGTGGCATAACTGTGGTGTGCTCGAAAAAGGTAACAAATCCTGCAACTACAGATAACACCACTCACCAGGCCACAAAGCAAGAAGTTAACAGTAGGGATGTATCATATATAATATACATAATGAGATGAACCAAATAGTAGCGATGCAGCCTCTTTCAAGGATGCATTCAAAAAATCAACCATGCTGACAGATATAGAGCTCAATGTCGTTAATGTGTTCAATGCCTTATCATCCTCTAATATAGCATAAGCCACGCATTAACTGGCCATAGCACAAAGAACTACAAAGGAATCATTAGCAATTAGAGTAGTAAATACCTGAAAAACTAACATTGGACAGATGGCATTTTGCTTCTGCAATGTGTGCACGAGCACGAAGCTCCAAACCTCCATGACCAAGAATCATAGGAAGTGCAGACTCTATGAGGGTTAAGGCTCTTTTTGCATGTATTGATCCAAGAGACAGCCAGAGCTCAGCCAGGGTTAGAGAAGCTGAAGCTTTTAGAAGATCTAGATTGAATGACTCACAAAACGAGAGGCTGGCCAATGCATATGGAATTCCTAAAACAGCATTGCCTGATTTCTGATAAGAGAGAAAGCTAAATGTCAATAAAGAAACAAAAGAGGACATCAAAAACGACAATGGCATTCTTTTCATTCAGCAGTGCACTGTGGTTTCTAAAACCAAAACTGACATAAATTCTTTACTTTTTGGCCAACATTAACATGAAATTATTAAAGAAGGAAATCTAAAGGTCTTCCCCCCTCCCTCCCCCCCTCCTTCTCTCGAGCAAGCTAGAATTGTTATGTACTGCTGTACCTTGTGTATTTCTGCAAGCAAGAGGAGGGTACTGGCATCTTGTACTCGCATATTAAATTTATAACACATGCAGAAGAGTCTGTGCGCAACAGCTGCAGCCTGCAAAGACAAGTACATTAAAACAGTCCATCAACATGAAAATCATAAAAACATCCATCTTGCAGCCCATTTCCACAGTTAAAACTAACAGCAACACCATGCAGACATTAGCAGTACATCTAGAGTATGAAAAGACTTTTGGCATATGACAAAGGAAACCAAATAGCAAATATGGAGGACTGGCATATGGCATGGTTCCTTCTCTGGAACTTTATTTCCACCTCATAGAAGCTAAATGAAAATCTTGTGGTAGGTAAACTGTGTTCATATGTGTTCACGTACGCGCCATATAAATATCACGCGGTGGAAATCAGAAGTTGTTTAAATATGTCCAGACCTCACTGAATTGTTTGGCAGCAAGCAAAGTACGGGCATGACGAAAACTAGCTTCTGCCTTCAAATCCATGTCAACGCCTGTGACAGGTGATGCAAGGACTGCAAGCTCATTGCATACTTGTTGGGCCAACTTCAAGTGTCCACTGCGTTGTGAGCAATTTTATAATGTCAATTTTTAACAACTAGAAGTTGAGTGAGGCTCCAAAAGCACACATACCAATGTAGAGCGCGCTCGTGAAGTAGCTGCAACTTCAATACCGTGACTTGTGATTTCGAAACTGATACGAATTTCTCCTCCGCGATCTTAAGAGCAGCAAAAGCAGCTAAAAGAAGTAAAATAAAAGAAAAATATCCTTATTAAGAACAATGAGAAGGTAAGAAAGGAATGGCCTGCAGATAAAAATTTAAGGACAGGGAAACATTTTACAGAAATTGAAAGGATTTGACAGGAACAGCAATTTTGCTGAAAAGAAACATGGAATCAAAGTCCAATTTTCTCCAATCTTCCCTTTCCATATTATGAAGATCTTGCAGGTAAAAGAACAGATAGAAAAATTAAGGCACAAAGTACAGGTAAAATTTAATGTAAAACTTCACCAAATTGCAAACCTGATCCAACTAAAATCTAATCAAGCCCTATAGTTCCCACGATTATATAAACCGCATCGATACTCAGAAAAGCAAGCACCAACCTAAACATAAAGAAAATTCAAATCAGACGAAAAGGATGGACAAGCTAACAGGTCAAGGAGTATCCATGGCCCAGCTACAAAATTCCTATGAACTCTCATAAATCCTACCAACTTTCTGTTTAAGACCTTCAGAAAGGAACACACAAATAGCAGTCCCAGATGTAAATTTTTTAGAAAAAGGACAGACTCCTATAGTGGATCTAGATCTTTTAACTTGACCTTTATATCCTTTGTATGCCGCTAAATACTGAATAAGCTTTCCATAAGCCACTGCTGCATCAACTGAACTGCAAACATGAATTAGAGTAGCAAAACTTAGGTCTAATAAGCTTGGATATTGAGAAAAGGCTTATAGAAGAGTGACATGTCAGGACATATATTTCTCAGATAGGTAAAACTTACCTGGCACAATCAGCAAAGCAAGTCGCATAAACCAAAGCATTCATTCGAGCAAGAGGTGTACTGAAGGCAAAATAAAGGTGAGGTATCTTAATTGGAAACAAAATGCCTAATAACAATTCCTTTTAAATAATTGAATGAACATGACATTTGTATCAATAATCACGTCAACTAGAAATTCATCAACCAATGAAGAATTGACTAAAAGATAAGATGCACATGCAGCCTATGCAGCTTAACACATTCTTCCCGAAAGGAGAACTAACAGGTTTAAAGCAAGTTTTAATGCAAGAGAAGTTTTCTACTGTTAAGCATGAGTTCACAGATGATAAAATACCGTAAACAACCAATATCTTAGCAGTGTGCAGCTTTCAGTCGAAAGAACTTTTCCCCTTGTTGAAAAGAACTTCTCTCAAGTCACACAGACAGTAACGATAATATTTCATCATCGTGCATAAAATAATCTACCATATTTCACTAAAAGACATGCAAAGTCCTTGTTCTAAACTATTTCTCCAACAGAAAAATCCAATATGCCTAGTAAACATTTTCAATAAAAGATCCAAAAGGTTCCTCATTTAAATACACTACCAACAGAGAAGCCCACAAAACCTCTGCAACACGTCTAGGCACTTGCTGATGTAATTCTCTCATTGCAGAGAAGACTGAATATGCTTAAATAATTGCCCAAGTGATTAAAGATAAAAACAGAACCTCATTGTGTGCTTAATATATCAATAACAGCATGACTCGAAGAGTGAGTTATGGAAACATGACACGACAAAACAAGCTATAACAAAAACACAGATTTAAAACCTATCTAATCTGGAATATGCATTTAAACACGAATCAAGATGGACGACTGCCTATTTGGAATATCAATCTGCATAAAAACCAAGATGGATGGCTGCCTACACAATGCCCTCTTTATCCTTGAGAACAAAAATGGCACCGGACATTTGCAGCACTCAGCATATGCTTTACATGGAGGGAGAAAATCTCCTAAGCAATCATGAAAATAGAAAAACCTAGACATGCTTTAGACCTTGACAATGGACAAGTCAATTAAAACATTTAAAAAACATCCTATTAAGAATTGAAGATTACAAGAGAGAGGGAGATATATTCAAATGATTACATCTGCACATGAGGCTTAATGAAGTAGTATTAAGATGCTCTGTTATAGCTCACAAAGAGAAAAGGAAACAAATAAGGACATTCCTAACTAACTTTAAGTCTGTACACTCATATATTAACCGCAAACATCCAATTTACCAAATACTCTTCAACAGGTTCAACCATACGCAGTTCTTTAAACTATTTGTTCCAATGCCAACTAATCTCTGAACAAAGTATTACCTGCCATACATTTCCCATGCTGTGGCACGGAGCAAATATGAAGCGCCAACCAGTTGCGACACAGATCCAGGAATAGAATTAGGTTGAGCAAAGAAACTGGAAGCATCAGATCTATTCCCAGGTTCAGTTTCTTCAAAAATTACAGATGAACCACTTTGTCTGCGTAAATTCTTAAGCCAACTGGTACTCAATGAACCGTCAGTTATCATCATGGAACTTTCAGCTTCGTAGTCACTAATCAGATTAGAACTTAATCTCAGTTCCTGCCGTAAAAATTGGAGGAAGCATGAAGCAGAATTAAGCAAATTACAAGGCAAAACAAAAGGATGTGGTTCCCGAATGGGTGATGCCAACGCATATTCTAAACTAAAACACATTACCTTGCAAACATTAACTGGGCATGTTATAAGCTTCATGGAAGCTTTGGGACCAAAGGACAGCACAGGTCTTTGTACATGCTGCACATTGTACCAGAAAAAAATATTTCAAACCCTCTCAAAGAGTCACTCTCCGGCACACAAGAATTTAACAAAGGAGAACTGACTGACCAAAACCTCAGTTTATAGAAACAGTATCACCAACTCAAACACTCCATGAGACATTTTAATTAGTTTAGCATCATTGCCCTTTCTCCTTAAAAGAGAGGATAGGCACACATGAATACAAGACACAAATTTCTATCTCACCATTAAATGAAATTTGGCCATTGCAAGATGATTAGAAGCCACCAGTCGTTTTAACTTTAAGCTTTCAGCTCTCTTTAGAGATTCTTTCAAAAGTACAAAGAGCTGCTGGTGGATTGATAATGATGTTCCCATGTTGGCAACAGGTGAATATGATGATCCAAGTAGTCCACTTGCACTTGATATACCAATTTCAGACAGCAAGTTACATATAGCTGCTAAAGTGTAGGCAAGACAGGTATCATTACTGTACTGCACAAGGTAAAGAAATTCAACCTCGGTGAGAATGTGACATTTGCAGTTTCAAAGTGTGTATTTGTGCTAAAGATCCACACAGCTTTGTTTAGGCTAGCCCATGAACAAACTTAGAGCAGAACAACAGCATAAAAAATGAGAGTTACCATCAGAAAGGCTGCTGATGGTTTCTTCCAGCAAAAAAATTATAATTCAGTCTGAAAGCCAAGAAGGCTATTGTTTTTCCAGCTTATCTCTAATTTATAGATCTAGAATTTCAGAGTTTAGTTCTTTTGCAGTGCCCCTGGGGTATCGTGTGAGAGAAGGAAAGGAGGATTTCCTAAATGATGGTCTAATGTGCATTAGGTGTTGCATATTGCTATCTTATAGTTGCAATGGCACTAATAAATCTCAGAGCCGTAACAGTATACTTGTCAAAGTGGAAAATGAACTGTGGTTTGGAGGAGTCAAATTGGATGCAGTCTCTCATCTTTAGATACACGAACTTAAATTTTCACATAAGGTAATCTACTCAGGCAATTATTTAATGTAATGAAGACCAGAAGGTATATTGATGATTGGTCAATCTACGCATTCTCCTCACCCCACATGAGGACCAATCACACCCAGCCTCTGCTTCTTAAAGAATTGAGAAGCTTCTGAAATCATTCTCTGCAAGCACCATCATAGACAGTATTGACTGATCTCCAAAGTTGGCAATAATTGGCACCGATTTTTTTTTCCACATAAGTCACTAATAGGCCTACTTTTGAAAGAAAGTTGCCTTACTGATCTCTAATCTTAAACAATGACAAGTGTTCCTTCCAAGTCACTTTCCATCCACAATATATTGTCCAAATATTCAGAACTCCATGAACAGCAGGTTCTGGAAAACACATGGATACTATATCATCACAAGACAGACTTACAAGGGATTGTCTGGGTCAATCTATCTTGAAACATGCTCATGACACATCCATTACCAATTTGCCAAAAGGATACTCGAGGTTCTGGCTACACTGATTCATTCTTAAGGAAGAATGTATTCAAGTTACTTGCCACTAGGTAGTCAAGTCAAAATTGAAATCATATGAAAATGAAAGCACTGATCAGATGATAATATCAATCAACAAGCTACTATTCCAAACAGAAAATAACATGAAATGAATGGAAAATTTGTATTGAGGGATGAGATTACGGAGTACCAGTTGGGAGGCACGAACTGCTTCAGTCAGAGCCTAAACACCAAAAAAAAATGTTCTACTTACTAGAGCATGAAAAAAGGATGCTGATTGATGGAATAAGACTTGTAGGAAACAGGCAAACAGGTTTGATTGCTGTTTTTCATGGATCATATGGATAAGACTGCTCTCCTGTTCTTACCTCCACAGCTTGCTTAGGATGACCAAAGTGAAAATGCAACATCCCTGAACATAATAATGCAATCTCATATCTTCCAAAATTATTGAAGCCAGACGAGGGAGGAACAACATCAAATCCTTCTATCCCTGCACTTTTATGTTGACAACAGTTAAATTACCATATTGTCAGACATCATTTACCACCAAAGAGTCAGACGAAGATTCAGGATAGATGGAATTAACTTAAGAAACTCAAAAGTCCAAATGGGAAGCTAGCTCACAATTATCACAATCCACAAGTCCTGAATCTGAAGAGATTAATTCACTTCGAAACCCATCATGAAGCAATTTTCAGAAGTGATCTAAAAATACAAATGAACATCAATTTATTGTTTCAAAGCCCGAGTTTTATACGTAATGAATCATCTTTTTAGCTTCTTATTAGTCCAAAAGGAAAATAATCGTCGTCATCATTAAGTCAAATTTTATCATGCTTTCAGCAACGACGTCTCCAATTATAATTAAAATTTCAGGATGGAGTAACAGCTACTTAGGTAAGATAACAAATCTCATGCAGATCCATAGACTAGGCTCCACAACAACCGAAGCACCATGGCATCATCATCTAATGCTAGTCATCAATATTTACCTATAATCGAAATATTTATGCAGATTCTCCAAAGCAGAGGCATAGTCATCATGGTATAAGCCGTTTAAGTATCGTAAAAAGTGTACCTGAAACCAAAGCCATCACAAATACTTCAGTTAAGTCAACCAATTTAAAGAAAAGGCCAAAGCGAAAATACCAACAACCAGATATCTTACACGATGTAATTCAGGTGCCAACTTTTCAAGCTGCCCAAGCATAAACTCTAAAGCGTTTAGAGGGAAAGAGCTACCATGCCTGTCATTGAGATAAAAAACAAATTCAAGTGCACCCATAACACAAAAGATAGAAATAAAAAAAGAAAGGGAAAATAGGAAAGAATTACTTCTCAATCGCATCTGCTTGCTCTAGCAAGTATCCTTGTATTTGCCAATTTGAACGCAGGAAAAGCCCGTGATCAACAACCCCAGACGAATCATCGAAGGTCATTGTATAAGAACTAGCCTCTTTTCCTTTTGTGTTCTGTTTAAACGTCGGTTTGGCTGAGAGTTCAATATCTGTATCTTGAGCTTATCAATAAGTTGTTACTAGCTTGTGACCCTTCTGGGTGGACAGGTCTTCAACTAATAATAAACAGCAGAGCAATAGCATTGTAGACAAAATACACCTTTCCTTTCCAGTAAGCATTTAACAACTTGCATGAAATGCATTGCAAATTTCATAGCTCTGTCGCATTGTAAAAAATGATCTTGTCAAAAATTACTTCTCATTTTGCCATTCAACCCACATTTACAGGCAACCAAAGGTTTGCCATCTGAAGCATCATTCAGAATACTATCTTAATTACGTGCAAACATCTGAAATAGTACTGCTGTCAGGGGGGAGCTACTAAAGGAAATCTTTTTTAAGTTAAAGTTACCTTCAACCAAACCAAAGATCGGAGTGGGCACATGAAGGTGAAAAGGAATTCGCTCTCCAGCCTTCTTCTTAGCCTCAATTTCTTCGGTAACTTTCTCAAAAACAAAATTTTCGAGGTCCATATTTTCATACTCTGATGCTTCCATAAGATTAACACCAGAGCCATCTATGCGGGACTCATGAGGGGCACGGCTTGAGAGGACTTCTTTACAGTACACAGCAATATTGGTCAAAAGATGGCAAACACCCTGCGTATTTAACATTTATTGTCAAATTAACAGAAATTGCTCAGATAACATTTTCAGAGTGATCTTCTTTTACCCCATGTGAAAAACAATATTTCGGTGCTAGCAGGTACAAGAAAGTGACAAATAGAGAATTAAGCAGTTCTAAAGGAGGTAACTAGAGAACCTCAAAGGACAAGACATTAAATGCAAGCATGCAGCGGCGAAGAAATATTCCAAGGTTGCTATTTGGGTCCAGTATAATCTGGTCATCTTCAACAACACCAGCATCTTGGCCAGCAAGGACTCCTGGGTAATATTTTTTGTAGAGTTAGACTTACAATTCAACTTGCACTCTTGCAGAAAATTGAATAATTAGAACCAGTTCATGATAGAACAATGCAACATGTCAAGTACCGAACTGTGAAGATGAAAAGATAAAGAATTTCCTTAATAAAGGTTCAGTGTCCATTAGTTGAGGCACTTTCAGCAAGATTGATAACCATATAGAATAATTTGAAATGTTCAAAGTACTTACGATATTTGTAGAATCAATAATTCAAGGATGATATATTTTTAGTTTTACTCAACTTAGGCATAACACCGATTGGGAAAATGAAAAATGTTCACCTAAGAGTTGAAGGATAGTGTGCACAAGACTATGTAGGACTGGGATTTCTAATCGCAGTTTAGCTCCCTCTTTTACTGTTTTATTAGATTTTGCTTTAGCATTATTCGTAAATTATCATTACTTACCGAAGTGGAAGATAGATAAAGAGGTGCAAGACAACAATTAAGCAGCAACTTATACCCTGCCCTTGAGCATTTGCTGGAGCAAACTCACCGAACTCATCAAGCAAAAAAAGGGAGAAATGAATGATAATACATGAACATGAATGAACCAAACTGACCTCGCATTTCCATGAAAAGGTTATATAGATCATCCGGAGAAGACAGAGAGGACAGCCTACTGACTAAATGGTCAGCTAACCAATCAATCGATGAGCTTCCGATTTCCCTCAACTGATTTATCAGCTCATGCAATTTTGGCTCCAACATATCATCACACGACTGCATCATAGAATCACAGATCCTACTGTGAAAACCAGCTCACACACACATGAGCAAAAAAAGTCCCAAGTCAAAGCTCAACAGAAGCTAGTCAATTGAGCAACAATCCCTGAGCACATCAAATTGGGCATGCGGATAAGAACCTCGACCTAGGAGCTTCTCATGGAGAGTAACAGAGTACCTTGGTGAGGGCCAGTAAGAACAGGCCCAGGCGATTGTGCTGAGCGAAAGAAGAGAAAGGGAACGGCACGAACACTTGATTCGGAGAAGCATAGACCTGCAGGAGTATGCAGAGCGACACCTTGTGCGGAGTTACGTAGAATGCGCTTGGCGCCTTCACTATTCCCGCCATCGCCGTCGCTACGCGAGCATCTGTAGGTGTCATGGACTGTTGCAGGTGACGTTTGCTACGATCACGACGATTTTGACGCGCCTGAGAAGAAGGAAGAAGTTAGTGAAGATTTTTCCGGCGAAGGAACGTCGCTGGATCAGGACTTGCCGATGATGATGATGATGATGATGTTGCTGATGAAATGGATTTAGGGTTTTAGCGGATTTTCGAAAAAAAGAACCGGGAAGTTGGCTCAGATTCCGGGTCGGATCTTGTCGGACACCCGCAAGCCGCAACCTGCACCAGTTAAGGCTCTAGAAAGTGTCTTTGTTCCAAAGTGTTTCCGAAAAACTTTTGAGAACAGAAATGTACATAGTAAAAAATATTTCTAAAATATTCTGAAAATATTTTTAGGGGTGCATGAAAACCATCCAACTCCAAACCTATTTCTAGAACAGAAACTGGTTTGGTAACATATTTCTATTTTTCTATTTTTAAAACAAAAAGTTGTTTCAAAAATAGATTTGAAGGAGAAACGAAAAATAATAATTTTCTAGAAAAAGAAATTTTCAATAGTTGTCAAATAAATTTCTGTTTTATAAGTAGAAATTTTATGTCGTTGTTAAATGCATTTTTTTGCTCAGAAACTCATTTAGAAACAGAAATAGAAAAAACTATTTCTAACCGTAAATTTATTTGTGGAACAGAATGGTTATCATTCACCCCTTAGAGCAAAAACAATAAATAAAAAAAAAATTGTTTCTATGTTCTTGGAATACTTTTTATAAACACATTTGAAACATTTTTTTGAAATAATTGAGAACGATTTTGTTTTTGAACATACTCTGCTCTCTTTTGTTCTTGCATGATGTTGACATTTGATTTTCTATCATTTTATTTTAGAAAGTTAATTTTAAAAAAAAAAACGCAATTTTTGACATTTTTCGGATTTATTGTAATTATAAAAATAGCCGAAAATCAGGAAAAATAGTATTCGTGGTCAGAAAAATGCGTAAAAATAGTCCATATTTTTATTTTAATTCCCTTTTCATTTTGGACTCTTAAAGTTTTAAAATTCAGTTTGGAACTACATGCCTCTTCATTGAACATAATCCTAAATTGATGAAAAAAATTTCATGTTAAATCATTTTAGCCAATTTTTTTACTTTTAGAGTCATGATATGAGATTTTGATACCATGCATTTCATTTTCGTTCTCATGTTCGGAAAAATTGCATAATTGGACTAAAAGGACCTAAATGCATAAATATTTTTTATTTTAGTCCCCAGTTTTCACTCAAAGTGCAATTAATATTTATCTAGAGATCCCCATTTAAAGGTAATCATATTTTTAACTACTTGAGAACACATACGTGTGATTCATAATTGTAATTTTTTCTATTTATAGAAAACATATTTGATGTTCTTGTTGTCCAATTCCAATTCGTTTTTTATTTCAGTTTTTTTATAGTTGATCTCTTTCATATTGTAATTTGATAAATCGTGCATAAATTAATTATACATATAGTAAATTGAACAAATGAGATTTTATTTGATTTAGTAAGTTAAAAAGATAAAGACGTCTTAATTTTAATATATATATAGTCCCCTTAATTAAATGAAAAAATTATGAACAATTTTTTTTCAGTTACCAAACGTGTTTTTTTTTCTTTTTTGCTTTTGGGAACAAAAACTTTATGCAATTACCAAATGCGTTTCTATTTTTTTTTTTTATTTCGGGAACAGAATTTTTTTACGCTTACCAAACGCGTTTTGTTCTCAAAAAATTGTTGCCGGGGAACATAAACAAAAAAAAAGTGTTTTTGTTCCAAAAGTTGTTCGAGGAACAGAAACGTTACCACACGCAGCCTCAATTGCTGTACTCACAAAACCGGCCAGTTCAACCAAGAACCGATCAGGTCTCCGGTCCGGTTCATATCGTATCGTGAGTGGTCAAAACCCGCCAGAAAAGGGACAAACCGGTCGAGCCCGTATAGCCAAAAACCGGATCTTGACATAGCTGGTGATATGGGACCTGCTTCGGGGCTGACTGGTCCCCTCGCTTTGATTTTCTGATGATGTAGTCTTAAGCAGGAAGTTCATGTCCCACTCCTCCCAATAATTTTTTAAGGCCGGCGAGTTTCCCCCAAGACTCCGACGGATTCATCACATTTGTTTCTGACCTCCCAAGTGAGAAGAGCTTTCACCGCAAATTCAATGACCAAGGAAAGCCCAGGAGAGCATCCCAGCTTTTGCGTAATGGAAGAATGGGGGCATCACACAGGAAAGTTCCTTACCTCCAACCTCAAATATGTTAACTAACTAAACTGTCTCGTGGGTCTTTTTAAGGGGAAAACATCATCTTCAAGGTGTGTTCATTTCGTAAAAAATAAATGACTTAGAAAAATATTTTTTTATTGAAATGATCGCTTGCATCGCATGTAAAAATCTATCCACGATAAAATATTTTTATCATTTACTTATATGTTTAGACATAAATTGTTATCGATAACAAAAACATACTTCATTGATCGATTATTCAAATAGTATTTTTATCATTCACTTATATGTTTACACATTTTTTGTGTGATCAAATCCCTCAAACTTGTGCCAATGGAACAAACATATCATCTTTCAACAAAAAAAAAAAGTCCTAAACTTTGCTCACTATAACATAATATCCCGTACCTTTTCTTTTTATTCACCAATGCTCCAAATTTGTATTCATATGACAAAAATTTAGGTTTTTTTTTTTTTTTTTGGGCGTGTATGGATCACCCCAGCTTTGATTGCCTTTTACCTTTTCACATAATTCCATTTTTTTTTACACCATTGCCATTGAGAGTTGTTAACAGATGATAGTGTACATTGACGGATAGCAATGGTAGTTAAGAGCATTCATTTCCTAGGGCAAGATGGTCTCTTCCTTCCTTCCCTTGTTCCCGTTGCAGTTGATTCGTGAAAAAATATGAATTGAAGTGGAGGCTTTCTTCAAACAATAAGGAGTCGGATTAACTATTCAATCAAATGATATTGTTGATATCACTGTGGATATAATTTAGGATTTTTTGGGGGACAATAAAAAGTTCGGGATATTGATGTTACGATAGACATAATTTTCAGTTTTTTTGGTGGTATTAACTCTATATTATGACAACTACATTTCTTAGAAACCTTGGTACATTTAAAGTACATTTCTTAAAAACCTTGGTACATTTAAAACAGACCGGTTAAGTGAACCGGTCGAACCGGGTATGGCATCGCCGCATCGGTTACAGTCTTGACTCTTGACAAACATTTGAGCTATTATTGAAAATATGAACACTTCCGGGGCCAAAGTGTGAAAAAATAATAACGAGAAAAAGGAAAACGAGAAACAAGAGTAACGTAAGAGAAACATCACCATCTTCACCTGCAAGTCCATCAAAACCTAACAGCCTCGTCGGAGCGAGACTTGAACCTCGCTCGCAGAATCGACGAGAACTGATAATTTTTTTCAGCTGATTCGGCTCCTGGAAGCCTCCGTTCTACTTCATCATGGCCTCTAATGGCGCTTCTACGGTAAGTTCCGCCGCGCTACCATCTCGTAGTCGCACGCGTACGTTCATTTTTTCCTTTTCTTTTTTTGGGGTGAGAAGCTGAAGAAATTGCGATAATCATGGTGTTTCCAGAGAGCAGCGGATGCGGAGAACAGCTTGGACAAGATCAAGCGGCAGCTCGCGTCCGGTTCCGGCAGGAACTTGTTGCAGGGCCCGCTTCTCAAGCGATCCGAAACTGTAATTCCTTTTTCTCTCTCTCCTGTGAGATTTTGGGATCTAGTCATAGTTTTGTTGAGTATCACCTAGGTTTAGCTTCTCATTTCTGTACGGCAGCGATTTGAATTGGGGTTTCACCTTGATTACTGCCTGGATGTGGCTCATAGGTCCTTCCTCGATCACTGCTCGAATGGAAATTACGTAGTATCCATTGCCTTTTTAGCAAAAAGTCGGTGTCGTGTTCTTTGTCTCTCTAATATTGTGAATGTGATTCAAACTAGAGATGTGGAAGGAGGCAATGTACCCGCTTAAAATTTGAAAGAGAATTGTTCTTGGGGTAGAATTCAGAAGCATGATCATGCACGGGATAGAAGAGCGCCAGTGTTTCATAGTTTGGGGTAACAGGTTTTCTATCTGATGAATTAGGAGGAAGAAACAGTTCATCTTTGTGTCATAGAGTGGCTGGAAAAGTTTGCTTGCTCTTTGTAATAGACAAAAAATTTACTCATTGATGCAGTAAAGTTTCTCTATTTTGATGCCTCTCTAAAAAATTAATGAAATTCCATTTTCTGGAGTCTGGCGCCCTATGGAAATTGAGATGTTTTGATTATCGCTGGCCAATTTACTTGACAGCTCAAGCTATAGATGTCCTCCCCTCTATTTACTCCCGGGCAGTTGCCATAGGAAATAAACAAGATCTATGTCTTTTCTTGTCAAGCCAGAAATTCAGCTTTTTGCATATCGACTTTGAATATGTTTGAAGTTAGCTTAAGTGTTTTATACAGTTCACTTGACTTTAGTGGAAGAAAGGCAATGATGTTATATTATCAGCCAGGGCATGGCCACTGTCAGTTTTACTATCTCCACTGATGAAAGAGTGTCTACTTAAAAATTTTACCTTCCCTAGCGCATGATCTGTCTGATGAAAAGATCTTGCATGTGATTTTCTCTTCTTAACAGCTAAGGAAGTGGAACGAGCGCTGGGTGATCCTAGACCCAACAACTGGAAGAATGGAATACAAGTTAGTCATTTCAAATTGGAATTTTCTGTGCTTTCATTTGTAAAAGTCTGTATTTATCATTTAAAATTCTTTGTTGTTTGTTCGTATCAGAATTAGGAGAAATGAGCCAGCTGTGAAGGGTACCATAATATTTGATGCTAATAGCACCATTACAGTGTCTCCTGTAAACTTCCAGTAAGATTTTTTATATTTCAGACATCGAATTTGAACTATAGTTCATGATTTATGGTTTTTAAACCTTCTTTTCATCTACTTTTCAGTGGATTGCCAAAGTATGATGGTTGCTGTTTGTGTATCCTCTTGACCTAGAACTTGATTTCTTGCTGTGAGCCTATCATTGTCAATTGTAATTCTTCAAGTTGATATGTTCCGCATATAGTTTTCAATGAATCTGTTTGCCTCTTAACCTTATTTCCTAGACATTGGGACTCCCACAAAGAAAGATTACTTTCTATGTGCTGAAACTCCTGGTGCGGCCAGAGCCTGGGTATCTACTCTTCAGTAAGTTAAATCTAGCATTCTGTTTTCATAGCTTAACAAACCTTGGCTCATTTCCTCGTTTGCTGTCACAGAGATTTTGAAAGTATACATGCGAAGGAAGTTTGAAAGGGTTCAGGAATTCTATTACTCTGTTGATTTGATCTTAAACCTTAATTGAGATTGAGGAGAAAAAAGCTAAAGATTTGTTTTGGTAATAATGAGTTATCCACTATGGTGGGCCTAATAGAGATTTCTGTGTGTAATACTGAATATCACACATCTTCACAAATGTAAACATATCATCTCTTAAGTTCATGAGAAATTTCTCATTTTGAGTTAATTCTATAGCTTTGGCAGGAGGCTTTGATATCCATCCATGAATTTGATAATGATATGGATTTATGTTGACTATATACCGAGGTCTATGAATTTATTTTTGCATTGAAGATTTATTTGGAGTATCACCATGTCTCTGTGTAATTATTTTGGACCCATGTAGATGTCTCTTTGCAATATTCCATTAACCCCTGTTTAATTCTTGACTATTGCTGAACTTTTCCTCTTGTTTTAACCTAAGAATTGCTAAGCTCTCTCTGCGACTGTATCAGTTATAATTCTTAGTTTTTTACTTGCACACAAAAAATGAACCAACCACCCTATCAGTTGTTATAACTCTCTCTCTCTCTCTCTCTCTTTGTGGGGCAATCACTTACGGTTCTCTAACTTCCCTTCTTCCAACAATCAGTGCAACCCAGTTGGTCCTGAGGGCTCATAAAGAAGCTGTAAATTCCTTAAGTGGGAATGGTTCTGCTAAACTAGGAACAGTTGCAACCGTAGTTGCTGCAGCTAATTCAACAGCATTGGAATGTTCCAAAGAAATTGAAGCAGCGATGCAGATTTCTATGAGGAATGCTCTTGGTATGATGACAAATAAGCCAATTGATGGTCCAGTAGATGATATGACAATCATGAAGGTGCACAATCTGAACTCCTCTTATCTTATTACTCTTAAAGCAGTAATGAAAGGGCTTTCTATGTGAATACTTGTCTGCATGATGAGTTCCTTTCCTTTCGTATTCAATTGTTCCTCGCTTTGGGCATTGAACATTTTGGTGATTTGCCTTTGTAAGATACACAATTCCTAATGAGTGGTGATCCTTTCTCTATTCCTAAATGCAGTTATCATACTTGATGGGCAATGGTAGTTTGCACGTCTTTTTATTACTGTTGTATTTGTTGCATTATAAATGTTATAATATTTTGCAGGAGACCCTTAGAGTAAAGGACGAGGAACTGCAAAATTTGGCCAGGAGTCTTCGGGCACGGGATTCAACTATTAAAGAAATAGCAGAGAAGCTTTCAGAGACTGCTGATGCAGCTGAGGCTGCAGCATCTGCAGCTCATGTATTGGACGAACAAAGAAGAATAGCTTGTGTAGAAATTGACCGTTTGGCGAAAGATTACGAGAAGCATGTGGAAACATCAAAACTGCAGGTATTTCAGTTTTCATATCTTGGATGTTGCCCAACTGCCCTGATGAGTGTATCACACATTGGTTTTTGTTTTCCTTCAATGGTTGGTCTGCTGCTAATCTGTATTTAGCTTTTTATGTGCAGGTGAAAGAGGCCGAAGGAAAGATTATCACTCTAAGCAGGGAAAGAGATCAATTAATAAAGCAGAGAGATTCTGCTCTTCAGGAGGCGCAGTTATGGCGTTCTGAGATCGCAAAAGCTAGAGAGCGTGCTGTTATCTTGGAAGCAGCTGTTGTCAGGGCTGAGGAGAGGGCCAGAGTTGCGGAGGCAGATGCTGGTACTAGAGTAAGGGAGGCTGAGCAGAAAGAGTCAGCTGCAACAAAGGATAAACAGGAGCTTCTTGAATATGTCAATGTCCTTCAAGCGCAGCTTCAAAGGTACACTCTTACCTTTGATGACATCCATGAAGAGTACCATTCCCTATTGTTTTCGTAGTTGCATCACTTAACTGGTTGTCATGTTGACCTATTTGTATTCTACATATAAATACATCTGAACAGAGAACTGGTAGGAATAATTAGAATAGTGTAGAAACCCTTTGTTATATGATGATTAGATTAATTCTATCTTAGTTAATGGTAAATCCTAATTTTTCTTGCTGTCACTCATCTAAGGGCCACAGGATAAGTTGGTTTTTTGTTGGTTTTTTTTTTTTTTTGGTCAAAGTTTGTCATTGCTGTTTGGCTGATTTAGTATTAGTGAATCAATTTGCTTTATTTGGGCAGACAACACATGGATACAAAGCAGGTTTTTGAAGAAAAAATCGAGTCTTGCTCAGATATGGGGAGTGCCCTTCCGTTGACAAAGCATGTAGATTCCTTGGAGGAGGATGTGGATAAAGCATGTCTCAGTGTCTCTCGAGCGGCATCGGTTTCTGGAGAAAATGTCATCCATGTGACTGGTGATCAAGAAAATCTCCGGCCAATTGCAGATGGGGAGTGGAATGATATTCAGGCTACTGAAGCAAGGATATCTGACGTTAGAGAAGTTGCTTCTCAGACAGAAGGAAGGAGCTTGGACATTCCTGTTGTTAGTCAACCAGTTAATAGTGATCAAGGGCAAGGACAGAACGCATACCATCAGTCTTAATGTTTGATCGTGTGAAGGGACTGATTCAACAAATAAGCACTTAACAGTATCAAAATATTTAAACACGGGGACTGGAACTCTACCAGAAAAGGTAAGCTTTAAAAAATGTGAAGGTCAAATATTTTGGTAGTTGAGCTTTCCCGCTTCTGATAGTATTGTTGACCTTTCCCATAGCATTGGTATTTAAGAATGTCTACCAAAGGCCATTCTGAGTATTCTGCTGGGTAAGTTGCGCTCAAGCATGACTCCTGTGATGTACATGTAGAGAAGATGATTCGAACTGAATGTAAAATTTTCAATGAGTCTTGAGGTTGCTTAAAATAGTTAGTATCTATGTGTTTCGAATTTTTCCATTTAAGGTATATGAGTTGATTTGTATATGAGACATGTTGAAGAAGAATTAGCATATCCCATGACAAGGCGTGCTGAGAGCTGAACTTGGGTTTGCAAAAAGGTGGGTAAATTTCTTCCTGAGGAGCATATGGAGAGTTAAAACTTAAGAGAACATCCATCCTAATCGGAACGATAGGATCCCTAACCTCCCAATAACCGATGCCCAAGAAAATTGAAAATAGACGAGCTGGTTGTGCATTGTGGTCTCTTCGCTGGAGCTGAATACGATTGTGGCTAAAGAGTTCCATTAGAAGATGTAGTCTCTTCAATGTTTGCACAACTTATGTTAGCAGCCTGATGGTGATTGGACCAAACACATTACATGTCAAGTTATTCTAAGCGTCAACCTTCACGGCGATGTTACCCTTCTTCTTGATTATGATGAAGTTCGTTTGAGCAACTTGGGCATTTGCTGGAGTCCTAGTTTCTCAACAATATGGTCTAGTTTGAGGTTCACTTCATCGTTTGCAAACAACCTAGTTCCATCCCACTGACACCCCCGCCTCGCCTGGTATCGGGACCGCTTCTTGTAGAGGAGACTAGGGGTCTGTATGGTAACACTTTAGAAAAAGTGTTTATGTTCCCAAAGTGTTCCCAGAACAATTTGGAAACATAAATGCGTATGGTAAAAAATTGTTCTAAAAATGTTCCGAGAACACTTTTGAGAAACAAAAATACTTTTGGAGCAAAAATGAGAAACAACAAAAACTTGTTTCCGGGTTTTGGAACACTTTTTAGAAACAACTTGAGGGCGAGCTTGTGCAAGCCACCATCGCTCACCATCGTCGGCGAGGAGTTGAAGTGGCCGCCGCCGCTAGTTATAGATCCTTCCTTTTGGTGAAAAAATTGTTTTTTCTTGTACTTGCCAAACGCGTTTCTGTTTCTGAAAATCGTAACCGGGAACAGAAACACAAAAAAATATTTATGTTCCAAATATGTTATCAGGAACAGACCCTAGATCTACGGAGAACATTGGCTGGGACAAAAGTGTGCATGTTCAGTCATTCTAGTGTTGGATAGCCAAGCACCATAGGACTTGCTTTTGTTCAGAAGGTCAACACGATAATAATCAAAAGAACCACTGTTGTAAGAGTGTAGGACCCTTGCCTGCCATGACTTTCTGTAAAATGTTTGGTGGCTGGTGTTGTATTTGCTTAAAAAATCACCCCCGGACATCGACATCGAGCAAGTACAGTGAACAACAATCCCAGCAAATACTCTCAGGTTAAGATTTTTCCTTACTGGAGGAAGAAAACGGAAAGAAATCGAATCGCAAACACACAGAGAGATTGCTTTGCTTGCACCAGATATCCAAGTCAATGGGGTTCGCCAAATTTTTATGACGTGTTTGTAATTAAGGGAGAAATGCTAAACATTCGATTGACTGAGATTCAATTGGCGCCCGTATGGTATGGCTAGTTGTTTCTGTATCTAATGGTCGATTTCCTCAATATTTGCTTTGAGACTTTTTTCCCTTCATAACTAGCCTTAGCCACCCAGTGCGAAGAACCTCGTAGAATAGCGTGTTCTTTGTATCGAGACGTAATTAATCGTGTCGTAATTGAAAATGCAACAGGAAAAGAGCCATCAATCGAATAATGCTGCTGTAATCTAGAAACTTTGATCAGTACAACTTCATTCCTTCCTATCTACATACACATCAAGCAATCCATATCAGGGATGTTGCGAGGAAGTTAGGACCTTTACACGGTGTTTGCCTACTTATCCCGACATAACATGACTCGGCAGAAACCATGTCCAGGCCGCGTAACGGAAGGCTTTACTGTCATGGAAAACAAACGGTGTTTATTTAACAGACCCGGACAATATATATAAGATGCCCCTTATCCGAGAGAAGGGTGTGTGAGCTCGATCGATAAAGAAACGTTGGTTTCGGCATTCATCTCCAGTCAAAAGCTTGGCAAGGATTGATGGCGGCTCGCTCGACTACTGACCTTAGCTCGTCCCAGCAGTTTCCGTGCATGACAATATCCTCCCCATTCAGATTCCAGAGTCCGGAGTAGGCAGGCGCTGTGTACGGCGCTTGAGACATCGAGTTCAATTGAGCAAATAGAAGGTAGTTGCGGTCGTCAAACCGGTCCGTGATAACTGGCTTTGTCTCATCGTGGGCAGCGACGATGGCCGAATCCCCGAAGCTCACGTACTGCTCGGCGGATTCGGATTCGAAGCTGCTTGTTTTAGAGCTTGAGTCAGTCGGGTTCTGCTTGAGGGTGGTGTCGTGATCTTTCAAGTTCGGCGTGTACTTTCTGTGAGATGGGATTCTCTTGAAAATCCTGCATAGTGTCCAGACCTCCTACATGGCCCCCAAAAAGGAAGAGAATCAAATTCAGTTCTAATTTTTTCTCTTTTGCCATTGAAAATCAAATAAATTAAGAACATCGAGTATCAACTTTCCGTTTACATAATCTGTTTTCTGATATGAATGAAGTGAGAAAATGAATGGAGTAAGATGATGAATGTAAGTGAGAATTCTTACCGCTTCTTGAGCAATGCTCTTGGCAGAGGAGAGACTATCATGGGTGGTTTTCCCTGGCGGCGGGAGCCGAAACTCGTGCATCATCCAGTCAGTCTTCGTGCCTTTCCCGGCGCTTCCCCGGTAGTAGACCAAGGACTTCTTGAGGCCGATGCAGTCGTGGGGCTCTTTCGCCGCGTGTATCTGCTTGTCGATGCCGGTTGCTTTCCAAAACCCAGACCCCGTGACTCGGTTGGGCCTTATGCTGTTCCTGTATTTTCTCCCTCTCATGCAGAAGAAGTACCATTCTTTCTCTCCAACGGTGCTTACTTCTACAAAAAAAAATATCACAATACGACGGTGAGCTTTAGTTTGAAATTTGTATGCAGTTCACACACTCAGTATCAGGTAGAGCTCTAAATATACGTATATACATACATAGGTATGTAACTTTCTCCGGGAATTTTCGCACTCTGAATCTTGTAGGGCTTATGTAACACGAATAGCCGAATAGTGCAATAATTTTCTCGATCGAGTGCTGGAGAAACTGGTTGCTTCACCCTCAATCTCAACCCATTTCTCGTGGAGATATTTGTGGACCTTCGAGGTGTTTAGCAATTCATACCGCGGTCCTTTTGCTTACCATCCGCTGATTGTTTAAGGTTATTACGTATCGGCCTATCGGGTGAAGAGGGATCGGTCTGAGAAGAACCATCTGATGATCAAACCTCTATGAAATGGAATAGTATACATGTACATGGATACAGACAGTGATTCTGTAACCTTTATCGTATGGGGATTAAAAATCAGCAATCTTTTTCTTCTAAGCAAGCATGGATTACTAGAAATTTTAATCCTTTGGTTGTTCAAACGGATCCTCAGCTCAAACTGACCAACAGACAGTCACGTCGGCTCATCTGTGCATGTCGAAACCAAAAAAATTTCTTCCTTTGACCTTTTCTCTAACTCATCTTTCTAGGGTTGATTCGCTTATGGGGTGCATGTGTTGAGCTGCAGTTACTTATCGGAGAAATCGAGATAAGGCATATTAAGACGGTCGATGATACACATCCATGTAATATTCCACAAGTACGATTAAAGAGACGATTTTTCTGATCAGTTCGGCATGACATGCACAAAACTGTATGAAGAAGAAGATGAACGAATGCCCAAAAAATAAAAAAAGGACTTACTTGGAAGATCCCAAGGATCGTACTTGTAGATATCGACATGCTTGATGAGCTCGATACTAAGAGGCTTCTTCTCCACTTTCCTCTTGAGGTAAAACGCGACGAGCTCTTCGTCCGTTGGGTGAAACCGGAACCCGGGAAGAGCCGTCCCGCCTCCCTCTTCATCCTCCTTCATCCTCTCTCCACTAGACTCACTTATGCTCTTTTCCTGCATAACCTCCATATCTCTCTCTCCCCTTCTCTCTCTTGTTTCTCTCTCTAGTATTCTTTGTTGTCTCTTCGGAGTGTCCTAACTCATCGTTCAGGTCTCGAAGCAGAAGCTTCTTATAGTGTGTATGGGAGATGAGGATTGAGAGAGAGATCATGTGGTTTGCTTCTGGTCAAGAAAGGACTTTGATTAATAAAATAATATAAAATAAAATAAAGCATTAAATGATGATGGAGTCGCCATCGCTGGGAGAAAGTTCTTTATTTCCAAATAAAAAAGGAAACCGGTTGGCCGGGCTCGTTCTACAGCTAACGTGATCGATCGATTTACCGATCACAGACTAAACTAACATGCAGTATTCTTCCTCTATTTCTCATAAATACAAGCGCTAGATTCACGTCCTCTCTTCTAAGTTCAACCTGTACCAATTCATCGAAATATTTCTTAGCGAGCGTCTATGTACTACTTAGAACTTGAATAAAGAAATTACGAATATGATTCTTATCGTTCTGTCAAGAACGGTCGAATGTAAAAGGGAGAATAAAATAGAAAGTCGCTCTATTGCTAACGTGATAAGTGTAATCAATCAGAGCATGGTAAATTTGTAATATGTAAATCTAGGGCTAACGAAATTCAATGAATCGTTTGTTTTTTGCTCATTGCGTGATTGATGTACTAGAATGAGTTTGGAAGTTGGAACCACCTGCGGCGTGCTCATAAACAGTAACGCCATCAACATGTTTACTTCACGGTCGCAGAGGTCTGGTGAAAAACCTGATGCAAAGGGATCTTTCTTGAATCTTTCTCGAAGCTAATCATCGTTCATTGCGTAGATCAGCTGGAGAAAGTCAACCTGAGCGGCCCTGATTGTTTGACTTATTCAGGCTGAGTTCCACCTTTTTTTGTCCCTTTTCATTTGGACAGCTTCAAAGGTGTTGGTTTTAAGATAAAATATTTTGACGATTAAGCTTTCCTAACATGATTATTTAGCTTGTTTAATTAGATTAGATTCTAGAGGATTCACTGATCACGCGTTGCTTCTGAAATGAAATTCACACCCAAGCGAAAAAAAAAAAACAAGAAAGAAAAAAATGTCCAAAACCGTCCTAATCAAAGTAGACCAGCTTGGTGAATTTTCTTCATTTGACTCGGAATTTGCAATGTAGTGTGCTTACTTCTTCATATAGTAGGTTAATATATTGATAAATTTCCGTATACCTGCTTAATGTTGTAATGCCCATTGAAAACTGCATCGAGAAAGAAGACAATTCAAAATCACTGTGGACTATGGTTTTTGTTTTTGTTTTTTTGGGTGGGGGGGTCAAATGTGGACTATGTTTGCACTTGCACGTATTTAGGATTGTAGTAGTCCCCTGCTTTTTTTTATTTTCTCTTTTTTTTTTGGGCATATTTGCATTACTACTGGATGAAAAATCATTCATATATAGCTAGAGAAAATCGATCGAGACCCATGCTTATTTAGTCGTAAAATCTCAGTCATTCTATTGTCCAACCAATCCCTTGAAAGTTACGCCATCGCATTAGTTTAATTGATGTTCGATGTCTACATTACATACAAAACTGACGAACCAATCGCATAAGCCTTGTATATCAATTCACGGCTGAATGTCGCGTTATTCATAGCATCGTTTCTAGAAGGTTGTTTTTTTTTTTAGGAAATTTAAGAATTTTAATCTGGATTCTTGCCAAATTACAAAAGTATAAGCCATATGTATATATATTTATATAACCTTTGAGGACTTGACCTTGATTTTTCAGATTAATCAAACTTATCCCAAGAGAAAAATCGAATGAGGAGATTACGGGTATATCTCGTGCACAGAATTTTCTTTGAGGATGCAATACGATTCCGAGTGGTGTGTGGAATTAGAAGCATAATTAAGTCATGATCTGTCGCAATCTTTCTGGTACAATCGTACAAATCGGACAATCACCCATCTGAACATGCAAATTTTTTTCCAAAGTGTCCTGAGACCAAATGAGTACAAGGCAGACGCAGCCATACATGGCAATATGATTGACTTGGCGATTGAAAATGCAACCACTAGCATCATAAATTCAATTTCTCATACCATAAAGCAACGAAACAATTTCATGTTCGAGCCACCCATCCGGACTGTGGCTCGCGTCTTACATAATTCATAAGTTTAGTTTGGGTATTTTTCATGAGTGGAATTCCGTATAACTTGGCGAAATCTCGATTTCTAGGACTTCCTTTGTGTGTCGTGATTTAGCGAGCTTTTGATTTCTCTTGAACCCAAGCAATCATCTGCCTGAATCTTGTGTACTGAAGTTTCGACTTACACGCGGTTTGCAAAGTATATTTTAGTGTCTGTACTGAAGTCTGCAATTGATTAGGTATATCATACTGATTAAGGTTGTATACGTAGGTAGGATCCTTCTAGCAAGGATGACTTGTTCTAGGCACTTGTCCCCGAGCACACCCAAGTCCCTCATCAGGGTTGACCCAGTTGTTGGATTTTAACCGGAGAATAGGGCAAGGTCAACAAACTCAGCTGCTCGAAATAAATGAATTTCATTGACAAATATCTTGGTGAAGACCACGCCCCTCTGGATACATCTTTCACCATTTGGCGTCCATTTGGACGCGCTCCGTGTCCCTTACCACATATATGGTCATCATCGAGAAAAAAAAAAAACAAACAAATGTTAATGACACTAGCGAGATACCGTCGCCCTGATACGGCGTCCTATGCATAATTTGTGTCATAAAGTCGCGATCGCTTCGTCGATCCAGTACATGGATTTGTCGTGTGTGTTTGGTGGAAGACGGTCTCGATCGTTGATGTCTTCTGATCACGAATTGATGTAGACGATAAAGTCATCATTGATGTATTTCCTGGATTGGTTTCTAGAGAGACCCTGGCATATGCATGGAATTATGAGGACTGCTCTCTCCATACTGAGCTGCTGTACGTGGTCCATGGGATGGAAAAACAATGTATACGGCCAAGAGAGAGAGAGAGAGAGATGCAGCAACGATAATGAAGGGTGAAATTAGGGTTTCAAGTCAATGGAGCGAGGATAGAGAAGACTATATTATTAGGGCACGACTATGGGCCCCCACCAAAAAAAGAAAGATTTGAGGAAAAAGTCCAAGTCCTTGATTGATATTTTTTTTTTTTAGGGGGGAGGTCAAGTGCTCGAACTGTTTGGCTCCAGAAAGACCACAAAGTCTGTCGTAGAACCTTCTTCTTCCCTCGTCTGACAAACTTGGCAGTAGAAAAACCAGAGGGTTTTTCCTTAATGCTCTCGCAGCAACTTCTGAAAATTTGTCTATTCTGGCTCCAACAGGATTGGACTAATCTCCAACTGTGACGTCTTTTGATTTCAATTGTCTGTGATTGGAATTCTGTGTCCTACCCTCGTTTAGCATGACATTTTTTGAAATCAAATTCTGGAAGTTGTTGAGGATTTTACCGTACCACTATCAGAATCGAATGAGGTAACGTATGGATAAAAGGGTTGCACCCTTTACTAATGACTTTAGACTATTAAACTTGTAGGTGATTACCCATTAGTCTTCTATATTAACTCACTCGAGATATTGTCCGTTTTGACCCTTCCTATACCGTGCCTCAAAGTTTTGTACTTTGACGTAAAGGTAGGCACTTTCTAGGATGTCACCTATCATGGAAGTGCTCTCTCCCGAGCACGTTTAATTTTGAATTTACAAAATTTCACATATATATCTCCTTGTTCAGTGAAAATTTAAATCTCGAAACTGCTCTCCCTTTGTTCAGTGAATATTTCGGTGCATTCCTACTCCCATCACTATTCTAGAAGCCTATTAGGAGCTGCTCCTTGTCAAGGCTTACTTTGATCCCCGCGATCATTCACCACTCTCGTCGGACCGGATCGTTACATTTCCAATGTGTCTAAAACGAACCCAACCTTTTGAATTGATGTTAAGAGGGTTTGGCTCAAATCACATATGATTAAGTCAAAATAACTTTACAACTCTCTCTCTCTCTCCCTTGCCGCCAGAGGAAGAAATCATGCATGTTAGATCAGGTTCCATTTGGTGGCTTTAAGCCCAGGATTCTCCATCTTGATCAGTAGATGATACAGTCCTGGAACCATACAAGACGTTAGTCTGAACCAGATAACGAGGTTTTCAATGACTTGCGAGATGTAAAATGTCTCCACGTCTAGAAACTTGATCTATTCCTATCAACTCATTTGCTTCATAGGAAACTTGTTACTGAGTTCTATTGCTAATTAGAAAGACAAAAGCAAACAAGTTAACTTCTGGAGTGGGTATTGTGTGAACTCATTTCTGACTGAGCCATATCTATCTTGCATTCAAAGCTTGCCTAGAGATTTTTTTTGTATCTTCTAGTGGTATTTAGGATATTTTCTTTATTTTTCTATATCTATTTTGATTATAAATATATGATTTGATTTCCTTAGATAGTCCTCTAACAAAGCCTATAAATAGGCTCTCCATGTATTCTTTTCTATGTATCAAATTATACAGAAAACTCTTGAATTTTTCACTTCCTCTTTATCTGGAAGATATTTAAAATATCTCTAATAGCATGCATGCACTAATCTTGTAACATGTTATGTGAGAATGGAGGATTCTACTATTTTGTTTCCAATAAACTTTTTCCTCACTAGTAGAATCCTAAAAGAGTTGATAAGTTAAAAAAGCGGTTGATAATAAAAATTGGCAGTCACTAGATTTCTGGAATAACTTGTCCGTGACTTACCAACACTTTTATAAATGTACAAACCATTTTGACAATTTGCAAATTACCAACTTTTGTTTGTCTTCCTTACCACCAATTCCTTAAGTTAACCGACTCTTCTATGAATTTAAGAATCTTTATTTGAGTGACTTACCATTAAACTACCAACTAGACTTAGCAGCTTCATTCTACATATTTGGGCAAAACGTCGGTAAGCAACTCAAATAAGAATTGGTAACGTAATTTATGAGGTAGTTTAATGTGAATAAAAAATTGGCAAGTCACGTTGATTTAAGTTGATAATCTCTAAAAGATTTTGACCCTAGAGGTGTGGCTCATGGTCATTTTTCTTTGCTCCACCCTAAAACCCTTTGACATACAACAGCTGCTACTGATAAATTGATAATCTAATAAAACATTTTACTGTGTCCAAAATTGAATGGGTGATTGGACGCTTAACTTAGATATAACAGATTTCTTGTCACAATCACACTATTTCAATTCCTTAGAAGCTTTCGACCAACAAAAAAATCCTCAGAAGCCACGCTAACGAGTCTATGGATGGAGTTTTACCCCATACAAGTAAACCGGTTAATTTAGCTAACCCGAAACTTTCGGATATTTACCCACAACAACAACAAAACACAAATGAATTTTCAAACTACGTGCTGCTAGCGGCTATAATATACAGGTTGGATGAACGAAAAGGCAATATACAACTGGCTTTAATATGTGATTAATCACAAACCCTAAAATGACAAAACCTAAAGGAAAAGTGCCAAAGAAAATTCGTGTCGAAGTCACAAAGTTATATACGAATTCCAGTTTCTAGGTGAAGTGTGTCATGGCAGATCCTTCCGATCAATTGTTTGAGTTTATGTAATTTGTCCTTCACGATTAATTTGATATGTGTGTTAATGAAGCACCCATCATCTGAGCATAGACATCTCGTGCTCTAATAGTTGTAATTTTGATATCTTATGCTGGTCGAATCGCTATTTGAATCGCCGTATGTTATGAAGATCATTTTAACGTGTTGAGGAGTAAGCCTTTCGCTAATCGACATTGCGATATCTTATCTCGTACGCTTTGTCTATGAATATAATCATTTTTAATCGGGACTTTAGATACGACCATTTGTTCCCATATGCAATTATCATCTACCCCCAAAGTCCTTTTGTGTGATCGAATGTTCTTGGTCATACTAAATGAAATCGACAAGAGTTGCTGTCACGACATGGTCCAAAACCCTAACTTGTTGAAATCAAGATGCCAGCGTAACCATCCATTTGAAAAGAGAGGCCATCGCTCTCTATCTAACTCGTCTTAATGTTACGAAGCACATTCCCTCTCAAAGCAAAGTCAATTTCCTCGAGTCATCAGTTGAAAAAAATAAAAAAACTAAAACCCTTTGTAAAGAGAAGCACACAGTACCTCAACACCTCAATTTTCTTCGCGGTCCTTTTCTGAATGATTAATAGCTAATCGTGACCTAATTAAACGGTGCACTCTTAATAATTTTGATTAGAGAAGGTAACCCTTTTGACCAGAGTGTCGCACGTGAACTAATTGCCATTTAATCAGCTAGTTCATTGTCTTTAGCCATAAAGCATCTTTAAAATAATGTCACACGTTGAGTAATTCTCATAACTGGGAACGTAACTAACATTAAAGTTCATCATTTATATACACGGGATACCTAACCATGTGCTTGAACCCCGAATTTCTAATGACCCGACAACCAAAATCTAGGAGAGCCAACTTATTTATTACATCGTTGGACTTTAGAAATATACGGGCAATGTCCTTCCACTTGTTTTATGTTTGGACCTTCTAACAGGCGATACGAATGATTTGAGCAAATGCCGATGATCGCAAGATATATCTATAGATTCTTCCATCTTAACGTACTTGTCGCACCGGTATCGTTCTATAAACAGTTCGCCTAGCATGGCGTTATAGTACAAATCACCAGCTTTTGGCCACTCATTTTTATCTGGTCTTTCTCTTTCGTCTTTGTTAGTATGGCCGGCTTGTGCGTGATGTCGAGTGTCGAAATACCCATGACACAAATCGAATTCTCGGAAAAAGCAACATGTACGGCACCCCTGATGTTCATAGCTATACTAACCGATCAAATAATTTCTGTTCAGGTTAGTATGAACTGCAACGTGGGGTTTTAACCGATGCTTTTGACCTACATGTTCATGAACGCAGAACTTACAAGATTTCAAATGGGGCTGCTCCAGTAAGTAGTAACCAACTTCTATCCCTTTCTTGCTGGAGGACACAACTGTGTGAAAATTGAGAAAACGTGCTTCCACCATTGAAATGCATGTACTGCTGAATTTCGAGGTGTGGAATCTGCTTCTTAAATACTATGTACACATTTGCAAAATGTCTTAGCACTTTTCTGTGGACTGACTTGCCGTTAAAAGAGACCTTTTCCTCATGAGTGGACTTTTCTTGAGGTGGGCCAAACCAAGGTGCCAAAGAGTAAGCTCGCGTGCTTTTCAGTTGTCATTTAGAATGGTGGTCCAAAAATACATGCGACACGAGGTATAGGTAATGCCATGGAATGAATCCCAGCAGAGGAACTCTCTCTTGACGTTGCTGATCCATGCAATCACGTGTGACCTAGGACAAATCGTGTGACCTAAAGACAAATGATATAGACTTAATCGCAGTTTGGTCATTTAACATAGACGAGGAAATCCTTCAAGCATAGCTTAGCATAACTTGATGGCTTAAGCTTTAGGATTGATAATGGTATCAAAGCCAGTTCAAACCTCAGTTTATCTATAAACTAAAACAAGTGTTCTACTATTAACACAACACCCAACTGCAAGACATCAATTGTTTTTTGTTAGCACCTGAGAAACGATGTTATAGTCGCCAAATAAGAGGTTTAATACAGACTTGTGTTATGAACCCTGGTCCATCGTACTAAAAGCTCAGGATTTACGAGCTTTGATGAGATAAGCTATGAAGATACTGGGGAGTAAAAAGAGTAATCTGTTGTCTGGACAAGATAGAAACCCTGAGCAGACAAAACAATATATTCACCATCATCCTGACGAATATCCAGCATGTAACATATCCATGTAATAGAGTCCTTCAGCAATGCTACAGGCCGAAGAAAAAGCAACCATGTGCGTGGCTGCTCCAGCAGAAATAGGCCCATGCAAAGATTCAAGATTTCCCACGACAAGACAACTTCCATCACCTGGGTACAAATGCAAGCAGCTATCTAGCATCCAAAATGGCTGAAAGCAAAGATGACTTCAGAAATCACAAAAACGGTTTCCCTGTCAAGCTAATGCCTTTACTCTTCTTGATATATCAACCGCATTAGTTACATGCACATGTTGAGCGTAGGCATGCACAGCCAAATGAGCAGAGGGAGAATGGATTTGCTAGAATGACACAACGGACTCCGAGTGGGCTGAATTTCGAAAATGAGATAGAGCAGTGTCACTTTCCTCATCCCTTTCAAAAGTAATTGGCAATCCTTGAGGTTGATTCCTGCAAGGCCAAGTAACATGAAAATAAGGTTCAAACATTCTACAAGAAAAGCAAATAAAAGCACATGCAGAAATGGGTAAGCAATCCAAGTCAAGTCCTTGGCAAGCAAACTTTCCAGGAGAAAATGGCAGGTGCATAAATTATCAGCACAACAAATAAATTTGAAACTCAATGCTCCATGCAGTTCCAAAACATATTGCTGCAGTTGATGTCTAGGCCAAACATATTCATCTTGCTGTTTATATTTCAACAAATCCACATCAAATTGCCAAAAGCAGAACAGGCTACACTTCTACCACACATGTTGCCATTAAAGACGACCAAAATCCAGAGCATTGCAACCTTCTTCCAGTCCAAGATTCTGAACTCATTTGTTTTCCTTATCCCTTTTGTGCCTTACTTAGCTTTCAAGGTAAGGGTGTGCAAATGCAGTTTTAATTTCTCTGTATTGAGTCACTACTTAAGCAAATACCTATAAATCATGCCAGTTTTTAAAATATCACCAGGTCAAGATAAAACTAAATGTGTCGATACCTTTGAGAGATAGAACTTTCCTCAGACAACGCCTTTTCCAACCTTTCCTCAAATGGCGTTGCGTGCCAACTCACTTTTTGATCCTGGGGGAACAACAGACTGATTGTCTCAAGGAAAAAGTTTCGACTTAGAGTCACAAAGGAACAGCAGGGCCACAAAGAGATACCTCCTTATACTTGTTAGTTGAATTAGGGATCCCATTACCATCCCACCACTTTGGCAAGGTTTGAGTTTCGTTTTCATTCCAATGTGCAGCGACAAGACCAATGATTGGCCTATCACCAGGAGTACTACAAAATTGGGATTTTTTGCTAGCTACAGCCCTAAATTTGTGATCATCATCGTCCCATTTGTTCTGAGGTGGTTTCAACCAGGAAGATAAGCTTGTTTCCACTTTTGATTCTTTTCTTGCAGAAGTTTCTTCGATGTGCATTTCAGATTTTTCCCTTGTGCTTCCAGGTTGCTCAGAAGTGTCTTTCAACTCATCTAAAAGTAGGTTACAGTTACACTCCCCATCCATTAGTGACTTCCACTGTGAGGTGCTCTGTACAGGATTTAGAACTGAATGCACATACTCTGACCTAATACGTGCATTTTGAGGCAATAATGTCTCCATGTATGCAGGAAAAACTGTTCCAGGAGTCTGCATTTCCTCTGTTAGCTTCATTGGTGTTGGATGAGGCCCAGCATTTGATGTATTCTGAATACCAGGTGATTCAGATTCTTCAACACTCTGGCTTGCCATTTCAGATGTTGAATCTCTGGACCAAGACCCATCAACGTCACATTCAAAACGCACTGACTTGTTCCTACACTGAGCATTCAGAGCGGAATTGGAGGGTGAAAGTGCAGTTGCGATACTATCATTCTGTCTCTTATGAGCCTCGCTAGTTGTTTGAACTCTGAATGCCCGACTGCCCTCACTGGAGCTAATGGAAGAAGTTCCCGTGTTCTGGTTGTCTAACATACAGCTGCAAATTGCAATAGCAGAAAGGAATAAGTTCCTATTTTCTTGCCTCCAGAGTCCTGATCTGATTATCAAGCATAGTATGGTCAGATTCTTTATAGAGCATCTAACCTGCTAGCTGTATGCTCAGCAGAATTTGAACCTTCTCCATACTTGTCAGAAAGTCTTAGAGGTGTTGGGGACAACTCAAGTTCCTTATTAAGCTCTAGCTGAAGCCTCTCAATGGATGAAACTGGAAGCCACGAGTGAAACTTTGAATTTTCAGAATCTCTACCTTCAGTTGATGAAGCCATTGGCCAGTTAGATGCTTTCCGAATTTCATTAGGGGTTTCCTGTAATGTTCCGCATGCTTTAAGGAACTTCCCCTGTTAAAGAGAATAGTGAATGTCGCAGAACCTCCAAACTGTCGAATATCAAGCCAAGTACTCTAAAGTATAGAATATGAATGATTTTAATTATGGAGACTGCATCCTCTATGATGTGAACATTGCTTCTTTTCGTGTAACTACAAACACAGTAATAAACAATATTCAGTAGAATTAATTAGCTCTGACCCCAAGAAATTACCTATCAACCTTCTTAAGCTAGTTAATGATCTTCACTAAATATGCTTCGTTAGAACCCAAAAATATGTCGGTCCTGGGACAACGTAAGCTTGAACTGGTCAAAAACTAAATTCAAAGATAGCAACGATAAAAGTCATTTGAAATCCTCTAACTCTCAATGAAAAAGAAGAGGTAGATTCCCACTGGAAGTGGAAGGCTAAAGCAAGTAACCATAAGACCCTGTTAACAAATGCATTGCCCTCTTCTCACTTCAGTAAGTTACATTGTCTGGCAGAAGTATGCCAAGTCCAAGGCCCGAGAGACGAAACTATCATCGTTAAGGATTGCATTTCTCAATAACCTCACTCTACTTCAACAATCTCAATGGTGCCGAAAAATTTCTCTTTCCCTTATTGCTGATCAGTGTATAAGTACAACTTCAAGGAATGTTTCTCTTTCCAATGTGTATATAGTCTAGTGAGCTTTGAACTCAAGTGAAATATCCTCTCAGCAGAAAATGAGTTCTGGTTTGAAAAAAAAAAAATGTAGAATGTGCACAGAAACTATAAGAGAGAAAAAGGAACAAAGTGGTGATAACAATTGCAAACATTTTCTTTTCTTTTGTTGACACTAATGGTGTGGCTTATGGAGATATGAAAGCCCCCACATCATGTATTTGACAATTCAAATGCATCCAGACCCCGAATCTCACAAACTACCAAAAAACTTCTGGACATTTGGGGGAGTTTCCCCACTAGATTTTCCACGCCTTCTAACCATAAAAATTTATCCCTTTGAAATTTTAACTATTCTTGATGACTCAAATGTTAACATTTGTGTTCATTGAAAGACTTAATGTCATCAATGCCAGACGAAGTCAAATACTAACTGTTAAAAGCAAAAGCCAAAAGTCACAACCACTCCATCCAAACCCAAACTACATCTCCATTTTGCAAAGAAGTAAGACTGCAAAAAGGCTGGAAAAGAGAAGTTCCAGAACTACAAGGTGAAGCAGTCATTGTCAGCTTAGCACTTCAAAGCAGATTGACATTTGCCACAACATCTTTGACAGTAACTACAGACAACAGTCAGGCAGCTATTTTGACAGTGTAATTAGTATACGGTTTCCGAATCAGCCGTTTTCTCCCAAATTTTCCAGTTATATCTAATGAACACTTCTTCGCTAGAAGTTCCAGAGACACATATGCAAACACAAATGAAGATCGTGGGAAAGAATACCTCATCTCTGAGCTCCTTGCTGATAAGTGGAGATCCATAAACAAGACTTTCACCGTCCTTGCAAGGAGAGTCCTCATTTCCTTGTCCAAATAAATAAGCCAAGTTATTGTCGCTTCATCCTTGAACCAATTCAAAAGTTCACCAAAAAGAGAAAACTTACCATCAGACAGAAATAGAGCTTGTAAGGGGTTCCGAGATACAACTGCTTCCTGGGTGGGATGCACAAAAGAAGATGACAGTGAGCTTTAAATCAAACAGAATCTGCTGTTGCTGCCAAAATGCAGTAAATGACAAATGTCAAACACACAGGGAGTTGACTATCTCCAGCATTCTTCATAAAATAGATAACAATTAATGACTACTGCACAAACTGAATTTTGACCTGACAGGAAGAATGAGTTAGATCGGCAAACGATGAAGCCAGTGTCACCCAGCTATCTTAATCAAAAGCGACAATAAACATTAGAGAAATGGAAAGGAAAATAAAGAGCAACATGAATTGTCCGACTTATTCTGAGAAAACTAGGAATGTAGAAGAGGTGGATGTCTCGCTCCCACTCATCCACTTCAAAATCTTCTCACGACAGCATGGAATTCGCTAATCTAATCCACTGGCAAGATTCGTTGCTTCCGTATAACCATAAATTTGAGAAAACTACTCACAAGCAACACTCCTAGCACGAATAACGCATCAAAAGAATTCTCCTCCCAGTCGACTATGGAACTCGCTAAGAGCTTACGGGGGGTTTCTGGTAGCGAATGGAGCGAGGGAGCTGGGCGCGATCGTCGTCCTCCTTCACGCGGAAGCAAGTGAAGAAGCAGCCCATCCCCTGTGGAAATCGATCTCGGAGAATTCAGAAAGCCAAATCTGCTCGGAAACCCTAACCTCAAACGTTCGTAGCATTAGAGAGAGAGAGAGAGAGAGAGAGAGAGGGGGTCGTCGCTTCGAATTTGAACGAAGGGGACGAGGGAAATGATTGTGGGCCGCCTGCAAATGGGATTTATTGAATATCGTCAACGTACGCGACGATTCCGGCGGTGATGGATACGCGCCACTTCGCCCTTTGCCAGACAAATCTTTTGCATGTCCAATCGAATTTAATGAAATTCCCACTATAACTCCTGTGGAAAATCCTAAATCGATATCTCGTAACACATTTATCCCGTGTCAATGTTGATCGCATAAAATTTAAGGGTGCGCATGATAACATTTTTTAAAGTAGATTTCTGCTTTAGAAATGCTTCTAGAGCGGAAATCCATTTGATAAAAATTTTTACTTTTGAAGGAAATTTTCACTTTTGAAGTGAATTTTCACTTTTGAAATTATTTTTCCCCTAATTTGAAAAGTTTAAAAAAAGTAACTTCTCTAACTCAAGAAGTATTTTTCGCCTTACCCTCACTCTCTTTTCGATCATACCCACATTCGCCAACTTCCGTTGTCGCGAACCGTCGTCGACCACCACCTACCGCCGACCTCCACCGGCCTCCGGCCACGACAACCGCCGACCATCACCCGCCCCCGCCCACCGCAGACCTCCGTTGGTCGCCACCCGCAGATCGCCCCCAGTAGCCAACCATCGCCTATCTCCGCCAACCGCCGCCGACCACCACCAATTGTCAAGCTTTGCCCACCGCCAACCTTCGCCAACCGCGATTGCCACCAACAACCGATCCTTGTCGACCGCCGCCGCCGAGTCACCGTCTTCGGCAACCGGAGTAAAAAATAAATAATAAATTTTTATTAATAAAAATTATTTTTGAATAAATTTAAAAAAGTTCAAAAATGAAGTAAAAATTTTTCAGCCGCCGATAATAATTTTTCATAGAATAATTTTGTGTTAATAATGTTTTAGAAGTAAAAATTTTCAACCGTTACCAAATGAATTTCCCTAATCAGAAATAACTTATGGAGTAAAAGTAGAAAAATCAAATTTTGCTTTTAAGGAGAAGTAGAAAAATCAACTTCTGACTAAAAGTAGAAAAATTAACTTCCGGCCATAAGTTGATTTATGAAACAAAAGTGTTACCATACGCACCCCACCCCAAATGGCCCAAATCAACTTCAAATTTATGTGCGTTAACAAACGTGAATATTTTCATATCAATTCAATCATTCCTTACAGCATGTACTTGTTAATTTTGTGACAAGTGTGCTAGCCGGACGGAAAATCAAATTAGCGGTTGTAGAACCGATTTGAAATCAATAGTATTACTCTTAAATTTTGATGTTGCATCTCTAGCTCTACAGTCTATGAGTTATCCTAACACTGGCCACAGTTGGCACGTTCATCATAAGTTTGTAACTTTTTAACCACATATAAATTAAATTACCCTATGATTAAGGTTAGTAAGAGACCGTGCACCGTCATTTAGTACTATGATTCAAGGCTTCAAGCTCTTGAGTCTTGAGCTCATCCTTGAGAGCCCACGAGATAAAAACAATTGTTGTAAGCCCATTGGGCAATCTGCGAGATTGAGATGAACGATTCCATTAATGGGCCTATCATTGTTCAGCTCGTTTAAATTGCATAAGTTGTGAATGGGACGGTAAGATTCAAGACATTTTTACATTTCATCGTTGTTGGGAGTAAGCGGCACAAGTCTGATACATTCATCCGAAAAGAGAGCGGACAATTTCGTCTATAGTAAAATAGAAACAAATGGAAAAAAGATAAAAAAAGAAGATAAGAAATAATCTTAAATTAAGAGTGGGATCCTCAAAGGATAATATAGTCAATTCAATCTATAATAGGCTGTCAAGAGCCAATAATGGAGTGAAAATAGCGCGAGCCTACATGAGCCAGAAAAATTATCATATTCGATATAGACGATCTTTGATTTGTGTAAGAGGTGCAAATGGGCATGGTGGGTTTAGGAAGATGGCTAGACTAAATAGATCAATTCTAACTTATTTTAAGTCGGATCAGGAAGCTTGGCCCCAAAAAAGAAAAGGCTCGGACCGAAATTACTCATTCTCATATTTCAGACGTTAACGTGTTCTTACTTAAAATTCATTATTTTCGATTAAAAAAAATCGTTCATCTCAACTTTAACATGGCATAATTTTTTGTGAAACATATTTATAGGTTCATAGGTAATTTAATATATGTATGAATTTATTATCGTTACTTAAAATTAAATGAATCGACTCTTAACTTTTTTTAGCTGGATCAGTAAGCCACGCCCAAAAAATGAAAAGGCTCGAACCGAAATTACTCATTCTCATTTTTCAAACTCTAATGTGAACTTACTTAAAAATCATTATTTTCCATTAAAAAAATTGTTCATGTCAACTTTAACACGGCACAGTTTTATATGAAACATATGTATAGGTTCATAGCTAATTTCATAGGGAAAGTGTTCAAAATTCCTAAACATATTGTATTAGTGCCTATTTAATCATAAAGATTGTTTTATGCCAATTTAGTCCTAAACCTTTTGCATTGGTACCAATTCAGTCCAAAATCTTTTGAATTGATGCCAATTAAGTTCTAAACCTTTTTCGGATTCAATTAGCATCAATAAAAGATTTACGAATGAATTGATGCAAATATAAAAGGTTTAGGACCAAATTGACTTAAAAAAATGTAAGACTAAATTGGCACAAATGCAATAGGTTTGAGATTTTTTTTTTTACATTTTTCACAATTTCATATATGTATGAATTTATTAAGGTTACTTAAAATTAATTGAATCAACTCTAACTTTTTTTAGCCGGATCAATTAGTTTGGCCCAGAAAATGAAAAGGCTCGGTCTGAAATTACTCATTCTCATATTTCAAAGTCTAACGTAAACTTACTTAAAATTCTTTATCTTCCATTGAAAAAAATGTTCATCTCAACTTTAACACGGCATACTTTTTTGTGAAACATATTTATAGATTCATAGCTAATTTCATATATGTATGAATTTATTAAGGTAACTTAAAATTAACTGAATCGTTTTTGAATTTTCGAATTTTCTTTCTAATTTCAAGTATGATTTTTTTTTTTTGTTTTTTGGTTTTACACATTTTAGGGCCAGTCCGGACAAATTCAAACCCAAGCATCTCAGGCCTGAAAACCCCAAACCGGCCCGAATGAAATAATTAAGACCCATCATGTCTCCCGCACAGACCTTTACGAGCCAGCTTAATCTGAGCCGCTCAATACGCGAGCCCCACCCACAACTTTGGAGGGCTACGATTGACTTGGACGATGACACTCAACTAAATTTTCATATCACTGATATATAAATCATAAAGCAACTCTTAACTGAATGAAATTTGATCGAGACAGTCGCAATGCCGTCTTTCGCTTCTGCGGTCGCTATCGACGGGCCAGCAAGAGGCGCGTCCCGTCTCTGCGGTCTGGCCACTCCTTTTGCCCTCGCGTCGTCTCGCTTCCCGCCGTGAAGGGGCGTCGGCCGCAGCAGAAACGCCACCGCCATGCTGGTGGTGAGGGCGATCACGCCGACTAAGTATGAGGGCACGCGCGAGGGAGAGGCGCCTGGCAGAGATGATAGAGGAGAAGGTGAGGGAGGCAAGGAAGGTATGCGAAGGGGACGAAAGATCCGACGCGTGCAAGGTGGTGTGTGGGACAGGGTGGAACGGAGGGAGGCCGGTGAGCCCGTCGATGGCAGGCTTGGCCTTGTGGATGAGCCAGTCGACTGCCTTGTTGGGGGTGGTTGAAGCCAAGGCGGTCCTGGACATCCTAGAAATGGATGGCAGTGTAGGCCAAGAGGCCGACGCGGCGGTCCTGGGGGCCCTCGGCCGTGTGCACCTTGCTGTGGCGGCCTGAACCGGAGGACTTGGCCACTGCCACTGCCTTGGACTTGGACTCTCTCTTCTCCGGACACGGTCTTCATTGCTTCCATCCGATGGTACCTGGGGTTGAAGAGGTTATTTGCGGGCGCTGTCTATCCGGTTATAAAGCAAGTGATTTCCTGGAAAATATAATAGAACTGCTCGAGTCCTGGAAACTAACACTCATAAACTTTAATTGCAATTTGCAGTTTTTGTTGTCATGAAACTGCTCTAGTCCTCCCTTACCCAAAAAAAAAAAACTGCTCTAGTCCTGGAAACTAGCACCAACGTTAATGGCAAATTGCAGGTCTTGTTGTCATGAAGCCCTAGTTATCTTCTTCCCAAAATTGCTACACCATCTAACGATTGAGCATCACAAACTGAGAAGATACCCACAAAATCAAGTAGAAGCAAAAAAAAAAGTTTTCAAATGAAATCATCAACCAGCAATGAGAAAATCGAATAGCGCGAGAAAAACGCTTTCAAATTAAATCATCAACCCATCTCTGAGTGTGCTTGATTCACCATCACACTTGCAACAGCCCAGGGCTGAGCTAGAAGGGCCAGGACTTCATGCACAGTTCATTGAATAATGACTCCATTCTATCCGTGTGCGTCTTAAAATAGTATTTACTCGCATAATCCGGATGTATCGAGACTACGATACGACAGAAAAGGGGATCACAATCAAGATCATACATTTCTCCCGTGGTTGGTAAAATGAGGCGATGCAATGTGTTCTTCAAGCCATGAGTCGAGCACGATTCAAGACTCCCGAGCAGAATAATGAATGCAATGACTGTATAACGTCTCCACGAAACGAATCTCATCAGTTCAAAAAATAATGTGGGGTACAAGAGATACAACACTTCATGGAATCGAGCTAGAGGGAATTGTTCGGAGTTTGCGGTTGAAACAACGAATGGTCCTTTGACCTTCATTTGATTCCGACGGTCGGCATAGATCTCATGAGATTGGATAAAGCAACAAGCAGCAAGGGATTGGTTGAATAGAACAGATGCGAATGGGAATAACTTTGATCAAAGACTTTGAATTTTTTTTTTTAGATGAAAAGAAAAGCATCGTTTTTCTAGTTTTTGAGCTCTATTTGTTCGTTTAGCTTGCCTGAATTTAGGAGTGAAATATCCTGCTATGAGTAGATGGGAATCTGACTTAAGCTGGAGTAGCGGTGATTTGAGCTTTCGATGGGTTAATCCCGGTTTCCATCTTTGAACTTTGAGGTAATAACCAGCGCGGGAGAAATTATTGGAATTCTATGAAAGTCTCGGGAGCCAGGACTTACCGATCTTCCCCTTAGGCTTTGTAAATGGTAAAAGAGAGAAGGCTCCAAAGGATGAAGAATTCTTCGGTTGATTTGGTGGTAAGTTAGCCGAACTCCAACTCTAACGGCTGAGCTAGGCGCATTCTCTATCAGTCAGATTGGTTTGACACCACTTTTGCAGCTTCCTGAACCTCGCGAAGACGAAAAGGCGTAAGCATAGGCTAGCCTGAAATGTGACTTTCTTTTAATTCTAACTTATTTATAAAGAAGTTAGATGGCCTCAACGCCAGGCCTTTTCTTTTTTATATTTCCTCTTTCGCACTTTGAATTATTCTATAGCTTTTGATCATGGCATTGGAATCTTGGGTACAGCAAAAACTAAGACCCCTTACTACCGGATCAAGAGGAGATCCCGTGTTTGAATCCGAGAAGGAGAGTCCAACTAGTCTTGATATGAGTATCCATATGAAAGAAGGGTCCATAGGATCGAATCCGATTCACTTTCTTCTCTCAATCATGCCTTACATTTCGAGTTCTTAAACAAGCTCAATTTTAGAATAAAGAATCAAGTTTTTACCTTTGCTTGCTGAACTGGAAAGGAGAAAGTCAAAACTCTAGTGGCCACAAGACAAGAATCATCAAATCATAGCCTAGTTCCTTTGTACTCGAGGGATGAGTATTGCCAACGATGAGACTGTCACAGCTTGAGAATATGCTCTGGCACTTTCATTTCGGAAGGGGGCTCTTCTCTTGAATTTATATCTAAACCGGGAAAACAAGTTATGGGTCACCCTTTTCGGCTAATGCTCGCAGGTTGGTGCGATGTATTCCACTAGTTGACTCAAGACTTGATTATTGGTATATCCAATGGTTCGGAAATTCCATGTTAGGTGCACCTATCAGAATTGGAACAGACCAATTACCAAATCCTTTGGCTGAACGCCTATGCTTTGCTAGCTATGGAAGATGAATGATGATTTTATCTTAATGGAACTCCAACAATCTAGTTTGAAGGCTGGTATAACTTATATTTACCAGACTACCGACGGATCTAGGTGGGGCCCTTGGAGAATAGAATAGCAATTTGCTTTTATTCCCCTTAAAAAAAGAAAGATAAATGGAGACAACATTGATCTCTATAGACAATTTTCCTTTCCAGGGCCCTGGTTTGGATTCGCCTTCCTGGTCTTCCTTTTGAATGATGGGAGCAAGATTGAATAGAATCTTTCCAAGATTTTCCATTGAAACAAAAGAAAGATAAAGGTCAAAAATGACATCACCGAGGCACCGGTTAGAATACCTTCTCGGCCCGGAGAATCGCTATAGCTGTACATATCATATCATCAACGATTCTTCTTGAATAACCTGGATTCTCCCGTCAAGAGTCACTTTGAAAATCTTATCTAAACTCTTTCGACTGAATATGATAGACTATAAAACAACAGAAATAGCGGAAGCCTGGGATAGCAATTTATTTGCTCAAGCAATAAGAGGATCTCCCCTTATTAATATTAAATTAAAGGATTTTTTACCGCTATGAACCGGACGGGGCACTCGACAAAAGGGGAGCACGCAGAGCAAGTACGGGCCCGCTTCGCTTTCCCTCCGTAGAAAACTGGTTCTAAATGGCATACCAAATTCTATTGGTTTGGTGCTTGCTACCAAGACGATTTCTTTATGCGGTACAAAGGCTAGGGCAGCTGAGGCGGGGGGTTCTCGCCTTCGGGAGACCTTTTCGATCTGCTCTAGGCTAAGCTTAATGGGACAGTCCGTTTTTCTTTTTCAATTTGAATTGAATTCAAAATCGGCGTGGCAGGGGAAAAAAAAAGAGGCCCACTACTAGAGGAGAGTGATTTAGCTGCTAACAAGTGCAGGTTGTTCATGAAATGACGCAAGAAAAGCTTTGAACCAGAACTATTCACAGAAGGAAAGAAAAGAAATGATTCCTATTCTAGGCGCGGGTAAACCTTATTATGACCATCCCTCATTGGATGTCCGCGAATTCCATTATCAAGAAGGCTCCTATGCCGCTAGCTATGCCCTGCTTGGTCCCCCGGCATGGTGAAGGTTCCGTAGCGCGCCACATTAAAGCTCGAGCAAACGACAGGAAGTTCACCGGCCAAAGGAGGGATGCCTTCAACCTTCCTCCCAGTCAACGTCGTCGTCGTCGTCCTCACCCGACTCACCTGCTCAGACAGTCAAGTCACCGACCTTACAACTTTCACTTGTATTTCCTGTGTTGACACAAAAAAAGAAAAGAAAAGAAAGGTTTAAATTCACCATATATAGGTTTCTCAACAAAATTCAAATCGTCTAAAATTTGATCACAATCACTACACAAAACTATGGGAAACCAGCAAGTGAAGACATTCTCCATAAAGCATGCAGATCTACCAGTCATAATCATGAACCGGAAATACGGCATGATTTGCATGGACCAATTACTTGGCTTACAGAAGGTATCGACTCGACTTGATATCAGTTTAACCTAAATTAGTTTTCTTATGTAGCTCGAAAGGAGCAGCTATCTTGTTTCCGTACATTAGATGCTTGACCCCATCAGTAGCCTATGAAGGTAGAGAAAGTGAAAGAATGATGGGCCAACCACTCACCTGCATAGTGAGCCTCTTCCCAAACATCATCCTCGGGATCACGTTTAGCCTTCACGCCCACTTGACGGGGGGAAGATGTATCAGAATGACCATCTGCGATATCCGAATCAGATGGCTGCAGTTGCTTCTTTGCAGATTCTTCCAGTTCCTGCTGTTTCTTGAGGAGAGCAGCATAGGATGCTTTTCTATACTCATCCTGGATACAGATGGTCGGGTTCAACACTGTCTTAAGTACAACGACAACTAGTGTAATACTGCAAAACGTAATGGGCGATTCAAAAACGCACAAACCTGTAAGCTCTTCTTATCATCACTGTGGACAGTAGATTTCTTGTCATCTGACAACTGGGAGGACATCGAAGTACTCTCCATCTTTGATTCCTCCCCAACCTCTCCACGCTGTTCTTTTCTAAGGTTCGTTCCTTGTTTAATCATCCACGGTGGTAAAACTTTCACGGTTGCGGTAGCCATTTCAGAGTTGACATCCTCTTCCTTCCCCTCAAGACCAGCAAAGGAAACTTCAACCTGCCGAGTTCAGTCCATAAGTCGTAATACGAACAATTGCATTGAGCTAGAGAAGTACAAAAAAAAAAACAAAAGCACGTACGTTTAATCTTCTATACTATCACCATAATTCAGTCGCATGCAGATCCAGTTAGATAAAAAGTAGGCAATACTGAGAGGCATGGATTAGATATGACGAATTTTGTAAGTAAAGTAAGAACTAGATTGCTTAAAAATAGAGAACAACAATTTGATGAGATACACGGGCATAACCAGAAGCTTACGCCAAAAACAGTGACCAAAAATTAGATTCCACATGAGATGTAGCCAAAGAAAAGGCAAAAGGTGTTCGGGTGGTGAGTTAACTAATACATGCTTATCGAAGATATCTATTCTCAGTCATACTTTTAAGCAGGCCAAGTTCTGAACTACACAATTGGGTTGGTAAATGAGGTCCTACTTCAAAGTCTCTAATATGTTTAACAAGTGTTAATAAGAGGCCAAGCACTGAATATCAATTATCAGTCAGAGACAGACCGGTGTAACAATTTGGGGCCAAAGGCACGTGACTAAGATAGCTCAGAGCTGCAGCTAAAAAAGACGACAACTACATGCTCTGAGAGCGCATTTTCAATGTCGGAAAAGGAAAAAAGCACCGAGAAGTTAACAACCTCCGTGTCACCAAGAAAATGCATTGGCGTTCCACCATATCCTCTAGCCACGAGCTTGCAAGGAAGCCCCTGAAATTCTTGGATATTGCGGAAAAGTCGGTGGAAGAATAAATTTTTGCTGCTTTTGCCCTTGGATTCTGTTAATTTTGTCCCTGCGATTGTTATATTAGACAACTTTCGGGGTGATTAAAATTTACACTTTTAATAGGACTCTGGATGGGTTTGGTTCAGCATTCCCAAGAGACTTTTAGCCTTCAAAGCCTATTGGGAGAATGCTGAAGCATTTGGTTTAACTTTAAGTCAGCATTTGATCAAATGTTGGCCTTGAGAAAGTTGAAAGCCCAATGCTGGTCCTTACCAATATTGGGCTTTTAGCATTTGGCTAAATGCTAAACGCCGGCATGAGAACCATTTTGATTTTCTGATTATGTACCCTGGAACAAAAAAAGATGAGAAACCTGTTTGGTAACGTAAATTATTTTGATTCCGATTTTGTTCCCAAAATCAGCTTTAGAGAATCGAATCAAAATCGCTTTTAGAGCAAAATCCAAAACAAAAAAAAAATTTTGGTTCCGAAAAAGAATCACTTTTGAGAATCACAAAAGAGAATGAACTCTCACATCTCTCATTTTTCTCTTTGAGTTCTCTCGTCACTTTTCCTTCAACCTAAAAAAAATAAAATAAAAAAGTTTGAAAAAAATTGGAAAATTTTTAAAAAATCTCAAAAAATTTAGAAATTCCTTAAAAATAGAAGAAGCTTAGATTAGGCTAGTTTGACCTCATTTTCATAAATTTGGACCTAAATTTCCTATATTTCACTCTTCCGCAAAAAATGTCGTAGAAGATGAGAGGATCCAACATATGGATGATAACATATATATTCATACTCGTACATCACAAAATGTGATCATCTAGATGTGGAGTTGAAGCCAAACACCCACTTCGATTTAGGATAGAAGCTGCAAAATGATAGTGAAAGACTTGTACTTTGTATCAAGGAGGATAATTTAGGTTTTTTTTTTTGTCAGTGGATAATTTGGTTATTTGGTCGCTATGTTTGTTTGTATTTTAGACAACACAATATTTAAAGAAAAAAATGAGTTCTTAATATGAGAACTGTCCAATGCTTCAATCAAACTTCAAACGTCATGTATTAAAATTTATGTTTCATTTTATGACATGCAAAAAAAAAAAAAATGTATTTTAAATTATTTTAGTGTGCATTGGAAAATTAGTCTTCAATTAGGATGAAATTTTACAAAGTAACTACATAGTTATTTGACTTAAATGAAAAAAAATTAGGAAGAGAAATAGTTTTTCGAAACGGAAATCTTGTGCAATTATTAAACGCGTTTCTATTTCAGGAACAAAAATTTTGGGCGCTTATCAAATGTTTTCTGATTCTCTAAAACTCATCCAGGAATAGAATCAGAAAAATTCATTTTAATCAGAATCAATTTTCTAAAACAGAATGGTTACCATGCGCAGCCTTAAGAGATTTTTTTCCTTCCAAAACTAACCTCATTAATTCCCTATATTTTCAATTTTGCCCCCTTTTTATCTGTTTATCTACTTCACAGGTCCGGTAATTGGTAATTTTTTCATTAAAAATTAAAAAATTACTTTCAAAGCCCCTTTGGAATGTTGTTTTTACCAAACACCATTCAACCCTAAGCCCATTTTCAAATGAGATTTTACCAAACGCAATTAACATTTTCGTAAACCCCTTTAGGTTGAAGGCATTTGCATTTCCCTAAGCTCATTTCAAATGCTAAACCAAACCCACCAGGAAAAATTTCAAAAAGGGTCCAAAGTGCTTTCATTTTATCAAATAAAGGCCCGAAGTATCATCATTGTCTCAAATAAAGATCTGAAGTGAATATTGTTTCAAATAATGACATTAATGGCCCGCATGGTAACACTTCGCTTTCAAAAATTAATTTCCGCCAATAAGTTGATTTTTCTACTTTTATTCCACTTTATTCGAAATTATTTCGGATCGTAGAAATTCGTTTGGTAAAAGTTGAAAATTTTTACTTCTGAAATATTATCAACACAAAACATTTTATGAAAAATATTTTCGATGGCAAAAAAATTTCTACTTCATTTTTGAACTTTTAAATTTATTTAAAAATAGTTTTTATTATTAAAATAATATTTAGTTTTAAAAATAAAAATTATTTATTTATTTTTTACTCCGGCGACCGGTGCGGTGGTTGATGGTTGGCTGCAGGGGGCTACGGTTGGCGACGATCGCGATTGGCGAAGATTGGCAATTAGCAATAATCGCGGCAATCGAAGGTTGGCAGGGGGCGATGGTTGATGGGCGAAGCGGCAATGGCAGACCGGGCGGGGTGCGGTGGTTGGCTACGGGGACGGTCGCGAAGGTCTATAGTGGGTGGGGGTTGGCGGTGGTTGGCGGTGGTCGTGGGCGGTGGCCGGCGACGGTCCACGGCAACGGAGGTTGGCGGAGGTGGGCATGATCGAAAAGAGGGTGAGGCGAGAAGTACTTCTTTAAGTTGGAGAATCTATTTTTTTAAACTTCTCAAATTGGGGGAAAAACAACTTCAAAAATAAAAATTCATGAAAATTTCTTTCATAAGTAAAAATTTTAAGAAAACGGATTTTTGTTTCAGAAGTTAAATTATCAAACGGATTTCCGCTTCTGACGCACTTCTCGCGCAAATCCACTTCCATAAGTATTATCGTGCGCACCCTAAGTGACCTTATCAATCTCTACTTACTCATCGGTAGTAGAGGTATTCTAGTCATCTAGCATTTTTTATTTATGTTTTTCTTTTTTCAGTTTTCCAAAAACTTTTAAAAAAATTAAAAGTAACAAAAAGGAAAAAGAAAGAAAGAGAGAGATACAGGCGGGGTCGCCGGCCCCCGTTGACTACAAGAGCATCGGCACAAGGCTGATTATGAAAAGGGTTCGTGACGCAGTCCTGACCATGTTTTATTATAATATAGCTATAAGGAAAGGGTGTTGGTGTTCTTCGCCAATGAATGTGCTGGGACACGTTATTTTATCGAATTCCCCTCTCACTAAGAACGAGTGGCAAAACGTGAACCTTCCAGACACACCCTAAATAGACATCCTCACGTTACGTGTTTATTGTGTCTATCTACTGCATGAACAAATGAATCGGATATTTGTTATATATACCGAGTCGTAAAAATACGTGGAATTTGGATCAATCCCATTCCGGACTTAATTCGACTGACCAGAACCCGCCTCGTCTATCAAATGATCTCGTTGCCAGGGGTAATCAGGTTCCGAGGATGGGGTCGAGATGGCCACCATGTCGGTATAGTCCGAGATGCTGTCTTGCAAGCTTAACAAGAGGTGCGAAGTGCTGAAAGTCATGGAAGGTTTTGGTTCCCGAGGCGATGGGCACTTTGGCCTTGCCCATCAACATCTAGACCATGGTCCTCATCGCGGGCCGGGCATATAGAGGCCCCACCTGGCTCGAAACTAAATGCCCCAACTCTACGAGTCGGGTGGGGGCCTTAGCTTGCTATAAACGCCGAGCCCTGAAGGAGTGATGCTGCTCAGCGAGGTTTTTTTTTTTTTTTTGGGGGGGTCAGAACTCCATGAGTTGTTGAAGAGCCGCAAGATGTAAAGCTCGTCGATACTTCGGGGATAAGTACACTATAAGTGCCATAACTTTTGTATGACGTTCACTTGAGTGCCATAATTTTCAAAACGTTCACTTAAGTGTCATAACTTTCAAAAATCGTTCACTTGAGTGCCATGTTGACGTGGATGCCGGAAAAGCCGACGTGACAAAGAAAAAGCTGACGTGACATGTCGGAAAGTTGACGTGGCTGGAAGGAAACGATGACGTGGCATGCCTAAAAGCCGACGTGGCACGTCGAAAAAGTTGTTGTAGCACTCAAGTGAACGATTTTGACTAGGAAGAAAAATTATGGATAGTGATGATACACTTTTTTTGATTTCTCCAAAAGAATTTGGAGCCAGAAACGTTGGTAAAAATTGACTTATGCAAGATTTTTAACTTCCGGTTTAACTCAAGATTTTTGCCAACTTTGAGAAGCAATTTTTTACTTCTCACCTTAGAATGACTTTTTGATACGCCGCTCCACCCATCGCCGGCGCCGACACTCAAGTGAACGATTTTTGAAAAAAATTTTTTGTTATAAAGACACTTATGAAGTAGAAAAAAAAAACACTTTTGCTAAAAAGAATTATAAATCACTTCTGCAAGAAGTGTTATCATGAACGCTAGTGAACGTTCAAAGTTATGACACTCATAATATATAATTATGGCACTCATAATATACTTATCCCTTAGATACCGAAACTCGAAAGGGATGGAACCGGTAAGATTGTTGATGGACAGATCGAGCTTCGTCAGGTTCTTCAAGCCGGCAAGCTCGTTGATTCCGGAAAAGGTAAAGTAATTCCAAGCCCGATATACCTCCAAACTCGACCGGCATCTCCCCCGTCAGGAAATTCTCCGAGAAATCTATTTCTTCAGATACATCAGGTTGCTGAGCTATCTCGGCATTCCGCCCACAAGATTGTTCTCGTAAAGAGCAAGAGTCTCTAAAACAGAATATTTTTTTGAAAAATTAACTCTTATATTACTTATAAAGATAAATAAATTAAAAACATATTTATTATTTACTCAAATATTTAGACGTAACTTATTGCCGATCATGAAAATATCTTATGAACATATACACAAACATTTAGACGTAAATCATTGCCCATAATAAAAATATCTTTCATTGACTAATTAATTTCAAAGGATATATGCGATCTTTTTTAGGAAAATATTTTTCAAATCAATCATTTTTCGGGAAACAAACAAACGTAGCCTTTATGGACTTAGGCTGTGCAATTTTCTTTCGCACTAAATTTGGGACTTTGCACTTTTACGGTGCCTTTATCCTAGAAAAAAATAAATAATTAACAAAATATTTTTTTAAAAAATCATAGCCTCTATCATTTAAAAAATATTGAATGAAAAATATTTGTATCGTTCATAAAAAATATCTAAATATATATTGGTTTCGATAACAAAATATTTTTATCGACTAACTATTTCGAGAGAAACAAATGATCATTTTTAAGGAAAATGCAAATGACGAAAATACCGTCGGTCATGCCATTCTTTGAGAAAATGAGGATGCTTCCGACCCTTATTTGAAATTTTTCATTTTCTAAATTACCTATTTTTTGTAAAACAAATAAGACCTTATTAAAGAATTTGGAGAATCGGTCATATAAATGTAGGCACGTATATATGCCACACGCACGTCATGACAATGGACGTGAACGATGTAAAGAAATAAGTTAGAAGGCCCATAAACAAATAAATTAATCTCTTGTTTTTCAAATTGCAAGAATTCAACTACTACCATCTTATCTTAAAATCTAGTCCGATAAAGTATATCCGAACCGTGGAATCAAATGATAGTTGTGGTTTAATAAATTGGTGTTACGGGTGCAATGTAGCCTAGTCGAGCTTGATCTTGTTGAGTCGATATAGTGCTGCCAAGATTGAGCAAAACTTGATTCGCAAACTAAGGGCTCAAAAACCCGACTCGAACTGGACGGGTATCAAAGCTTTCGGTTTGAGCTCGATCTGGATATAAAATCCAGATAGTCGAGCTCGACACCATTGCAGCGGAGCTAAATAAGAACTTGAGCTCGAGTTTAATAATCTTGAACGTTTTCCCCGGTCGGAGATGGATGTAGGAATGTGCAGCAAGGCACTTTATGAACTTGCGTATATGTTCCCCAAGTTGGGCATTTCCTCTATTAGCTAGACCGGTTTGCAAATATGCATTTTGAATATCAAGTAGTATTTGCGTCTTTCAAAACTGATGAAAATTCCATTAAAACTCAACAGTATCCGAAAAAAGAAGAAGAAATAATCATAGGTCCGCCCGTATAACTCTTTTAATTTCTTATAAAAGACTTTGTACTCCGGACATGTTAAATAAATGGCTTGCGCTATTTTGACCCTCTTATTAGTTCTTGACACCTCATATCACATTAGACTGACCATATTATCCCTTGTGGGTTGCGCTCTTGTATAAGATTATTTCTTAACTTTTTTTTCTTATTCTTTCTTTTTTCAATTTTTACTAAAAGAAAAGTTTACTCACGTCCTTTCCAAAAACTTTTTTTTACCCGAGTTGCTCCTTCCACACACATTACATTTTGACGTTTCCTTCTTATTTGTCGTCTTTTCTATAATTATAATCTAAGCAAGCACTAACCATATACTAGAGTAAATAAATGTTATTTTTATTCGCCAATTGTTTATTTAATCTCTTTAAATTATTCTCATGATCACGAATTTTTCAACTTAAATTTTTGGATCAAATTTAAGAGAATTTACTCAAAAAGGAAATGTTATAGTTGGTGTATGCATTATACACAATGTACTCATAGATTACCTCTTACTTGTGCTTAATTTATTTTTTCAATAATAATTTCATAATACAAAAAATACAAAAATATACAAGTTATTAATGGAATACTTAGCTTTTTCTGTCAGAAACACAATAATTAGTTAGCTATCTACAAAATAAACTATTTTTTGAAAAATAGCTACGTTGATTTTTTTTTTCAAATGGAGAAAGAAAAGGCAAAAAGAAAATAAAGAAAAAACAAAGGCAAGAATTAGTCTTAAATCAAGAGTGCACCCCATATTTAACTTTAATAAATGTTACTAAATGCTATATGAGAGGAGTATGGAAGTTAAATGGATTTAAAGACAAACCCATTTTATAAACAACCCACATATATTTAGACTTGCAACTCAAACCCATTAACAGTCCATTTATTAAAACTCCACTAAGCCATACTTGACCCATTTCATGCAGTGTTTTTTTTTTTTTTTTTTAAATTTCTAATTTTTTATTTTTTTTCTTTGTTTTACTTTTTTTTTTTTCCAACGAAGTTTGGTGAACGCTAGTGGACCCTCGTTGACACCAGACGAGTTCACATCTGGAGCATCGTTGTGCCGGAGCCATATTTGGAGGTTGTCCATGCAGTGTTTTTTGTTTTTTTAATTTTTAATTTTTCTTTCTTTGTTTTACTTTTTTTATTTCCAATGAAGTTTGGTGAGCGCTAGCGGACCCTCGTTGACACCAGATGAGTCCACATCTGGAGCATCGTTGTGCCAGAGCCGGATTTGGAGGTTGTCTTGGAGGTTGTCTATGGCCGTGAGCCTTGATGGCGAGGAGTCTAGTGTCCACATTTGGAGCATCGTTGTGCCAGAGCTAGATTTGGAGGTTGTCCATAGTGTGCTTTGACGGCAAGGTTTATATTGCATGAATATGGGTTAAAACATATTAAATGGGTCAATTTGGGTATGACCATTTTCAATCTGACTCAACCCACCTGTTTGACAGGTCTAATTTGGGCTCATATTCACTCAAAAGATTAAGCAAATTGAGATATGTTAATCGCTTCACACCATATCAATTTTTCCGATGTGGGATTTATCATATTATATAATGACTCAATGAGGTTCCCCCTATTTACTTCCCATTGTTTTAGTGCTTAGGTTTTGGATGGGCACAAATCGTCACAAGCTAATTCCGTGGATATGCGGCATAAATTAAGTTACGAGAATCGTGGGTATAGCTAATTCCATATCCTTAATGCAGAATACATATTTTGCGATGACGAGTGTAGATGCCTGGTCTTGGATACGAGAGTCTATGTACAGAAAGCTTTTCCATTCAAAGTTTGATAGGTGAAGTCTAGTACGAAACTAAATAATAGAATCGCACTACATTAGTTGGTCGCTGTTTATGTAGAACTCGTGTCAGATCTAGAGCCAAGGAGCATAACAATTGAAATGGATAGTTCTAGAGCCATTTAATTTTTGACCCACTAAAGACGAGCTTTGAAAAGATTTTGTATTATGGCACTTCCAATTCAATATGAGAAATTTTTCAAACAAATCATTTTATCTATGATTTGAAATGAAACATTCTTGAAAAGTGAGAGTAAAAAAAAAAAAAAGCCATTTCATTCCAAACATATGGTTTTTTTAACCCAAACCACAATCTAAACTGCATCCAATATGTACGATTTCAACACGAATGCGATTTATATATATCGATAACCATAGAAAAGAAAAAATAAATAAAAATTATATAAAAAAATGAGTAATAGGAGGTGAAATTGTGAAAAAAGAAAACTTGAAGAGAAAAATGTGTAATGTATCAATAATCACATATGTCAATCTACACAAATTTTTTTTTAGAGAAGACTTTTTTGCCCCATGCGATGAGCAGAAAACTCGAGTGCATGGAATTTTCGTATCTAAGAATCATTGAATTGTTTGATGCACTTCTTTGAACGATTCGTGGTTGTTGACACCTAAATTTTGATTTTTCTCTTTAGTCTGTTCTGCATAAAAATTAAAACTAATTTCAATTCTAAACAAAAAATAAACTTAACATTCATATTTTATTTTTCGTCAAGTCATGCATTGCATTTTCTTTTATTTATTGGACCAATGGTGGACTGACTTAAACGTGCGATTTCTAAGTTTAATAGAATTAGTTAGACTTAGTAAATTGAGAATTGATAACCGCAGATAGTGGAGAATCGCATCAAGCTTTTGCTTGTATTAACCATAGTCCATATTTTATTATCAAGGCCAAGAAAAGGACATGACTGGGTTGTGCGTGGGGAGAATATTTTCATGCTCAAAAGTGGAAATAAAGGGAATTGTGCAAAAATTTAATTCTTAAAGCCCAATCTCCTCCTACACGAAAACGAAGAAGATCAACCATCATTCTGAGAGTGTTTTTCCTTATTTGTTAAAAGACAAAAGCAATGCATCGAGCCAAAAAATTGAGCGACATTCCATCAACATTAAGAGGAAAGAATTGAGGCATGATTTTCGGGCAATATTTACGAAAAGGAAAATACGAGACACCAAACAAATTATACTCAGCATATTTGGTGAGCATATGTTGTGTATCTTTCTCAATCAAGGATTGAAAGACAAGTAAGAGAAAGAAATAAAGAAAAATGAGATTTTTGCATGATTTATAGACGATTTCCTTCGGAGAAAAGCAATCAGCTCATCACTTGGAAGGCACACGAACCAGTCTATAAATAGGTCTCATTGACAACTGTAAAGAACGGGGATCCAGCATTACTCAGAAAATAATAGAGACACACGTGAGATTGAGCCAAAAAAAAAAAAAAACGACGTTCGTGAAGGAGCAATCGTCCACGCCTCACTCTACAGCTCACGTTGACGTTCAAGTTTTGTTCACATGGTTTCAGATTCCATTTGCATAGTGGAGAGGTTTGGAAAAAGTGAAATTGATTTTGTCCATATTCACAAAATCTGCAAGTGTTACTGTCTTGGTGTTAGCTGGTCCAAATCTTATGATTACTGTTGTTGATTCGCCAGTTTGTTGACAAGTCCTCTTGAGATCAACAATTTTTTTTGTTCTTCTTTCGTGATCATATAACATTGATGTCAACCCACTGAGTTTGGACGAGCGGAGATTAGGAATAGCCATTGCAGTGATCAAATCTTGGGTCTTCACCAAAGGAGCCAAGAGAAGCCATTGAGACGTTCATCACCGCCGGAGGTCCCAGCTCGTGTCCCCTTTGCCGTTGATCCAAAAGTTCAAGGGCTTGGTCGTCAAGTTTATGTGCAAGTCCAAAAGAGGAAAAGCATATCTTGCAATTTAGGTATTTTTCCTAACTTCGGCATATTTGAATATGTGATTGCTTATTCTATGCGGATTGAATATTCACTTTGCATATTTTGAGAAATTATATTGCAAGATTAAGATGCCCGAAAATTGTCTAATTGAAAAGATTACATGTTTAAATTTGGATATTGAATATTTTTTGAAAGATTATGATTCATTGTAAATGTTTTTTTTTGGGAATTTTGTGATAATCTTGTGATAACTTGAAATTTTTCTGAAGATACTCAAAGATATCCAAAATATTTCACAATGTAGTCGATTAGGAAAATTTCTTAATCCGCAATCATGTATATGAAAATAAGTCTATCTATCGGGCTTTAGATGGAATTATTTTCCTAGCGGGTATTTCAAATTTTAGGGTTGATCTATCGGGCTTTAGATCGAAACTTAATTTGAAAGAAATAGCGGTGATTATCTTTTCATTAAAAGAATTTGTAACTTTAATTTAAATTCACCCATAAAAACTAAAAAAAAATCAGAAAACAAAAAAAAAAAAAAATTCTTGTCTCATGTCTTTAAAATTCTTGTCATAAAATCAAAGAAAAGACAAAAAGATTAGGAAGATATGGTTTCTTAAAAACTACATCTTATCATTTTTAGAAAGATGGGATTTTTCTAGAAATCCTATCTTATGGATTACATTCAGCAAATAAAATCTTTTCGAATCCATTTCAACTTTTAAAAGATGTAGGTTTAGGGTTAAGAGATTTTCTTTAAAATTTTGGGAATTAATGAAAGTTAAATCCGAGAATTATAAGTTAATCTTGAACCAATTCACCCTCATTTTTCATTAATTTTTAGTTTCGAAAATTAGTCAAAAATACAAAAAAAAAATCATAAAAAGAAAACCTAAAAAATTTGCACCTTTAAGCTTCAAGTCGGAATTCATCAAAATCGCCAAATCGAACTTTTCATGAAATTGGTACCAAAAGGGCGTTAATTTTGTAAATTAATGTAACTAAGTCCCGAACTTAAGATTTCCGGTTCGTAGGAATAAAATAGTTTTCTCCCACTATTTTATTTAGGTTTCTAATCGACCTACCAAAAAATGATTAGTGGCGGCTCTGAAAAATTAAAAATCTTTGGAAAGATAATCATTTGAACCAAAAGTCGCGATTTGGTAGAACTTGGGAGAGTTCGAGCTAGGTTAGTTAATTTAATTAATTAATATGGTAATCCATTAACCTAAAATTAAAAAACCGATTTTTAGGTCGCGACAATGGTTTTCTCTGCACGCACATGAATAGTGACTTGTGGACGAACTGGTTTATTTTGCTGAAATGATAGATAGACCAGATGGGCTGGACGAGGATAGAAAAGATGGTTATCGTGTTTTATTTTTTGCTGAAACATTGGAGATTACAATTTTTTCTCCAGTTAGGCAAGAGTTATACAATGATTGAAGTTCTTGAGGGGGATGCGGACGCACGTTATCCGCAAAAGTCACGAGAGTTTTGTGGCCTCCTTTTTTCTTCTTCTTTTTTCTTTGTTCTCCCCATGAAAAGTCACTTCGATAAAAAAAAAAATTACTATTAGCATTAAAAAAATGAACATATTTTTCAAAGCTCTAAAAGAGAAAATGACGCAAATAGCTCCTTCATGAATTTTAATCTCATGTATAATATGGTCCATAATATTTTAATTTGTTAAATGCGGTTTTTAAAATTTTTGTGTATATTTAGTTTAAGGATAAATTAAAAGTTCAAGTACAACATTACAGATTGGGCTATAATTCAGAGACTCCATTGAAATAAATTGAAAATGTAAAGATTGTGTTACATGTTAATCAAAGTTCAGAAGTCATTTATACCATTATTCTCTCCTAAAATCGATCCGCATTCCTAAAGGTACCCACCCTTTTTTGTTCATAAGGCTGAGAACTTTTTGCCCACGTGGCGGACTCACGGCCTAATGATAAGGTAGACGAGGCACTTTTGCATTTAAAAGAAGAAAGAGTTTCCTGAACTTTCTGGGTGGAGCGACACTCAATCGTGAGTCCGGTTGAAATTGCGCCAGAGAGAAAAAGAACACAAATTAATTCAATGCATAAAAACTTTTGAACATCAATTATTACCAGTAACGAAATAATTTTTTGTCATCTAATTATTTTAAACGACACAACCGATTATTTTTGAGAAAATATTTTTTGAATCATTTATTTTTCACAAAATAAATTGAGCGTGAATTCAAGAAATGTCACCGCATGTTTCAAATCATTTTTACTTTTTTTTTTTAAAGTGAAAAGAAGAGGAACACAAAAAAAGTCATTTATCTTTTTGCAAATTTGGTTTTTCTACACCTTGGATTCCACAGATTCAATCTAGGATTAAAGCAACTCCAGCCACGAAAGAAAATTCCATGGATGAGTTCACAGGTATGTTTGCACGATATAGAAAACAGTACATGAACACGATACGACTCTCTGCGAACCGAAACTCCAATCTACTATTTTAGCGAAAACGGTGGTTTAACTCAAGGTTTTTAATTATTAAAAAAATCTTAAACATATTTCAATTATGTCAATCCAATCGCAAATCTTTTATATTTGTGCCAATTCAATCCATTAAGTCAAACTTTGGCCGGCCAGAGCTGATGTGGATGCCGGTCATCCTACGTGGCACTTGCGAGTTTGATGTGGACAGTATTTGTAAATTTTTTTATTAATTTTTTCAATTCTTTCTTTTTTTCTCCCTCTTCCTTCTCGGTTGCCTTCTTCCTCCTTGGTCGCCAGTCTCCTCGATGGATGGGGAGGGTTGGCCTTGCCAACTTTGCCCGAAGCTGGATTTGTAACAGCCGGGCGAGGCTCGACAGAAGGATCTTCCTTCTGGGTATTCCACTGCTGCTGTTGGGTGCTGTCCCCTGGTTCGAATTGAATCTGACTCTAGTCTTCAACGACAACAAACGTAATTCTTCATGCCCATCTCGGAAATGCACACTGGCACGGGGGAATCATTTGACTTGGAGATCAGTGGCTGTGTTGGGACGGCGTTTTCCCTGCACGTATTTTGGTGATAATCTTGTTCAGATATTCTTGAGAATGTGAATCTTGTTCTCTCGTTTACACCATCTTCCTTCTGTCGACCTCGCCCGACTAACTTACAGAGCTAGCTTTGGGTGAAGCTGGCGAGGCCGACCCTCGCCGGCCTCTGTCGAGACTCGCCCTAGCCGGATCTGGCTAGGTCGGGGCCTAGCAAGATCGGATGAGGCTCGCCCTTGTCAGCTCTTGCCTGTTGCTAGTAGCCGACCACCGAGAAGGCCGACGACCAAGAAGGAAGAGGGAAAAAAAAAGAAAGATAAGGAAAAAAAAAATGAAAAAAGGATTAAAAAGTATAAAAAAAAAAAAACACACGAAAATTATTCACGTCGGTGCGGCGGTACCACGTTGTCCAGCCAGCGTCCACATCAAGATCGGCCAACCAAAGTTTGGCTGGATAAATTGAATTGACACAAAAGATAAAAGATTTAAGACTCAATTGTAAAAAAAAAAAAAAGATTTGTAACAGAATCGACATAATTATGATCAGTTTACGAAATTTTTTTTTTTTTTTTGTTATATAACCTGGGGAAATGCATTTATGGGTGCGTTTTCTTGGGTGAAATTTCTTTGTTTTTTTTTTTTTTTTTTTTTTTTTTTGCGGAGGGGGAAGAAAATGCAAATAAAAATCCTGTCCGTCCTTGAATCCACGAAGAGCCAAAAGCGTTCAACGCATTTGCCAAATGGGGGAGTCTCCAAGAAGAGTACCCCAACCTTGTACGCAATTACAAATATTTCCATTGCCATTCCTTTCGTTTTCTCCTGTCCATTTTTGCTGCGAGTCTACGACAACGAAATGTCCGGCCAATATTGATGCTGTCCATGTGCAATTCACTAGCAACTTTGGAGTTGCACACCGTGTCTAGATGCAAAATCAGTAAACGTAACTCAGGCCGCTTACTATTTCGGACGAAATCGACCTCTAACGAGTGGACGCGACCATCGAGAAATGTTATATTCGCTATGATCAATTGATTGTTGAACATGACTCGTTTGCTAAATCAACGGCTAGCAATCTATCACGTCATTTCATTTACTGTATGTATTTTGTAAACTGATTTAGCTATATATATATATAATCACAATATATTAACATCAATGTAGTTTAAGGTTGTAACCATTTTTTCTCGTGTATAATGATCTAGTGATGTCTATATTGTCTAGGTGAATTGCACTTGTCAAAAAACAAACAAACAAACAAACAAATAAACAAACATCGAGTACACAAGCGTGTGGTCCACTCCGAAAACGTTGTCCCCACCCTCCTTGAGGTTAGAAGAAATAAGCCTTTTTTCCTTCCTTAATTAAACTCCATTTGTTTCGAGAAAAATAAATAATTTAGAAAAAAAAAATCTCCAATAGCGATCCGCTTTTGTCACTTACGCAAAAAAATGAATGAATATTATTTTTACTTTCTACGAAAATATTTACAAGTAAATTATTAGCGATAATTAATTTTTTTTATTGATTAATTATTTCAAAACTAATAAGTGATTATCTTATTATTTATTTGTGACCAAATAAAAGAAACGTTAAACAATTCTGATTTTGTTTTTCAGAATAAAAAAGGATGAGAACTTTGTTTAGTAACATAAACAATTCCGATTCCGATTATATTTCCAAGAACAGTTTTAGAGCAAAAACAATAATAAGAAAAAAAAAAAACAGTTGGTTTTGAAAAACATAATCACTTTTGAGAATCACAAAATAAAATAAAGTCATACATCTTTCACTTTTCCCTTTCGGTTCTCTCATCACTTTTTTGTCGACCTAAAACAGAACAATGTCTTATTTTCAAATAAAAATGTATAATATAATTAAAAAAATAAAATAAAAAAGAAAAAAAATTTTTTTAAAAAATCAGAAAATTTTCAAAAAAATCCCTAAAAATAAAAGAAGCTTAGATTAGACTAGTTTGACCTTATTTTCATAAATTTGGGCTAGATTTCCTAGATTTCCTAGATTTTGTTCTTTTTTAGGAAAATCATAAGTACCTTTGAAATTAAACTCGAACCTCATTTCTCTAAGCTCTTAGGGCTTCATTAGGATTTTATGATGCGATTTATCCATGCCGTGATTCCTTGATTGCGCACTTGATTTCATCGGTTTTGATTTACCTAGGTTTACGTACTTTAAACTTAGTCCAGTTTTAGAAAATTTGAAAGAAGATAAAAGCAACCTACGTGAACACTTATCATTCCCTTATCTCATGGGTTTAAAAATGAATTGAAATTTTGCATGAAACACGTTTAAAAAATACTCAACTTCTATACCAAAAGGGCGTCGGTGGAAACGTCGACGTAGCCATATTCTTGAACCCTAGATTTCTCTAGTTGTGTAGAATTGAACGTTTTTTCCTAACCGCTCAATAAGATTTCTAATTTACCTTCCTCAAATACTGGTGGAGACTACATTTTACACATACATATGACACCAATCACGCAATGATGGTCCTTATTAATAATGTCTAAATGGGGATCACTGCCACTACCGCTGCTCTCGACATAGCACGTCTTTCCAAATCATTTTGTTTTTATTCGCCTAGGGATCTTCCAATGACGTCTGCGAAGTTGGAGCTCCAAGAACAAAAAAAAAAAAAAAAGGCATTTTCGGCGCGATTAGTACCGGCGGATATGCTTGTCCCGTCCTCATGTATCTGATAAGGCTCTATTCATAGGCAGCAGGTATAATTTCAAAATCAATTCGAGCAGTAGTCGCTATGATTTAATTTCTACGGCCGGTGCTCCGGAATAGAGTTATAATTTTTTGTCTATGTTCATGTCATGGTTTTTCAAACTCATTGCCTTACGGATCACCAGCCACATGTGGACCATGCAAACTCCAATCGCCAGGCCATTCCCGTAATGTGTTTCTTTCTTCTTTTTTTCCCTTTCTTTCAAAGATAAGTCTAAAAGTTCTAAATGTTTGGCCCTAAGGGCGATCAAGTCTTAAAACGCTTAAATTCATGCAATCAAGCTCTTTATGTTTTTGATTGGGCGCAATTTAGTTTTGCCGGCGAGTTCCACAACCAAATTTACTGACGTGGCATGTCAGAATTTAGCTTGACATATCTTTCAACTTATTTTTACATACCTGGCATTGATAAAAAAAAAATTCAAAGAAAATCAAAAAATGGGGGAAAAAAAAAGAGGTTGGAGATCAATTGGAAGAATGCCAATTTTTTTTTTTAAACAAAAGAAAAACAAAGACTAGAGTGAGAGAGAGCGAAAGAGAAAGGGTTACGCCACCAAGACCTAGGTGAGGGCTAGGAATCCTGGTTGACCATAAACCATGGCCGGGGAACCCTCGTTTGGATCAAGGACAAGGGCTCTCATGTCCTCCCGGAGGCCTCGGCGACGGCGGCGGCGGTACTCTTCTTTTCATTTCTCCATTACCGCACATCATATTTGGCTATTTTATTTTGTTTTCTCCATAAATTTTTCGTTCTCTTGTATTTCTTCTTTGAAAATTTATGATTATTTCTGACGTGGAGCCGCATATGCTAAAGGGCAAAAAGTTTAGAAAAGCACCTTATCAGATTCCGACGTGCCACGACAGGACTTGATTGCACAAATCCGAAATTCGAAAAAAGGTTCAAAATTGGACCACGCATCATCGGACGAAAGAGGTCAAAACACACGCAGAATGCTGACAATATTTGAGCAAGACCCCGACGTCTGTGCATGTCCGGATCGGTCTCTCTCCTCTTCGTTCACTCACCCCATCCGACGGCGCCCCTGCCTCCACGCTCTAGGCCCCACTTCCTCCAGTCCCGCAACAATCCCACCCACTTGCTCCCTCCCTCTGTCTCTCTCTCGAAAGGCATCTTCTAGTACCATGTCGATGCTTCTGTCACATGTGTGGCCATGCGGCAATCGACCGAAAATCACATTGCATCACATGCCTTGACGAGGACGTTGACCCAGACAAATGATTCATGAATGGAATGCATCTTTCTTTAGTGCCATGTTGATGCACGATCCCCGCACTATGGAAATCTTAAAATATATAGATTCGAGTGTGATGTCCTTTTTAGCTCGAGCTAGCTATAGTTCCTCCTTCTCTTTTTCTCGTTTAATTATGCCCCCGTAATATATGTTAAAAGAAAACAGGGGAGAGATCGATCTTGTCTTGCTACCTTGTTCAAAATCATGTTGCTGTTAATATGACCATTCTCCAAATCTCTTCGGGCATGAAAAATACCCGTCTAATAAATTTCGCTAACATACTTTTACTTAAATTGGGATGGAAAATCGTCCGTCTTGTCGTGCAGTCCGAAATCTACTCCTCCTTTTCTTTACTTGATTGAGATGTGGAAGTATTTTGAGTGTGTGCAATACGTGTATTGAAAGAACATCTACCATCGTGAAGGGAGTCCTATCAAATTATTTTGGTGGTGATGTGCATGCACCACGCTCGCTCAATAACCTTTCAAAGTTTCAAGCAAGGCGTGGGGTTGAACTTTACAAACGTTAGCCACACATGGACCAGAGACCCCGTGTGTGAGATCAGGGTAAAGGAGGCAAGGGGAGAGAGAGAGCATATTCAAGTTAGAGAGAGAGAGAAGGCATCTCTTTATCCCTCAAAGACCTTTTTGGAGTCATCATCACTATCGTCCCACTTCAGTGGAGGAAAACTAGTAAAACCCGCCATTTGGATCACCCCCAATTTTGCTCAAGACTACTCTTCAGGAAACCCATTCTCTTCCTCCTCCTCCTCCTCCTCCTCCTCCTCTGTCTCTGTGCTGTTCCATTTCCACTAGAAAGCGGGGAGCTCGGGGAATCTTCACCCCAGGAGCAAGACCCGAGTAGAGAATACAGAGATCCATATCCTTGCCCCCGAGGTGTTGGGAGAGATATGTCTGGTGTTCTTCTTTGGGTGGTTGGCCCCAAAGGGAACGCCGCGTCCCTGTTCAATCTCGAGCCCAGGACGAGCAAGAAACAGAGGGCGCTGAGGTCGTACCCGAGGGTGCGCGTGGTGAGCGTGGTCTCGGCCGTCTCGAGCTCTGTGGCGAGCCCGTCGAGGTCTTCGGTGGACAGGGTGTACGAGGTCGTGCTAAAGCAAGCAGCTTTGGTGCGAGAGCAGAGGAGGGAGAAGGCCCTGGACGTGAAGAAGCCAGAGGAAGCGGAGGGATTGACCGGCAGCGACTTGTTGAACACGGCCTACGAGAGGTGCGGCGAGGTCTGCGCCGAGTATGCCAAGACGTTTTACCTGGGTAAAACTTTGCTCTCTCTTTCTCCTGTGCGTGCGAATGTGTGGTGGTACTTTTTTGCTGTTGAGATTCAGGATAACGCGTCTATCTTTTTGAGTATGAATTTCTAAAAGGTTGATGTTAGTTAAAGCATAAAGAGGAAAGTATACTATTATCTTTGCTTAACTGATAAAAAAGAAGAAAGAAATGGGGTCCAATGGAGCTGCACCTTTTTGGGCTGACCTTATCTCCTGCATTGTCTCCAAGTTCCTGGGCTTTCTTCAGGGAAGAAAAGTGTCAAAAAAGTCATAAATCTATTGCATTAATGTCAATTCAGTCTTAAACCTTTTATAATAATACCAATTTAGTCCTAAAGCATTACATTGCAATTTTTGAAATCGCTTAAGTCAATTATCCTACGCATGCTAACGCGGATATTTTTTAATATTTTAAATAATTTTTAAAAATAATTTTGAAAAAACTAAAAAATGCTTAAAAATTATTTAAAATAATAAAATAATATTAAAAAATGTCCAAGTTAGAGTAAATCAAGGTAGGACAATCGATATCCACGTCACTTTTGTCAAAATGCCAATAAAAATATTGGCTAAGATTAAATTACCCAATAAAAGGTTTATGACGAAAATGTTTAGCATTTTTCCTTTTTTTACAACAACAATGTTGCTGAGTTCTAAGTTTATTTCGACCACCCACCAATTCCAACTATCTGGCTGAAGATTACTTATCGGAATGAGGATCAACTTGCATCAAATTACTTGAATGCGGTTTTTGTGCATTCGGAAATCGGGTTTGAGGTCGATTTAGTGGTTCACTGCCCTGTCTTTATATGCTTAATCTGGCATACAGGAATTTGACAATCTCAGATACTCGGTTACTAGTTTTTTGCACCATTCATTTGTGCGGAAATTTACTTGTCAATATCCTACATTGATTTTCGCATGGAAGATAAGCGAACTGAATTACCGGACGCATTGTTTATGTCATTCTGAGATAGACTAGCTAACCGGGCTGTTTTCCTCACAAATTTTAGGTACGTTGCTGATGACACCGGAGCGACGAAGAGCTGTTTGGGCTATCTACGGTATTGACATGACCATTCTTCTCGAGCATGCGCTTGCGACTATAGTTCGTTCACGTCTATTTTTTATCCAGTTTGTGCATATATGAGACAGAATCGCCCATATTATACATGAGTATGTAAAGCAGCAGTCCTTTGCGATCTTAAACATTTTGATGAATCGCCAAAATTGCACTGCTGAATGGTCCTTATGACAAGTGGGGTTTATATACAGAAATGAATAAGCTGGGTCACTGTATGTTGCAGTGTGGTGCAGGAGGACTGATGAACTTGTGGATGGACCGAACGCCACGCACATCACTCCAAAGGCTCTGGATAGATGGGAGAAAAGGCTGAATGATCTCTTCGAGGGCCGTCCGTATGACATGTACGATGCCGCTCTGGCAGACACCGTCTCGAAGTACCCCGTGGATATTCAGGTAGAAGTCCTACCACTGTTTGAAGTCGCCACTTCAATTTTTCGTCACTATGATTATAGTTAAAGAGTATCATCCGCAAATCACTTGATGACTGAACCATAACTTCTTCGATGCAGCCCTTCAAGGACATGATAGAGGGCATGAGGCTCGACTTGAGAAAATCGAGATACATGAACTTTGACGAGCTCTACCTTTATTGCTACTACGTAGCCGGGACGGTTGGGCTAATGAGTGTACCAGTCATGGGGATTGCGCCTGAATCGAAGGCATCCACAGAAAGCGTCTACAATGCTGCATTGGCGCTCGGGGTCGCTAATCAGCTGACAAACATACTCAGGGACGTCGGCGAAGAGTAAGGCTTTGCTATTACAGAATAAAAATCTGCTTGAAAATAAGTACTTTCATATCGGCTTCATTGTTGGACATCTCAGCTTGGATTGCTGAAGCAATTTGAGCATCCCATTTAGGTGATTTTACCAAAACTCATCACACTGCAATTCGAATTGTTGGCAACAGTGCTAGGAGAGGAAGGATATATCTCCCGCAGGACGAGCTCGCACGTGCAGGGCTATCCGATGAGGACATACTACGGGGGAAAGTGACCGACAAGTGGAAGGGATTCATGAAGGAGCAGATAAAGCGGGCGAGGAAGTTCTTTGATGAGGCCGAGAAGGGCGTCGTGGAGCTCAACGCGGCGAGCAGGTGGCCGGTGATGGCGTCGCTGCTGCTGTACAAGCAGATCCTGGACGCCATCGAAGCCAACGACTACAACAACTTCACAAGGAGAGCCTACGTGGGGAAGGCGAAGAAGCTCATATTGCTGCCCGTGGCTTACGGAAGAGCACTCGTGGGGCCTTCAGCAGATGGACGAGCTTGATCAGGATTTGACAGACGAGAACTTGGGCCTTTGGTTCATTTGTTTTCTTTTTTTGGGAAGTGTTCCGCTTGTAGCGGAACAGGCTGAGCTCTGTAAATTCCCCGTGTCGTGTAGATGGAGCAGTCGCGTATAAGTAGCCAGAAGTGGCTAGTGAAATAAGGTTCTATGATCAGCTGATTCAGCTCAGCGTTGATTATTAGTTTTTCCACTGTATGATGAAATTAGGGAAGGAAGTAGAGGATGTAAAGATCACATGTAAGGGACCAATCAGTTCTTGTACAACCTCTCTCTCTCTCTCTCTCTCTCACTTGTTCTCAACACCATATTTTGGAGACACTGTATGAAAAGTGGATTACCCACCGTTGGCAGGCCTCGCTTAGTGTCCACCTGATCGGATTTTCGGTTCAGGCCGATTGTGTTTGCACGACATTGCCGCCCAACCGGGACTGCCGGTGAATGTCGCAGCCAATTGAAATGGCAAGAATTCAAAGAAGTGATCACGAAGTTAGCACTTTGACCGCTGCACCAGAAATGGGCCATTCGACCCACGCTTGTGATCGCCAGCCATTTCACATCACGGCTTGATGGGCCATTTCTCCATGTAATTAGGATCTTGCAAGGGCATTTTGTCTATTGGAGAGGAGAGGGAAGGGGTGACTTCCACCTACAGTTGATTCTGATCATTCCCACTTCTTCTCTCTCAATAATACTAAAAAAGAGATGAAAAAAAAAATCGAAGTATAATTGCTATAAACATACTTTCTAAGTTTCTAACACGACCACTTGACTCTTGCAATGGTCAAACCAAGTTAATGTATATGGTGAAGCTTGACATGTCAAGGCAACGCGAGACAATTGTGATTTAGAGGTTCTTTATTTACCACTATTCTTGCTCAATTGATAATCCCAAATTTCTGAGAAGGAAAACCTTTCGTGACAAAAACGAATCCTCAATATCGGCTTTGAAAAAATGGTAATCGTGTAATTGTACGTCGGTGTGTAATTACTAGTAGCAGTCTTACAAGATCGGTGCTGAACGATAACCCTAACTTAACTGCTCTAAAGTTTATTTTCGAATGATCGGCCGCCGGTTGTGCTTGGATGCTATGGTAGATCCGTCCTTGAGAAATAAGCAAGTTTCTACCGGCTGTATCAAGTTGATTCATTTTTCAGATTTATTGGTTTTGTGAGATTTTCATTTTTATTTTGAAATGAAGATCTTTTTTTCGACCAAACAAAAAAAAAAAATCTCAAGAAGAAGATGATGAAAAGAGTCTGCCGGCGTTTATCGCGATACATTTGGTAATGAACCTCACCGACGGTTTTGCTCGTGTCCGTCGGAAATTGGCCGAGATCCCACTGGCCTGAGCACATGCTGGTTTGCGGATCCTAAGCCAGTGAGCAAAGAATGTGAAGCCCTGGTTAAGGTTTGAATTTGTCCAAAGGGCATCATCTTCAACGTTTGAATAATACGAGAACCAGAAGCAATCCCACTTATGGTGTCGCAGAAAATGTGTAGCGCGCTTGTCCATGACGACTTTGCTTCGAATTCTTCTCTCTCGTGGCCTCATTAGTATCATCACGCTTCAAGAAATTCTCATCCTGCCCACTCATGGCGTCCCCAGCACTCCCTAAAGATCGCATGTGTTTTCCAGTTCTTTTTGACTCTTCAACAATGAAATTATCGTCCCCTCCTTCGTTTTATGCAAAGTTCTGTTGTACAAGGTTGAAATTGTTTCAACATAAAGGTGGGATGGACACGGGAGTTTGGATAAAGGCTCAATTTATTTCGCAGAAAATGAATGATTTGAAAATACTTTTCAAAAAAAGATCGTTTGCATCGCTAAACAATTAGGAAAGGAAAAATGTTCTGATATCGACAATAATTTACGTTTAAATATTTAGTGGATTATGAAAATATTATTTGTTGATTCATTTTTTTTGTAAGTGATACAATCGATTATTTTTAGGAAAATTTTTGTTCAATCATTTATTTTTCACGAAACAAACTGAACCTAAAAGAGTGGTATAAAGAAAATTTCACCATATCTCAACTCGTCGGAGGATATACGGGAATTTGATACGATATTGTATAAACCGCATGATACTTTCTGCTAAAAATGCACTCGAGGGCTATGGAGGTGATGACTCTCTTTACCTCCACTCAGCTCATCATCGAATAAAGACGTGATTTAGGCTTCGTTTGTTTCATGAAAAATGTAACATTGTTGGATTTTTTTTTTCACGAAGTAATTTTCTAGAAAAATTACAATTTTTTCTTGTGTTTGGCTAAGACCTAAATGAACTGAAAAATATTTTTTTATCATTATGGATGACAATCATTCTATGTGGTATGGTCGTGACTGGTGCTAAAATGGACAATTTTCATAAATTTCTAAAAAAAAATTCAAAATTTTAATAATTTTTATTTTATTTTAATTCTTTTCTTTTCTCTTTTTTTTCCCCTTCTTCCTCCACCACCACCTTTGGCGACGGCCATAGGCGAGCCAGAGGCTTGCTGGCCTTGACCACCAACCCTTGTCGTGGCCGGCGATTGGCCAAAGGAAGAAGGAAAAAATAAAAAGAAAAAGTAAAAAAATAATTAGAAAGAAACAGAAGGTGAAGGAGTGGAGGGAGGAAAGACCACTTTTGAAGGTGTTTTTTTTGTTAGTGGAAAATATTTTCCATCACAAGTTTATTTTTTATGAAGTAAACGTCGGAAAATGCGGAATTTAGTTATTTTTCATGAAATAAATGAAACCTTAGTATTTACTTAAGATGATAATTTCTTCGAGTGATTTTAGTAAAGTCAGACATCTCATACCACAAGTGACATTTCTAAATAGATGCCAGCTAATTAATGCGATGTTTGTTTGTGCTTCAGCCAAGACAAAAACGATCCTTTGCTATCTAGTTAATACTTGGAAATTCGTAGAGATTTTGAAAAACTACGAAAAAGTTTTATGTGAGTTAACGTGTCAAAACTTGTATATTGTAAAAATTTCAAGTGTTATGGGGCAATATAAGAGTTGAAATGTGTTCGTTGTAAGATTTACAATAAGCAAAAAATGTGAAAAATAAAATTTTACCCCGACACGCCCTACTCATGTTTATTGCTTGATGTGTTAGGATTAGGCGCAATGCAAGAAAGAGAAATTGAAACACAAGGTTTATCTTGATTTACCTTAAACTACGCAACATCCCGTAGATGATTTCGTTATAATTTATACCTCACTCCTCTTTATTATGCTCTCAATTACAAGAGGATGAGATTATAATTTACTAGCTATTCAATGGCTCAAATCCGAAATTAATAAATTACGTGCTTGAACTATAAAAGCTCTCTCGCGGCCCGGGGGTGCTACCTCCTTTAACACCCGCCCACTTACTAGGAGCAGAACCCCCTTGCCTTCATAATGATGGGGAGTATAACCACACCCCAACACGATGCACCCTTAATATTGAAGAACCGTTCTCAGGAAGCTACTCTTGGAATTTTAAGCCATGTCAGGATGTTCTTCAACTATTGTCCCGTCAATTTTCCACCTCTCTTTTTGCAAAAAAGAATTGACATAAAAGATCTATGTACAAATCGAATCTAAACTCTGTTTATTTCGCGAAAAATGGATGATTTGGAAAATATTTTTCAAAAAATAATTATTTGCATCGCCTGACATAATTAGTCGGGGGAAAATGTTTTTATTATCCACACCATTTATGTCTAAACAATCCTTGGAACGTACAAGGGGAGCCCTGCCCTGTCTGAATAGTGAACTCCAGATGTTATCTAGCTAGCTTGCACTGTAATCCTCTAAATTATGTGATTATTTATTAGTTAATTAATTCAGAAAGGTTGATTTCTGGTTTACTAAACCAAACCTGCCAAATCTGCTTTATATCAACCCTTTGACTGCTGCTTCATCCTCGAGCTAACCTTCTGTAATCAACTGCTCTGTGTTTTTTCCCATGTGGGTCGCAGTTCTAGGTCAAGGTTGAAATATTCCTTGTTGCGCATGCATGGATGAATGATAGAGATCTGGCAAGACATGCGGAGATGTTCGATTCTCTCTTTTGTTTATTGTTTCCCGTCAGAATGGAGATTCTTCTACATTAGTCGTTTTGTTAATGTAGTGGAGACAAGGAAATTGTCCTGATTTATCTTGATTCCTCTATTATATTAAAAGAGCAAGTAACCCTGAATTAGCACAAGACATCTACTCAAGTAAAACTGTAAGAGTATCCTATAGTATGAGTAACTACTCATCGATGGGTGCGTTTGATAATTAACCACGCTAAGCAACGGAGATTCGGAACTTATCCTTATTAAGTGCATTTGATAACTTGTAATTATGCACAACTTATCCTCTTGCTTATCCTTTTAATCCACCAAACCCTGAGCAAATCATATGTGTTGTATCGATAGCGATAAGGAGCTAGATCGACAGCGATAAGGACTCTCCCTCTGCTAGTTCTAGGAGATGTATATACTTTCTTGCCAATTTATACGTTTTGGGTAAAATGATTTCCAAAGTTTATCAATTAAGTTAAATTTTACGGAAGTCTCGACCTTTGTTTGGGTATTTCGCATTTTTATAGTTGTTTCTTGAAAGATTTACTATGAGAAAAAGCCATCATAGATATAACTTACGAGCTAAACAAAACTAGGGAAAATCCCCATCTTGAAGTTGCCAAAATCAATTTACACATCAAAATGAATTAGGGTTTACTTTTATGCACAACCTTCTAGAAGATGCCATTGGAGAGACGACTTGAAATCAAAGAGCAATCATAAACAAAATGGAATGATGCAGACAAACACAGCCGTAGACGACACAAACATTCTCAGCTTCTATTTTCCTCCAAGGAGGATCGATATGATGACAAACTTTTGACAATATCAAGTGATGCTCTCCATTCTGTTTTTACCTTTCCATACACATGCGCTCACATCTGCCAAAATAGTTATGATGATGATGGCGAGTGTTTCCATATCAGATCTGCCTCTCTAGAATGGGAAAAAAAAAACATTCCCCATCATGATGGAGAAGAAATGAAGGATTCACTGTCATTACTGCAATAATGTTCCCTCTAGGAAAATAAGTTGGTCGCTCTAGATACTTGATGCCGCATACCATGATTAGGCGGCATTTAGAAAATTGTGACGGCCTAGTGGTCTGGTGACGTCCTAAGTTAACTTTCACGTACCGACTTAGATTTTCACATCTCCGGTCTGGCCGAAGACACGTCATTCGCGTTGAAACCAGGGAAATTCTTGAGGAATTGGTCTTTTGTGGCACGAGCCCAAGAGATCGCGCCAAGTGGGAACCGAACCCGACTCCCCTTGCTCAACCGGCCGGCCCCGTGCTAAAGTCCACATCATTTTCGTCAAACCTCGAGCAATTTTTTTGAATCGCGTGCTTCTCCTTGGCGTCGTCAACAGAGAACAAGCATTGAACGTTTAGGGTTTATAGCGAAGTGTTTACTTTTTCCATCTCCATTATCGTCTAGCAGGATGAATGAACTAAGGAAGCTTCGTGACGATATCAAATCTGCTTTCAGCACCTTCTGACGCGTGATGAGGACGATGGGATCAATTCCGAGGGCGCACGAGAAAACGTCAAAATGGCCACAGAACGAGGAAGCCCCCAACTTCAAAGATTCCATTTGACTAAGGACAAAAATAAAAGCAGCTCGGTGACAACCAATGGCTAAGGCAGCTCGTTCTTGATTAGGGGAAAACGGATAAAGTTCACCACTTGTACGAGTGTATTTTGAAAACGATAAAGTACTCGAAAAGACACAAATGAAAACAGAACCGCAACCTTTTCGTATATCAATAATTCAAGAGCTTGTCTCACTCTTCCTAGGGCACATTATTCACGTGCCTATTAAAACACCAAGTGTAGAGAGAGAGAGAGAGAGAGAGAGAGAGAGAGAGAGAGAGGGGGGGAGGGAGGTGATTGTATGCCTGTTAATCACCCTTTCTTGTGAACTTGAGAGCATGTTCAACGAATGTTGGAGGCATTCAACAACGTGCATGTGAAAGAGTTGGCATTTTCACACTAGCTTGTGGCATCGTAGCCGGGAGACCGTATACCTAACTCTAGGGCTAACGGTCCAAATTATATGGCGGGTATGTTGTGCATCACGTGGCTTGGGAAAAGCCCTAATCAATTCATTTAGCAAAGGTCTAAATTTGGTCTTGGCTTCTCTCTCTCTCTCTCTCTCTCTCTCTCCAATTTGGCATCCAAAAAAGTCCTCTTCTGCCCTTTTTTTTTTTCAGTCTAAAAAAGGTTGATCTTGTCCTAGAACTTGTTGCCATTGAGCTTCTAAGCTCACAGGCATGACATGATTTGTCTTGTAAATCGACAGCAACAGTGTTATTCTCAACAGTCCTCAGCACCAAAGTGATGCGATTTACAACATGGTTAACCGCAAAAAAATGAACCTCTTTTTATGGCGAGAAAAATGGCTCCTTGACGATTCTGAAACGCTCAGCTATCGAATCACAACGAAAATGCGCATGCTTACACCGCCTTGTGCTCGGGGTCCTTCGTTCTTATCTCCCTCTCTTTGGTTGCCGATCTTCCCGACTAATTTAATGTTCATGAAGTAAAGGTAGATGCAATGAATTTCTTTGTGTGGTGATAAATAATTGTGTGTATAACTTTCTTGCTCATTGAATTTGGGAGAAGAGTGAGTGTGGGACACGGCAACAACAAAGACTGATTAAAGTTTCATATTTGAGGGGTGGGTCCAAAAGTAGGCACCGTCTTTTATTGACGTTGAGAGTGATAGGAGAATGATTTATATGCCTTTTCTCCTCTGTTTTTTTTTTAAATCCTAAAATCTTGACTAAAGAATTCCAAGGTTTGCATACAAATTCTCTCAGCCATTTAATGGGGGCGTTATCCTCATTTTGACTTGGTTCATGGTATTGCTATGCCATTTTTCTCCATGACTGATCTTTATTTATATCCCAAAGCTAGCTCACAGCCACAAAGTTATATGAGCACACGGCATTGCACCTGCCCAAGGGCTTCTTTTGTTTTAATTAACTTACCTTAACCTTAAACCATGTGTGCTTAGTCGAGTGATCATATGCACGGATCCTCGTCACTGTATTGATGAAGATGTAAATCCTTTTCCTTTACATGATCCGATTGTGTGAGCAAAAGATCAAGCAGCCGGTCATCTCAGATTTAGACTAATTGAATCTTTTATGGACTTGTCAAAAAAAAAAAAAAATTAGTAATTGTACATACACTTGCTCATCACCATATCGATGAAGTCACGACGATGCAATCTTTTTCATTTGTGTATCTTGATTAGTTGAGCAAAAGATCAAGTAGGTACTTCATATTCAAACTAACTTAAAGGAGTCAATAATTATGTGATCACCATGAACTTATCAAGTGGCTAATTTATATGTGCGTGTAGAACAAAGTTGTTGTTTGAATGTTATGCACCGGCCCTCATTATGTAAGTCAATTGTTCGAGACAAGCGGACTCAAATCGTACATTACAGTGCTAAGATTGGAGAGATTGTATTTAGAATTTGTCGAAATTCCATTAAAGTTTTAGTACTTGACCTTTTGTGGGTATTGAACTCTAAATGTTCGTTTCGATATGCCATTAATAATCATTAAGCTAATCAATGCACTCAATCTTATAAGTAATCTAACCAAACTTCAGCCCTAAAACCCAATCACCGTGAAAGACAAAGCAAAGGGTCATGCTAAGAAATCAATCTATTTTTTCCTATGCCCTCAGAATGGGCTAATAAGAGCAAGTTTCAAACCCTAGACAATATGTCCAAGAAACAAGAAAATAAGCAAAAAAACAAAAAAGAAAACCAGCTAGGGAAGGAAAACCTCACATGCTCATTTCAACTTTCAAAAGAGGTGGGGCTATAGCTATGCTTTGCTTCTACAGTACGTATCGTGTGTTTTTATCTAATTCCACGTCCAATTATAGAATAGATAGATGATGAAGACCTTTTTGCATGTACGAAATGCTACAAGTCTATGGTCTTTAGACTTGCTCATTATTTCTCGCTTCGGGTTAAGAGAGATTTCTTATATTTGGGGTCCAAAAAGTCTTAGCCGCATTTATATGCCATGTCTACCAAACTAAAGTCTCTCCAGAATGAGCATTTCGATGGCCATGATGAACCCAGATGCTGAAATGAGAAGGTCTCGGAGAAGCGAGGTCCGGCGGTACAACAAATCCGATGTTTCCCGGCTCCGGTGGACGCCGGAGCTCCACGATCATTTCGTTGAGGCCGTGGAGCGGCTCGGAGGGAAATACAGTAAGCTTCCCCGACCATGATCTTGTTTACACGTGGTGGAGTCTCAAAGATAGGACATCATATGCATCACCAAACTTTTGTTTTCTGGGAAATGGACACAAAAGATGGAGTTTGGTTTCCTTTTGTGAGTGTGTCTGTTGGGGGGGGGTGGGGGGGCGGGGAGGAGGAGAGAGAGAGAGATGGATATACTGATTTTAAATTTTTATTTTTCTTTTGAGCAGACGCGACACCGAAGCGAATTCTGCAGATGATGAGCGTGGAAGGACTGAAGATTTCTCATGTCAAGAGCCACCTTCAGGTATGGATCTTCTGGTTTTCACGTTCTTTAAAGGGGGAAGAAAAGTTAACAGTGTCATAAAGAGCCAGAAGATCAGGAAAAAGAAAGTCATCGAACTGTAAAATGATTGCCAATATAAGAACTTTAGGGTTCTAGGAGAATCAATCATTTTCTCTCAACTGGTATCAGAAAGTGTGCCAAATGTGATGGATCTTTTTGCTTGTTTACTTTTCCGATTTTTTCCCACTTTCGAGCAGATAAAGAAACCCTAGGGAGAGCTCATCATTTATTGCATCGGTTGTTTCATTCTACGTATGCCCTACATGTTTTCTGTTTCCTTTTTCGTTGAGACACAATACATACATGTTCTACTCACTAACTTTTCCAAATTTGGCAACACTTACAAGTTGACCTTCAAAAACAAATAAAACTTTACTGCGTGAGTGGATCGATTACACTCTGCACTGAAAATTGAAAGTCAGAAATAAACGCAACCTTTTTCTAGTTAATCATATAGACTCTTTCCTCAGAAGCATCTAGATTCACGTCGCCTGATCTTCATCTCAAACATTACTAGTTGATATAGCCAAGAGTTAGAACTGCTAGAGAGAACTAATGGACACCATTGAGGATACATGTTAATGGAAAAAGCCCTATTTTTGTTGGATTGCATCACAAAAAGGCATCACTCACGGTCACCATTGAGGATTATGGTCATGTAAGTATTTGGGAGCCAAAATCCCTAATGTTTCGTATTCTAGGTAGGATTCATACGTGGGAGCCAATATTGTTAATGTTTCATATTCTAGGTAGTATTCATATGCCCCGATCATGACAAAATATGTCCTCATTGCTTCAATCTCCCCCTTGTACAGCCTTCGTATGATGGAGCTATTCTTTGTGGACATCTTCTTCTCTAAAATCTGAGAGTAGTCTACTCACTAAGTTAGTGAACTTTATAAGGTTGGCCAAGCACAAAAAGAAGAGGAATTTTTACTTGGTCCCACAAATAGTATTTACAACTGTTGCCGTGTAGTTCATCGTATTTTTCGATAAATTTCCTTATGGTGTTATGTCTGCTTTTTTGAGCGGTGGTGTCCAGACCAACTTTCGATGTTAAGTCTAGAACTAACTAAATAAAACAATCTCACACAAATAAGTATAGAAACAACTTGGATACATTATACCACGTGAACTTATGCTCAACCTAGCATAATTCACTTCTTTACATCAGACAATCTGCTATAGTTTCAGATATACCTAATTTGTTTGAATGGTGCGACTGTTTTTCTTTTTCCCTCTTTTATCTCACTAAACTTGAATACTCCAACAAGTAATGAGCTTTCCGGCTTCCTCCACTGCTCTTTCTTTGATTGTCAGACCTCTGATATCATCTAACTCTATCATGTGTATTCATCTATATATCTTACTAAAAAGTCACGAAATCCAGAAAAAGAATCGTTGGTCATTACTCGTTATGAAGGCCATGCTAGAGCATTCCCTGCAAACCCAAGAGTTCTTTGATGCTGCAGTATCAAAGTACAAAGCCCCTAGTCGTTGATCAAGGTTGATGAGAGAATTTTTATCAGTCGCACCTCGAAAATTCTGAGCTCCCCCTGATATATTCAGAGCTGACAAACCGTGGAAATTCCTTGCGTGGACTCAATCTTTAACATCGCTTACATCATATATGGCTTGATGATAATCATAGCATCCATTGTGAGCTTCACCTGTATTTTTGTTTAGAAAAAGGGTTTTGACAAAGTAGTGATACTTGGTGGTTACTTTGAGCTGCAGTGTGGATCCAAAGCTTGAAAGATTTATATGATCCGGTCATATTTGGCATAGATTAAGATCGTTGGTGGGCATATATGAATGACTTGAATGATCGGGTTTGATTTGATATAGATTGAATCTCTCAAATTATATACACTGGGGATGCAGATGTACAGGAGTTCAAAGGATTGCAGCAACGTGGCTAATGGAGTCCTTTGGCCATGGGAAGGCTCTCATGTTCATAGAGCGAATCATCAAGAAAGTTATGAGCCCCAATTCATTTGCACCAGCAGGTCAGCCTCTTTCTTTTGCTTTTTCTATTGGTATTATGATTTCCACTTGACTCTCAAATTATGTTCCCGTTCTTCCAAAATTAGATGCTGAGTGCATGATGCATGTGTCCATTGAGTGGAATTAGCTGTTACAAAGAATCTTTTAGTCTTTTCTAAAGATGGTTCTTCCCTGTTAGAGAGTGACACGTGTCGCTTTCCGAGGCGGAGAACCCTCCTTTTGCAAAATAAATTTAACTAAGAATTATGTTTGCATTACCGTATACTTACTTACTTTAGTAAGGAAACGATAGATGTCGCTCTATGCCATGTACTTGCATGATGCATAATGGGGTTACAGGTATAGTTGAATTGGAAACGTAGTTTTTTTCGATAGCTTTGTGAAAAGCGCACACTCACCTGTAAGACCTATGTACCTTCTTACTACTATTTACTAAAGATTACAAGCAGAAAAATTTACATCATTAAACAACATGAATTAGAGAAATAATCACAATTGGCGACAATCATTATTTCGACGTAATATGGCGGAACCTACACACACGGGCTGAAAAAAGCTCGGGTACATAGATTTGCTTTTACATTAAACAAATAAGCACACGAAAGCTGTAGAAATTACTCGATCAATATGATGATGGGATTATTGCGTACGTGTATACTGAAAGAGAAAGTCACGCTGATATTATCGAAGATTTCGTGATTATTGAAATGGTTATGCTAAATAGCACTTTCTAATATCATATATAGAAATGTCAATACGAGTGTGAAACATCTATACCAAAAGGAAGCGTTGAGAAAATATAGGATTAAGATGTGAGTGGATGATCTTATTTTCAAGAATGAATATGGCGACATGAAATGCATAGATTACTAGTACCAAGTAGTGATTATTTCGACATATATGAAGTTATATAAACAACAGTTTACTCAAAAAGCTTAATTCACCAAAGTGCGGCGCGGAATATAGGTACTTTAATAGTATCTATCTAACTCATAATGGGATCAAATGTCTAATATCACTTGCTGCTGAGGATACTAACTTTGTAGTTTTTTATATTTTGTGGTCGAACTAAGTTGAAAAACTGAATTTGTAGCTAACTCATCAGCAACTAAAGCAAGGCCATGTGAAATATTGTCTCAGAGTTTACTCTCTGCAGGGTGATGGATACAGGATGCTATGGATTGGCTTTGCAGACAGAGAAAGAGGATTATAATGAATACGAGGTTGTGCCAACTTTCTTCATATACGACAGCTTTCGCTTCACACGTCGAACCAGATTATGTGTGCGCGTGGTGATAACCTCTCGCTATTATGCAGAGGGCTAATCTTTCTCTGTTCTTGATATGCAGGAGGCACAGACGTCAAGGGAGGAAGATGATGACGAGCTAAGCGAGAATTGCGAGCTCTCGCTGTCATTCAATTCCTCGGTGACGATGCAATGTGCAGCGGCAGAAGATAAAGAGCCATCGTGGCCGTTGATGGTCGATGATCCCATCTTCCAGTTTGGTTCCGACAGCGGCGATCATCCTCCAGAAACCGGTCACTTGAACCTGGACTTAAATATCTGAAACTATTGAGGTTTCACCCCCACCTTAACAGTTACCAGCCTCAGCTAGCGTTAGAAGGAAATAGGCATTATATTGAGACCTTTAAAAAGCCTCTCATGTTAATAATCCTTCAGGGACAATCGGCCTTCACATCGAGAGTGGTGGATTTATTAATTTGCTAAATGTTTCGTCTGTTCCAGTATTTTGTTCTGTATGCATGCGTACGCCCACGGCTACTTCTATTTATTGATTTACAGGAGAAGTTTTATTAACTCCATCTCAACATCGATCATTCATTTCACGAAGTCTAGATAACATGCTCCGATCTCTTGTTCGGATGGGCAAAAATAAGGCACGATGATACTGTGTTCAAGCCAGGACTGAACTTGAGAGTTCAGGAATTCAGGCCTGAATGGTTCATCCACGAAAAACTATAAATGGACATTACATAAGGAGTAAAGCAATTGAAAAGGCCAGCTCCATTACTCCAAAATCACAATCTTAATGCAGATGAGCCTGGATTGGGACTGAACCAGAATTCCGGACCAAAGTGATGCCTCCACGATCTGATCAAATGCAGAGTCGCAGTGCCATAATTTCAGCAGGGCAGGCAGTATTTGGGTTATCCCACGTAAGGCAAAGGCATAAGAACTCACCAGGAATTGCATTGATCTCCAGCAACTTCATCTCCATTCAAATCGAGATATATATGCACTTTACAGTCTATATACATCTAATTTAGGAGTGGAGCTCGGGATGCAACCAGATGATAAAAATTCAAACACCGGAGATGCTGTTACAAGCAAGTCCATTGTCCAAATTTCTCCATCTAACCTAAGGGGTCCTGAACTTTTTCATCTTTCCCCCACTTTTTTTACACAAGGGAAAGTCAAACATGAGTTGATCAACTATTTCTCTCTAATGGACAGACCAGCAGAATACCTTACACACCTTTTACTGCCTCTTTGATATAGTCTTCTTCAATCCCTTGATGATCTTCCCGAACCACAATAAGTTCATCACAGTTAGCACCAATGGTACAACAAACGCCAAGAGTTTCCCAAATGCATGCATCTGGTTGACCTGTGCAGAGACGGACCATCTAGACTGTTAAATGTTCCGAAAATTTTAACAGGGATATAACACATGGCAGTCCACCAACAAGACCACTGCGATAGATAATAAGATACAGAGTTTCCAAAAAACGAAAAAAAGGAAAATTAAAGCATGTTATCTGCCAGGACATTAATTTGCAAATATAAAGTTCTTCCAACCAATAAATTTTCTCAGAGAAGACCAACCTTAGTGATTAATTTCTAATGAAACTTCACAGATAAAGACTATGAGAGGTTATTACCTGGTCTAAGTGCAAGTAGACATGGTAAAACAAGTAGAGAAACAGGAGAATTCTGGCAACCTGCACAGAATAATACGAGTGTCACAAAAGGTGAAAAAATTACAAGATGCATTAAAGTTACTGTAGCTAACAAAATCACTTTAACAATTCCAGAGACAGAAGTAACGCGAAGTTACCAGCCAAGATAAGAATATGACAACACCATTGATAAGATATGCTTTAGACTTCTTCATTCCAGCCATGTCAAGGTACCTGAATCACAAAAGCGAAAATGATGATATAAGTGAAAAAAAGGCTAGAAGCATTTATCAAATTCCCATTGTTCCAAATACCATCTCAAATTGATTCCAGGGGTTGTCGTCTCAGAGATGAGAACCATAAAGGTATAGAGTTGTCCCTCACTGGTTAACATAGCATATGCCAATGATACTATTGATAGGATATGATGAATTACCTGTCACAGACAATACCAATTTTTCTATCAAGAGCAATAACATAGTCAAAAGCCAAGAATTTCTTCATATGTAAGAAAATTGTATACAGAAACTATGACAAAGAGTTATCAGACTCTCAACACAATCTGCATCCACCCAGAAACAGAACATGGTTGACATCAACTTGGGAGTTTCAATATGAAAAATGTAGAACACCTAAAACACTCGGAAGTCTTATATTACTTCCACCACCTAAATTAAGAAGATAGAGTACTTACATACTCCATGCCACCTAGCGATGGATAAAACCAGAATATCATCCCAAGATCGGTGAGAAAGTATCCAACAGAAATCTGCAAGTAAATCCATAGTAAAGCCACACAGCACCAATTCAGATTACTGAATAAAAAGGTTTTGCAGTAAATCTTGCAATACAATGGAACTGCATAGCATTAAATCTAGCACACGTCACTTGCAAAGTGAACCTATTATCAGCCATTTGGGCATGACGTCCTCTTCCCTATGGATAAATCCTAGTGTATTAACGTTTTCCACGGTGCAGCAAAACAAGATAGAGATGTAACTGTGCTAAAGAGAGAAGCCTACGAAACAGAATAAAAATGGGGAAAGAGAAAAAAGAAAGTAATCAACTTAAAAGGCTCTTGACGGTTTCCCTTTCTACAGTCATAAAATAGTAAGGTATAGTTATAGGCACAGCAATTTTTATGGTCAAACCAGAAGCAAACCATACAGTATGAGACTATCCACAAGCAAAGCAAAACTACATAAGAAAAATGCCAAGATATTTAACGTTAACACTAAGGATCAAAGATTGGACACACTCAACTAAATTCATGTATTTCTTCACAAGCTTTTAGTTACTGTAAATTCTAAAGCTCCGAATTTAGTTACTGTAAATTCTAAACCTAAACCAGTTACATAGTCTCCAGAATTTAAGCACTGCCTCTTATTCTACATCACGAGTTCCCTAAGCCCCTCAGAACCTTTAGAAAAAAAAAAGAAGACAGCACACTTGTAGGCATCTAAGAGACTGTAACTTGATTTAGCCAAAAAAGGAGTCTGTAACTTGACATTAATACCCTAAAACTTTTAAGGCATAGGCTAATACTAGACATCCAAAATACATCGACCTTTATACTCGCCACGCAGAGAAATGCTCCCCAATCCTCTTGCATCAGCTAACAACATGATGCACTGAGTTTTTTTTCCCTGCTAGGTAAGAATTAGAAAGTCTGGGGACGGGAAAATGGGAGCAGAACCCGCGACTTTCCTCGATTCTTTATAAGGGTAGACAATCACTAGATCAAACATCTGTTTCATCTGTCAGTACTGGTATCAAAGAGGAGACTAAGCTATGCAAGAGAAGTTGTAGCCAACAATTAACTCAAACAGCAAAAAAGTTTGAAGAGGCAAAACACTGAATGCATCCTCACCCCTAGTATTGAAGTGGACAGTGAAGAACTTCGAAATGTAATGAGGTCATTAAGTTGGTAATCAGCATACATATCTGACCAGAACACCAAATATAGCGACAGAGCAGTGATGAAAATCGCATGGACAGTTGATATGGCCCTGCAAAATGTACATGTGTGAGATACTTCATGTTATGAAATATAAAAGAAAAGGCTGACGTAAGGAAATTAGTCGATCACCGATTATTCCACTCAACGCGCTGCATGTATGAAAGGCTTGGATAGCTCTTGAAATTCAGCGCACTAATTAACTGCGTGAGGTCATAGACCTGACTTGAACAATCAAAACAGAACCATATTATAAATGAACAAAAGATAAATAATCAAAAAGAAATTTGCCAACTTTGACAATTGTCTTTGCCTTGGGACGAAAACACCAGTATGATAATACTTATAATGTAGCAAGCAACATGATAGGACTAGTACTTCACGTGTCCCACATGGCAATACTAGCAAAGGAAATTGTGAACCTACCATTTTGCAACCAAGAATCCCACCAACAACAGATGTGTAAGGAACAAAAGGATCTGCAAGCATATACTCCCTCAGTAGATGTTCAGCCTGATTTTGGTAATAACTAACTGCCATTGCTCTGCTTTTTCCGTCCAGAAACACGTCAAATTCTGTGCCAACCAGACTATCTCCGCTGCTTTATTCTTCTATCCTCTTTGTCTAAGTTTCTCTAAAAATCTGAAGAAAGAATAGAAGAAGTGTATGAGTGACAAAGAAGAAACAGCAACCAGAAGTCACTTAAATAAGTTTAACTGAAATGGTGCAAATTCTAATTCCAGTTCCATTTGATCTGTCAACTGACGCTCATGTCCCGAGAACAACAATGAAGATGATAAATATCACATAAGCACTTTCCATAACGAACAAAAAGCTGATTAAAGTTCAGGATCAATAAGGTCAACTAAGAAGAAAGGTAAACACTGAATGAGTTCTCCACAACATATTTTAGGCAACATATGCTGGCCTTGTTTCCATCTAGAGTATCTTCATTATTGGAAAACCAACAGCAACTTAAAGACACACAATTATCGGCACTTGAAATTAGGATTATTATTAGGTCCAAACCCAGTGAGATATTTTTCACATAATTTACCATTGGATGATTGTCTTGTGTACTAAAAAATAATGACGTAGTCAAATACGTCCACATGTCAGTCATCCAACGTTGAGTATGTAGCTCACTTTTTGTACCAGCAGTAGTCTAAAAAAAAAAAAACCTTGGAATTATTGTTAGAATGCTTCTGCACATTGCAAAAGAAGCTCATAAAGTGCTACCATCCAGAGATTTGCAAAAACTAAAGGACAAACCAGATAGTTGAGCTTCTTTTGAATGATAGTTCCCAAATTTTTGTATCTCTGGAAAATTCTAGATACTCGGGTAAATAAGAAGAGCATTATTCCTAGAGCCCATCCCTAGGGCATTAGGAGTACTCCCAATTGACGAATAACAAACCACAAAATAAAAGGGAAAACAAGGTGACAAATGACAAGGTCGCTTCCTGTCAGAAGATAAGAAAATCAACCACAACGTATAATCCTTGGAGTGACCTGTTTGAACTACTCATCAATAGCAGCCAGAGGAAAAAAAAAAAAAAAGTTCTCATCTCAGGCTGCAGTAAGACGCTTCTGAAATTAGAAAACCAATGCATCCTTGTTCCGAAGATAATATCCAATTACAGAACGAGAAGCAAACTCTGATCAACACTTGCAGCATCGAAGACCACAAAAGTTGACATATTGAAGCAATAAGTAACAATAGTCGAATCACTCAGCACCGTTCCGTACTCGCATGCTTCAACGTTCCGAAATTAAGCAACATCGAGCACACCGCATTGTTCCTTCGAAGGCCGATTACTGTCATGATAATCAACTCAGTACAGAGCAAATCCAATGTCACTCCGGCCATTACTGATCGAACCAGTACGGCCGACGGCTCACACAACACAAGACGCCCATCCGAATGCCAAAAGAAAACCGCAACTCAACCACGCACAGGCACGCACACAGAGACGCACAAAAGCTTTCTTCAGGTTCCAGCCGGTTCAAGAAGGCGAAAATTCAAAACGACGGCGAAACAAGCAAGAGACTGCTCACAAACATGCACAAGCGATCACGGAGATCATCGGCACCGTCCCTCCTTCGCAACCCATCAGGAACACATACACACACAAAAAAAAGAAAGAAAAAAGAAAGAAAACCTCAGAAAACGAGGCGACCGTAACGCACGAACAAGTCGCCTGCGGAGGGAAGGTGCCTCCGGCGATCGAGCTTACCGGAATCGGAGGAGTTCGACGGCGGACTGAGGGGCAATCGTGGAGCGAGGGAGACGAAGATTCTGGGCGGCAGCGAAGTTTCTAGGGAGTGCAGCGCGCACGCAACCCACCGGGAACCGATGCTTCTATTTAAGAACTCTTTCCAGAAGAAGCAAACCCGCTAGAAAAATTGATATGGAATTTAACAAAACCCCGCAGGAGGGGGCGGAGATGACGTGGCAGTCGAACGCGTCACGTCGATACCAGAGTGGCCAATCAGGGTCGCGGACATGGACGGACCAGCCATCCCCGCCTAAATGTGCGCGCGCGGCTCTTCTTATCTCTCGAATTATTCACAAATAAACCATGCATAAATTAATCTTGCCTGACGTCATAAATGCACCTGATGTCCTGTTTCCCGGATATCGAATATCCAACAATGCACTTAAAATGTAATTCTCCTTTACCGTACTTGCGTCAATTCAGTCCCAAACATTTTAATTATATCAATTGAGCTCTAAAATTTTTGAGAAACCGCAACGTAGTCCATCCGGCCGTTATACGTGACATTGTTGGCGCTAACATTAACATTTTATTTTATAATTTTTTGATATTTTTTTTCTTTTTATTCCTCTCTCTCTCTCTCTCTTTCCTAGCTATCGCGAGCCACGGGCCACAAGCGAGGACCATGTTGCCCTCACTGGCCCAAAGTTAAAAAAGAAAGAAAGATAAAAATTAAAAAAAAATAATGAAATTTGTCCGCATCAATATTGGTCATGCCACGTATGATAGCCGGCGCTTATATCAGCGATTTTCGATCAAAAGACTACATCGGCAAATCGCCAAAAGGTTTAAGATTCAACTAGCACAACCGAAAAATTTAGGACTTCTTCGATACTTTTCCTTAGTGTTAATTCATGTTTTCATGATCGCGGCGTTGGAATTGATTGGGTCAAACGCGTTGGACGATGGAGATCGCTTGTTAAAAGCAGTCAAGGGGACAACAGTTTTTGTTGGATATCTCGTATGATAATACAAACATAATGCAGCTTTGGACCCAACGTAATGGGCGTCGCTATGTTCTAACAAAGATTGAACGTGCCTTACAAAGGAATTGTTTCCCCCCCGCTGTCGGGGAACAATTTTGTAGGAATTGACAGTCAATTTAATATAATTACGTGACCAGAGATTTGATCGAATGTTGCTTCTTTATCATTAAGTTATAAATTATTCCAGGAAGAAAGAACAAAAAAACATAATCACGTGACCAATGAAGTTACTTACCTGTTCTAAGATGGCCTTTCTAGTTATGAACAGATTTATAATTACCGAAAGTATCGGCAAGCAAACTGTGTTCATCAGGTGGATCAGTTTGGCGGGCTAAGCAGGGACAAAGGACCTCTCTGTTTCTGTATGCGAAAAAGTAGGAGATAATTCGGTACATTTCCGACAGTTTCCTGCGAGATATGTAGATCATTTATGTCGCCAACACGGTTGTAGCAGCGATAATGTCGGCGCAAAGCTTTACAAACCATTGATCGAGTGAGACTCAGAATGATCAATGACTACATAGGCTGGTCCCTGTGACCCGGGTCCAGTCGAGTCTCAGCTGCTTAAATGAAGGGATCCATTCAATGCAAAATCCCAGAGTACAGACAATACACTGCTTCAAAAAGGAGGTGGGATTCAATATGCGACAGTTTTCTTCCTCAAGCTCATGATCAAGGTTCGATACGGTTCATCTACGCCTCGACGTGGAAGTATTTATTAGTACAGAACATCCGGCAAATTCTTCTTACAAGTAAGAACACGTCTGAAAGGACAATCCATCGAGGACATGGACTACAACCTTTCTTGAGGGCAATAGCAGCGACCCATCTGAAAGTTTGATACGATTCATCTACGACTCCATGGATTGTCCTTCCAGATGTAATTTGATTCATATGAGGACAATAGCTAGAATCACCATTTCTCTTCTCCAGTCACCGATATTTCCTACATAATTTACAGGGCAAGCACTGTTTTGCAAGGTACGTCCAGAGTTACCGTGTTACCACAAAAAGGCAAGACTTTCGCTCTTCCAAAAGAATGCTCTCTCTCCACCCAGATTCTTGCAAATTCTGATCATGTACCAAGTTCACTTTTTCTTTATCCTTTGTCTCGGAGAAGATGAGGATGACGAAGCGGAGAGCCAACCTGATTTCTTGTTCTCGGCCATGTCCTTGCATACAGCCTTCTGGACCTCTTCCTTCAGTTCCATGAAGCGCGCCTTTTTATTCCTCTTCTCTTCAGATGTGCCCTTTTCAAGGAAGAAATCGTCGGGAACCTCGTCCAGGAAGTTGTCGAGAACATCCGAGCAATGAGGGAAATAGCGCCGACCCATTTCCACTGCAATCACAGAAATTTCAATGAGCTGTCGGTATTAGAATGACTAACGGCCTTATTTAGTTATAGGAATCAGCAGATTAGAATTTCCAGATTGTAACGAGGCTTCTAGTCCAGTCCACGCCTACATCATCCCACTGAATACAAACATAATCCTTGAAAAGTTTAGATTTCTCAGGTAAAAACCTTGGTGCAGAAGCTTTGAATGCTTTTCATGGTGCTTATTGCGTAGCAAAACAGATGTCTATCAGCATTGTACAGTTTACAAACTAAAAGCCACAAGCTAGAGAAATGCTTTGGGCTGGTTATGTTCATAAGACGTGGATATACACATCTGTCGAGAGCATGTACACAGAATTCCAAATCATTTGCAGACATCATCCAGGGTTTAGTAAGAAACCAATCCATAAGAATAATCTTGCACGCAGACATCTTGAGTATGCCTTAAATGTCTGTAATTCCATTGTCAGCAATGGTGGCTTTCCTAATATATCTGATTATATAACATGTCAACCTAGGGACTGGTGAGTGAGACTTTATGTGGACATGAAAAGTACAGCACCGCTCAAAGACCAAAATTAAGCAGTTTCATGTCAATACATGTTAAATTGGCAAATAGCCCTTAGCCTCAATAGAACAATGATAATCCAAGAAACAAGATTGGCTGAAATTGGAATTGCCATCCTTGAGGATCTACTATCGAAAGCATTCTCATTGGGATTCCACCGCTCGTAGAGGCAGGGGAAATGGGGAGGGCCACACTTCCAATGGAGAGATGACAAAATAAGTTTGGTACCCCAGAAACTGCATTGAGTTCTGAAAGCTATTCGCCAAATTTTCAGCAACAGCTTCATTAGTCCACTAAGACCACTAGAGAGTCGCTCTAGATAATGTCGTTCAGGAAACATAGACAGTAGGCATCTCTTTAGGCTCTATATTACTCAACAGATCCATGCGTTTGTATGAACTCAGAACATAAAACATCATGCGCTCTTATGAACTTGGGACATAAAAGATGACAAAACGGTAATTCAGTTTGTACCTGTTCTACGCAGTGCCTGAAGCTTCAATTGGAGTTCGTTAGCACAGAAAGCAGGGCCTTCATTCAAATCAACCTGCTTCCCATTCAAGCTTTTTGATGCTAAAACTTTATACAATGAGGTCCACTCTGCATCTGCAATCTCCATAGCCAGCTTGGCTTCAGCAGGAAAAAACGTCCCTGCAAATTTCACTGCCACAATGAAAGCAAGCAGTGATCAAAACAAGGTAGATAGAACATCCAGTATTCTCTCAGATGATCAAATCTATATCTGCAAACCGATGACGTGGGTGCAACGGCAAAGAATGCACAACCGGAACACTGTAGCGTAAGTTCCAAAGTGTCGATGGAGTTAGTGTTGGACACACATGCAATCTCAAAGAGATTTATTCTTTGAGTTATCTTGGAAGATAAGAGTAGCTTTTCTCCGACAAATATGTGAAGGCATTACCCAGCTGCTACTGATAGAAAACAGGAAAACACTTAGGATCACAACAAGTGAGTGGCATCGTAAAGCACATAATTCCCTCAATAAGATGCTTCCATTAAGTTCATGGCAACAACATTGAACCCGAGTTTGAGTACACACCTTATTCTTTCATGATTTTTTTTTTTTTTGGGTCATATATTCTTTCATGAAGTTAGCAGGTGCATTTTATGCACCTAATATTTACATGCATAAGGTGAGGTTCCTCAACATCCAAAAAGGAAATCAAAACGTGCCAAAGAAATAAAGAACAGCTCGAGAAAAAATAGTAAATGATTGATGCACTCGGGTTTACCTCTGCTAGCCAGGTAGTCAAGCCTCATAATGTCATCAGCTGTTGCATCTGTTGAAATTGACACGTAATTAGACATGTAACCAGCCACTGAAATACATTGCATCTCCCGTTCAAGGACATCAATGCATATTCGGTCTTTGTTAGATTCCTGCCCCTGTTTTGTCTCCTGGTTATAATCCTTGGGTCTTGTCGATCTCCGACAAATTGTAACAGCTGTTTGAACATCCGACATTCTTTCCACTGCACAGGCACCCTTAGCCAGCAGAGCCATTAAAATAGACGGTGCCTTTCGCCTCGCAGCCAGATGAAGCACTGTGTATCCTTGAGAATCCTTGAGGTTAAGATCAGCCAATCCTAGACCAAGCACCTCCTTGAAAACCTTGGGATCACAGAAAGCAGTGGCGTAGTGAAGAGCAAAAGCATCATCGAGAGTGACATTCGATTCATGTAAGAGACGCCTGACCAATTCGACATCATCAGAGTCCAAAGCTCTGTGGACCTGCTTGATTTTCTTTTCCAGCAAGGGATTCACGTCAGTTACCATTGGTTCAGCAGCCCTGCCAAATTTGTCACGTTGTACTTTTATTTTAGTATAAACCTCATGAGGAAGCGCCTTTTCTAACACAATGCTGTCCATATGAGATCCTGCAACTCTTTCGATGCAGCACGAGAGTAGCTCGTTTAACTGGAAGTCGGAAGCAACCACAAGTATGGGGACGACATCTTCCACCGCAGCCTCCTTGACAAAGTAGAAAAGACGACGCTGCAAAAATATGGGTCAACCAAGCTTGATTAGATCTGCTAACAAACTACTGGCAAACATATTTTCAGAAACGAAAATATTATCTGAATTCTGAATCAGTCTTCAGCATTTGCCCTTACTTTCCTATTCTAGCTTGCCACTTGAAACTAGAGATGAACACAGAGTTTTCAGCGCAGCTTCTGTGAAAAGAATTCACATTCAAAGAAACTTCCTTGTGTCAGTTTCCCATCTAATTTGTCCTGATGTGCATCCAACAATCTAGCCACCCAAGATAAATCTTATTAATTTGCAATCTGTCCCTACAAAAATTACCAGACCATCGCGACATGAAATCAACTTTCCTATAGAAGCTACTGCAGACCAGCCTGTGTACAGATCGGAAAGATATATTTATAACAGTAATTAATCCAGGCAGCAAAAGGAAAAAATCAATCCAGACCCTTGAAATACCTGAATAAGCATCACGAACTCTTTTATCTGAAAAGTGGCCGAGGCATACATCAACTCCACGGCATAGTTAATAGCAGGGAGGCACGCGTCATGCGTGCAACTGCTGTCCACACATGTTGACACCGTCGCTGGAAATGGCTTCAGCTTTCCCGTGTATATGTAACTCAACAAAACATCGAAAGCCTCATATCCAACACGACCATTGCTTACCATCTCCGACATGAGATACCTCGGTTTTCCTTCCCCTGCATTATTGCCATTTCCCTTCTTGAAAAGCTCGTGAAAGAACCGACTCCGAGCTGCCAACAAGCACCTGTGGACTCCCACAGAGATGCCCTCAACCACTATTTCCACATCACTGTAGTTGTAATCGGCACCAACCAGTAGCTTCTCGAGGCTACTGCTGAGCTTGCTCAAACTCAGAAGATCAAGGGCATTGCCTGACTCTAGATTCATGGCAGGAACCAACACGTCGTGATCGGTAGACCCATTTGACAAATAAGACGATGGCGAAGACAGTTCATTCCCATTATCCATTAACTTTAAAGACTAGATATCAGTAATCCTTCCAATAGTCTCAATACATATACAAGTCTCGCGATTTCTAGCCACGAACGCCAAAAAGGGTATCCTTATAAGAACATCTCAGAGACACTAAGCACACCCAGACGGCAATTTTATTTGCCCAAATACTCCAGCGATCACAGACATCAAAAGAATCAGCGACAGACCCTTCGTCCCAATGAATCACTTCAACAACTTAAAATGATTACCTGTTCGTCAAAAGAGAAGACAAGAAGTAACAACAACACGAGAGCTCGAAATCACCTAGTGAAGCAACTCCTCACACTGAGCGTGCAACAAAGAGGGAGTCAAAACCTCCACACAACCTCGTGCTTCGAAATAGGAAGATCGTTCAGACGAAGGATCGGATGGAGGCACAGAAGGAACCCCACGGACCGCGAGATCGCGAGGATTGTCGGATATAAGCACGTTGCTGAGGAGATGGAGAAGCGAGCTCCGAGTAGGAGCGTGTGAATGGGGAGAGAGAGAGAGAGAGAGGGGGTGGTGGTGGTGATTCTGAAATCAGAAGAAAGTCAAAAGAAGAAGAAGAAGAAGAGGAGGAGGAGGAAGAAGGGAAGGGAAGCGAGTGCTGTGGGGGCGGCTTCGTTCTCTCTTCCAGCTCTGGTCCAACGCGGTTGACTCAGGAGGAAGAACAAACCGACTTCGCCATCTTTTAGCTCGTAAGCAAGCGTAACGACCAATCAGCACCAACTCTGCCTCTCCCCCCTTCATTTTCTTTTTCACAGAACGCGGTCCGACGCAAAAAGGTTTCAATTTTTTCATTTTTTTCATTTTTTTGGTCGAATGGTTTCCACTTTCATACGTGGCAAACAAGGAAAAAATATATCCATCGATGAAAAAACACCCTTTTGCAGATTTTACGCTATGATCATCATGGCGAATTAAGAAAACGAGATTTGCAGAACTTGAAAATGGCAAAACCGTTTGAGATTTTCATAGAAGACACAAAATATATGCATATATGAAAAAAACATCCTTTTGCAGACTTTACATCGTGAATCTATGATGATGCCAAATTAAAAAAAAAAATGAGATTTGCAGGATTCGAGAACGGGAAATTCGTTCGAGATTTTTGTAGTGTAAATAAATTTATTAATCATTTAGCTATGTCGTGCCCATTTTAGAATATGTATAGGCTGTAAAATCGAAATAAACGGACTCGTGTTAACAACAATAAAGTCGTTCAATCAAAGTTATAACAGAAGCAAAAAAAATGGTGCCGTGAATCGAGATCGACTGGTCTTTACATTACAAACGCGAACGGATATTATTTCACATTTACAATGATTTCTGTCTTCTAAGACAATTCATTGTCGTTGGTTCGATGGGCTTCCACCCAAAGACCACCCCCCCTGGATGATCACCGCCGTTGAACTCTCATCCGGATCCGACGGACGCAAATAATTCGTCCCCACGTCCAAGTACCTTAAACGCGCGCATCACTCCTCACGCGCGGCGCTCCCACCCCACCGGCCCGCGCGAACGTCGGCCACGAACTCCGCCACCGCCTCCACCCCGCCCTCCCCTTCCCTCGTCGTGTCCACCACCAGCCTGGGGACGCCGCCGAGGTCGTACTCCGTGCACCCGCCGTACGCCTCGAGGAGCCTCTCCATGTCCCGCCACGTGGTCGGCTTGTGCCAGCTCCCCCCGTCTCGCCGCGCCTCCAGCCGCCGCCGCCACTCGACCTCGTCGCCTGGCCTGCACTCGACGACCGCGACCCGCGCCCCGTGGGACGACGCCAGCCGGACCAGGCGGTCCAGGTGGGCCCGGCGGGAGAGGGGCGAGTCGACGACGACGGAGAGGCCGTTGGAGAGCTGGGTGGCGGCGACGGCGAAGAGGACGTCGTAGGCGAGGTCGTTGAGGAGTCCGTCCGGGGGCTGGTGCCGCTGTTGCAGGGCGAAAGTGCAGTCGCGGACGTCGTCCTTGTCGAGGAGGGGGATCTTGAGGGCGGAGGACAGGGCGCGAGCGAGGGTGGACTTGCCGGTGCCTGGGTGGCCTTTCATGGCGATGATCACGGGCGTGTCGGGTCTGTGATTTTCTTGTTCCTCCGCCATCTTTTTGCCGATTTTGATGGTGGTGTTTGTGGAGGTCAGTGAAGTGATTTTGACGATGGTTTTGCATAAATACGAGGCGGGGTTCAATCAAAGGTCAGCGTAAGAGTGATCTGGCTCTGGCTCTGGCTCAGGCTCAGGCTCAGGCTCAGGCCCAGGCTCAGGCTCATTAAAGACGAGTCAAAACAGAGCACGAAATATTCCACAGGAAATCTAGTTATTTTTCATTTTCCAAGGAAAAAAGAATATTCATCTCGCTTACAAGAAGAAGACGCCTCTCTCTTTGGTTTGACTTCCCACTTTGAGAGAGAGGGTCCATGGAGGACATGACAACGATACTAGTAGTAAAATAAGGGAAACTCAGACATTGCATCTTGTGGGGGAGCTTAAGGTTATGTCGGGCCAGATTTACACTGAAACACATGAACACCTATACATGAAGACGTGACTTTGACTCTGTTTATTGGGCTTCCGCTCGTGCTTGCCATGCCATCGATGGCACGGGTCGATCTAGTTTCCTTTGGAAGAAGGCAAGGGAACGAAGTGGCGGTACTCCGCGAGGGCCCAGGTGGGGAAGATGTTTCTGTAGGCCGAGTAGTGCAACATGCAGTTCCTCATGAAGACACCCATCAGCTCCTGCCAACGTAAAGAAGCATGTCAGCAATTGAATGTCACTGATATTTTCCATTTATAGTTTCTCCAAACGCTGTAAATTTAATGAGACTGAGACGTACCTGTTGAGGGAAATCACCATCATCCAGTTGACCATTGATCAGGATCTTTGCGCCACGGTGAATAGGTGTGGGATCTCTCTCGACCTAATCAAAGCATCACCACAAATGTCAATTTTTGTTCTGGAGTAACTGCAAAAAGTTTATAACGCTTCCATTGCGGTTTAAGAACTGACCTGCCCAGCATGGATCAAACCCATTATAGCCAGTGACGTATGTATCAAGTTTGTGTGACCAAGAGGCTTGTAAACCTGCAACAAAGAACACAAAATGATCCGGTTAGTCAAAGAGAAGTGATGGAACAAACTGTCCGAACACTGGGAAATAGAGACAGACAGACAGACACAGACGAATTACTGATTTGAAGAGGAAACTGACTGAAAACAACCTTTGTGGGGCATGAAAGGTAGCTCTCTCCCCAACCGCCATCTTCATTCTGAGCGTCGAGCAGAAATTCAACCCCTCTGCGCACTGCTTCACAGTTCTCGTAAGTCTTGCCGACGGCCTCCAGGGCAACCAGCGCAAACCAAGTGCCATAAATGAAGCAAATGCCCCAATTGCCATACCTGCATGAGGGGTTGTCATTGAGTTTATCTCCGTTGGACCATTTCTAACCCTAAACTGGTAAAATTTTCACACATCTAATGATCCAGAGATAAAACATACCACGAACCGTCGGGCTTTTGAATGTCTAGAATGAATTGAGTAGCAGTCACAATGAACCTGTCGATCTCCTTCTTCCTGTGCCCAGGGTGTAACTTCCTAAACAGAAGTAGTGCCTGGATTGAAGATGAAGTACACTCCACGTACCTATATCAAATTTGATTAATCATCAGAGTAAGTCACAAAGCCAAAGACAATCCACAATGTATGGAGGTCTATACTTTACTTACTCGTACTCAATGACGAGGTCCTCAAGAAACTCCACTGGGTTAAGCAACTGAAGTAGAAACAAGTAGAAGAAAGATTACTATCCGATAGCCAGGGAACCCCTAAGAAATTTGAAAGGAAAATTTAAGAAAATCGAGCAAATACCTCTAGCCATGATCCAGCTCCTGATGGCTCCCAGGCTGACATACCACCATTCTTGTTCTGTACAATTTGTCGATACTTATTAGCGACACTGACGCATGTCCAATGTCCTCAGACAGAGGACTATGGAGGATTAAGCAGAACTTTCTAACTTTCACACATGCTCCTTCCCCTTCTTAAACATGGATCAGTTGTCAATTGCAATGTAACTCACTTATTACCTGTAGAGAGAGGATAACATTGACAGCATCATATAGCTTTTCAGGTTCCATCCTTTCTCCAACAATTTCCGGCGGCATCATAGCAAAAAGTAGGAGACACTGGAATGAAAGAGAACTCGGTTAGGAATAGCCAATTGGATGAAGTCCAGTATTCAACCTGAACACTGGAGAAAAAAATTGTCCACCTTCATGCTTTCTGCTGTGCAATCTGAAACTTGCCATCCATGATCTTTGTCTGAGAAAGCCCATGCTCCTTTGGAAATGTGACGGTACATTTTCTTCAAGTCGCCAGAGGGGTTTCGGTCGATCTTTTCCAATTACAGACAAAACAGTTTCAGTCAAATTTATGATTAACGAGAGAAGGTGAGTGAACTCCTCAACTATTTTGAAGAAATAGCTCAAGGACTAAAACACACCTGAGAGTCCTTCAGAAATTCATGTCCTTTCTTAAGGATGGGGCCAACTTCATCAATGAGATCGCTAGCAAGCAACGCTTGAAGGCTGAGACCACAATCCCACACTTGACTTCCAAAGCTCTGCAACAATCGGAAAGTGTTAAACTCTCGACAAATTGATTAGCTTTTTAATGTTAAGAAACCAAAAGGCTAAAGATTTGCTTTTGATGGCTCTGTTTTCGGTAGCTATAAAGACAAACCTGCATCTTAATTCCATCTTCCCCAACCCAGACATAATCTGGGACTCTGGCTAGATGCTTCTTAAAAGCTTCCCCATTTGGATCCTCAACCCAACAAGCAAGCATCATCAGTGGCTGTTCAACATAATTGGATAGCAGAGTATTAGAAACACCATACGTGTCGTTGCGCATTAACTTATCAGAAACTGTTCAACTCTTTTATTCTTGGTACTGGCATTACCTTTTCCACACAACCGATGGTAATGTATCTGCTGTTTTCATCCTCATAATGAATGTGCTCCATCGTTTTCCGAATGGCAACATCCCTAATCTTCTTGAATGGCCACCACTTGAGAAGAGGCTCGGTGCCAAAGTAGAGAGCGTCCCACATGAGGGTCTGCAATTTCGTGTGAGGATAGTGTGCATCTTCCTGAAACAACCATCGGAATCCATTCAGAACACCCGTGTGATTACATCACAATTTGATCACTTGACAAAGCAAGTGATCTATCGAACTTACTGCTGCACATAAGTGGCGGATTCTCCACCACGAGATCTGATCATAAGGTTCGTTGTAGATTTCTTCTCTGATTTGCTTGATGAGAGGGGTGATGGGACCGACAAACTTCTTCCCGTAGAGGTACGACATGGGCATGTAAGTCAGGCGGCAGTAGCAGAACATTTGTGCTGCAATAAAGGTTACGGCGCAAACAAGAATCAGAACAAGCAAGCCTCGGTCAAAGCCAATTCAGCATCAAATAGAAGAAAACAGAACCCTCTTGTCAGAGGCAGAGTATAAGAAAGTTCGTTCGGGCATTAAGCCGAGCAAGTTGCATACCTGGACTCATGAATGAAGGGAAGTCCCAAAACTCTGGGGGCATTGGGTGGGATCCAACCCATTCATAACAGCCAATGATCTACAAAGAAGATGTCCAAGTCCAACCGTTAAAAACCAGTGCAATTATGCAATTTCGCTCAAACGGAACGAAGTCGTTGTAGATTTAATCATGATGAAGCATTTAAAAGTACCGCGAGCCAAGTTTTTCCCCAGGAGGCGGTTTTGGTGGCACTGCCATGGTCGAGGATCCACTTCCTCCCTCTCTCACAAGCATTGTCGAGGCCTCCATCGGGACCTTCACCCAGGAGACGCATGCAGACATAGTTGAGGACCGTCCCGATCATCGTACTGTGGCCTTCAATGTGCAATCCCCAGCCACCATCTTCGTTCTGCAACACACACCAATCATTTTCAGCAATTTAAGTTTGATGTAACAGTCTTAATCCATATCTAACAGCTTTAATAACCTCGTAAAACAGAGGCGGTTCGGTCTCAGATGTTCGACGTTACCTGATGGTAGTAAATGTAGCGGAGGATCTCCCTGCGATGCTCGGCATGGAAAACGGTGTTGAGATATCCGGTCACGTACAGACTCATGACCTGCAAAATCGCGAATCCCAGTTCCGATCATCACAATGAACAATTAAAACAGAAAAAATAAAAAAGGTACGACTTTACGACGCGAGTCGTTCTGGCCGAAGAAACCAATCGGTCGACGGATAATCACCAGGGGAGGGAAGTAGAAGGCGATGGGGCCAGCGTTCTCGGCAGGCCAGTGGCCATGGCTGGACTGCAGAACCGACCAGAAGCTGACGGAACGCCGGACGGCGGCGGTCGCCTTCTCATAGGTGATCTCCTCGCCGTCCTCGATCTTCACCGGAGGGATCGTCTGCTTGAAGTTCTTCTCCCTCAGGTACTGCAAACGGGGTTAACAAAAAAAAAAAGAAAGGGCCAAATTAATTGGACATTGTCCGACCAAAAAAAAAAAAAAAAGGGACGTTGAAAAAAATCAAAAGTCAACGGACGCCCAGTAGGCACAGTGGGCTCGATCTAGTTATACAGGTCCTGGTGGGCCCAGGAAGTGTAGTGCAAAAATATAAATAAATCTTGACCGTCTGATGTCCTGATATTTAAACCCTGGACCCACTTAAAACCCAAGGTCCAGATGGAAATCTAAAGTGCTCTGACGCCGTGTGTATTATATCCATACAGATAGTCATACGGCGTCGGTCCACGCCGAGAACAGTTTTTAAGCTAATCCTGAGAGAATGATTAGCCGACACGGCGGCTGCTGCTGCTGCAACAGCAATCAAACATTTTGATCACAAGAATCTGAGCAACGCCCATCTTGGTCTTAACGCTCAATAAACAATTTAGATGGCGTCCGAATTGCTCCTTTCTTTTTTTTTCCCGGGCCGCGTACCATCTTGGACTTTAACCAATCAGGTGCGGGCCCGCGTCGTGCTCGGAGGATTACGTTGACAAATCCGTCATTAAATATCGAAAAGCCACGCCAACACGAAAATCTTTATTTCCCTAATCTTCTTAATTTTTTGTCCCCCTGTTTTGGACCATGTTTAGAAGCAAGGGCGAAATCCAGGGAAGGTGCCCGAGCTCACGCAAGTGTGAAGGTGTCGGTTGGTGAAAAAGGGAGAGCGTCCAAACTCAAAGGCTCGGTTTTCTTTTTCGTTTCTTGTGAACAAAGAGAAGAGAAGAGAAAAGGCCGGCTTGCGGAAAGTCAAACAAAAAAAAAAAGGGTTGCTTCATCGAACAAGACAAGAACATCGGACTCATGGCTTGAGTGACATCCGCCGTCGGAAATTACCAAAAAGTACGATCTTTTACCCCCCCTTCTTGGGTTTCTTAAGAATCGTGGCAAAATGATTTTATGCACGTGGCGGGGATGAAGCAACAGCGAAATGGGTCGAGAGCCCCACGTGCGACTGGTGAGCGGTCAGCTGTTCTTGCATGTCGAAAATATTGCGTGGTGCAATGTTGACTTGGAAAAGGAGAGAGAGAGAGAGAGAACTGCGGGGGGCCACGTGTCAAATTCACAGAGCATTTCCCTTTGACTTGTCGTGCTATATTGTTCTTTCCAAATCTCTATGACGCATGACATGACGATAATAAATTAATATTACAGCTTGGAAAAACAACATGATGTCTTTTTTTTTTTTTAAGTGGTTTAGTGATTTGGGGAACCGATGAAACAATTTTTACGGCCTTTGAATTTCCTTTGGACTATCGACCCCCCTCCCCTCCAAAAAAAAAAAAAAATTCCTTTGGACCAATTTAGAGTTTTGCGAGTCAAAATCGAAGGGTCCGTTTTTTTGTTACCATCCAGCCATCGTTGGTGACTTTGATCAGAATGACCAGATCCTTTTCTTTAACCCTAGCTCTCCTCCTTGCGGACTAGTGTTTTGGTTTACATGGCGATGAGTTGATCTTCATTTCACTGAAGTTCAAACCTTGAGGACAAATTAAGCATCCAAACAAATCGGGTGACCGAGCAAATAAAGGCAGCATCTCATTGTTTTCGACACGATAAGTTTGGCTCCAATCGACCTCGGTCATATGTATTTCGGAGGACTTCAGACGAAATGAACGGACGTTATTGTTCTCTGAGGTATTGAGATATTTTCTCCATAAAGTGTAGTCCTCGCCATTTATATAGCTCATGCGTGGAGACCACAAAATTAATGAGATCAACAGCATGGTCCCCCACCCAACACGTATTATGGCCAAAGGTAGATGAAGACATGGACAAAGCGGTACGTGGCTCGTGAACCAGTGAGGAACGAGACATGTTGTTATGGTCACAATACATGCACAAGGGTAGCTATCGAAGGTCTTGATCGTATTAAGTTTCTCAAGACTGGCCATCCGTCGAAACGGAAAACGAAAGAAATGGAACTCTAGAGGGGGGAGGCAAACGTCCAAAAGACGAACGAGTTCTTTGATCGGAGATTACTACTGCCTATGACTGTTCGCCGGCAGCGAGGAAAACGCTGATAGAGGCTAGAACGAAAGATTGTTCTTCGCCGGTATGCATCCCGAGCTTTTAGATTGCCGCCGTCAACGAGACGAAGAAGGCATGCGGGCCGAGTGCACACAAGCACGGCTCGAAGAGAGAGGAGAAGGAAAGAGTGTGTATACCTGGAAGCGCCAGAGGAGGTCGGAGCTGGGGCGGACCTTGAAGCGGTTGTCGTAGAAGTTCTGGCGGGCGGCCTCGACCTCGGCCCGCTCCTCCGGGGTGCCGGCCTCCGGGTCGAACTCCCATATTTGACGCCCCGCGAAGTTGTTCAGGCTGAACAGGTTGGGGTCGTTCGCTCCCTCTCCGATCTTCAGCTTCCACATCTTGCTTTTTTTTTTTCTCTTGTGAACGTAAGTCGAGCGAACAAGAATTAGGGTTCCGAGAGATCGAGCCGGAACTTGATCTCAGGAGATCACCAACCAGCAAGAAAAAGGAGGAGGAAAGTGAAGAGCGGGTGGAGTTTCGATGAAGATAGCGAAGCGGGGGGGAGGGCCTTTATATAAGCCGGGGAGTTTTAATGAACCTCGTCGCACTTTGGAAACTTTCACGTTAGTATTATATCAAATAGAAACGAAAGTGTATAGTAGCCTCTGTTTGAACACAAGCTGCGATTTCAAATAGAGAAAATAAAGGGTCGTTGGTGGCAACTAATAATTTCAGACAACCCCACCCCCAACAAACGCAAAAAAAGACAAAAACAAAAAAAAAGGAATATAATGCAGAGAGTAAAAAGCGATATGGAAAAAAGCAATGTCAACTGTTTCCTCCTTTAATTTTCCGTATTGTCCTTCAATCTTGGTCGCGAATGAATGAATGATCTGAAAAAATATTTTGTTAAAAGCGATTGTTTGTGTTGCTTGCGAAGCTGAATAAAAATAATAAAAATAAAATAGTTCCATCACCCACAAAAGTATTCAAGCGTAAATTGTCGTCGATAATGAAAACGTTTTCGATTGACTAGTTATTTCATCCGATGCAAATTTTCTCTGAATAAAAGGAGCTCTAATATCCTCTTAGGATTATGTCTTCCTATTTAGTATGAATTATGCTTCTCATTTTCTAAATCGACTCGCTTGGTGCTAATCAGAAGGTCCACCTCAAAAAATTTAAGTCATTAGGCAGACAAAGATTGTACGTATATAAAGAGCATGTAGACAAACAAAGTGGGATATAACATCATATGAGCTCCGCAAACAAGTGATGCAGGACATAAAAAGCGTATAGACCACTCTCACGTTGAGGCTGAATTAAGAATGACTTGTGCAATTTGACGAGGGGGGCCCCTCATATGCGAAATAATCGGAGATAGTACCTATGTCTGATACAATATTAGGAAGACTGACCTAAAAAATTAAACTAGAATGTACAACGTGTTTAATTCACTTTGATGCTGTTTTTTTCTTCCAACTTTTCTCGGTGGCCTTTGGGCACAACGAAAGCCAGGAAGCGGCACCTAGTTGGAAGGAAGGTCGTAGATAGTGGACTCTACTTTTGTATATTATTCAAAACAAGAAAGGGTATATATGTACTTGCGTACGCGACAAATATTGTTATCTGGTGCGTGTATTTATGTATGCACGTGTGTATATTTTATAAATATATGTATTATATGAAAAATTATGAAAAAAATTGTAAACCTATTAGATTTAGGATTTTTATGACAATTATATATATATATATATATATATATATATATATCTTTTCTTTGCATTTAAGCCCTTGATATCATCATCTATACTTGGCACGCACCAACGTAAATCGGCACCGTTAAGAATCGACTTTTCCATCTTTGTCCTCACAAGTCACGAGGAAAGATCGATTGAAAACTAAACGATATTTATGGCTTTGCCTAAGAAGATGGCCAATAAATATCAACCACACCGTTTGGCAGATAAGTAGTCCTTTATGGGAGTCACTCCTCCCCTGAAGTTCGAAAAGATCAACAGCCAGGATGGTACAGAAAATCGGGGTTGTCAGCTCCGTCGCGTGCAATCATGAAATGCCGGGTCATCGATCAAACTAAATAATTTCGACGAACGGATGTATTACATTTTGATTTTCTCCTATGATATGTGGTCATCATGTAAGATATAACTAGCGTAACTGTTTTTTAAGGTAATTTCTTCGAGTTAGGGTTTCTTGAATCTCATTTTCATTGGGGTGGGGGGTTGTTTTGAGAACCTCAAACACATATTATTAGCTCGGTTTTGTCAACAGTTTAAGCCAATAAAGACCGGATCTCAACATAAATTCATTTGCATGAAGACAAAACCTAAAAACCAAGCAACCTTAATGCTTTGAAAATAAAGAATTACACAAGGTTATCAATGCAAGCATTAAAAACTGAAGTTTTATCATGATACTCTATATTATCACATTTTTCGGTTCATACATGATCTTTAAATCAGTCTAGCTTGATGAAGAAAACCAATGAGTCAAGCCAATCATGTTACTTCCTTGTCGGAACCCTACCACACAACTGATGTTTTTCTTTTATAAGAAAAGGTTTACCGAACCATCAAATAAAAGGGTAGAGTCAACATAAACTCTGCATTTTACTTTCGGACAAAAGTTTCTGACTGGAGCACCATTTTCATTAATTATTACAAATTAATGGAGGTAGGTGCCTTCACGGTTTGAGCAAGTCCTGCCAGCATTAATACGTGCGACTGAAAAAAAAAATGGAGTGGCGAATAAATCCACGGAACGAGCATGATAAAAATAGAAAATTAGACCTACTCTTATCTCACCCACCTCCCTAAATTGTCGTGTAATTTCAGTATTTCTTCTTAAAAGAGACGACACGTGTATTTTTCCAAATGATTAACCCGTGATGCTACCGATTGGCTTGATAGTTAAGGAGCAAATTCAGCATGCGTCCCGATTAAGCGCACGGTATATAAGTTTGATCGCCTGCCGAGTGCTGGCAATCCCTTGTTTGGACCACTCAGCTCTATCTCCGGCTCGTGGGTCTCGAGAAACCTTTAAAACTTATGAGATATCATCTGGACCTTCGCCCAATGAAAAGTTCGATCCTCGTCAAATGAAAACAAAGAAATCGCCCGACGCGTTAAGATATAAAATCAAAATTCCTGCTGTGTTTCAACCGGTCAAACTTGCCAACAGTATGATCCAACATTACTTAGATCGCTCTTACTCTATGATCGGATCAACTTCTTCTTCTTTTTTACTCTTGGGGTCATCACTCGCTGCTGGATACGCCCTCACGTTTCGTCGCAATCAAGAGAGAAGCTCAAAGTTGCTGGGCCGTGCCGAGGACTTTTTTTTTTTTCCATGGAGCCTCGTGCTTTGACCACGCTTGTCTTGTTCCTTGTTCGTGCCTTTTCTTAATAGCAACTGAGTAGAGGCATAAAATTATTGAGATGTGATTCATACTCCTCATCGATAGAAAGTCACGGGGTGTCGCTCTCCGACGAGCGGGTGGCTGTACTGGGGGCCACCTCGGCGGGAATTGCAGAGGACAGCGCTCCCGAGACGCGGGAGGAATTTTGTGATTTAAGTTTGTATTTTATTAGTAGTTTGAGCTTGAACTCAAAAATAGCGACTGTACATATGTAATCTCTATGTCTTACAATTGACAACTATAACGAAGAGGTATGATGTGTTAATTACCGTGAAATCTTTTGCTAAATGTAGCTCTAATTTAAGAGTGAATAAGAATAAAATTATGTGTGTTAATATTACTTTATTACCTTTATTCTATACTCCGTCTTGCTTGTGCGCCTAACCCTAATTAAAAAAAGGAAAGTAGCTTTCCGATTCGATCTTTGGTCGTGGGATAACGCCAGCAGAGCGCACCATGGTCGCCGATGTGGCGTTCACTTTGACTCGAGGGATAGAAATGGTCGAGTGAGCGATGCAGAGCACCTCAGACTTGACCTCGCTTACTTCGGACAATGATTCCCGCTCCTCGTTATCTTCGACCGTGGGTGGGGCCGGACCACCACGCCCCTCGGTCAACATTGGCCGGCGCTCGACTCATGTAACCTGTCAACTTCATGATCCATTCGCTCGAAGGATCTTTCTTTTTTACTAGTTTTTTTGGCTTTGCTTTCGACGTGGATGATGTTATTGGCGCAACCACCCTTGGGACAAAAATCGATTAAACAAAATGGCGAAACTATTAATTTCCGTCGTTGGTGGAGGCAACCCTTGACTGGTGTTTCGTCGTGCTTCTTGTGCACAGCGCTGGAGTGAGCACTGTTTGGTTTCCGTCGCCGACCCAGCTTAGCGTGTGGAATTTTTGGGTTCGATGCAAAGAATTTTGGAAACTCTTTTTGATGCATTCCACCGCCCCCATCATCGGACGGAGGCGGGGCTGCGGCGACGGGGAGAGCGACGACGGGCTTGGCAGCGATGCCGACAGCGACGGGCAAGAAAAGGGCACGTGTCCTTTGTCGGGATGAGGCGACAGTATTCTCGCCGGGTACAGAACCTAATTGAGTTCACATGTGCTGATTTTTTTTTTTATTTAGGTCAAACGTCTTGTGCTCACTTTTATTTATTTATTTATTTAGGTCAAACTTGTGCTCACTTGGGACCGTCGGAATTTCTCTTTGTTCCGACCCAAAAAAAAAAGAGAGAGAACGTTTTCTGTAAATGGGGTCTTTCTGCAAACAATGTATTTCGGAAAGAGGGACCAGATTGAAATTTCCGCCTAATCATGATGGGTTGGTGAGCTTAAAGCACGCCACTAAGATCACTCGTTAGCAAAGACCCGACGAACGATGTCAAGTCACAGTCAAATTGAATACACTCAGTTCAGACCCAATTTTTTATTTTTAATTTTTTCGCTTGGTCGCAAAAATCTGGTGGTGGTGCGAATGTGAATCCCATAAATGTCGTTACTTTACTAAGACGTGCTTATGACAAGGACTTGTGAACTCAATTTGTTTTTGGTAGTCTGTTTAGATTCCAAACAGGTTCGGGGTGTTCCACTCAATTAAGAGACTCTTCAATTTCTTCCGAGAGTCGTTTTTTGGGTTAAGATTATTCGAAATAAATGAAAACAGAATGTGTGATTGATTATTTCAGCGAGATCGCAAAAGGAAGAAGCTAATGCAGTTAGCTCCAACAGGCTGCTTTCACTTCGGGATAAATTACAACGAGAAGTTCTCCCCCCCCCTTTTGTTGTCCGACACAAAAAAAAAAAAAAAAAAAGGAAGCTACATTTGTCGTAAAATTATGTATGTTAAGTCGGTACGAGGACAAGTGAACCCATTGAACGTTGCGGTGCCTTTGCTCACAGCATCGAGACAAAGATTGTTGTGTTAAAAGAGCCGTATTGTGTCATTTCGCGCTAAAAAGTACGGATTATTTCCCTTTCGGAGGAACTTCAATAAGTGTTGTAAGTATTGGAAAATAGATGATAAGAAAATATTATTATTCACATAACTTGTTGGTAATTTATCAACACATTCATGAATTTACCAAATTTTGTTATAGTTTGCAAACTAGTAATTTTTATACTAACTTATCACTTTTTTGTTTGCATAGCTTATCAATGCTTCACACGTACTAACGTTGTAAAAGAAATTATTGATCTAAATTCGAGTGTTTTGCAATTTTTTTACCCATTAAATTAACCATTAGTTTTAGATTACCAACTTTCATTCGAGCTACTTACCAATGTTAAATTATTCTTCTCATTTACAAATTTTTCTATTGAGTTATTAATTTTGATCTGCCTTGGTTGCTAGTCCTATGCATTTACTCGGTCTTTTAGAGGTTAGCGACCTAAATTAGCGCAATTCACCAACTTTTCTTGTCATTCACAATCTTTAATTCGTTTCTTAGTAAAGCATAACATTTTCCAACTTTTCAAAATAAATTATCAATTTAATTACAGTGACTTACTAAATTTTCTCAAATTGAGTTATCAATTAATTTTGGGCTACTTAACGGCTATTTTAGCTACTTAACAAGTTTACTTTGATTTTAATTAGCACAACTTTCCTATCTTTTACCAAATATTTACCTTTCTTAATTAGACGCTATCAACTTTAATTTCAGTAATTTATCAATCAACTGATTTTGAATTATTTTCCAACATTTATTTACATTTTATAGTTTATGAACTTCTCCATTGAGTTGTTTAATGAGGAATAAGTAGGAAGTCACCCAAATAGATGTGGCAATTTCATATAATGGTTCACAAATATATGGTGGTGGTAAGAATGTTAAATAAAAGTTACTATATAATAGAAGACTCTCGTAAAAAATAAGAGAAGTTAATATTTTAAAATAATGAAAAAAAATCCCAAATTAGAGTTAGTAACACAAAATTATTGGTGATATAATCGTAGAAAAGAGTTAATAAGTAAGGAAAATAAGAATATGAACCTGATAAAAAATTCATAGCATAAAAAAAATAAACGTCAGTAAGCAACTCAAATGATAATCGATAACAAAAAAATTAGTTGCTAACGTAATTAGCAAAAATTTGGTAAATGACACAAAAAGGCTTATGATTTCATATAATAATCAGTAACCCTAAACTTAAGACACGACTCGCTGGAAAAAAGAATAACCAACTACTTTTTGTCGAACGTTTTAATATCCCTTGCTTCGATAGTATGTAGAGTGAATGAGTGAGAAATCTTGCTCTAATTTTTTTTTTAATTGAACCGTGAATTTCAACGAGGTTTTATTTAGTCAAAAACCTTACTAAAATTCACACTTAAAATCTATAAAGACGTGAGAAGATGATGTTTTCAGCTATCGTTTGCCTCCGTCGCTCGAAGCAGTGATCACTGATCGGGGCACGAATTCGTCGGTGGAGATGTCGGACCGTCAAAAATGGAGAGCGCCCCAACATTTTCAAGACTTGGCGGTGGAGACCAACCACTTTGTCTTCTCCTCCCCTTTATAGATACAGAAAAATCTTATATTTATTTGCTTTCCAAGCGAAAAAAGTTTTTATTGTCCTAACGAGTATCCTCTGATGACCGTGAATTCTCTTCCCGTTTTGGCTGTCCGTCTCTGGCCGAACCAGATATGCCAAAGTTCGGAGAACCTTTCCGTAAGAATACTAATTGGCGAAACAGAGACATTCCGAACCGTGGGTGCCTGTCCGCTGTCAAAGATGGAGGACCTTTTTTCTCGTGCGGAGAAGGGGAGAAGAGGAGAGGAATAATCGATGATGAAAGTACGGGATTTAGTTACGGAGGACGGGAATTGCAAAAAATAATCGAATACTAACTAAATTCCAAACGAAAAAATTCGTTTCTCACAAAAAAAAAAATGTCGCGCTACGCCGCACCGCGTTACATGAAACTTATAAACATGCTATTCGATTTTGGGATCTCACAACATATCAATTTCATAATAACAGGTGGATTCCGGCATGAACTGGTATGCTAGGTATCGCGTCGCACGAGATTCTTTTTTTTTTTTTTTTTTGAGCCCGTGCTTCTAGTCGGCTTTGGTATAGATGTACATTAGATGCTTTTTTTTTAGCCCGTGCTTCTAGTCGGCTTTGGTATCAATTTCATAATAACACATTAGATGCTTTTTTTTTTTTTTCTGGCCAAATCATTAGATGCTTTGCCTCGCTGAAAACGTGCTTTGATTTGTTAAAGTAGGGGAATGAGCATATTGATCGTACTGTCGCACGTGCGGTTGGCTGGGATAATTGCACGATCCAATGCGCTCGTGTTTCGCATCACCATTGTCAGTTGCCCACATTTTTTTTCTCCATGTATTAGACATATTCATTCTAAAAAGGGAAAACAGTCACCAAAAACTTGGGAAAATTCCAAAAAAGAGTCATATGTGCCTTCATTTTCTCAAATAAGGATTTGAAACGTCATCATTATCTAAAAAAAAAATATCCGAAGTGCACATTGTTTCAAATAAGGGCCTGAAGTGATTATATTAGTCTTAAAAAAATGCATGAGTTACTTTAGTTAAGGGCATTTTGGTAATTTACTATTTTAGTTTATTTTTCCCTTTTTTCTATTTTTTAAGATATTTAAAAAATCTGGAAAAAAAAAATAGCACAAGCGGCAGGATTGACCTCCCGCTTGTGGCCGTCACCCCACCATCGATGGGGCGGTAGCTATGTCCATCGGGGTCGTCGGCACCTCGGCAAGAGCCACGGCCATCGGCCGGGATTGGAGCAAGGCGGAACAAACCTCCTTTTTTCTGTTTCGATTTCTTTTCTGGATTATTAGATGATGATTTTTTGAATTTCAATATATAGAAATAGAAAGATATAAACTAGAAACAACATCTCTTATGTCAATGACACCAAAGGTATATGAAATGGATGGAATTGTGATATGGCCTACCCCACTCTTGTCCCGGCCGATGACTGCGCCCTCTTCCAGCTCAAGCGAGGGCCTCGCCTTTGGTCGGAGGGGTCATCGGCCCTCGTCGAGGCGCCAACGACCGATGGGGTGGCGACTATAGGCGGGAGGTCGGTTCTCCCGCCTATGTTTTTTTTTTTTTTTGACTTTCTATTTTTCTTTTTTGTTTTAATTTAATGTAACAAAAAATAAAATAAATTTATGTTTTTACAAAAATGCCCTTAATCAACTAGAAAATTTGGCCAACTAGCCAACCGGCAAGGTCAAGCCTTTATTTGAAACAACTATAGCCACTTTAGGCCGTTCTTTGATACAATAATGGCACTTCAGGATCTTATTTAAAACAAAGCCCACTTCATACCCTTATTTGAGAAAATGAGAGTCTTTAGGCACTTTTTTTGGAATTTTCCCCAAGAACTTTAAATTATATTCACTGTAATATTTTTATCACAATCTTTTTCTATGACAGAAATCAAACTTATATGTACGTGGCACATTTATCATAATTTTTTTTTAAACTAAAAACTTCTAGCTTTTACTCGTGTGACACATTTATCCAAAATTATTTTTTTGTGACACTAAAAACCCAAACTTGTAAGCGCGCAACACATATATCCTAAATTTTGAGATAAATGTGTCATACGCAATTTGAAGTAAATGTGTCACATCGGAATCAGTTTGGATTGTTGATGTGACAAAAAAATCAAGGTAAATGGGTCACAATGGACATAGAGTGTGTTTGTTTCAGGGAAAGTATTTTTCGGGAATTGATTTTCAGGGACTTTCGCTCATTTGGTTCGCCAAAAATGACGAGTCAATGAAAAATACTTTTTGGTCAACAAAAATTTCGATGTGTAAAATTCAAGAAAGTGAATTCCTCAATTTGAAGAGGTGAAATACTTCCCGGAATTCTGCTCTTGAGTTTTTTAATATTTTAATTTATTAATTTATTATATTTTCTCTTTTATTTTAATATTTTATTACATTTTAGTTTATCTTTTTTTATTTTATTTTTCTCTTCCCTTGGCTGGTTGTCGTTGAAACAAACGATAGGTACGATCCTCGATTTCTCTGTAGGCATCCCAACCGGCAAATTCCGACACTTTCGAACTGGAAAATCTCGACGCTTAGGACGTGAGCATGTGCCGTTTTGACTGTTGCTCATTCAGGACTGGCCGGACATCCTTGACAATCATTTTGGACACGATGACCAAATTTGGAACGCAACTGACGAGGTACAGCGGTGGTTATATCATAGTTTAAGAGATTCATGCTAATGTTGACAGGGAAGGAGGGAGCATTTACTCATCATCTGTTGTTCGATTGGCTTTGGCTACCGCATCGGCGATAAACTATCTAGTAGTATGACTGCCGTTAAAAAGCCACACGGATTACCCCAATTCGAAAAAAATATCCAAAATTGATAACAAATGACGCATTTACTCCCAACTAACTTTCTTATGGTATAAAAGGAAAAACTAAACCAGTAATTCAAATCTACCCATCCAACCAAAAAAAAAAAAAACCTCAAATCTACCCTCGGTCAGCATTCTGTCAAACATCTTGTTGAGCTGCATGCGTGTTGGCATCGCGGAGGACGATTGCAAGATAAATCCGATGTGAAAATCCCACATCGGTTGATGCATACGCTTCTTAATGGAGGATATGTTTGGGTCAGAAGCATCGGGTATTGTAAGATGAAAAATAATTTGGGATAAACATGTCGTGGATATCAATTGAGAGTTTCTCTTATGAGATGAAAATTAATATGGGATAAATGCTTCGTAGGGGTACCGATTTGGATTTGTCAATGGTATTTATACGACTTCTTGTTATAGTATCATCGATGTAACCATGCATCGACCACCATGTAGATGGAAATAACGCTCGTAAGAGGTCCTATTGAAATCAACAAGTATATACCTATCTGCCATCCACATCACAATAAATATGATATTTCGAAAAGAAGAAGAAAAAATTGCTCATGGAGGGTTCATATGTTTTACCAAATCTAAATATTGCAAACCGAAATTAAAATTGGAAAGTTACTGAATATACCTAAAAATGGTAGAGGAAAGTAGCCTAGAGGATATTGTGTCAACGGGGCCAATTTCAATTTATGCGAAAGCATCTAATCTCTATTGATTATGCGCACATGAAGATCTCGAGACACAAGTACAAGTTTATGTAGGTATCAAGGTACAAGTCTAACTTGCGATGTGCTTGTAGATCTAGAGCTCTATCAAATGTTCAAACTCCATTTGTCAATAAGGTCGGCTACGGATGGTCCATTTCTTTACTTATAATGATCCAGATGATCGTTTGAGAAATCTTTTGATCGAAAGAGTACATAAAACCTTTTTTTTTTTTTTTTTGGCAAATGGTTGAATGCAACTTCAAGTTGCCTAGATCTCTATGAGTTGATATCTTATCTTTCTTGGAGTTCCCTCAAACATTTTTTATTTCGTCTACCATCAAGGACCAAAAAGTTCCTTCATAGTTGATTGTATTGATTAACATAAAAACCGGAGGGCTAAGCATGTCTCCTAAATCATAGTTTCAGTATCTTTTTTTTTTTTTGGGAAACTAGTTTCAGCATCTTCATTAGTTATCATATAATCTCGGTCAATTACGCACCATCATTAATGTTGAAAGTCTTTACCAACCACAACTAACTTAAAGTGGCATCAAATTCATATAGTCCATCTGATTTTTTTTTTGGTCTCACTAACATGTTCAGCTGTCGTGCCTTGAGACCTGGCCCATGTTAAAGATCTAATTTATATGTTCCCATGTGTGATTTTCAATACAGTCAGTAAAGATTGGTTGGACTTTAGTGATTACACGTGCTATTAAGTACCCATTTCCAGCGGTCCAGGCGAGGAAAAATTGGAGAAGACTGGTGAATATCAGTGCCGAGTCGTCGCGGTACAAGTTTGAACTTTGAAGTGACAGATCCAGAAACCCTAAAGACAGGCCAAATTGATTGGAATAATATATAATAAAATGGAACCATTCGAGCCGTCAAAAGTTTCTCTCAGTCCAGCAAATTTTCACGGGAGCCGAAGTTGACAATCAGTCACGATGATTACGTATTCAATTGGTTTAATTATATCAAGTCGGAAATAATCAAGATCGGGAGTACGAATGGTGATTTTGATTGTCGATACAAAGAACAAGGCAAAGAGTGAGTCATGTAGGCAGGTTTCGGATTGCGTAATGAATGAATTTACTGCCGTCGTTTCTTAACTAAGAAGGTTATTACGGTTTATTAAAAATTATTCTCCTCAACATTGGTTGTGCTATGCGGTGTAGGAAGGTCGACGTTCACATCATAGATTTCCAGTCAAAATTGGTTGGATGAGCTCAATTGATAAATACGTGAAATGTATTAGGACTCAATTAGCACAATTAAATAGTTTATGATTGAATTGGTAAAAATGCAACAGATTTTAAAAAAAAAAAATTGCACTTCCTTGCTTGCTTTTGCTTTTCAAGAAGGGTTTGACTATCATTAAAATGTTGAACGTCGAAAGTTGGATTTTGCAGGGTTTTGAGGAGTTGGTGTCAATGACAGACTATTAAAGGAGATTATTGCCTGATAAAACAAACGAAGGACCCGATCACCATGGCAAGTTTACAAAGAAAACAAAAGAAGATGATGAAAAGTCAATTCACGTGCTTTACTTGGCTTAACCTGTTAATTAATATGTGCAATTATGAACTTCCAATTTTCCAAGTTCCTTTTCTTATTAATCAAGCAAATGTTTGTTCCTGGAAAACTGGCATACTTGTCTATCATTCCTATATAGTTCTTCAAGTGTATATTTAAGAGGCTTAACTTTTAACGGACAGTCCAAAAGGAGAAAATTGTCCAAAAAGTCCTAAATATATTGCATTTTTACTTGTTCAATCCTAAACCTTTTAATTTTATCAATTAAATCTTAAACATTTTCAAATTTTACAAATTGAGTTCATCCGGCCAATAGTTGATGTTGACACCGGCCATCCTACTTTGTACGGCCGGTAATTACATGGAAGTGAGGGTGGTCGGCAACCTCGCCGTGCATAGTTGTACAAAAAAAAAAATTAAAGAAAAGAAAAGCAAAAAAAATATATATATTAAAAATATCGATGTTAGCATTGGGGGTGCCATGTAAAATAATTGGCGTTCACATAAGCAAATTTCGACCAAAATTAGTTAGATGGATTCAACCAGAAAAACTTGAAAAGTTTATGACTTAATTGACAAAATTAAAAATATTTAGGATTGAATTAGCAAAAGTACAATAAGTTTAGGGCTTTATGAACAATTTTTGGCCCAAAACCCTAGTGCGCAGATTGATGTTATTTTGAGCACGCCACTACAGTGAAATTGGTAGACCAGTTGTTCTTAGGTAGCGATTCAGCATCAATCGAAAGGAGCAGCAGCATCGTCTCTGTAAATGTGAATCTAGACTTGATCATTTTGGAAGGGATCTTGCAAGGTTCTTTTTTCGATTTATTGAGAAACTATTTAAGCCAAAGATGAAATATCTTTCAAAGCTCTTCAAAATAGTCCTAAATTTTGGGAAAATCATCAAAAAAGTCCTAAACATTTTTCATTTTTTCCAATTCAATTCCAAACCTTTTAAGTTTGCCGATTCAGTCATAAACATTTTACATTTAAGCCGATTCAATCATCAACCTTTTTTGTACCAATTTGATCTTAAACCTCTTGTATTTTTGCCAGTTTAGTCCATCCGGCTAACTTTGAATGACCATCGCTGATGTCGACATCAATGCAATTTTTAATAATATTTTAAAAAAATTGAGTTATTATTTTTTATTTTCTTTCTCTTTTCTTTTTTCTTTCTTTCTTCTACCTCTAGCCGATCGATGAGGCCGGCGAGATTGACCTTGCCTAGCAATGGCGAGCCTCACCAATTATTAGCTATAGATAGAAGAAAGAAAGACAAAATGAGAACGAAAAAAATTAATTTAATTTTTTAAAATTTTATTAATAATTATCCACGCCATCGCTAGCTAGCATTCATGTCAGCCCCAACCGAGCAAAGTTGGCTTGTTGGATTGAATTGACACTAAAAAAAGTTTAAGATTGAATTGGCTCAAATATAAAAAGTTTATGGCTGACTTGGCATAAGTAAAATAGATTTAGGACTTTTTTGAAAATTTTTCTCCTGAACTTTCGATGTTAGTGCATGTACAAGCCAGCCTTTGCTAGAATGTCATATTTTCCAGATAAATTTCATCCAGCTGGATTTGATACCAATAAATTGTGTATGGAACTTAATGTTTATTTCACGTGCTCATAAATAACTTTTGACCCCAAAAAAGAAAAAAAAGGAAATACTATCTAACAAATATAATATAATTCTTTACATAGGGTAGGCCCACAAATATCTTGATCCTCGAGGGAGAGAGATTGGCGCCACATCAAATCGATCAATTTAATTTTATTCGCACAAAGGTGGATTGATTGGAACCTGAAATCAATAGACTTTGATTATGTTCACACCTCACGATTTTATTTGTGGGGATCGCAATCTACGGACTTTGATTATGTTCACACCTAACGATCTAATTTGTGGATCAATTTAATTCTATTCGCACAAAGGTGGATTTTTCCTTCTTCTTTTTTTCCGGCACGACGGGTCGGGTCATTCGGGCTAGCTTTCACGCACTTCAACTCATCTACCTCCCCGAATGATATCGAGAACGCCGTCTGCCACGTCGTCGGCCGGGTGGGATTCATGATTTTACTCTTCAAGTGCCCACTACAATGAAAGCAAACCACGTTGCTATCTAAACCCAACGCTCGAGTTCTAACCAAATTAGTTGCATAGATTTAAGAAAACTTAGAAGCTCTGACCATTGCAGACAACTTCCACCGTCCGTTAATAAAAGAAGTTGGAAAAATTTCAGACCATGAAAAGAAGGATCGATAAAATGATCTACAGAACCGAACCACCCTCGCGTATTAATTGCTTCGACATAGAACAAAAGGTACTTTTTAGGAGAGGAGTTATCAAGTTTCGTCTACGATGTCGCATTTGTCTTGATCAATTACCTACGTATCCACCAAATGCGAGGCAACGTCATCAAAGAGCACGAAAGTTTGAGCTCGATGCCACCGGAAAGTTTTTCACCATTGCCGGATAAGCACGTTGATGTGGTGCATCAAGCGATCAAATTGGTCATGTTAGTTCATTATGTCAATATACCCAGGTGCACACTTAAGAACGAGAATGGCCTGAACATTAACGGATGCAAGACGCAGTTCATCATACCGACTTGCAGCGTTTGGTGAAGAGAAACGGGCGTGTACATGCCTCGTGATCCCGGTCGACAAGCGGTGGTACTTAGACACAGTTTTCAGCATCGAATTCTGCTCTCCATGGTAACGACATAACAGAGGTGGACCTCGAGAAACAAGTACCAGACCGAACCACACAAGCAATCTTCTCACTGCAATTTCATGGCACGAGACAGAGCCTTTTCGAAAGGCTCATGAAAACTTTAGAACTCCGTCCATGAGTAATTCAAAATCATCTCATTTCCCTTGCGCAAGGGAAAGCTAGATCTCAGCTTGCAACTATCTGTCCAGATCAAAGGAAGAAGGCAGAAATGCACGAGAGAAAAGAAATACAAATCCTATCAGATCACATTCTTTTTGCGCATTTCTGATATGAATAGAATAGAAACTATAATTCTACTGTAACCAACAGTAACAGACTTCAGTCATCGTTGACCAGAAAGAGCGAAAGAAAGAGCAGACTTGGTTTCATCTATAAATAACACCCATGCAAAAGAAAATTGCAGCATACAGTTGAAGCAAGGAACAGCAGAAGGCCCGAAGAGAGCACGAGCAAGAAGCAGCATTCTGAACAGATGTCCCTTCTGACCAAAAAAAAAAAAAAAAACAGATGTGTCCCAACCCAGAGTCAAAATGCAAAATTCATTACAGATGCAACCCCGCCGAGCTTTTCATTTGTTACTGGACCTTTCAAATGGGATTGAAGCGACTTGCATCTTTTGGGTCCAGACATCTTAGTTTCAGCCGAGGTACGGAGTACTGCATCAACACCTGTCAGGATCTTCTACTGTGGTTAAAAGCCCCAAATATGACCTGTTCAAGCTTTTCATGTGTGGGAAGCATTGCTAGTTCAGCGGCCGTCATTGATTCCATTAGTTCCACTCCTTTTGCAATGCAACCAGGACCAGGTTCATGCCATCAATTACTTTGCTCAAGGCACTTCTGTCCAACTGTTGATCACCACCTTAACCAGAGCCATTACCACGCTGCCTCTTAAGAGAATCTCTCCTTGGACCATAAGGTCCGTACATATTTGAGCCGCAACCAACTAAAGTAGATACTTTAGCTGGAGATTTAGGATGCCCACTCATAGAAACTGAAGGCTGTTGGCTATTTTGACTTGACAAGCCATTAATTTTCACCTTCTTATTTGATGCAGATACCCCAGCTATCGGACCTCTCGAACCTTGGCCAACTGAAGTAGAAAATTTAGATGGAGGTTTCTCATTCCCACTAATAGAAGCTGAAGAAAATGGTCGTTGGATATTTTGAATTGACAAGCCCTTAGTATTCTGCTTTTTCCAGGATGCAGAAAACCCAGCTTTGGGACCTCTTGGACCGTGGCACACTACAGTAGAAACTTCAGATGGACAATTTCCTTGCGCACTCCTAGTAGCTGAAGAAAATGGCTGCTGAATATTTTGAATTGGCAAGTCACTGTATTTCTGCTTTTCCCCGGATGCAGTGGATGGAACGGGCTGATCTAGTGTCCCTTGGAAGGCAAGGGAACGAAGTGGCGGTACTCCGCGAGGGCCCAGGTGGGGAAGATGTTTCTGTAGGCCGAGTAGTGCAACATGCAGTTCCTCATGAACACACCCATCAGCTCCTGCCAACGTAAAGAAGCATGTCAGCAATTGAATGTCACTGATATTTTCCATTTATAGTTTCTCCAAACGCTGTAAATTTAATGAGACCGAGACGTACCTGTTGAGGGAAATCGCCATCATCCAGTTGACCATTGATCAGGATCTTTGCACCACGGTGAATAGGTGTGGGATCTCTCTCGACCTAATCAAAGCGTCGCCACAAATGTCAATTTTTGTTCTGGAGTTACTGCAAAAAGTTTATAACGCTTCAATAGCGGTTTAACAACTGACCTGCCCAGCATGGATCAAACCCATTATAGCCAGTGACGTATGTATCAAGTTTGTGTGACCAAGAGGCTTGTAAACCTGCAACAAATAACACAAAATGATCCGGTTAGTCAAAGAGAAGTGATGGAACAAACTGTCCGAACACTGGGAAATAGAGACAGACAGACAGACACAGACGAATTACTGATTTGAAGAGGAAACTGACTGAAAACAACCTTTGTGGGGCATGAAAGGTAGCTCTCTCCCCAACCGCCATCTTCATTCTGACCGTCGAGCAGAAATTCAACCCCTCTGCGCACTGCTTCACAGTTCTCGAAAGTCTTGCCGACGGCCTCCAGGGCAACCAGCGCAAACCAAGTGCCATAAATGAAGCAAATGCCCCAGTTGCCATACCTGCATAAGGGGTTGTCGTTGAGTTTATCTCCGTTGGACCATTTCTAAACCTAAACTGGTAAAATTTCACACATCTAACAATCCAGAGATAAAACATACCACGAACCATCGGGCTTCTGAATGTCTAGAATGAATTGAGTAGCAGTCGCAATGAACCTGTCGATCTCCTTCTTCCTGTGCCCAGGGTGTAACTTCCTAAACAGAAGTAGTGCCTGGATTGAAGATGAAGTACACTCCACGTACCTATATCAAATTTGATTAATCATCAGACTAAGTCACAAAGCCAAAGACAATCCACAATGTATGGAGGTCTATACTTTACTTACTCGTACTCAATGACGAGGTCCTCAAGAAACTCCACTGGGTTAAGCAACTGAAGTAGAAACAAGTAGAAGAAAGATTACTATCCGATAGCCAGGGAACCCCTAAGAAATTTGAAAGGAAAATTTAAGAAAATCGAGCAAATACCTCTAGCCATGATCCAGCTCCTGATGGCTCCCAGGCTGACATACCACCATTCTTGTTCTGTACAATTTGTCGATACTTATTAGCGACACTGATGCATGTCCAATGTCCTCAGACAGAGGACTACGGAGGATTAAGCAGAACTTTCTAACTTTCACACATGCTCCTTCCCCTTCTTAAACATGGATCAGTTGTCAATTGCAATGTAACTCACTTATTACCTGTAGAGAGAGGATAACATTGACAGCATCATATAGCTTTTCAGGTTCCATCCTTTCTCCAACAATTTCCGGCGGCATCATAGCGAAAAGAAGGAGACACTGGAATGAAAGAGAACTCGGTTAGGAATAGCCAATTGGATGAAGTCCGGTATTCAACCTGAACATTGGAGAAAAAAATTGTTCACCTTCATGCTTTCTGCTGTGCAATCCGAAACTTGCCATCCATGATCTTTGTCTGAGAAAGCCCATGCACCTTTGGAAATGTGACGGTACATTTTCTTCAAGTCTCCAGAGGGGTTTCGGTCGATCTTTTCGAATTACAGACAAAACAGTTCCAGTCAAATTTATGATTAACGAGAGAAGGTGAGTGAACTCCTCAACTATTTTGAAGAAATAGCTCAAGGACTAAAACACACCTGAGAGTCCTTCAGAAATTCATGTCCTTTCTTAAGGACGGGGCCAACTTCATCAATGAGATCGCTAGCAAGCAACGCTTGAAGGCTGAGACCACAATCCCACACTTGACTTCCAAAGCTCTGCAACAATCGGAAAGTGTTAAACTCTCGACAAATTGAGTAGCTTTTTTATGTTAAGAAACCAAAAGGCTAAAGATTTTCTTTCGACGGCTCTGTTTTCGGTAGCTATAAAGACAAACCTGCATCTTAATTCCATCTTCCCCAACCCAGACATAATCTGGGACTCTGGCTAGATGCTTCTTAAAAGCTTCCCCATTTGGATCCTCGACCCAACAAGCAAGCATCATCAGTGGCTGTTCAATTTAATTAGATAGCAGAGTATTAGAAACACCATACATGTCGTTGCGCATTAACTTATCAGAAACCGTTCAACTCTTTTATTCTTGGTACTGGCATTACCTTTTCCACACAACCGATGGTAATGTATCTGCTGTTTTCATCCTCATAATGAATGTGCTCCATCGTTTTCCGAATGGCAACATCCCTAATCTTCTTGAATGGCCACCACTTGAGAAGAGGCTCAGTGCCAAAGTAGAGAGCGTCCCACATGAGGGTCTGCAATTTCGTGTGAGGATAATGTGCATCTTCCTGAAACAACCATCGGAATCCATTCAGAACACCCGTGCGACTACATCACAATTTGATCACTTGACAAAACAGGTGATCTATCCAACTTACTGCTGCGCATAAGTGGCGGATTCTCCACCACGAGATCTGATCGTAAGGTTCGTTGTAGATTTCTTCTCTGATTTGCTTGATGAGAGGGGTGATGGGACCAACAAACTTCTTCCCGTAGAGGTACGACATGGGCATGTAAGTCAGACGGCAGTAGCAGAACATTTGTGCTGCGATAAAGTTTACAGCGCAAACAAGAATCAGAACAAGCAAGCCTCGGTCAAAGCCAATTCAGCATCGAATAGAAGAAAACAGAATCCTCTTGTCAGAGGCAGAGAATAAGAAAGTTCGTTCGGGCATTAAGCCAAGCAAGTTGCACACCTGGACTCATGAATGAAGGGAAGTCCCAAAACTCTGGGGGCATTGGGTGGCTTCCAACCCATTCATAACAGCCAATGATCTACGAGGAAGATGTCCAAGTCCAACCGTTAAAAACCAGTGCAATTATGCAATTTCGCTCAAATGGAACGAAGTCGTTATAGATTTAATCACGATCGAGCATTTAAAAGTACCGCGAGCCAAGTTTTTCCCCAGGAGGCGGTTTTGGTGGCACTGCCGTGGTCGAGGATCCACTTCCTCCCTCTCTCACAAGCATTGTCGAGGCCTCCATCAGGACCTTCACCGAGGAGACGCATGCAGACATAGTTGAGGACCGTCCCGATCATCGTACTGTGGCCTTCAATGTGCAATCCCCAGCCACCATCTTCGTTCTGCAACACACACCCAATCATTTTCAGAAACTTGAGCTTGACGCAACAGTCTTAATCCATATCTAACAGCTTTAATAACCTCGTAAAACAGAGGCGGTTCGGTCTTAGATGTTCGATGTTACCTGATGGTAGTAAATGTAGCGGAGGATCTCCCTGCGATGCTCGGCATGGAAAACGGTGTTGAGATATCCGGTCACGTACAGACTCATGACCTGCAAAATCGCGAATCCCAGTTCCGATCATCACAATGAACAATTAAAACAGAAAAAATAAAAAAGGTACGACTTTACGACGCGAGTCGTTTGGCCGAAGAAACCAATCGGTGGACGGATAATCACCAGGGGAGGGAAGTAGAAGGCGATGGGGCCAGCGTTCTCGGCAGGCCAGTGGCCATGGCTGGACTGCAGAGCCGACCAGAAGCTGACGGAACGCCGGACGGCGGCGGTCGCCTTCTCATGGGTGATCTCCTCGCCGTCCTCGATCTTGACCGGAGGGATCGTCTGCTTGAAGTTCTGCTCCCTCAGGTACTGCAAACGGGGTTAAAAAAAAAACCGCCAAATTAATTGGACGTTGTCCGACCAAAAAAAAGAAAAATTGGGACGTTGGAAAAAAGTCAAAAGTCAACGGACGCCCAGTAGGCACAGTGGGCTCCATCTAGTTTTACAGGTCCTGGTGGGCCCAGGGAGTGTAGTGCAAAAATATAAATAAATCTTGGCCGTCTGATGTCTTAATATTCAACCCTGGTCCCACTTAAAACCCAAGGTCCAGATGGAAATCTAAAGTGCTGACGCTGACGCTGTGTGTATTATATCCATACAGACAGTCATACGGCGGCGGTCCACGCCGAGAACAAGTTTTAAGCGAATCCTGAGAGAATGACTAGCCGACATGGCGGCTGCTGCTACTGCAACAGTAATAAACATTTTGATCACAAGAATCTGAGCAACGCCCAACTCTGTCTTAACGTGTAATAAACAATCGAGATGGTGTCCGAATTGCTCTTTTCTTTTCTTTTTTCCCCGGCCGCATACCCTTTTGGACTTAACCAATCAGGTGCGGGGCCACGTCGTGTTTTGGAGCAAAGATAACATTGACAAATCTGTCGTTAAAAATTTTAAAAAAAAAAAACCACAATCTTTGTTCTCTAATCTCCATATGCGATCTTCTTCTTTTGTCCCATCTTTTGGACCATGATTGCTTAGAAGCAAGAGCAAAATCCAGGAATGGCTTCTAATTCTCACGGAAGTAAAAAAGTGGTGGTTGGTGAAAAAGGAGAGGTTGCAGAAACGAAAGTAAAAAAAAAAAAATTACGTCATCAAACAAGACAAAAAAAAACGTTGGACTGGCTTCGTGGGGAAAATCACCAAAAAAATGCGATCTTTTGACTTATGATGCCGTATTGTGCATTACGAATTTCTAAAACGCACGACACGACAAGAGTAAATTAATATCACAGCTTGGGAAAACAATACCATGTCTTTTTTTTTATAAAGTGGTTTATTGATTTGGGAAACTGATGAGATAGTCTTTACGGTCTTTGATTGCCCTTTGGACCTATTTATTTAGGGTTTGGTGGGTCAAAATCAAAAGGGGCATTTTTTTCTTTTTTTCTAAGTTGACGTGCCGACAAAAAACCTGATGGAAAATATGTTTCCATCCAGCCATCGCTGGTGACTCGATCAGAATATGACCAGATCCTTTTCTTTAACCCTAGTTCTCCTCCTTGCGGACTAGCGTTTGATTTACATGGCGATGAGTTGATCTTCATTTCACTAAAGTTCAAGCCCTGGGGACAAATTGAGCATCCAAACAAATCGGACACCGAGCAAATAAAGGCGGCATCTCATTATTTTCGACATAATAAGTTTGGCTCCATTTGACCTTGGCCATAAAAATTTCGGGCACCTTACTTGATGAGTGAATTGATGTGTAGGACGTTACTATTCTTTAAGGTGTTGGGATATTTTCTCGATAAAGTTTAGTCCACGCTGCCTTTATAGCTCATGCGTGAAGCCCACAAAATTAATGAGATCAACAGTATCGTCCCCCACCCAACACAAGATAGATGAAGAAATGGAGAACGTGGTACGTGGCTCGTGAACAAGTAAGCAACGAGACATGTTGTTATATGTTAACAATACACGCACACGGGTAGCTATGGAAGGTCTTGATCGTATCAAGTTCTCAAAGAAAGGAACTCCAGCGGGAGGCAAACATCCTAAACGAACGAGATCTTTGATCCGAGATTACTACTGCTTATGGCGTTCGTCAGTAGCGAGGAAAATAAATTCTCTGCGAAGCCGATAGCGAGATACGCATCCCGAGCCTTAGATTGCCGCCGTCGACGAGACGAAGATGGCATGCGGGCCGAGTGCACACAAGCACGGCTCGAAGAGAGAGAGAGAGAGAGAGAGAGAGAGAGAGAGAGAGAGGAGAAGGAGAGAGTGTGTATACCTGGAAGCGCCAGAGGAGGTCGGAGCTGGGGCGGACCTTGAAGCGGTTGTCATAGAAGTTCTGGCGGGCGGCCTCGACCTCGGCCCGCTCTTCCGGGGTGCCGGCCTCCGGGTCGAACTCCCATATTTGACGCCCCGTGAAGTTGTTCAGGCTGAACAGGTTGGGGTCGTTCGCTCCCTCTCCGATCTTCAGCTTCCACATCTTGCTTTTTTTTCTCTTGTGAACGTAATTCGAGTGAACAAGGGCTAGGGTTCCGAGAGATCGAGCCGGAACTTGATCTCAGGAGATCACCGACCAGCAAGAAAATGGAGGAGGAAAGTGAAGAGCAAGCGGAGTTTTGATGAAGATAGCGAAGCGGAGGAGGGTCTTTATAGAAGCGACGAAGCACCGGGCGGAGGAGCACGTGCCCCACGGGCTTGGCTTAGAACAAAGGCTATTACCAGACAGAACGTGGAATAAAACAGATAAATGAACCTCGTCGCACTTTGGAAACTTTCAATTTAAAATAAAAAGGAAAGTATATAGTAGCTGTTTGAATATAAACTGCGAATTTCAAAGATAAAAAGGATCGTTGGTGGCAACTAATGATCTAAAACAAAAGAAAGAAAGGAAGCAAAAGACAAAAAGGGAATATAATGCAGAGAGATTTATGGCTTGAGAGAATTTGAGCTACGCTTTTCATTTTCTAGGTCGACTCGCTCGATGCTAATCAGAAGATTGCGACTCAAAAATTTAAGTCAATACGTGAAATGAACGTGTGTCCAATTTTACGAGCGGGGAGGCCCTCATATACGGAATGAATTAAGACAGGACCCGCCTCCGATATCATATTAGAAAAATCAACCTAAAAATTTAAACTGGAATGTAAAACGTATTTAAATCAGGTCTCACACTATTTTTGTCTTCTAACTTTTCAACGAGAGCCAGGAAGCGGCACCTGCATGGAGGCAAGGTCGTAGATAGTGGACTCTACCTTTGTGTATTATTCGAGACAAGAAAGGTTATTCGTGTACTTGCATATGGGACAAATATTGTTATCTGGTGTGTGTATATGTCTGTCAATTTAGTCCTATTAATCTTTTAATTTTATCAATTCAATCATAAACTTTTTATATTTGTATCAATTCAGTCATAAATCTTTTTTTATACCAATTTAATCCTAAAACCTTTTATATTTGTGCCAATTTAGTCGGTCGGTGATGACTTAAATAATTTTTAATAATATTTGAAGAATTTGAATTATCTTTTAATTTTCTTTCTTTTATTATTTTATTCTTTTCTTTCTCTTTCCTTTTTTCTTTATTAAAAAAGTAAGAAAAAACATACTATTAAAAATTATCCACGTCATTGTCGGCCCGCCAAAGTTAACCGCATGGACTGATTGGCACAGATGCAAGATGTTTATAACTTAATTGACAAAATTAAAAAGATTTATGAGTGAATTGGTCAAAGTACAATAAGTTTAGGACGTTTTTGATAATTTTCCCTCCACGTGTCATTTTCTGTCTTTTTCTTTGCATTTAAGCCCTTGATATCAGCATCTATAGTCGGCACGCACCAGCATAAATCGGCACCATTAAGAATCAACTTTTGTGTCTTTGTCCTCACAAGGAAAGATTGATTGAAAACTCAACGATATTTTATGGCTTTGCCTAAGAAGACGGCCAATAAATACCAACCACTCCGTTGGGCAAGAAAGAAGGCCTTTATGGGAATCATTCCACCGCCGAAGTTCGAAAAGATCAATCGCCAGAACGGTACAGAAAATGGAGGTTGTCGGCTCCGTCGTGTGCTATCATGAAATGCCGGGTCATCAATCAAACTGAATAATTTCAACGAACGGACGTATTACATTTTTATTTTCTCACGGGAAATGCGGACATTAAGTAAGATATAACCAGCACAACTGTTGTTTTTTAAGGTAATTTCTTCGAGTTAGGGTTTCCAAGGGCGGTGTGTAAGAACCTCAAACACATATTATTAGCTCAGTTTTGTCAATAGTTTGTCTTAACATAACTCTGTTAGCATGAAGATAAAACCTAAAACCTAGCAACCTTAATGCTTTGAAAATAAAGAATCATACTCAAGGTTAGTCAATGCACGCATTAAAAACTGAGGCATTATCATGGTATTTATTGAACTTCTTTCAATAATGGAGCATTACTTTATGTTATCGCATTTTCGGGTTCATACATGATCTTTAAATCAGTAGATAAGCCAATCATGTTACTTCCTTGTCGGAAACCCTACCACACAACTGATGTTTTTCTTTTCAAAGAAAGAGCAAAGCCAACAGAAATTCTGCATTTACTCTCGGACTAAAGTTTATGACTAGGGCACCATTTTCATTAATTATTGCAAATTGATTGTGGTAGTTGTCTTCACGGGTTAAACAAGTCCTGCCCGCATTATTGCGTAACGCCAAAAAAAGAAATGGACTAGCCATTAACTCCACGGAACGAGCACGATAAAAACAGAAAATTACACCTACTTTTTTATCTCGCCCGCTTCCCTTACTTGTTGTGTAATTTCAGTATTTCTTCTTGAAAAAGACAACACGTGTATTTTTTTTGTAATGATTAACCCGTGACGCTGCAGATTGGTTTGATAGTTAAGGCGCGAATTCATCGTGCGTCCCGACCCGATTAAGCGCGCGATATAAGTTCGATCGCCCGCCGAGTGCTGGCCATCCCTTGTTTGGATCACTCAGCTCTATCTCTGGCTCGTGTGATATCGAGAAACCCGTAAAGCTCATGAGGCATCACCCAGACCTTCACCTAATGAAGAGTTCAATCCGCGTCAAATGAAAACAAAGAGATCGCGCGACGTATTAAGGCATAAAACCACAACTCATGCTGCGTTTCAACCGGTCAAACTTGGTAATCGCTCTGTCTCTATGCTCGGATCAACTTCTTCTTCTTTTTAACTCTTGGGGTCATCACTCGCTACCAAATACGCCCTCACGTTTCGTCGCAATGAAGATAAGAAGCTCAAAGTTGCTGGCCGTGCCCAGGAATTTTTTTATGGAGATTTGTGCTTTGACCGCGCTTGTCCTGTTCCCTGTTTGTGCCCTTTGTTAGTAGCAGTTGAATAGAGGCATAAAATTATTGACATATAATTGATACTTCATGTCGATGGAAAGTCGTAGGGTTCCGCTCTCTGGTGAGCGGGTGGCAGTCCCGAGGGCCGCCTCAACTGGGATTACAAGGGACGGCGCTCCCGGGACGATGAAAAATTTTTATAGTTTGAATTCATATTTTAGGTAATTTGAGGTTACGCCATGAATAACAACCATACGTATAATTTCTTTTTCTTGCAATTGAGAGTTATAATAGAGAAGTATGATATGTTAAATACAGTAGAATCTTTTGCTATATGTAGATTTAATTTAAAAGTAAATTAGGATAAAACTTTATATTTCGATTTTACTTTCTCGTTCTTACTCTATATTCTCTTTGTGTTATGCACGCCTAATCCTAATTTAAAAAAAATAGCTTTCCGATTCAATCTTTGGTCGTCGATGTTGCGTTCGCATTGACTCGAGAGATAGAGACCGTCGAGTGAGCGATGCAGAGCACCTCAGACTTGACCTCGCTTACTTTGATGATTTCCGTTCCTCGTTATCTTCGACCGTGGGTGGGGCCCGACCACCACGCCCCAAGGTCAACATTAGACGGCGCTCGACTCATGTGGCATGTCAACTTTATGATCCATATGCTCGAAGGATCTTTTTTTTCTTTTTCTTTTTCTTTTTTTGGCTTTGCTTTCGACGTGGATGATGTTATTGGCGAGACCCTTCGGACAGGGTCGATCATATGAAGTGGCGAAACTATTAATTTCTGGCGTTGGAGGGGGAAACCCTTGACTGGTGTTTCGTCATTACTTCTTGTGCACCACCGCTGGAGTAAGCACTGTTTGGTTTCCGTCGCTGACCCACCCTAGGGTGGAATTTTTTGTGTTTGATGCAAAGAATTTGGAAACTCTTTTTGATGCATTCCACCACCCCGTGATCGGACGGAGGCGGGGCTGCGTCGTCGGAGCAGGGACGATGGGTTTGGCGGCGATGCCGACGGCAACGGCGGGCGAGTAAATGGCATGTGTCCTTTGTCCCAACCCAAAAAAAGCGAAAATCTCTTTGTCCTGTTTGCTTTTTCTGTGAATGGGTCTTTCTGCAAACAATTTATTTTGGAAAGAGGGGCCAGATTGAAATTTCCTCCTAATCATGATGGATTGGTGAGCTTAAAGCACGCCACTAAGAGTCTAAGACCACTCATTAGCAAAGACTCGACAATGTCAAGTCACAGTCAAATTGAATACACTAAGACCCCATTTTTTATTTTTATTTTTGCTTGATCGCAAAAATCTGGTGGTGGTACGATTGTGAATCCTATGAATGTCATTAGTTTACTAAGACTTGCTTATGACAAGGACGTGTGAACTCAATTTGCTTTTTGGTAATCTGTTTAGATTACAAACTGAATTTGTTTCTGGAAATCTGCAGGGAGTTTCACACCTTTTTCATAGTTTTCCAATTTATCCCAAAGTTCTTTTTTTCCCCTCTTGTTGCCTGGAAAAGAAAAACACACAAAGTTACATTTGTCGTAAATTATGTATGTTAAGTAGGTATGAGGTCCGACCAAAAAGACAAAAGTAGGTATGAGTACAAACGAACCCCATTGAACACTGTGGTACTTTATGCTCAGAGCATTGAGAGAAAGATTGTTGTGTTAAAAGAGCTGTACCGTGTCGTTTTGCACTAAAAAGTACGGATTGTTTCTCTTTCAGAGAAACTTCAAATAGTGTCGTAAGTGCCGGAAAATAAATGGAAAATAAATGATAAGAAAATATTATTATTGCGTGTAATTTGTTGGTACTTTGTCAACTCATTCATGAATTTACCAAATTTTGTTATAGTTTGCAAGCTAGTAATTTTTATACTAACTTATCACGTTTTTGTTTGCGTAGCTTATCAATGTTTCACATGTAATAACGCTATAAAAGAAATTATTGGCCTAAATTTGAGTGCCAATTTAATTTTTTGCCCATTATATTAACCATTAGTTTTAGATTACCAACTTTCGTTCGAGCTACTTATCAATGTTGAATTGGTTCTTCTCATTTACTAATTTTTCTATCGAGTTATTAATTTTTATCTGCCTTGGTTGCTAATCCTTTGCATTCACTCAGTCTTTTAGAGGTTATCGACCTAAATTAGTGCAATTCACCAAAATTTTCTTGTCATTTACAACCTTTAATTCAGTTCTTAGTAAAGCACAACATTTACCGACTTTTCAAAATAAATTATCAATATTAATTAGAGTGACTTACTAACTTATTCTCAAATTGAGTAATCAATTAATTTTGGGCTACTTAACTGCTATTTTAGCTACTTACCAAGTTTACTTTGATTTTAATTAGGACAACTTTCCTATCTTTTACCAACTATTTACCTTTCTTAATGACACGCTATCAACTTTAATTTCAGTAAGTTATCAATCAACTGATTTTGGGTAACACTCTCGTTTGAATTATTTTCCAACATTTATTTATATTTTATAGTTTATGAACTTTTCCGTTGAGTTACTTAATCAGGAATAAGTAGGAAGTCACCCAAATAGATGTGGCGATTTCAAATAATGGTTGATAAATATATGGTGTTGGTCAGAATGTTAAATAAGAGGTAACATATAATAGAAGTTTCTCTTGTCAAAAATAAGAGAAGTTAATACTTTAAAATAATGAAAAATTTTCCAAATTAGGGTTAGTAACACAAAATTATTGGTGATATAATCGTAGGAAAGAATTAATAAGAAAGGAAAATAAGAATATGAAATCGATAAAAAAATTAGTGGCCTAAAAAAAATAAACGTAGGTTAGCAACTCAAATGATAATTGAAAACAAAAAAATTAGTTGCTAATTTAATTAGCAAAAAGTTGGTAAATGACACAAAAAAGCTTATGCTTTCATATAATAGTCGGTAACCCTAAACTTAAGACACGACTCCCTTGGAAAAAGCAAAATAGTTAACTATTTTTGGTTGAATGTTTTATATCCCTTGCTTCAATAGTATGTAGATTGAATGAATGAGAAATCTTACGTGAAATTTATTATATCAAATTGTAAATTTCAATGAGATTTTATTTCGTCAAAAACCTTACTGAAATTCACACTTAAAATCTATAAAGACGTGAGTAGATGATGCTTTCAGCTGTCGTTCGCGGCCAACGCTCAAAACAGTGATCGCTGATCGGGACATGAATTTGCCATAGGTGATGATGATGCGTCGGACCTTAAAAAATGGAGAGCGCCTCAACATTTTCAAGACTTGGCGGCGGACACCAGGCACTTTGTCTTCTCCTCCTCTTTATATATACAGAAAAAACTTATGATTATTTGCCTTCGAAGCGAAAAAAAGTTTTTACTGTCCTAACGAGGATTCTCTGATGACCGTGAATTCTCTTCCCGTTTTGGCTGTCCGTCTCCGGCGAACCGGGTACGCCAAAGTCCTGTGAACCTTTTCATAATAACAGGTGGGTTCCGGCATGAAATGGTGTGCTGGGTATCGCGCCGCGCGATTTTTTTTTTTTTTAAGCGCGTGCTTCCAGTCGGCTTCAGTATAGCTGTTCGGCGTACACAGATTAGACGCTTTGCCTCGCTGAAAACGTGGGTTTGAATTGTTAAATTCGGGTAAGCATATTGATCGTCTTGTCGCACGTGGGATTGGCTGGGATAATTGCACGATCCGATGTGCTCGTGTTTCGCATCACCATCGTCAGTTGCCCACTTTTTTTTCTCCTTGTATTAGACATATTCATTCAAAAAAAAAAAAAGGAAAAATATCACCAAGAAATCAAAGTTTGTATACATGTGAAACATTTACTGTAAGTTTTTATTTTGTGAAATCAAAAACCTCAGGTTTTTACCCGTGTGGCACATTTACGCTAATTTTTTTTTTTTTTGTGATAGTAAAAACCCAAACTTGTAAGTGTGTAACACGTATATCTAAAATTCTGAGGTAAATGTGTCATACGTAGTTTGAGGTAAATGTAACACACTGGAACCGATTTGGGGTTGTTGATGTCCCCAAAAAAAATTATGGTAAATGGGTCGCATTGGACATAGGATGTGTTTGTTTCAGGGAAAATATTACCCGAGAATTGATTTTCTGGATTTTAAAAAAATGACGAGTCAATGGAAAACACCTTCCAATCAACAAAAATTTTGATGTATAAATTCAGGAAAGTAAATTCCTTAATCTGAAGAGGTGAAAACACTTTCTGAAATTTTGCTCTTGAATTTTTAAAATTTTAAATTTTAAATTTTTATTATATTATGTTTTCTTTTTTATATTATATTTTAATTTTAATTTTTTATTACACTTTATTTTAATTTTTTTTTTTCATTGGCCGATCACCTACAGCCGGTGATTGGCCATTGGTGCGGCCCATGGAGGCCGACGAGCTCGGCCTCAAGCACGCCGAATCTAGCCTCGAAGTTGGCGGTGCTCGAGCTCGCTGGCTGCTTTTGTGGCCAGTCGCCAACCGTTGCCGAGGCTTGGTGACCGGCCGAGGAAGAAGGGAAAAAAAAAAAAAAATACAATTTTTAGTTTTTTGCCCTAAATATAGTTGTGAAGTGAAAACTATTTTATAAATGAAATCCAAACACTTTCTGTAGAGATCCCAACCGGCAAATTCCGATACTTTCGGACTGGAAAATCTCGACGCTTAGGACGCGAGCATGTGCCGTTTTGACTGTTGCTCTTTCAGGGCCGGCTAGACATCGTTGACGATCATTTTGGACATGATGACCAAATTTGGAACGCAACTGACGTGGTGCGGGGGTGGTTATATCGTAGTTTAAGAGATTCATGCTAATGTCGATAGGGAAGGAGGGAACGTTTACTCATCATCTGTTGTTCGATTGGCTCTGGCTATAGCCGTTAAAAAGCCACACGGATTACCCCAATGCCAAAAAATATCCAAAATTGATAACAAATGACACATTTACTCCAAACTAACTTTCTTTTAGTATGAAAAAAAAAAATTTGAACTAGTACTGTTAACTCAAATCTACCCATCCAACCCAAAAAAAAAAAAAAAATCAAATCAAACCGACTCTCCGTCAGTATTTTGTCAAACATCTTGTTGAGGTATGTGCGTGTCGGCATCGTGGAGAACGATTGCAAGATAGATCCGATGTGATGTGCGTTGATGCATACGAATCTTAATGGAGGGTATATTTAGGTCAGAAGCATCGGGTATTGTTTTTGAATTTTTGTAAAAGGAAAAATAATTTGAGATAAACATGCCGTGGATATCGGTTTAGGATCTCTTGTGTGAGACGAAAATTAGTTTAAGATAAATGCGTTGTTGGGGCACCAATTTGGGTTTTTCAATGGTATTTATACAATATCTTGCTATGGTATGATCGATCTTACCATGTGCCCACCACCGTGTAGATGGAAAAAACGCTCGTAAGAAGTTTTTATTGAAATCAACAAGTATACACCTGTCTGACATCCACATCACAATAAATATGATATTTCAAAAAAAAAAAAAAACCTGCTATTGGAGGGTTTATATGTTTTCCCAAATCTTAATATGCAAATTAGTTGCAAACCGATCGAAATTAAAATTGGAAAGTAACCGAATAAACCTAAAAATGGTAGAGGAAAGTAGCCTAGAGGATATTCTGTCTGTGGGGCCAATTTCAATTTATGTGAAAGCATCGAATCTCTTTCACTTATTAGTTGTGCGCGTACGAAGATCTCAAGGCACAAGCACGAGTTTATGTGGGTATCAAGGTACAAATCCAACGTGCAATGTGCTTGCAGATCTAGAGCTCTATCAAATGTTCAAACTCCATTTCTTAATAAGATCGGCCACGGACAATTCATTTGTTTACTTAGTGTGTCTTTGTTTCATGGAAAATCAAAGATTTGGAAAACATTTTTCAAAAAATAATCGCTTGGATCACTCATGAAAATGGATGAATGTAAAATATTTTCATCATCCATGAAAATAGTTAGGCATAAATTGTTATCGATAAAGAAAATATTTTCTGTTGACTAATTTTTCTAAGAGACATAATCGTTTATTTTTTGAAAAATACTTTCCAAATCTTTGACTTTTTGTGAAACAAACACACCCTTACAATAATACAGATGATTATTCGGACAATCTCCTTGATAAAAAAGTACTTAAAACCTTTTTTTTTTTTTTTTGCACATATGGTTGAATGCAACTTCAAATTGCATAGATCTCTATGAGTTGATATCATATCTTTCTTGGAGTTCCCTCAAACATTTTTTATTTCGTCTACCATCAAGGACCAGAAGTTCCTTCTTACTTAATTGCATGGATTAACATGAACACCAGAGGGCTAAGCATGTCTTGTAAACCCTAGTTTCAGTATTATTATTTTTTCGGAAATCACTGATTATCATATAATCTCGGTCGATTACGCACCATCATTAATGTTGAAAGTCTTTACCTACCGCAGCTAACTTAATGTGGCATCAAATTCGTATGGTCCATCTGAATTTTTTTTTTTTTTTGTTGTCTCACCAGCATGTTCGGCTGTCGTGCCTTGAGACCTGGCCCATGTTGATATGTTCATGTGAATGGTTTTCAATACAGTCAATAAAGATTGGTTGGACTTTAGTGATTACACGTGCTATTAAGTACCCATTTCCAGCAGTCCAGGCGAGGAAAAATTGGAGAAGACTGGTGAACATCAGTGCCGAGTCGTCGCGGTACAAGTTTGAACTTTGAAGTGAAAGATCAGAAACCCTAAAGACAGGCCAAATTGATTGGAATAATATAATAATAAAATGGAACCATTCAAGCTGTCAAAAGTTTCTCTTAGTCCAACAAATTTTCTCAGGAGCCGAAGTTGACAATTAGTCACGATAATCAATATATAATTGGTTTAATTATATCAAGTCAGAAATAATCAAGATCGGAGTCCCACGATGATTTGATTGTTGATACAAAGAACGAGAACGAGGCAAAGAGTGAGCCATGGAGGCCGGTTATGAATTGCGTAATGAATGAGTTTGCTGCTGTCGTTTCTTAACTAAGATGGTCATCAGGGTTTAGGGTTTAATAATGTAAATAGGGTGTAGATCTCGTGAACGAGCAAGGCGATATGCTCTAACAATATAACCATATTTTTGTTTTCCCCTTTCTTGGTAGCTAGGCGGGTCGAAAATTGATGGAATTCGATTGGTTAAACTTTTGCAGGCAAAGATAAATGTTGGGAAAATTATCCAAAAAGTCATTAATCTATTGTATTTTTGCAAATTCAATCCTAAACTTTTTATCACATTTTGTCAATTAAGTCTATCCGATTAATTTTGCCTGAAAATCACTGACGTTGACTCTAGCCTTCATAGGTGGCATAGTCGACACTAACGTGAATCCTTTTTAATAATATTTTAATATTTTTCAAACTTATTTTATTTTTATTTTTATTTTATTTTCTTTGTTATTTTAGCAACTTTACCCGGGGAGGGCGTCACAGCCCTCACCGGACACAGTTGTAAAACTAAATAAATAATAAAATAAACTAAAATAAAATAAAAAATGCTAAAACTTTATTAAAAAATTATTCACCTCAGCGCCGATTGTGTCACATAGGAAGGCCGGCGTCCAAATCACAGAATTTTGGGCAAAATTGATTGGATAGACTCAATTGGCAAACACATGAATGATCAAAACTTAATTGGCACAATTAAAAGATTTATGATTGAATTGGAAAAAGTATAATAGATTTGAAAAATAATATGTTGCACTTCCTTGCTTACTTTTGCTTTTCAAGAAGAGTTTGACTATGATTAAAAGTTTGAACGTGGAAGGTTTGATTTGGCAAGGTTTTCAGGAGTTGGTATCAATAACAGACTATTGAAGATGAGATTATTGCCTGATGAGACAAAAGAAGGAACCTGATCACCATTGCAAGTTTACAAAGAAAAGGTCAATTCACGTGCTTTACTTGGCCTAACTCGTTAGTTAATATGTATAACCATGGACTTCCAAGTTTCCAAGTTGCTTTTCTTATTAATCAAGCAAATATGTGTTCCTGGAAAGCTGGCAGACCTGTTGATCATGCCTATATAGTTTTTCAAGTGTATATATTTAAGAGGCTTTACTAATTAGCGAGCGGCCCAAAATAGGAAAAAATATTCCAAAAGGTCATAAACCTATTGCACTTTTCTCAATTCAATCCTAAACTTTTTTAATTTTATCAGTTCAGTATTAAATATTTTCAATTTTTGTCAATTGAGTCTGCCCTACCAATTTTAGTCGAAAATCGCTGATATGGACGTGGTTGTCCTACTTCGCAAGGTCGACGCTTTCGTGGAAGTGAGAGTCGCCGGCAACCACGCCATCCATAGTTGTACAACAAAAAATAATGAAAAGAAAAAGAAAATAAAAAAATAAAAATACAGATAAGCATTAAAATGTGTCATTAAAAATATCCACGTTAACGCCATGGGTGTCACATAGGATGGCAGGCGTCCACGTCAGCGATGTCCGGCCAAAATTGGCTAGATGGATTCAATTAGCAAAACTTGAAATATTTTAGGACTCAGTTAGCAAATTAAAAAGTTTAGGACTGAATTTAAAAAAGTGCAATAGGCTTAAGACTTTTTTGGACAATTTTCCGCCCAAAACCCTAGCGCACACTGATATTATTTCAAGCACGCCACTACAGCGAAATCAGTAGACACGCTGTTCTAAGGAAGCAGTGAAGCATAAATCGTAATGAGCAACGACATCGTCTCTACAAATACGAATCTAGACCTGATCATTTTGAAGGGATCTTGCAAGGTTCTTTTTTTCGATTTTATTGTGAAACTATTTAACCCAAAGTTCTAATTTAACTTTCAAAGCTCTTCATTATCGTCCTAAACTTCCTATGTCAGTGCATGTACAAGCCAAGGCAGCCTTTGCTAGAATGTCATATTATCCAGATAAATTTCATCCAGTCGGCTTTGATACCAATAAATTGTCTATGGAACTTAAATGTTTATTCCACGTGCTCATAAGTAACTTTTGACCCCAAAAAGAAAAAATACTCTCTAACAATTGAGACCATCCACTAAAAAATTTATATGATGTAGCTATTTCTTTAGATCAAGCAATCAAATTGATTATGTTCACACCTCACGATCTAATTTTTGGATCGAGATCATGTCGAATTTCTGACTTTTTGAAGCATTTAGCTCCATCTTTTTCAAAGCCCTCTTGAAATTTTGTTTTACTCCCGAAGAACAAGAAAAAAAAAAAAAAATTCTTCCTCTGACGATGTCTCATTTTTCGAGTTTTATCCCGAGTTTTCTTTTTTGGACACAACGGACCAGGCGATTCGGGCTAGCTTTCGTGCACTTCGATTAGTCTACCTCCCAAAACAATCTTAAGTATGCGCTCTCCCACGTTGCTCGGGTGGGATTCGTGATTTTACTCTTCAAGTGCCAGCTGCAATGAAGCAAACTGCGTTAGCATCTAAACCCTAGGCTCTGAGTTCTAACCAAATTATTTGGATAAATGTAAGAAAAATTAGAGCTCTCACCACAGCAGACAACTTCCACGATCCACTAGTAAAAGAAGTTCGAAAAAATTCAGACTATGAAAAGAAAGATCGATAAAATGAGATACAGAACCACCCTCGCGTATCAATTGCTTCGACATAGAAAAAAGATACTTTTTAGGAGAAAAATTATCAAGTTTCGTCTGCGACATCACCTTTGTCTTGATCAATCTCCTACATATCTACCAAATGCTAGGCAAAGTCATCAAAGAGTGGGAAAGTTGAGAGCTCGATACCACCGGAAAGTTTTTTGCCGTCTTCTTGATGTGGTGCATCAAGCGATCAAATTGCTCATGTTAGTTCATTGTTAATGTTCAGGCCATTCTCTGTAAGTGTGCACACCTGGGTATACCTGAACATTAACAATGCAAGACACAGTTCATCAAACCGACTTACAGAGTTTGCTGAAAACCCAAATCGACTTCAATCTGCTAATTCCTTCAAAAGAAAACGCGTGTGCATGTACCTCATGATCCAGGTCGAAAAGCGGTGATACTCGACACAGTTTTCAGCATCGAATCTGCTCTCCATGGTAACAACGTAACAGAGCCAACACAAAATCAGGACGCCACCGTGAGTGGACCTCAAGAAAAAAATATCGGACCTGAACCACACAAGCAATCTTCTCACTGCAATTTCATGACATGAGACACAGCCTTTTCGAAAGGCTCATGAAAACTTTGGAACTCCGTCCATGAGTAATTCAAAATCATCTCATTTCCCTTGCGCAAGGGAAAGCTAGATCTCAGCTTGCAACTAGCTGTCCAGATCAACGGAAGAAGGCAGAAATGCGCGAGAGAAAAGAAATACAAATCCTGACTGATCACATCCTTTTGCGCATTTCTGATATGATTAGAACAGAAACTACAATTCTAGTGTAACCAACAGTAACGCACTTCATTCATTGTTGACCAGAAAGAGCGAAAAAAAGAGCAGACTTGGTTTCATCTATAAATAACACCCATGCAAAAGAAAATTGCAGCACACAGTTGAAGCAAGGAACAGCAGAAGGCCCGAAGAGAAAGCACGAGCAAGAAGCAGCATTCTGAAGAGATGTCCCAACTCAGAGTCAAAATGCAAAATTCATTACAGATGCAACCCCGCCGAGCTTTTCATTTGTTACTGGACCCTTCAAATGGGATTGTAGCGACTTGCATCTTTTGGATCTTAGTTTCAGCTGAGGTACAGAATACTGCATCAACACCTGTCATGATCTTCTGCTATGTTTAAAAGGCCCCAAATATAACCTTTCAAGCTTTTCATGTGTCGGAAGCATTGCTAGTTCAGTGGCCGTCATCGATTCCATGAGTTCCACTCATTTTGCAATGCAACCAGGACCAGGTTCATGCCATCAATTACTTTGCTCAAGGCACTTTTTGTCCAACTGTTGATCACCACCTTAACCAGAGCCATTACCACGCTGCCTCTTAAGAGAATCTCCCCTTGGACCATAAGGTCCATACATATATGAGCCATAACCAACTAAAGTAGAAACCTTAGCTGGAGGTTTAGGATGCCCACTCATAGAAACTGAAGGCTGTGGGCTATTTTGACTTGACATGCCATTATTTTTTGGCTTCTTCAATTCAGATACCCCAGCTTTTGGACCTCTCGAACCTTGCCCAACTGAAGCAGAAACCTTAGATGGAGGTTTCTTATGCCCACCTGTAGAAGCTGAAGAAAATGGTCGTTGGATATTTTGAATTGACAAGCCATTAGTATTCCGCTTTTTCCAGGATCCAGAAAACCCAGCTTTCGGACCTCTTGGACCATGGCGCACTACAGTACAAACTTCAGATGGAGGTTTTCCTTGCGCACTCGTGGTAGCTTGAGAAAATGGCTGCTGAATATTTTGAATTGGCAAGTCACTGCATTTCTGCTTTTCCCTGGATGCAGCTAACCCAGGTTTCTGACCTCTTGGACCATAGCCAACTGAAGTAGAAACTTCACATGGAGGTTTCACTTGCACAGTCGGGGAAGCTGGAGAAAACGGCTGCTGAATATTTTGAATTGACAAGTCATTATAGTTCTGCTTTTCTGTGGACATAGATATCCCAGCTTCCCAGTATCCATATGTTGAGTTATGATGTCTGTCAGGCCTCATCAGGAATCTAAGGAACTCACCAGGCTTCCTCCTCTCTGGCATGAGTTCATCACTCTCATCTGCATTCACCATTGACATCAATGAGTCAGCAGGTCCTGTGGGGGACAAGATCCCTGATAAACCATCATAAGATAGGATGCACGCTGTTGCATACACATAAGCCCCAAGGACTGGAGGAAGAACCTCATGTGGATGAATGACCTATAAGACAATGTTCAATTGATCAGAATCCTGAAACCGAAACGACCCAACGGAACAATCCAAGTTTATGAATAGAAACATTTAGAAGAAAATCCCTCACTTTGAATAGGATTGCCGCAGATAGTTGCTCTCTCAAGCAGTATATCCGTGCGATATCAAGTGCAGTAGAACTAAAGGGAAGCCATCGATCGACAACTACTGTTACTGGTGCATCGGGGGAGGACATGGTCTGTTCTCCATCTCCTCCTTGTGACTTGTCGTTATTTTTTGTTGGGTCCTCATCACTGTCTTCATCATAGTCACTTTCACCATCATCACCGTCGTCGTCGTCATCATCAGAGTTGCCAGGAGCCACAGCAATCTCAGTACCTAGCAACAAAACTGGAAGTGGCCCCACCACAGTGCAGTTTCTTATAAGAGTACCCCCATCCCCACGTGTTATCTCATCATACATGAATAAGGGCTGATCATCAGTTTTCAAGAATGACAATTTGTAGTTAATCGAATGAGGATGTAGACGAGCTCTATCACCATTAGCAGTCTCCACAAAACGTTTTCCACTTCTATGACGCGGCACTAATCTCCCAATCATTGGATATAAACCGGCAACCAGAACAGCATGAATTATACCTGGATCATGCGCATTCAAGCTACAACTAGAAACATCCTCAGGAATGAACCCATTGCGTTTCAGTTCCATTTGGAGCTGTTTCCGCATGCTTGACAACATTCTCATAGTGCTAGAGGATACAAAGAACTGAGAACAAAAGCGTGCTTCTTGACCCTTGTCCTTAGCTTTCTTCCAGCACTCAAATGCTGCTACAACTGCTAGTTGATCACTCTGCCCATTGTGCAATGAAGCCAGCTCAGCTTTAGCTGCTGCTGACTTTTTCTTTTCATTTGGTAACATTGGCAGGGTGAATGGGTCCCTGTAGTCCGAAGCACATGCAAGAGTCAATGCTGGGTCAAGGCAGTTCATCAATATGGCAAAGAGAAGCATCTTGCTTGTCAGTGGATGAACAGGCAGAGAACCAAGCTTCTCCCCAAGGTCCGTCAATTTTTCATCAAGAGACAAAGCACCAATATCCTTGAGTATATTGACTGCATTCCGTATGGTTTCAGAAACCGGAGGATCCAATGTCTTCAGGAAAAAGTCCTGAAGGTTGCCATTTGGATTAAGCAACTTCACCTGCCAAGATATTAAACAAATAAATAAAGCACTCTCTTGGGCTTGACACGGTTTTTTGCTATCGATACCCACTCAAAACTATAAAAACAAGGAGAAACATCATCAGCATGTTTTGATGCCTTAAACTTCTTGCTCTGCATTAAGGCTGGAAGCGTGATTTTTAACTGTTGGCTTTCCCTTTGACGTCCATTTAATACTAAATACGACAGTTAGAAGTTACAACTTCCAAAATTACCATTTCGCAGCTTTTTGTCAAGAAACTAATATGAACTGCGACATTGATCTTTTTCTCATATATATTTCCGCTCAAAATTCAAAAACCACAAGAAAAAGCAAAAGTAAGGAGTAACTTTATGTTTCTGTCTCCTACACCAAAGTTTCACAGGCTGCTTTTTCAAATAGCATGGTCAATTAAAAGCTAGAAGTGAAGAGGCTCTGTAGACATGCTTTCCCTTATCTAAAACACCTTATGGCAATTGCACAAAAATGATCACCTGGAGACAAAGTTCCTCAATTGGCATTCTTCTGATCTCAGGTACTTGGAAATCAGGCAAAGAAGCTGCTCGTAATTTCGAATAAAGATGATAACATGTACCAGGTTGACAACGGCCTGCCCGACCCTCTCGTTGCTTTGCGCTGGCTTTCGAAATCCATGAAGACTGGAGAGTTGACATGTTGTTATAAGGATCATAGCTTTTCTCTTTCATTCGACCACTATCAATGACATAAACAACATCATCTATGGTGACAGCAGTCTCAGCAATATTAGTTGACAAGATGATTTTTCGGCAACCACCGGGTGGGCGTTTGAAAACCTTTTTCTGTTCCATAGATGGGAGCATGGAGTGAAGAGGTAAAATCACAAATTTAGAAGTATCTTTGAAGAAGGGGGACATAAGTAATCTACTCTTTGCTCTATTAATATCATCCCATCCTGGAAGAAAAACAAGAATTGCTCCATTTTTTGAATCAGTACATATTTTCTTCAATAACTGCTCTATAAGAACTTCATCTATTAGTTCAGGATTAACTGCGGAAAGATATTTATCAAGCAACAGTTGTTCATCCACTGAATTTGAAGAGATACTCTCCATTTGCTTTCTAATCAACTGAGCAGCTTCTTGTTGGTTTTCACGTTCAGCCCAATCCAGTGCAGTTGCACCATCCTTCGCTTTTAAGTGGCAGTCTGCACCAAAAGAGAGCAGCATGCAAACATCACCTGCCCTGCCCTTACCAGCAAACACCATGAGAGGTGTCATCCCAGTTAAGGAATGCTGGTAATTATAAATTTGTGGAGTTCCTTCTGAGGAAACCAAATCAAGTAGTGGGTCCAAGTCATCGCTGGACCATGCCAAATTAATAGCATCATCTAAAGCGACCTTATCTTCCTCTGTCAGCATTTGGTTTTCATCAGGAACACTGAATGTAGTGGAATCCAGGTGATTATCTTGTACTGATTTAAGCAGAGTAAGCACATCCTCCAAGTAGAAAATCTTGACCTGGAAAGCAAAGTGCAATATACCCAAATTCAATCTTGGAGGATAAACTAAACATAAAATGAGAAAATTGTAAGAAAAATCATAGTGGCCATTACAGGATAAGTGAAACCCGGAACACGAATAATTGGGCAGCCACCAAAATAGTTGGAGAATCGTTCAGCATCGAGAGTGGCACTCATTAGTATCTGCAAATGAATTATTGAGAAAAATTAGTGAACGATATGGAAGAAAAAGAAGAAAAGAAAAAGGAGGCAAATGTTCTACATTCAGAGTATTATTAATACTTATCCATGGAGAAAAATAAGAATGTCTACACAGGATTATCATCCTGTTATACAATGTCACAGTAGATTGTCTACAATTAAATCATCTGAATTTCGTTTTAATATCTTCAATACAGAGAAGAAGGCAGAAAGGCACTAACCAGACGCAGGTGTGGGTACAATGGAAGCATGTCTCTGCAAAAAAATATATCACATCATCACACTAGCTAGACTAACAAAAGTAGTACATTGACATGAAATTCCATCAACAGTGATAGGATATTCCCCATTGTTTTTGCTGCCAGCTCACACAGCAGTGTTAGTCCTAGTAAACTAACAAATGAAATTAATGAACCCTCCCCAAGTTGTGCTGCATGCACAGGCCAAAGTGTCCTACATCAATCTCCAGCCTCAAGCAATGCCACCAGACCTTCAGCCCACCAGTGGAAACGGAACCATCAACCTTCCACACAATTCAGAGCATTGCTAGCATAGTCGCAGCAGGTTTATTTAGGCCCACACAACACATCAGTAGATTTTTTCTCTGAACAAAGTGGACCCAATGACGGAGATCGTACAAGTGCATGCAGCCATGAAAATTGCTATTTGAATTGAAGTGGTGACTACTAGAGCATCCATATTAATCATAATTACCTTAGAATTGCCAATATGAAATCCGAGAAGCGATCCCTTTCATGAATTTCATCCTGCCAAATGAAAAGGAAACATCACTAGTTTACCAGACAAAATGGTTTTTGTTCACATTATAACAAGTAAATGCAATTGAAATAGCAATAGAAAATGTAGAAAACAAAGGTATAAATGGCTGGACAAAACTGGCAAATGTCAAGTTCCAACAGCACGATCTTCCTAAAACTCCTTCAACCGATACTGTCAGTCAAAGAGAACTTACCCATACAACATGGACCAATCAACGGACAGCACAGTCAGCTTCAACAGATAGCAAGACATGATCCCGTTTTCATCATAGAAATTAAACAAATCTGACACAATATTTATGAATCCCACTGATGCCTTACAAAGACTAGTTGCCTAGAGGGAGTACCATGGGGGCATGGTACTAGATGGGTTGGTAATCACCCCGTTTGAGACCAGGATGCATGCTATAGCAATTACTGAAGTACAAATACTGTAGCTGCTAACAACATAGTTTCCGGACAGCTTGACTTTCATCTTTAGAAAGAAAGGTGCAAACCTTATTTTGCTGGTTCCCGATACTTCAGAATTCAAGTCATAGCATACAATTTCAGCAACTTATCAGGCTTGTGCTGTAACTGTCACCATTGTTACTTCTAAACCAAGCTAGCACCATTCTATTGCAGACTTATGTCCCCATAACTTGAACTTAGGTGATCAGGAACACTGAAGTACCAAAAGTTTGGGCAAAGATCCTAGATTGCGGTTCCCTCAGAAACCCCATAAATGATACTAAGAAAATGACTTAAAATGCCGCTAAAACCATCTTAAGTCAGAACAGCCTGATTTCTCTCATATGCTACAGCAATCAGCTTCTCAGCCATCAACTGATTCAAGTATGACTAACTCATACCAGACCCAACAAAGAGACGCAGCTAAAGTCAATATTCAATCAGTAACAAAACGTTATGCACAGTATCCTAAAGCAAGGATAACTGCCCAACACTCTGCATTTGCAATGCTGTTATCTCTTCAAGGTGACAACATTGGTTGTTGTCAATTAATCCAACCAGGAAAAGTTGTCCTTCATACAAGGTCTCTACTAATAGACAAGAAATAGAGAGAGATTCATGGCACAATACCACAATGATGTGAGTTATGTCGGATAAATAATGCTTCAAGTGCCTATTGGAGGCTTCACCATTTGATCCACCAGCTCCTCCCGAAACTAACACCCTCAGTAAGACTCCGTTGGTGCAAAAAACAATCGACGAGTGCTTCCCTCCCTTACTTTCCAGCCGTATCTGACATTTTGGAAGCATATAACTAATTACTGGCTACCCACAGATTCAAAAAGGTAAACGGATATAAAATCAGTGTCAAAATGAGAGGAACTACTGTTCATTATTAAGGCAATGATAGGTCCATTAAGATCTGATCCGTAACAAGTAAAACACATGGGAATATCCAACAAAAAAAGTTAAAAATTTGAGAACAGAGACAGGCTACAGGAATTTCCAACTAATTCACAACTTTATAAGCATCGTACATTAAGCAGTGCCAATGGTTTCTTAAGGACTCCATTCCAGCTGCTCAATATAAGTTATGTAGGAAATGAGGGTAACCTAACACAAGCCGATGCTTGTCTCAGAGATAGACTAGGTCCATCTCTAGTTTACAAGAGACCAAGTTTTGCGGCCAAACAAATGAATCTTGCCAGAACTACTCTTCAGTTGACAATTCAATTGCTGCGGTTTGATTTGACAAAAACATGTATTCTGCCAATTGAAAATTTTACTACATCCTAGAGTACCCCAGCTACACGATATAACAGTAACAAGACACGTGTGATACCTGGACAGGCCATAACCAACCATCTATGCTTCACAAATCTCACCTATGCTTTACAGTATTCGACTTTTAACTTCATAAAATCCATTAGGTAATTGAAGTTTGAGCATAGATGCACTACACTCTACTAGCTCGTTGAGATATGACTGATTACCTTGTATCCGATATCATCTCCAACATTTTCTCCTCTTTCAGAAGATATTCTCTCAGCCACTACACGGAAACAGAGGTCAATCAGATTTCTCACATGAGAGTCAGAGAGAGTGAGTTTTAATCAGCCTGATTAGCACACCTGATGTTGCAGAGATTCGCCGAGGTTGGGTACAAACTATCTTACACGCCTCACCCTTAGCCCACATTGAGTCAAGAAGAAACTGAGGGACCTAAAGAATACATGCAATACTAATTAATCCTCAGAACATATAGGAAATATATGTCTTCCTTTGGCAAGGATCTGCTTCTCAAATTGTGTAAGGACCTAGAATAATTAATGTACAAGTAAAAGCATCCACTTGAACGGCAAAAATTTGAGAAACCATCTCCAGATGGTACAACTTACAATAAAAAAAGTAGCATACCGAAATATGTAAAACACTGATACTTTCACCGTCGTAATCACCCAATCAGAATATGTAAGCCCAGATACTTTTACCGTCGTAATCACCCAACCAAATCATTTAATAACAAATGCAATATCCAATTGCTTGATGTCATCTCATAAACAAAATCAAACTAACTGGCCCCCATGTTGGACGCCAGAGATGATTGCCTTCAATATCATATAATCACCCTCAACTTAAGGCCACATAAAGTCAGCTCTGAGATGAGTAGTTGAGATCATCAAGTCAGGATTACTGTTTTATTGAACAAAAGATCGAAACATGTAATAATTGTGCCACAACAAAATGGTGAAAGAAAAACATCCAAGGGTTATGTCATTCCAAGCAAATTCATCTTTCTAAAAAGCACAGCTCCTAGAGAAAAAATATATTTAAAATAAATAAACTTTAGAAAAACAGTAGGGCTTGCCTATATGCACCATCTCCCATGAGAATGGGAAGGTGGAAGTGCAACTACCCCCTCTGGATATGGAAGGTGAGAGCCTAGGGATAGGGAATAGCCTTTGAGCTATTTGGGGCATGTAACCAGGATTTCAAGTTTGCAAAGGATATTATTGTGCCCCAAAAAAAGGTGTTTAGAATTTGAAACTTTACAAACTAAAACTGACTGTAGTTTGCTGGGAACAAATGAAATTCAATCTTCAAATAAACTTCAACTAACCATAATGTACAAATTGCGTGAAAATAGTAATGTTATGTCTTCCAATTCTTAAAGTATTCAGGAATGCGACAAAGGAATAGGGCTTCAATTGGAAAAGCAACAGCCACATGATAGCAAGTGTGCCTCCACAGAATATTTCAGATTCAACACGATTTATGTACCATAAAGAAAACAGAGCAAAGAGTCAGTAACCTAACCTGTGTGGTCTTTCCACATCCCGTCTCACCAGATATAAGAACTACCTGCTTTGGATGCAGAACAAGCAATGAGTCCAAGGATGAATTCAAGATTCTAGGCAAGCATATGTCCAGAAAAGTCCTTGAATGACAACATTGAAAATCAGAATAGTAAAAACAAATGCATATGTTCTGTAAGATTAACCGATAAGATATTAAGCTTAAGGTAAAAAATAACCTGATGACCCTCTACAGATGACGTGATGACATCCCTGAAGGATGCAATTGGAAGCTTAGATCTGTCTTCAGTAATCTGCACGTGTAAAATCAGACTAGTTTCAATACCCATGGATCTCTTAAAAACTATAGTCCGACCAATTGAAAACCCCAGAAAAGACACTCCCTAAACAAGAAAAGAAATCCACGAATCGATGTAAGCGAGATAATAGATCTGGAACCTGCTTCAAGTTTGCAGCCTTCTCTAATCTAGCAGAAAGTGATTCCACCTTCTTTGTAATATCTGCCTTATCCATGGGAGGCCTGCAAAATATGTCATCTCTCTGTCTTTCCTTTCTTCGTTCGCTTTTTTCCGTACGTTTTACAGCAATTTGGTCACTAGTCACTCCCTCACCCGGGGGGTATCTTATGAACAGATCATTCAAAATCTCCTTAGACTCCTGAGATAATGTCAAATAAGACATACTCCCCTTCTCTTCTGAGTTTTCCCCCTTCGATTTAGACTTGTAAACAGAAACACGCCTTTGATTGCCACGCCTGAACCATGACCATCCAAGAAAAGGAACCCCAGAAGCAAATTATCAATATCAGCGCACAGATTTTTTTTTTTTTTGGGGGGAATAAGCTTATCCAAGTATAAATCACACGAGAATGTTCATAGTGGCACGAAAAGTTTACATCCTAAAACTCACCCAGAGCTTTTAGATATCATTCCCATCTTCCTGCAGACTTCATGCACTACAGCTCGTTCATGATTTGACAGGTCCTCATCAAATGTTAACACTGCATGCAATGTTCACGAAATGACAAAGGGTTTTTTCCTTCTAATGGTACGCTCATCCAAACAAATAAACCGAATAAATGAAACAGAGAAACCCAGAAAGAAAGAATTACCCTAAATGACAACATCCCTGTGAATTCAACCAAAACAAAGTTTCCAAAACTTTTTATTCATCCTGATTAACTCAAATACAATGAAAGCATCTAATTCTTTTTTTTTTTTTTTTTGGGTCACATTCAAGACATGTGACCTCCTAGGAAGTTAAGCGTGCTTAGCCGAGAGTAGTACTAAGATAGGTGACCTCCTGGGGCACCACTCAAAGCATCTAATTCAAGATGCATTTAATAGCGCATGGACAACATACTTACAAAGAGTAAAGTGAGTAGTCATATATAAGTAATAGAAGAAAATTGAGATAATGATTCAGTCAACATATAGCTACAATTTGCACACACTTAATACCCAAAAATAATAATGATAATAATAATAATAATAATATCTTCCTTCTAAGCATTATGACCTATTGCCGCAAAAAAGATTCATATCATTCAAAAAACCCTTAAAACCAAAAAAACCAGAGAATGTTTGCACGTAATGGCGCAACTGGTCAGATTGAAGAGGGGAGAAAGTACTTGGACTTTGCCGGTTTATTTCTAACTTCCAGGAATGATTCTTCGTGACAGAGAACAGTTTTGGACGCTTAGCAACACATAGATCAGTTATCCATCCTAAGAGCACTGTTCTTTGTCATGGGATACAACCTCTTTTGAGGCAACTATGGCGTGGGAGGGATATGGGACATTCTGCTCTCCCACGCTTTCCCCAGAAATTATCTCCAATATCATTTGAATGGCCACTTGCACATACATATGCATTACTACAATATAAACAGCCATCTAAGTTCACTATGCCATGTCACAATGATCTTCGAAATTCTAAAGCATTAGGAAGTGAAGCAAATTCTTAGGGGTCCAATGCAGTAGAAATCCTAAAGAAAGACTGCAAAAAAAAATTTTTTTTTTTTGCACGCGAACCGCTCACTAACATTGAGCTAGACATCCTGTCACATCACTCCGGACTTGCTCATATTAAGACCTCGGTTCAAGGTCTCTGCTCAAGCGAAACCCTCATACGAACGCAAAAATCAAATTGAAAAGCCCCAAAGCTCGTCGCGTTCAAACAGCATTCAGTAGCAGCCACGCTCAAAGCACCAATCACAAACTCAAGCAATCATCGACTCTGAACGAGCTCTCTCGGATATCCACTCTCCGGGAGGAAAAAAAAAAAACGACGCAAATTTTTTAAGCAAACGCGACACCGACGAATAAATGACAAGACTTGTCGAGCTGACCAAAGGCGACTGGAAAAGAGAAAGCGTACCTTGCTGCGTGGACGCACGAAACTGCTCGAGCCTCTCGGCTATACTAATCCGCGTCAACTCAGCCACCTTCCGATTGGGCTTGTTCTTCGGCTGATGCTGATGCCGCTGCTGCCGCTCTCCTTTTCTCTCTCTCTTCTTCCCCATCTCCTCCCCGTCTCTGCTTCCCCGCTGCCGGAACGCGAATCGCCGTACGACGCAGGAGGCGGCTGGACGCGAAGGAGATCGAACGGAATCGCCGGGTACAGAAGCTCCGTCTCCGACGAGTCGCTGCCACAAGGAGGAGGAGGAGAAGGAAGTGTGAAATTTTTGGTGGTGTCGGGGCTTTGCGGGACCTGAGGGGGCAAGGCGAGAGAGCATACGATCGATATGCCTTTTCTTTTGTGCCTTCGCCGCTTCGTGATCGCGGGTTCTGTTTGCGTGAGCCCAAGGGTCACCATGGTCTTTTTGAACGGCAATATCTTTTCTCCTTTTTTTTTTTTTTTTTTTTCCGTATTTGCAATTTTACATATATATATATATATATATATATTCACTGCCGGTCGAAAAAATGATTTGGCCTTTGTCCACGACTCGCGAGGCGGTCTGTCCATAGGCACGGCGAGCCTCGGCGAAAGGGTGGCTCGGCTTGAACTCGTTGGCGACACCGCCGGTCCAAATGTAGAGCTAGCGATGGCGGCTCGTCCATGGCTGCAAGCAACGACGGAGTGGGGCTCCGTTTGGAGACGTTGGCCCGGGCGACGACCCTACTCCAAATGTGGAGTTACGCCTCCAAAATCTAGCCTGCGAACTTCCACGTTGGGAGCCAGTGACGGTGGCTCGTCCATGGCCGCAAGCGACGGACGAGCGACAAAGCAAAGAAGCTATCTCACTAGGAAGGAAGGAAGGAAGCTCCCATTGCTGAAAGACTTCTTTGAATTGTGTTCTTATTCTGATTTATTTAATTCCATACCGGTGTACACGTGTCAATAAATGAGTGAATATGAGTAAAAATGTATATTACATGAAATCCGAATCATTGAATATTTCCTCCGGCCGATCGAAAAAAATATATTTACGCCAACTGAAAAATATATTTTACAAGCAAAAAAATTCTATTGTAAAATTAACTCCAAACGGACGTTGTCAGTCAATTACCGATGAATGTGCATGCTATCTAAAGATTCTAAGCTCCCCGGTCCGATCCGGCAGATTCCCGTGTTCAGGCAACTGTCCATTGATAATATATCCACGATGGCAAACTTCCAATTCGGGCAAGTCGAACTAGACTTCCTTAAATAGAAATACGAGCCATTCAGAAAATTGCAAACAATTCAGAGAACATGCGTGTATCTATTCTATATGCCCAATGCAAGGACGAAAACGGCGTAGCAAATGAGATCGGGGATGAGCGGTACGTGCTAATTCGAAGTTACCCCACACGTGCACGACCGTATTGCCCAAATTTTCCAGATTTGTCGGTTTCGTGTACTCTCGATTCTCGCCGTATGGAAAATCAAATCTGTGAGATTTTTGCGTCCTTGGAAATATCTCGTGCATGTTACGACTACGTAAAAACAACCGACCCTATAACTAATATGAGAAGATTGTATATTTGGAAAGAATACCACCTATTCACCGATGCCGTGGGATTGCATTGCGTCGTGTCGAGCCGTGCCGGCTAATGGTTAAGGGCCGTGCCATGGATGTCACGCCAAAATTTGTGGGGGGCATTGCCTGAAAAGATCAAACGGTAGCTTAGTTAGAAACTCGTGCTTTTACTTGAAAATTCAAGAAATTTTGAAAATTCGAGTCGCATAATGAGATGTATCATTGTCGAAGTAACTCTCCGATGATGAAAGGTACTCTCCGACGGGCCTTGGACCTCTGGTTGCCGCCTTCCCTATTCCCTCCTGCCTCTCTCTCTCTCTCTTTGGCCTTTGGTGAAGAGGAGTAATATTAAGTCCCAAGATTGATAGGACAAGAGATTAATTGTCCTAGAATCAAGGTATGCTTGATTGCCTTCGCATTCGCCTTCTTACCTTAAGGCCCCAGCTATTGACTCTTTTTGGTCGGAAATAATGCTAAAGCATCCACTAAAGATGGTCTTCTAAAGGTGAAACCCACGATCTAAACACAACTTGGCCGAAAATATCTTAATATGAGAAGGATAAACATGTAATACGCCTTGTCTGAAAGACTTGAAAAGATAGAACTATAATTTCCGCCACATTAGGTATGGTCAGAGAGTTAGCTCTTTTTGGTACGAGCCTATGTCAGCACCAAGAGTGACAAAATGGGTCATGGACCCATCTTTCAAAAATGTTTCCAACCAAAAGGAAAAAAAAAACCCCCCCATTTTTAATGGCTCGGGGTGAAATATTGATTACCTAAAATTTGAATCATAGGTAGAAAACAGGTATAATAAACCGAAGATCTGCTAGTGATGGGTTCCAGTGGGTTTGGAAAGAGCCCGCTCTCAACCCGTTTAGTTAAAAAGCAATGTTAAAAGCATTTCACTCTCACGCTCTCTAGTATTATAAGAATTGAAATCCGGTTGTATTAATTTCCTCAATAACACGTAGGCACAGAGCATACATAGATATCGGAATACCAAATATAATTTACACGTTTTTAAGTAATTAATTTTTTTTTATAATAAATGCGGTAACATTCAATTATACTAAAGGGCAAAGATAAAAGGAAGAAAAGGACTTGTCAATGGTGAAAACCTTTTGCGTACGTAAAGCTAAAGTGGCAATGGTCTAGATCTTTAACTTTAACTTCAATGATGAGATTCATATGATTCCTTTAGGTTTTTTGGGCCCATTGGGCTGCCGCGATTCATCGCCGGCGACGTCACTCGTGGTCCAAATTTTGCAATGACCGCAACGATTGTAGATTTGGGAATTTCCACATCTGTAATGTTGGTCTCATTATTTTGTTTTTGTTTGTCTATTAGTTAATTTTTTTTAGATTTTTTTAGGCAAAATACCTTTGAATTTTCCGTCATTTTATTCTTTCGTCGTATTTATTTTTTAAATATACTAATTTGTCACCATAAAACAATATAGCGGCAATAGGTGACATTTAGAGGTGACCACCGGGTATGATTCTACTTGAGAATTAGACAGAATGGGCCTATTCGATGCCGAGGTGGAAGTGAACCGGTTCATTTAAACAGGGCATTATCAGTCACTGGGCAAGATCCACCGTTCTTTGCCTCACTGCCACCGCCATGCCCCACGCCATAACCCAACGGAGGAACCCATCCTGTAGGTGTTCTTATTTGTTTGCACCATGTTCATCCGCATCTCCACGTACCTTACGGGCCATTCGAAGTCCTAGCCCATTGTCCAATCTGAGCGCTCGAACTCCCTCGCCGACTTTGAGGGCCAGTCCACAAAGTTGACCGGTATTCAAATGCAACAATTTAAAGAGAAAACCTTCTAAAAACTAGAGCCCGGATATGGTCGAGCATAGGTGATAAAAAAAAATATATGGTATGGAGATATGCCAGTGCTGGTTAAATAGATCAAGTTGAAAGTGGGTCAAAAAATTTTCGATCGACCCAAATCCGTCCCGACCTACTCGTTAGAAGAGCCTAATCATTACTCTATACGAACAACGTTGGGCCGAAACTAATCCCAAATTCGACCAATGGATACCATGACATTTCAAACTTGATTGAAGCTTGAAACAAGTAGATGATAAAGACATGAAGTCCGACTCAAGGGAGAAAAAATACACAACCATTACGATGGCGTTTCGAATTCTTTTTTGCAGTTTGGTGACTTTGGTCCACATTCTCGACCCGATCCCCAATAAAAGCCCGACCCGTCGCCAGCCTTAGCACCAACCCCACAACGGCCCAAAGTTCGCTCAGAGCTCATCATGGGTCAAGCCCAACTTAAAACCCAAGCAAGCAGGCCCAGCCCAATGGCAAACCACCACCGGCCGAAGCCCTCTCCTTCCCATCTCCCTGCCTCCTCATCCATCAAGAAGCTACTCCCACACTCAAACGCAAAATGCATATATAAAAACCACACTGGGAGTTGGTTTCCTCCACGCAAAGATACGACTCGAAACTCTGTTCATCTCTCCCTACACCTTTATCAAAGGTACCCATCATCGAAGTTTTCCCCTTCATTCCCCGTATGAGCAGGAAGGATCGTATCTTTGGACCCTTTTGTTGTTGTTGTTGTTTTTTTTTTCAAAATCAACTTCTCGTGTCCAATTTGTGTAATTTGTGAATTTTCCGCTCTTTAATTAGTGCCCATCATCGTTAGTATTTATCTGCTTTTTTATCTGGGAACGAAAGTCTCTGTCTTCATTACCACCCGTTAATTAATCTGGTGCTTGCGTGCCTATGCTTCTTCCGGTGTGCCGACAAGTTGATAGAAATGGGGGTCGCCCTTGTTTCTGACCCTGTGCATCTTGCCTTTTCCCCCAACTATTGATGGTTTGCTTGTTAATTCGCATCTGCCCGTTTCTGGGTTCCGGTTCTTCCCTGATCTGAATCGGGTTTTCATTGCGTAGTCGCTTCTTGGGTATTCAAGATTTCTGCCTTCAGCTTTTTGATTTCTCGTGTTTTTTGCCTTGGGTAGATTGTTTTTTATTTTTATTTTTTTTTAATATCTCCGATGATGGTTGTTTTCTTGTCTAGTTGCATGTTATTCTCAGTGAGTCCTGGGTTTATATGGGCCGGGTTTGGTTTGTCATCATCATTTTGACGCAGTATTGAGTCAAGTTTGGCGATTTGTTCAATCCAGTGGCTGGTATGGCCAGATTCTTCATTCGGTCCTGGCTGTTATGATGCTTGTTACGAGTAAAAAAGTGAATAAGACCGGAAATCTGCACTGCACGGTTTTCTATTCTCACGTCTGCTGATTTCTCGCACCTTATCTGCACAGCATCCATCAATGTCGGGTTGCTTGTGCTAACTTGTAGCTTGATGACTCAATGTTTCTATAGGAGGATCTAAGCCATCTAAGGGGCAGACGACTTGGATTCAAGTAAATGGGAAAGAATGTACTAGCACACTGCTATTTGACTTGAGATTTGTTTGGCAATCAACCACTCAACATTTAGGAAGAGCAAAACCACTTTACTAATCTGAGGGATGGTTGCAGTTGACATTGTTATATTTATGTGGCTGTTATCAGTAGGCAAGTTGCCTTATGCTTTTGATGTATATAATTTGTTGAGATTCTTGAGAACTTTCATAATTGAAAATTTTATGCTGCTGAACATGCCTGTTGCCAATAAATGTCGTTTTTTGAACTCCGAAGTCCCAAAAGGTATTAAATTTTTTCACAAGGCCAACCTTAAAATCCAGCACAACTACGAAATGCAAACTGTGAAAGTTTGATGAGCGTAGTTTCATTATATACCCCCGATGCCTTCTTGTATGGAAATTTTCCTTTCGTAGGATCTTTTCACAGCAGGTGGTTCCATTTGTAAAAGTTACTTAAAGTAAGGATATTGTCGACTGATGTTTACGGGTGGTGTGGTACTGGTAATGGTATGAGTAGGAAGGAAAGAAGCTCAACCATTTAAATTGAGAATAACTATTCTTAAGCAATGAAACTGAAGTGGAAGCATAGGTTGGATTCTTTTTTGACTATATTTTTAAGTGAAAAATAGCATTCTTCTGAAGGAATTTGAAATCAACGTTTTAGCATTTCCTGTATTGTTTTGTATGTTTAAACTGCTTTCCATTATCTATGGTTTGTTTTTGCTGAGCTTTTGTGGTAATGCAACTTTGACGTGAACTGGCTGTTCTTGCGTCGTGTGTTGTACTGTGAAGTAGTCTCTTATTTCAGTTCAAGAATGTTCTTGGGTCCTTTAAATCCCTCAGAATCCATAGTGATTTTCCCTAGACTGATGGAAATGATGATTTAATTTTTCTTTTCTAGGCCAGAGGATTGTTCAATTCTTGTGAAAGCAAAATGGAGCATTTCATCTCTCCTTGGCTCGACTCTTCTTGTTGTTTAGGGCTGTGTTATCAATTGACTCTGGTGGATAGTTGGTGAAGAGTTTATAACCCACAAACCCTGCATATCCTACGGCAGCCCACATTCTTTTTACTCTAACTGTCTCCTTGAGTTCACGATGATGTCAAGTAAACTTGGATACTTCCCTTCTACTATACATTCTAGTATTCTTTATTTGACACGAATATATTTATTTTTCCAATAACAATGGAAGGCATATTAATGTCCTAGCTTGTTCTTAGGTTCCAAGCTCAAACCACACAACAAAAGATGCTTTCTTCTTGCTGTTATCAGTGTTATAGTTTGTGTTGTATGTTTACCTATAATATCAAAGTCTTGATTTTCTCTCTTTAAACGTCTATGGGTAGAGTGGTGAATCTGGTTCTCATCCTGCTTAAATTAAAATTAACATCTGTTTCGAGCTTGATCTGAAGATCAGTTCCAGTGGCTGCCAATAATGTCATAGTTGGTATCTGCATTTAACTGCCAATGAAAAGTTTCTAATGCCAAGCTTACGAAGCTTTTCATTCTTCTTCAGAAAGTTCTGAACTTTTACTTTGGCAAAGGAGCAATTGTTTTAGATGCAGATCATTAAATAACATTTGGATAGCGTGTCACAAATCTTTAAGAAGCAACTATAATGTTATCCAGTCAAAGGAAGTACTGAAGGTGACTTTGTGATGGATGCTATCTTGAGAGCCATCCCCAATAGAGTGAAGAGCCTGGGAAGAATTTTGTAGTATCCCTGAAAAAGAACCTGCGGAAAATGTTATATACATTAATAAAGATGATCAGCTGACACGATTGTAGTTGAATTCCAGTTTCGTCGCTGCACCAATCATTTATTTGTTTAGCTTTGCATTGTTAAAGTGGAGACATATCTGGAAAGGTTCTTTTTGCTTAAATGGATGCCAAATCTTAGATTTTTTAATGTTCTCTTTTGCCTTTTTGTGCAGGGAGTAGTCAAAAGCAACTTTTCCGTTACTTTGGATCATAAACTTCTCCTGAGATCTGGCCTTTTACAAGCTCAATAATATATGGGCTGAGGTGCACTTTTCATGGGAGGTGTTGAGGATGAGAGTGAACCAGCCTCAAAACGCATGAAGTTATCATCCAGAGTTTTGAGAGGTCTTGTAAACGGTTCATCTCGTTCAGAGCCTGTAGCTGGCTCTTCGATAGATTTAATGGCTCGGCCCCTACCAATTGAAGGGGACAAAGAAGTTATTGGTTCAAAGGGTGTTATCAAAAGAGTTGAATTTGTAAGAATTATAGCGAAGGCATTATATTCCCTTGGTTATGAAAGGAGTGGTTCTCTCTTGGAGGTAGAGTCTGGGATACCATTGCATTCCTCTGTGGTAAACATGTTCATGCAACAAATACTTGATGGTCTTTGGGATGAAAGTGTGGTGATGTTACATAAAATTGGTCTCTCAGATGAAAATTTAGTGAAGTCGGCCTCTTTCTTGATATTGGAGCAGAAATTCTTAGAACTTTTGGAGCAGGAAAAAGTCATGGATGCTCTGAAGACATTAAGGAAGGAGATCACACCTCTTTGCATAAAAAATAGCAGGGTACGTGAGCTTTCATCGTGCATTGTCTCTCCATCATCATGTGGGCTTCTTAATCAGAATAAAGTAAATAGTGCAAGAGCAAGGTCCCGTTCAGAGCTTCTGGAGGAATTGCAAAAATTACTTCCTCCAACGGTTATGATTCCTGAAAGGAGGTTGGAACATCTAGTGGAGCAGGCCCTTGTCCTGCAAAGAGATGCATGTGTGTTTCATAACTCTATAGATAAGGAAATGTCACTGTACACTGATCATCAATGTGGTAAAGATCAAATCCCTTGTCGAACTTTGCAGGTTAGTGCATCAGTAACATTTTATGCAATGGTTGTATTTTAAATTATTTGACTTCTTGATGAGAGCTTACATAGTGTTTGCTTACTATAATTTGTCAGGAATTTTTAGTGAGAGATGACTATAAATAACTGTCTTTTCTTGAAACAGGTTTTACAATCACATAATGATGAAGTCTGGCTTGTGCAATTTTCACATAATGGGAAATATTTAGCTTCTGCATCCAATGATCGATCAGCAATCATTTGGGAGGTAATGTTGCTTGCTTTGAGGTTTTTTGTGCTTACTGTTGAGTTTAATTACTGTGCTTGAAGTCAAATTTCTATCCATCCACCTTTACCTAATTTGGCTCATCATGCAATCTGATAATTGATTTGATTGGATTTAGTTCTGTCTAGTTGCTAAGAGTTTGTGATTTGTAACCGCATTCAGTTGCATTCTTGATGTAGAAGTTTCATATATTAATGTGAGGATATCATTTTAGGTAATCTTTTTACCATGTCAAACTTTCTGATCTTTCTCATTTCTTGTGCTGATAGTTTTTTCTTATCTGATGTGGTAAATTTAGAATTCTTGCTTAGCACTTAATCTCATCTGGCAGGCTGATGTTTTGTAGTATTGGGCTCACAGAAGATTGTATTTCTTGGAATATAGTGCTTTCTTCACATTCATGAATGGAGGAAGGGCTCTTTAACTTAAAAAAAAAAAAAAAAAAATACTGTATTGGAAAAGAATATGGGACAGGAATTTAGAATGATATTTTCAAGAAATGATTATCATGAAAAATTCGAATTAATGATGATTGTGAAAATATGAGCATGTTTATTCTCTGAAGAGCAAGCATGACTGAGGATATCTAGTTTGTTTTGGTAAGCGACTGAAATTGTGTTTTTTGGCTAAATTTTCAGTCTCCAGCTCCTTTGTGACTATGAACTCCTTTTTGATTGTGAATGGTGTTCTAATTGTAGGTTGATGAGAATGGCAGCGTCTCATTGAAGCATAAATTGAGTGGCCACCAGAAGCCGGTTTCTTCTGTCTGTTGGAGTCCAGATGACCGACAGCTTCTCACTTGTGGAGTTGGGGAGACAGTGAGACGCTGGGATGTCTCTTCTGGTGAATGCCTTCATGTTTACGAGAAAGCTGGCCATGGCATCATATCATGTGCGTGGTTTCCAGATGGAAAATGGATATGTTATGGTGTTAGTGATCGGAGCATCTGCATGTGCGACTTGGAGGGGAAAGAGATTGAATGCTGGAAAGGGCAGCGAACTCTTAGTATTTCTGATTTGGAAATTACTAGCAATGGAAAGCAGATCATAAGTATTTGTAGAGAAACTGCAATACTTTTACTTGACCGGGAAGCAAAATTTGAAAGATTGATAGAAGAACCTCAAACAATAACTTCTTTCTCATTGTCGAAGGATAATAGATACTTGCTCGTTAATCTCTTGAATCAAGAGATCCATCTTTGGGATATACAAGAGGATCTCAAGCTGGTTGCAAAGTACAAAGGTCTTAAGCGCAGTAGGTTTGTAATCAGATCTTGTTTTGGTGGACTAAATCAGGCCTTTGTTGCCAGCGGTAGTGAAGACTCACAGGTGTGTATTTTCCATTTGATCTTTCGTTATAAAAATACAAGACATATGCTTGCCCTTGGTAGCACAAGAGTGCATATGCATGTCTCTTGGTTGCATGAAACTACATGTGCATGGAGCTCACTAGGTGACTTCATATCTGAGCATGTTGGTCTAACTGTATATTTTATTCTACTGAGTTTAGGAAAGAACGGAGTAGATGGGTACATTACCTATCAGTTTTTCTTTCTCTAAAGCGATCAAGTTTTTAACAACATGGCCTTGTACATTTGCATAAATTAAGCAATGACCGCATGTTGTTGGAAATCCTACTTAAGAGGGTCTTGTGCTTTCTGTTCACTTCAATGGATCAGTACTGGCGATGCTGCTGATGAGGAATCTCTTGGGTTTTTGCTCTCTCTCTCTCTCTCTTGGGACATTATTGGCTCAATCATCGATTCATGTTGTTTAAGTTTGAAAGAGATAATTAGTCCTGCGCCATCACTTGACAATCAACTTCCTGTAGTGGCACTATGTTACGCTGTTTATATCTTTTGTTGGCTAGTTACACGATTTAGGCCACTGCAAATGTTCAATAATTGCTGTCCATTAGCAGTGGCAAGGTTGTGAGTCAAGTCTTTTCTAATTAGAATGCTCATGACGTTTTCTCTAACCATATGTACTGTGAACATGTGCATGCAACAGCGAGAGAAGGTTTGGTAGGAAGTTTTAGAAACTTTTGATGTGAAAGTTTGATAGTTATACTTTATTGTGGTTTGATTCTTTTCCCTTTTATTTCTTATATTCACCAGTTTGGTAGGACAGAGAGGAGATTATGGAGGTTGAAGAACTGTGTTGAAGGTGTTTTTGAATCCTTATTTGTGGTACTCTCTAGTAATGATGAAGTTTCCTGTTGGTATGTGTTTAGGTTTACATATGGCAGAAAGGCTCGGGGGAGCTGATCGAGCCTTTGCCAGGTCACTCGGGAGCTGTGAACTGCGTGAGCTGGAACCCAGCAAACCACCACATGTTGGCGTCGGCCAGTGACGACCGCACCATCCGGATATGGGGCTTGAATGAGCTAAACACGAGGCCCAAGGGTGGTCGCTCCAATGGGGTCCACTACTGTAATGGTAATGGCACTAGCTGAAGAAGAAGAAGAAGAAAGATGATGGCCTGTCAGTCGCTGATACTGCTTTCTTAGCCATTGCTTTGGTGTAAATACTCTTATGTTCATCTAAAAAGCGGACACATTCATGTCAGACCAAGCATGTGAATCCTCAGCGAACTTCCTGGTAATAAATTTCTGATATTTCATCATAACGTGTGGGCATCTGGTGAATAGACCATTGATCTCTCAGGCTGTGCTCTGTTCGTACACATTATAACCCATTTCTTGATTTTGTTTTCCTATCAGATTAACACTACTTGCTCGGCAGATATTAAACTGGTACTCGTCTGTAGGGTTACCATTATCCGGTTATCGCAAGTTCCAAATGTTAAAAAATCTGCAGCTTTTCTTTTACATCAATTCTTTTGCGGGCTAAAGGAGTGCGTCAGTCAGTCTATATTGTATGTTTCATTCTTTCGGTAGCCTGCGTTGAAAGTAGGAAACAACAAAAAGTATGGAAAAGGCCATTCACTTCAACCGGGAAGTGGGAACTACTTTCTCATTTTTGCATCTCATTGAGAGATTGTGTTCCTCTTAGGCCTGTCTTCTTGCTATGGTTTAGATTCGTGGTTTCAGGTTTCGAGCTGTCCAGTGCGGGACCTAGTGGCCATATATCCATTTCCAAGTTCTTTTGCCGGAATCTTGTCCTTGGAGTTTGGCTTCTAGTACCCCTTGTCATGCCATTGTAAGTTTTCCTTCGGCACGGGGAAGGGAACGTTTTCCTTTCAGAAGAAATGTAGGATGACATTTTGGATTTTCAGTATAGCCCAAGTAATCTTTCTCTTCACCGAAGTCGCTTATAACGACCAGAGCAGAGCGGAACGTTTGTCGTCGCTATAGCTTTCTCCGTAAAGACCGATTCGAGAGTTTGGAACCGAAGGGACAAATTTGTCGTGAAGAGGTCTATTAGGAGAAGAAATCTACGACTTCGTCAGCAAACGAGCATATGAAGTTGTTGATCTAGGATGTCTCCATTGCAGCAGATGTTTTGTTCGGTCTTTTCTCATCTATGGGTCGCTTTTCTTGTGGAGTGTATGTTAAGTGAACCAGAGCAAAGTACCAAGAATAGGGTTATGGTAGGTAAAACTGACATAAACCAAAAGAAGTTGAGAAAATGGGGGAGCAATGTAATACTTCAGGGGGAGGAGTAGATGTCAATGAAACCATAAAAGAGATAAAAATTAAGTTCACGATTGCTTTTACAACGTCAATCCAACGTTCTTAAGATTTGTCGGATGGATTAGAAGTCGAATGTTCGTCGTGCATATAAGGCAAAGAGATCGAAAAATTGGGTCCGTTGTGTAGTCTTTCTTTTGCATGGTTACCGACTAGTTTTAGATTATTCACTCTTATTTGAATCATTTACTAACGTTGATGAGGTCGCTTTCGAATTATTAACTTTTTCTAATAACTTGCCCACTTTTATTGAAGTTATCATCCGATATATAAAAATCGCGGCGTAACAGACCTTTTTTCTAATGAAATTTAGCTTTTTTTTTTAAAACCAGTCCATGTGGACCGAATTTTTTAAAAAAATCTGCCATGTGGACTGATTTTTTTTTAAAATTGCCCCATGGACTAACTTTTTTTTGAAAAAAAATTCACGTAATATTAAAAGATTAATAATAAATGCCATGTAATCATTTTGGCCGGAATCTTTCGCCATTAGCACTTAATTCAATTTTTTTTATTTGGCACTTAAAATGAGCCGGCAAAAAATTTTGGTACCAAATTGAGCGTCATGAACTTTGGCACTTCTGATGCTCTTTTGCCAAAAATAATAATAATAATACAGACTAAGTTTGGTTTGGCAACTCCTTTTTTCAGCCATCTTCCAAAATACCAACTCCAGTGAGTTTGCCGCGAAGACTGAGGACTGGCACATTACAGATCGTCCATCAGATTCATGACGACGATGGAGAAGTATGGAGGCTATCCGATCGACCAACATCGTCTTGATAGGTCTTCAAACCTCCAAATTCCGGATTTTTTTCATCAATGGAGGTGCTCAGGTTCGGCAGTCCTTGTTCCAAACCTCACTGGAAAAGATGCCAAGAGGTTGTTTATGGGGATTCTACTCTCATGTCGTCAATGCTTCTTGAAAAGCTTGTCCAAGATTTCAATGGACAACGATGATTCATGCGGCCGCACGCGGTTTCGTTACGAGAAGAAGATTATATTGCCTTGAAGATGTTTGGTATCAACAAGGTTTTCTTGATTCAACTTCCTCAATATGATTACTAATCTCTGGAACACCAGAACCAAAAAAACAAGACGGGGGCAAATCCAAGGTGGGGTTCATACACTGGAGATTGATTTACAAGCTAAAGCCCTTTGCCGTGACGGTCTTTTAAGCCACGCTGAATGAGCTTGCGGTGCTCTCGACATACTTTCTGGCTCCCTTGAACCATCTCTTGTCGCCCGCTTGAGCCTTGCAGATGTATAGCTTCCCGTCCTTGACGGTGGCGGTAATCAGCTGGTGCTTCCCTCCCTCGTCCCCGTCGGCGGTCCTCGTCAACACTGACAAGAAGAAGTATTTCTTCCCGTTGATCTCGGGGGCCGACGACTCCAGGATGTTAGCTGTCGCCACGGCATCACTCTCAAAACCGCCCTGTGCACCAAATTTTCTTACGTTTTCATTGAGAAAAAAGAGGTCGTTCGACACAACCCGCTTAAGTTGAGGAGGTCGTCACACCAACAGTGCAACAACAAAGGATGGCCGGGTGAGAATTGACATCACAACCTTTAACGATGAGTGCGCGCAGGATTCTTATTTAAGTCGCACGAATTTTCCCGAATTCTTAACTATCAGTGAAGTATCCACCCCTCAATCATCTTCTATAGAGCTTCAAATTCCAGAAAACTTGGGTTTGAATAGTACTTGAAATGGTAATGTGGGACAAAATTTACCTCAGAGTCAGTCTTGCCAGAGTAAGCCTGCTTGCCCAGCAGATAGTTGACCTGCAAAGAGATGAGAGGCGTTGTTATTAGCTCTGCGTGTGCTCATCTAAAACATTTTCACGGAGACTCTTGAGAGGGAAAATTCAGAGCTTTACTTCAGAGAGGAAGTTTTCGGGAGAGCCATAGTCAGTGATGGATTTCTTATCGGTGGGAGTGACCATGACGGCGACGTTGGTGGTGGTGTCGAAGTTGTCCTCATACCGGACGACCTGACCAGGGTACTCCACCTCTTTGCTCGGGTTCCACTTGGACGGAATCGACAGCTTGAACCCGTTCCCGGTGTACGGCAAGAAGTCCGTGTTGGTCTTCGGCTTCCCAAACACATTGGCTGCAACATTTTGCATCCAAAGATTCGGATCAGACTCTTGCGAATGCCATCGTGCAATTCCCAAAACTCAAAAAGAGTGCCGGTTCGCTAACACAGGTTGCGCAGCGTAGTTTGCCTAATTCTTTTCATTCAAACGAGCAAGTGCTAAGTCACGAAATTTATCATCGCCGCTCTCTCTCTGACGGTTCAAACTTTCGATTCCAACTGTCTATGTACTCAAGACTTCAAATGGTGTCCGAGCTTCGAGGGCTCTCGAGTCGAATTCCAATTCCTCCCAGCGCATTGCGCGCACGAACACTCCTTTTATCCAACGCAAGAAGACTACACAACTTTCGGCTTTCATCGTCTCGATCAGTGCCAGATTTCTAATAGCTTGACCATGGACTAAACGATCAAGCACCCAGTTCGAGACCAGACCCCATGTATATCTTTGACATCTAAGTGACCTATCGGAAACAATTCTAGCGACGAGCGCGCACACAGATTATCGAATCTAGTAGAGACCCAAATGAGAAAAAAGCGAGGGGGGGTGTGGTGGAAGGGAATTGCATCGTACCAGCTTCACCGTAGGCGGCATCGGCAGGAGACGCCTTGGACCCGACGGCCGCGGCTCCAACGAGAACCGTGAGGGCCAGGCGGCGCGACACGGCGGCGGCGCTGCCCTCTTCCTCGGCGGCGGCAGCCTGCTTTTGGGCCCGGCAGGCTAGTTGGGCGGGCTTGAAGCTCGGGGCGAAGCGCTGCGACGGGGTCCTGGCAGGAGTGGTGAGCGCATTGTGGTGGAAGAAGCAAGTGGTCGACGCCATTTTTTCTTCTCTAAGATCTCTCTCTCTCTATCTCTCTCGCTACTAACGCTTCCGTTCTCTGCAATGGAGTGGGATTATGAACGATGCGCAAAAGAAATGAAATGGGGTCGGAATATGTGAAGGGAATTGGCCGAGTTTCGGATATTGGATGTGGGAAAATGGATGACGAGAAGATCTCGTCTTTGATGTGGGATAAGGCTGCGGCGGCTCTCATTGGTACCACGTGGCACTGTCGTGGCTCCGACAACCGCCACGTCAGCCTCGTTAAAAGGAAAGACGAGATTGGTTGGAAGCACATTCGACACGTGTGGGAGGCCCAATTGGTGAAATTGGGCTGACCTCTTCGAACTAGCAGTGGCATAAATTAAGCCCATCTCTTTTTAGAAAACTCTTTATTTTATTTTATTTTTATTTTTGGGTTACCCATTCTTCATGGCATTTGTCTCTAGATGAAACTTATTTGGTATCTTGATCAAATTCCGCGCGTCGGATTGCTTCCATCTCTTATCCGGTAGAGGGTAGATGAACTACCGCGATATTTAAGAAGATCTACTCATCTTGTATGACCTTGACAAGGCTAAAGTGTGTAATTACATATGTTTTCGATTGGGATGAGCATAATTTCATGTAAGAACTAAATCCTGAAGCTGATGGAAACTAGTCTAATTTCAGGTTTTATATTTTTTGGAACCTGTACTATGTGGTTCAATTGCCGATTCCCAATTAGGAATCGGATCGAACATTGAGATATGGAGATTCGGATCGGAGTTTATGAAACCTTTAAAATAGAAATTGATATATAATAGAGAGAGAGAGAGAGAGAGAGACAGAGAGAAAGAGAGAGAGTTGGAGAAAGTTCTTTCAGAGTCTCTTCAACATTGTCGGACGCTTACTATTGATAGTTGTCCGTCGTTGATCCACAAGAGCATAGAAGGTTACCTTGGCTTCCTCCATCTTTTTGCTTTTTGGCTACGAGTCTCGAGATGTTCATATCTCGCTCAATACTCTTCATCAACGCTGGTTTTGATCGCTAGTAATCACTGAAACTTACGTCCCGAAGTTGATTGCCAAGCTACCATTTCATTTGGCCTTGTTCACCAAGTAATGCTTCTATTTTGAAAGGTTCTGTTTTAGGTTAGGAGCAACCGATACTATGAATCCTTTGTTGAGAAAGCAACACGATCCATTTGAGTTTGATTCTCCGAATTCGAAGATTTGATGTTAGTTTAGACCGAACTTAAGCCGAAATCCGAGCTTGAAATACCTAAAATTTTCTTTTCAATCTTGCTCGATAAAATGTTTGAGAGCATAAGGGTGTGTTTTACACAATATATGTTATTTGTTAGCTGTTAAGCATGATTTCGCCATATTTCATCATTACTGAAGTTCCATCCGAACAAATCTTTGCATTTTTCTTGTTTTATGTCGTCACACGATTCTATGATATTCCATGGCGTGCAATGATAAGTATATAATTTGGAACCATTAGTCCAAGCTTCAATTTTTAACGATACCCAAGACTAAGACTTTTAATTCATTAATCTTTAACATTTTTTGTTTGTCTAAATTTAAATTGTAGTGGATTGTAGCAGCAAATGATGGTCATTAAAAATGATGATTGGTTGTAATCATTCAATTAAGAATATATGTGAAATCGGGATAAATCTTGGAATTTGTGATAAAGTAGGTTCCAAGTACTAAGGTATGTAAGGTGTATCCCAAGTTTCAAAAATTAGGAAACCGATTTCGACGGACAGATTTCAAGTTTCGGGTGAAATGCGGATCGATCCTAAATCACCCACCCCTAAATTTTAAGTCTCGAATGTCATCTTAAAGTTTGGGCACGGCATATGTCCCTTTTGCTGGAGGAATTTCACGTCCAACACGACATCAACTCCCAAGGGTGGCCAATCCTTTACTCGATCTTGTCAAGCATAACGTGACGCAAGGGATGTTCTTTGATTATTAGTCAAATCTCTTGGGGCATGGAACTTTAGAAGTCACTCCAGCTATGGACGACCCGAATTCAATTGCATTTTTTTGGTTTAAATTTACTTGAAGCTTCGGAATGCAATGCATTAGACGTTACTTATAGTCGCAAATAGGGTCTTGTTTGATCAATTAATCTGCTGAAACGACACATGTATTTTTGATCCGGACGCGTGATGATATAAGTCAACTAAAAGTAATTTCCCCGATCTCCCAAAAAAATTCCTTCTCACAGTTCACAAATGCCGAACGTGGCGATCTTTTCCCGACACGCCGCTTGCTTTGGCGGAAGCCGCTTTTGAATTCGGGGGACCCCGTCGAGGAATTCGTAAATCCGCGTCTAGGAGGCCAAGATGTCAAGATTAATTTTAAAACATTAAATACGACAATGTGAATTAATGGGTTTTTTGTTTTAATTATTGCTACCGTTCCAATTTTAGATTGAAATTTGAATAATAATATCCTCGAGCTCTTAAAAAAATAAAAATAAATCCTGAACGATCCACAATTCATGATCCGGGCTTGTGAGCAGCGAATCCCTTCAATCTGGTTCAAGAATGGTAGGTGCACGAGCCGGATCAGACGGTGAGCACAAGCCCTTCGCCTTCATGCGGTCACGTGCCCCGACAGGATTACCTTACAATAATCGAAAAGAATTTCCCATTACCATAAAGTGAAAACATGCCTTCCCACAGAAAAAAAGAAAAAAAAAATTTCCTGACGTGCTCTTATCTACCGAAACTATAAAAAAAAGGTCGAAAGTGTTCGATCTTTGAGCGATTAGTCCACGCTATATCATTGTAGATTCGCTTATCACGGAGAGCACCTTATAAATTTATCGAGAACAGCTTCGATACAGCACGATCTGTTCACTTCTCAAAAGAAAACCTTTTCACCAATCGGATTAACCCCGACATGAATTGATGTATGGGTCTAAATCCGGTGTTACCGACATTCATAACGTGTGTTTTGCCTAATGGAGAGTCATTCGCAATATCAACGATCCCTCTACCATTAGAAAAATTATCAAAAAAAAAAAAATCTAACTTATTATAATTATGTCAATTCAATCATAATTTTTTTTTTACTAATTGAATTCTAAACCTTTTACATTTGTGCCAATTCAGTCCGTTTGGCCAAATGTGACCCGCCAGTACTAACGTGATAATTTTTAATGATAAGTTAATATTTCTAATAATTTTCATTGTTTTTTTTTTTTCATCTCGTTCTTCCTCTAGCCGATCGCGACCGCCCGTAGGCAAGGTGGGGCCTAGCCACTATTCAATAGTAGAGAAAAAAAGTGGAAAAGAAAATTAGAATTTTGTAAACTCGTTTTTAAATTTTCACGGAGAGAGAAACTGGCAATAAATAATTTCAAGGGTCAAATCGAGTCAAGCGGCTAAACTAATCTTCTTCTTAAAAAAAAATAATTTATTTTTGTTTTTTATTTTTATTATTTAAGCACAAAAAGGCGAAACTGGTGGCACGACAATCAACCATTCTTATCAGAATCTTTCGTAACAAATCGAATCTCAAGCTCTCTGCTTCCTTCGATGCTCACGAGCTGCGTCTCTCTCAGCTATTGATCTTCAACAGCAAGAAGAAGAAGAAGACGAAGAAAAGACGAAGAAGAAGAGGAATCGTGCTCTTTCACATCCGGTTTGTGATCCTTCGGCTCTTTGATTTCGCCGTTCGCTTCTTGCGCGGCTCATTACTGAACTCCCTGTCCCCCTTTTATCCGGCGATTTTGATTCATTCACCGGTTGCACGACTCGATCGGTGTCCGCATTGATCGCGGCCGAATTTCTTCGCTTGCCGAGCGAAATTCGCAATCTTACGTATGTGATCGTTCCGCCACGAATCAGTGATTCTCGTTTTTCGGCATCTCGTAGTGGCCGTACAATTTTTTTTTTTCCCTCTTCCTTTTTGATCTGAACTAGTAGCTGCACAATTTTGTAGTTTGTGTTTTTTGCTTCGTTGACTGTCTTTTTCCTGCGTTTGAGTTAATGAACACTGTGGCTGGCTCATTGATGGCAGTGGTTTCCTTATACGTGTGTGACGAAATGCTGTTTGTTGTACTTAGACACTGATCAGTGATCGTAATGCATGTTTTCCCCAATTTTTATGGGCCTCGGAGCAGTACTAGTGCAGTGTATTTTGATGGTTGGCTTCTACAGTTTGTTGATGCCGATATCTGCTGTGCATGGCGGTGGAATTTAATTAACCCATATTAGTCTAGGACCATCTACCTGCTCTGGTGTCAGGTCATGTTTAAGTTTAAAGGGTCAATTCTGTGGACCTCCAGAAATTGGAAAATGATGCAGAACCATGGCGCTTCAGATTGATATGATGCAGCTGGTGGTTAAGAATTTCAGCTGTCCGATCTTTTGCTGTTGGAGTAAAACTTTGGCTGGTTTATACTGTGAGCAGGGTTGCCTCTGCATATAGTTTTAACTTCAGGAATAAGCTAGCAAAGCTGTGCATCATCGTCGCATGATATTGCTTCCGAACATCTCATAAGGATTAGGACTTATGCATTCTCTTGCATGACCTAAATGTCCAAAGGGTTTGCTTCATTGAGTTCCAGGAACAATGCTTGAGAAAAAAACAGCTGAGAATGTATTCAACGAGATTGTGGAAACATTCGCTGAGAATGTTCCAAAGCAGAAGTCTGTTTCATTCCTTGAGGGGGACAAGTCCGAAGCAGTTACTTCTCAATTTAAAAGGCTCTTTGGACGCCAGAATCCGCTTCACCGTCTATTGGGGGGTGGAAAATGTACGATGTCCTGGTTAGCTTTGTTAATTTGGTGAAGTTGTGATGCTTTTTGAACATATTCCTGACCAAATTGTGCAGCTGCTGATGTGTTACTGTGGAGGAACAAGAAGATATCAGCAAGTGTCTTAGCTGGTGCAACTGCCTTATGGGTGCTCTTTGAATGGCTTGACTACCACTTTCTGACGCTTGCAAGTTTCGCTCTGATCCTTGGCATGCTAGTTCAGTTTCTGTGGTCAAATGCTTCTGGCTTATTGAGCAGGTTAACAAATTCCTACATGTTTTCTTCCCTTTTTCTTGATTCAATGGATATTTTTCAATAGCGCTTGGTTCTAAATAAATTTCTTCTTTTGTACTTAGCAGGTCAGCATCCAAACCCCCTCGTCTTGTGGTGCCTAATGATCTGTTTGTTAAAATTGGGAAGTCAGTAGGAGTTGAAGTTAATCAAGCTTTGGAATACCTCCAGGATGTTGCTCTGGGAGGAAACTTGAAACAATTCCTCATTGTGAGTTCAGTTTTCCCTTTTCCTTTTTGGGTGTTGTCACTGTATGTGTATGGTATGATGTCCTCGATTGTAGTCCTTTTCTTCTTTTATTGTTACGTGCAGCAGGTTTGTTGTCAAACATCTCATGTTTGTATGTGTCATTTTTGGAGTATGGAGCTGATGGGCGAAGGAAAGATGACATGAACATGATGATTATTTCTGGGGCTGTGATATGTGATTGACTTTGTTGGTAGATGACATGACATGAACATGATGATATGTGATATTGAATTGGACTACACTGTATCAACATCCTAATTTTGGTCTACTCGTCTACAAGTTTTTATGTATCTTTCTTGGTAGGGAATCTCTTGATGGTGGGTGATGTCTCTGCTGGATAATTTCGGTAGATGGGCAATATCTTGTTGTTAATTGTGGATCAAGGGTGTTTCTCGTCATAAATATCAGATCACCACTAATTGCACAATGACAACATGGAAATTCTTAGGTCACTAACTGTGGATGATTAAACTAACATACGCCATGAGTGCAAAAATCAAATTATGGTACAAGAGAACTTTCTCCAATGTGCACGCGATACAACATTGCATTAACAGAACCAGCATAGCTTAATCACCCACAACAGCCTTTGCTATATATATACATATATATATGTAAGTATATGTATGGTCGAAAGCCTTTGCCACATTTAAAATCTCCTCTTCTTAGATGTGAGTTTTTTATTTCCTTGTTTGTTGTGCAATGTCTTACAAGCCTAATTTGGTCATCAGCATGTTGTTGTTGCCCTTTCAAATGTTTTGCGACATTTAAATTCTGCTGATAGCTCAAAAAAAAAAAAAAAAAAAATTCTACTGATGGCGCACTGATAGTTTTTAATTCAAGAGTTGGTTCATAGATATGCAATGCAAGATATTTCATGCTCAGCTTCTAATGCTTTCCTAAGAAACTATTCTGTTGGTAAGTTGCAACAAGCTTAGTAGTCAGCTTGTCTTGGCAATATTTGCTCTGATAACGAGACGCTTTGCAGGTCGTGGGGAGCCTATGGGCAGCAGCTATAATAGGGAGCTGGTGCAATTTTATAACAGTGTTGTACATTGGTGAGAAGATATTTACATGAGAACATATTCCTCCATTGTTAGGATTCTATTAACTAATAGTCTGGAGTCTGATAGCATGGTGCCTGTGTCTATCTTGATGGCTGCCTTAATTTCATGTGAAATCAGCATCACTGACCCTGACAATGAGCTAAATGCTGGAACACACAATGTGTTTCATGTTAATGATCACGGACAAAAAATGATCCAACACTCACATGGTTCCTTCCATCATAAAATCCTGGAAATTTTCAACTTCCCGGGGGAATGCACCATCCATGCTGTTATGCACTAATTTCTAGAGTGCATATCGATGGTGGGGGTTTATGTAGGAATTTGGAAGAATTAATAAAAGATAGGATAATCTCAAGGAAAAAATCATGGCCAATCAGGACCTTCACTTTAGCACGATATTCTGCCGCTTTATAGATGTTTTATAGGATTATAACCCATAATTAGTGGAAGAGAGCTGTTTTCTTCTTCCACGGCAATAGACCGAGTTTTAGTGTATATAAGCTAATTCATTGCAGTAAACAGTAAAACACTTTACAGTATCATTTCACTTGTATCTTCTCATGGTTCATACTTATTTTCAGTGATTACATGGCTAAAAATTTCCTTCTTACTGAAGGGTTTGTTGCTGCTCACACATTACCTGTTCTATATGAGAGCTACGAAGATCAAGTTGACAGCTTCGGCAACCAGGTCATGGACCAGCTTCAGCATCACTACCATAAATTGGATACTGGTTTTCTCAGCAAGATCCCCAAAGGGAAGCTCAGGGCCAAGAAGTTCGAATAGACTACTTCAAAAGTGCATGAGATTGATTGATACATCTCCATATCATCTCTCATGCCTGCCATTCATGGGCCTTGAACAGATATAGTTGTATGAATAGTTTTGCATGATCATATTAAGGCTGCACAAAGTCGTTCTTGTGCCTTGAACTGTGGCTTATGTTAATGACTATTCTCGATTCCGCTACGCATTAACTGACAATGAAGTGGGAGAACTAGAAATAGGTTCAAAGGCTGGCATTTGTTCGTTCACTTTTTTTTTTGGCATTTGTTCGTTCACTTGTCAGTGTTTTCTTTCTGCTGATTCTTTTCCTCTAGTGAGTTGCTCATGGTAAGACCGGAAATTCATTGTCGAGATTTCAAAGGTGATTTGATCGAGACACAGATGATGGCGAGGTGTCTTTTTTAAGGATAAGTGCTAGAGCTGCTTCCCTGAAAAAACTTTTGCCTGTCATAATTTGAGCAATTGTTGATAATAGCGTGGAGAAGGTCCCACAGATTAGTACATGAATATCCATTATTGACATCTAACTTTTGCACCCCAAAGGCTTCTTTTGCATTCATGAAATGTGGGGATTGTATGCACCGAAGCCTTCACACCAGATCTTGGCCACTATGATATTCTTTTCAGAATTTGCTAGTAGATTCACCGTAAGTTTTCAAGATTAGTTGACGTCTCATTCTGAACAGAACGGACTGCTTTCTTGGTCACACGGGACTCCAATCAAGTGATCTGGATTCTCCATCAGTTTGCATTGGCAGTCCACCGAGTTCGTCGAGAGAAAATGTTGCTCTTAAAAAAGAAAAGATCTCGACAAGCATTTCGAAAAGATGCTAAGGCTATCCTCTGTTTTAGGGTCAGGCCCGAGTCTCCAACCGGTCTTACTACCATCCATTCCAAAGCAGATTGCTAAGCAGTTGAAAGATCTTTCTAGAAGAAAAGAGTTGTAGATGCTACACTCGGAGAAATCCAGCAAGCAATTCATAGTGCCATAGAAGAAACATGCTTTCGAAGGAAAGCAATCAAGGATCACTTGCATCATAATAGGGGGGAAATTCGCCAGAGCCTGCCAAAAGCTCGGCCTGCAAATTAAGTGCCCACATAACGCTTCTTCTTGGACATGCTCCAGCAAGAAGAATAGGCATCTTGGGAAATATCAATTCAAAACCTCCATACGAAGAAAAGGAAAATTACTTGGTCGGTTTACATCACTTAGCATATTGTAAAAGAGGGTTTATCCAGCAAGCGGATAGCAATCCTTTTACCACTTTTAGCCAAAAGCAACGACCCTTATCTCACACAGTACAATAATACAACTGACGGACAGTTTAAAACAGGTTCTCGTTGAAAGGTGCCTGGTGAGGGCGAAGATCGGGATCTTAATCTCCATTACCTAAGCTGGAATTATTAGAATGTCTTGGACTAGTGCACCCTAATTGGAGAGAGAGTTCTAGTCGTGCCTTTTTCAATTACTTGAGTATCATAACTTATGTACTGAGTTCTTTTAAGCACTATGATTTCTTTCCTAATCACTTGAGTGTCATATAACTTTTCAATCGATCACTTGAGTGCTATAAATTTGGCCCCAATACCCAAAAAACCTCCCAACTTTAGCTACTCTTCCAACTATATTCAAAACATTTTTTTTTGTCTCATAAAAAACTCCAACTTTTACTTTTGTTCCAATTCTACCATCCTAATATCTAAAAAAATCCCCACTTTTACTTTTGTCTCAATTCTACTGACTTAATACACAAAAAATGCCAAACTTTAACATTTGTCCTAATTATATTCAAACTATTTTTTGTCTCATAGAAAATCCCCGAGTTTTACTTTTGTCCAAATTCCGCCACCATTAGTCTTCCGTCCATAATCACCATTAGTTAATCGTATGTGTTTGAAAAAAAAAAAGACATTTCCACGTCGTTAATGAATTGTATCTCAACAAAGTTGACATGAAAAATACCTATAATTTCTCTTCTATTGTCTTCTTTCCCTATACATTGCCGGGAGATACAGAGCCACTCAACATGGTGCGTTTCATATTTTCTCCAACACTCAACGGCCCAAAGAACGGCTAGACGTGGAGATATGATTATTTGGAAGAACGATATCAAATCTCGTCATCCGTGAAACATGCTATTTTAGAATTTCAAAAAGTCATTAGTAATCGAGTCACATAGGATTGACTAATAGTGTTTATGGAGGAAGGTTGACGGTGGTAGAATTGAGACTAAAGTAAAAGTTGGGGGTTTTTTTATGAGACAAAAAAAGTTATGGATATAATTGGGACAAATGCTAAAGTTGAGTTTTTTTTTTTTTTTGTACTAGACGGTAGAAATTGGAACAAAAGAAAAGTTTGAGATATTTTATGAGACAAATTTTTTTTTTGCATATAATTGGGACAAATGGTAGTTGAGGGTTCGTTTGGATATTAGGCCCATAAATTTGTAAAAACGTTCACGACAAGTGCCATGTCACGTCGCATTTTCGGCACTTAGATGAATGCTATTTAGAAATTTTGGCATTTGGTGATCAATGCACTTACGGTAAACATTTTTTAAAAGTTATGGAACTCAAATAGTAGAAAAAGAAGTTATAGCACTTAAGTGAGTGTTTACAAAAATTATGACATTTGTGTTGGGGTTTTTCCATATCGGTTGTGGAAGGGATTGGTGGTCGGTTTATAAGTGCGAGAGAAAGTCTCGTCATTTGAGCTAACTTTTGGGATGAGAGAAGCCCAAGACCATTCAACATTGGTATTAGAGCTCAAGTTACCAAGACAGAGATACAGGTTGTTTTGAGCTAGCTTTTGCGATGAGAGAGTCCAAAAATCACCCAATAATTTGTGGTGTCCTTATGCAAGTAAAAACACTTTTCTTATTGTCCTTCGGTTTTGTAAAAGCAGATGCATGCGAGTGTGTCTTGTCTACAATGTCTTGAATTATTGTCCTATGATGGTATTATTAGGGTTTAAAAAGTCAGTAATACCATTGGTGTCGTCTATATAAGCAATTAGAAACATTGTACATTTGTGCTCATTGACCTTACATATAAAACGACTGTCGTCGAGTTGGTCGAAGCTCGTGAATACTTCAATTTATATCGAAATTGCACCTTTCTCATGTTGATCATTTCCCGAGCTGCCATTAAGCTAAGCAAGGCCTGGTCAGGACTTAAAAGGCACAGCGATCGGCTTTCCATGCGCAAGGCTTGGCCCACGGTCGGCCAAGGGGGCTCACGCGAGCCTCCCTCGTTCTCGTGCTCGGCTGCAGGCAACGCGGGGGCATGTCGTTCTTGACACGATCCCCTTGCCACTCTCATTCCCAAAACCGCAGGCATTAGAACCATTTGTAGCCTCTAATTGCAAACCCATCATGTTGCAGCACAAACTAAGTGAGATCAACCCAAGCAACTGCCAAATCTCCAACCTAATATCGTTGGCGAATGACCAATTTCATTGCCCATAGTCGAGATTCGTGAAGATATTAAGCCCATGAATTTGACGTTGGAAATAAGTGTAGAAGCTAGAGAGATATTCTGGGCACCAAGAATCATCACTTGGAACCGCTGGGATTATTAGTGGATTTATGTAACATCCGACCTACCTAAGTGAATGTCATCCACGTAAACAAAAATTCTAAGAAAACACACTAACGTGTGTGTAATTACGGAGCTTCCATGCCACCACGTCCATCGCTGCCCCCATCCCCTTTCTCTCTCACCACCACCTCACGGCCAGTGGCCGCCACCGCATTTAAGCTCCATTGACGACGGCATCGACCTCTAAGCCTCCTCCATCGACAGAGCAAACTCTATCTAGATTGACAATGGCCCTCCATCAGGATGAGAGCCACCGTCGATCGACGGTGGCCATCCTCAAATGGATGGGCGGCAAGAACCGATGATGCGATGGATAGGCCCGAGTTTTTTATTTATTTAAGAGGAGGGTGTTAAAAAAATTACATGTGTTAAAGAAAATTACATCTGAACAAATATAAGAATCTAGAATAATTTACCAGGAGTCTTGTTGGATGAAATTTCTTCAAACGAGAGGGATGAAGAAAGGACATGCCCCAGACCATAAAGAATTATTTTATCTTGGTACCATGCCCGATCTCGACTTTTTAGGCACGACTTGCGTAATATATTTTTGAAGAAATAACTAGGTTATCGGTTACGATATTTCTGGCGATCTGGAATTGAAACGAGTGGTTGATATTACAAATGAAAAGCGCATAATTCTTTGAACCATGAAATTCCTCTTTGATCATTTGGCTATGCCACGTGTCAATGACAGAACAAGTCGGATAGCATCCGAAACACATCATGCTCTCTCACATGATGTTAGGATTCGGCATACGAACCACAACAAAGTGAAAAGTAAAAATGAGAAAGAGAAAATTAAGACACAAGGTTTATCCTGGTTCATCCTTAAACTAGGATTATATTAAGCAGATGATTCCATTACATTTAGCACATCGCAATCTATCTGTTACATTACTCAATTACAAGCGAAAAATAACATATACAACGGTAGTTATTCAAGGCGAAATCCCAAATTATCAATAAAATATGGGCTCAAATTATAAAAGCCTTCTAGCATTCGAGGGGTGCTGCACCCTACAACCTTTGTCGGGGTGGCTCTCGCGAACCTCCGTGCTTTTTTGTTAATAGGGAATATGAAGCACAGCTCTTTCACCCAAAGCTAGAAACCTTTTTGAGACCGTACAGGTTCCATGCTGTCAATGCACCTGCACGTGAAAACATAGCCAAAGAGTGTGCATGGATCGGGGCCTCCATGTGTGGAATGTGCACAACAGGCACCTTCCATGAGCTCAGCTCATGTATGAGTCCCCCACATGCATTTTGGGGCTAAGTGTATGGAAAGTTGCTTGACCATGTCACCTCTCACTGCCTTTCACCCACAGATTTGCCTTCTAAATTCTCACCACATTTCCCATATTAGTATTTTCTCTCTCTCTTAAAGTGAAAAGAGACTGGCGGAGAGAGAGAGAGAGAGAGAGAGAGAGAAGGACTGCAACATGAGAATTGACCCATGTGTGTGTCTAGGGGATTTTTTGAATGCACTGACATTGCCACTATATAAATACATGGCTCTGTGGCTTCATTTTGTATCACTGCACATTGCTTGGTTTGGTCTAGACTAGTTTAAGGAAAGTGTTCACACATAACACCACATTCATTCACAATATGGTGGTCGTCAACGGCAAACAACCTGGTTTGCCCTGCAATATGTTGGTCGTCAATCACTTCCCGGTTTCGGTTGCCGTGTCCTACGTCATTCACTTCAGAGAAAATGACGGGGATGATGATGACGACGACGACGATGACGACGACGATGGCGGCGTTGCGCCAGCAGCTTAGATATTGCACCGTTGCCCCGAGATCTGCTGCTGCTAGTACTAGGGTTTACGTTCATCAAGGAGGAGAATCAGCTATACCCATAATATGTATGCGAGGGGAAATTGGTGACTGAGGCCTCATGAATGTGATGCTCATGTGCTGCTGCTTGGCAGGCAACATAAAGCTGGGACAACCACATGATATAGTTCTAGCCTTGTAAGATTTTTTGTTCCTGTTGAGTTCATATATTGTAATCCTTACTAATCAGTTAGTAGTTACCAATATTGATGTACCCGTTAGTCAATGTGATACCAATAAAACTTGCATAATGGAGTAAGCCTAGCTGATTAGGTATTTAGGGTTACCTCCCTCCCTCCCTCTCTCTCTCTCTCTCTCTCTCTCGATCAATCGATCGATCGAAGTACTCGAATGGAACTGGAATTGGAGTTCACAATTTCATGCTCTTCTGTGACTGGATGCTCTTCAGATGAAGTTTGCATTTTAATTTTTCCATCACATGCTGGTTGAAAGAAAGGGAAATATAAGATAACCTTTGCAAGCTCCAGCTCCTGATTTAATTCGCCGGAGCTGGTTCACTCGAGGCTGTCCAATGATAATAGTGAATGCCTAAATTGTAGCTTCGAATGGAATGCATCTGGAGTCATTATTCCTATAGATGGATAAATATGTACATCAGTTGAAAGCTTACCAATTGGTACAGGAAAAATCTCCATCTTGTTGCATATGTATGTCATATCAAATGGATCAGTAAAATATGCAGTTACCAATGCTTGGCGATTTCATGCATACTCCTGGGATCAATGCTTCTGGTGAATGCTTTTCCCCACTGCAAAAAGAAGAAATAAGTTGTGTCCTGATCAATTATGTTAAGAAACTAAGTAGCTGGTGTTCACAAAATAAAGAAGTTATTGACATTTGATCTTTGAAGTTAAGCAAAAATATTTATCTGGAAACCAAAAAGACTTGTAGTTGATTCTTTTTGACGTGCCATCATCGATGCCCCGATTAATTAAGTACTGTAATTGTTGTTTACTTGTGTACAGAAGAACTCATTAACCCTAAAAGGAGTTTGAAGGCATGTACTTCTTGATGCTTTCGCGCATTTGATTTTGCTACATGACACTATCCTAATTTCGTAAATCGCTAATGAGACTCGCTGAGATGCAAAGGACATTGTCATCTTTCAAACTGTGTGTACGAAATGATTAATATGCTCTGGTTTCTTCCTTGTGAAACATGGAGTGGTATTCAGCACTATTTATGTCATGGAAACATACCTTTCTCAAGACTTCAGCCCAAGCCAGAAGTCAATTCTCTCCTTGAGATGACTTGGCGTGGACTTCAAGCCATGTTGATGGTACTGCTAATCAAAAAGGGCGGCCGCTGGGGAAACTACCAGATGGTTGATACCCGTTGGCATGGTAAGTCGACATGTCTTGGTGAATAATCACACAGACCGGACCAACAGAATGTCACCGGAGCTGGAACTAACCTGTAATCCTATATGAAACTGTCGGTTGGTATATCTGAAAGCCTAAGTTTTGATATTTGATGGTTTATACCTGCCAAATCGTGCCGTGACTATTTTTTTTTTTTTTTGCATCTGATGTTTATGTTTAACTTGTTTTGTTGCTTTTGTCAGTGTTTTCTTCAGGGTGGTCATTCGAAAGAACGGTTCAGTCAGGCAACATTCTCTCGTCTATGGCGTTTTTGCGTGTTGCAGTTGCTGCAGTGGATCCAATCTGGTACCTACTTTGGACGTTAGAAATGAAATGAGACAATTCTGTTGGATAACCTTTGGGGATGGCCAAGGTAGGCATAATGAAGAGATCACATAGGTATTGGTAAGTAACTGTAATGTATTTGTAGTAGATGAAGTACTGTTGAACAGCTCAGCTTGTTCAAAATTGTCTGATGAGAACACAAATTCTCTATTAAATTTACAAAAGACTACCAAGGAATGCTATCATGAGCTTTTGTCTGGATAGGGTGAAGATGTGGAATGTACTGCATATCTAAGATCGATGTGCCTACTGGTTTTGCTGCTATGGTCATTTAGCTGCTTTTGTCCCTTAACCAAGTCAGTATGTGCTCTTCACTTTCTCTTTGTTTTGTCCCTTGTTGAATTTTTCGGTTCTAGTGAAGCTCAGGTTGAACCCACCAGATCTTGCAATACCGCATGTACTTTCGATCCGGGTAGTGGTTTTGAGCTCAATTTGATTCGTACTCTCCTTTCACTTACGGCAAATGCTTCTGAAAGTGGCTCCTTGACTGCTACTTTTGGCCAAGACCCTAATGTGGTTTATGGCCTAGCGTAGAGCTTATATGAACCAGTGAATATGTGATGCGGCTACCCCGGCCGTATTTTTCACTTAGATAAACACAACCTTCTTTTGATATATTTTTTTCAGTTAGATAAACACAACCTTCATTTGATATGTTTAACGAGTGTCTTGGATGCAACTATAAATATGACGTGCTTGATACCGGCTCTGCTCCGGAGCCAATCTAATCAAGTTGGTATGGCAGGGTTTATAGCTTCAGATAGGGGGCAAGCAAGTGTGGCGTCCCAGGGCGTCACTTTCTTGCTAAGCGGCTCTGTTAATCTCTGATTACTGACACCTAAATTTTGAATTTTTAAGGCATTTATGCATAAAAAAAAATATAGAACTAATTTTAGTTCTAATAAAAAATTCATCATGTTTAGCATATTTAATTTTTACTCATGCATTGCATACCATCAAAAGACAAGTATTTGAACATTAAAAAAAATTGACTCCCAGGAGCAACATGGCATTTTTGGCCAAGGCATTTGAAATGGGTGTTCCACAGTTTGAGGAAGTGTTGGATTTTTTTAATTCAGCCCAAGCATGACTTTTAAATAATCGAGCATTAATATTAGCTCTCAAAAACCCATAATTAAACACTTTTAAAATTCAGCAAGCCCACGTATATCATTCCTTGAAGCTGAATTTTTAGGAAAGAAATTGTGCGATTAATTCATTAACACATTTGCATATCTCTTCGGCCGATAATCGCACTCCAAGAGGGGATATTTTCCAAATATTCAGATTTTTTTAAGAAACACAAGGATATGCGAATATTGCATTCTTGCCCATCAAGCTAGGCCAATTCTCTCTATAAATACAAGGTCCTAGTAAGAGGGGAGGGGGGTTTTTTTTTCACACAATTAATCACTTTCAGATTTTGGGAGAGAGCTGAGAATTTTCAGAGAGAGATTCAAGTGAGAAATCGAAAGCAAAGCCCCGAGCCCGAGATCTTGCTTGAGGTGTCACCTGCCATCCACTCCTACCCAATCGTTCGTAGAAGCTTTGTTGCTGCAATCACCTCAGTTTGCGCCTCCTGCTCAGCACCAGCAACATCATCATAGCTCCGGCGTCCCCTGTTTAATCGTCGCACCCATGCTCAGCCCGGGAGTTCCGCTGTTTGGCCTAGTTTTCTTCCACTGCTCGGCTTGTTATTTTGCCACTGCTTGGTGCTTAAATCAGTAACCATTTGCTGCTGTTTAGGGGTAATTTTTTCACTGTTTGGGGCTGATTAAGTGCAGATTTTTGGGGCTAGTTTAAGGCGTGCTCAATTCCTTAGCCGATTGGTGTGGGGAAGCTCTCTGGTACCCAGGTTTGCTTCACTTCAAATCAGCTTCAACATCCAAAAAGGACAACAAACAGCCCACGAATAGAGCTGGTCTTGCTTTTACCGCCTGGTTGTCAGTCACATCGTAGTTTGGTTCCAAACCTGTGCACAACTCTCTGCTAAACCAGTCCAAAATCGTGGAGCTCCTAGCTTGGTCGTCAAGACTTGCGAAGATCAAATTAGTGAAGCAATCTTTGGGCAATCAAAAGTAATTTTTCTTATCTTGAACTTTGGTATATTCAATTTCCTATTTTGTGATATATTGCATATCTTGATAGCATTGCATCAAAGTGGATATCTTTTCAAAATGCGGGTAGATTAGGAAAATTTTCTTTCCTAATCCGCAACTTGTCACACGATCGAGAACGTCCGTCTTTAGGATTATTGATGGAATACTCGATTAGGCAAGGATTTGGGTCTAATCGTTAATCGTGGGATTACGAATTAAAGATTGACTCAAATATTTCGCAAAATATTTCAAAACTTGATTGATATATCCACTTTCTTGATTGACATTGATTGGCATATTCACTTTCCTAATTTGATTTGAATTGTTTGATTTTTAGAATATATCCGTCGCGTGATTTAATCTCGAAAATTCTAAAAGATTTGCATTCATTCACTTTCCATATTTGAAATTACATAGCATCATGTAGATCATTACATATCTAATCTTTTTTTTTAGGTTAGATTGCATCTTAGGATATAAATTGCATGTTTAAATAGAATCTTATGTTTAAAATAATATATCTTCAATATATTAGGGTTTAGGTCAATGTAAACTCTAAAATATACAAGATAAAAATTGTTTTGGCATAGTTCTATTTTAGGAAATTAATTCATCCGAAAATATAAAAAACACCTTCATCCTTGCCATATGCGCCGTGCCATGTCATCCTTGCTACGTCATCTTTGCCACGTCATCCATGCCACGTCATTCATCTTTGCTATGTCACCTCATACCATGTCGTATAGATTGCATGTTAGTTTGCATTCCATGTAGAATTGTATGCTTAGGTCAATTTAATTGATTCCAACATCACGTAATCAATTTAATTAAACTATAAGCATATCTTGTTACATTAGTTTAAAATTGCATATTTAAAATTTTAATTAATTCATACGTCACGGAGTTAATTTTCATTTGCATGTCATCTTTTGCACGTCATTTAACTTAGTCTTGCATTTGCATCACGACATTGCATCATATATAGTATAGTCTTTCATGCACTCATATAAAAATCGAAAATTAAAAAAAAGAACTATCTTGTGTGGCGCATGCTCCCTTGATTATATTGACTTCCGGATGTTCATTAATTGATTGTGCACCCGCATGATAACCTTTGTTAGTGACTTAGGTTAAAATCAATTAATATTGCCTTCTCAAATGATTTTTCATGAAATAAAATGGTACCGAAAGGGCGTTAGAGTAATGCGGCGTAATCAAGTCCCCGAACTCTTCATCTCCGGTTCGTAGGAATAAAATAGTTCTCCCTCTATTTTATTTAGGTTTATAATCGACCTACCATAAATGATTAGTGGCGGCTCCAGAATTAAAATATATTGCATGTTAATCAATTGAACCTTAAGTTGCGATTTGGTATAGACTTGGGAGAATCCGAGTTAAGTTAGTTAAATAATTAACCCGATAATCCATTAGCCTAAAAATTTTTCTGAATTTTTAGGTCGCGACAATGACTACATACGATATAAGGCACATGTAGAAGACTAAAATCAAACATAACATTAGGCCATACTGTTCATAAACCATGGAGAGTACACGCGCCTATATATATATATCATCCACTTCAAAAGACAAGTATTTAGCATTATACAAAAGATAACTCCTCCCGAGTCATAATCCCCATCATCTATCAATCCTACCACCATCTCTTGACACCTAAATTTTGATTTTTCTTAAATCATTATCTTGTATAAAAAAAAGAGAATTAGTTTTAGCTCTCACAAAAAAATAATTAAATCATTTTTATCATTAATTTTAGCATTCATACATTACATTTGCATTTTATATGACGCGCAACGCAAGCAATTAATTCATTAAAATTCGTAATATTGATTTGGGGGGGACGCGCAGAATTCGGAGGGAGAAAAAAATTCGAGAGAGAGACCACACAAGCCATAGAGCTCTCGGTCCACAGAGGACTCACACTGAGACTCATTGGTCAAAGTAGCCGCTTCCATTGACAGCTTGATGAAAATCCACTCACTTGGACTTTCAAACGGTGTCGGACCCATCATGATGAATTGAGAGTCCAAGTTTAGCCTTGAGAAAGAGGAATCAACCCACGTTGGATGCGTTCTCCTATCTTCCCGCCCCAAAGTCGGACAAACAACTTCCATCGACGGCTGCCCAACTTTAGTGGTCCTTTTGCTCGCAATTCTCGGTGATTTTCGGTGCAACCATTCCCCACCGAAAGCTTGCACCCCGCAAAAACGAACCATCAAGCTATTGTGAGCACTACAAGCACTTCCACTAGTCACCATCGCAAGTCCCTGGCTGTGGATTCTGAACAAAACCATATTTTGGTGATCAAACCCCGTGTCTTCTACTGTGCCACTCTCGTCCAAAAACATAGCCTCACGAAGTCTATGCCACAACCGTAAGATGCTGCTAGCCTACCTAGGACTACCCGCACCATTGTGGGAAGAGGAGAGCGCGCCTATCCAGTGGCCCAAAGCTCGAACATAGACAACGAGGAAATAATACACCACCCGGCCAATTGGAGGTCCTACTTCTATAGTTCTTGAGATGCGGCATAGCATCCTCCTCAAACGAGCATTGAGCGGGTGATACGAACCTGTTCACCATAGGCATGATGAATAATCAGAATCGAAGAAGTTGGCTGAAAGATTAGTTGAAACCACAAGGAATGAGTATAAAACTCAAAAAGTAAGTAGTACATCTAATCAAATGATCAAATAATCCATTCACTCGATCGGGTAGAACAGATAACACAAATCAAACATAAACACTTCAATCAAACCTTTCTCCTATTAATCTCCTCTCGGCTCACACATGTAATTGTCTTCCAAAATTTTTCTCATTCCACTAAGATGGTAAAGCCCCACCACAACGATTCAACTTGTGAAAATGGATAATCTCTCTTTTAATTTTTTCCGCCATTACACTACATATAACAAAAAAATAAAATTAAATTAAAAAATATCAAAATACAAAAATATAAACACATCTAGGTTTCTCTTATGGAGGATGACTCTCATCTTCTTTGGAAAGTGGGTCTCCAACAACTTAACCTAGTCTAGTATAGAATAGTTATGAAAATTATCCAAGTCCTTGTATTTCCAATCATAACTCTCAATCATTCCTACTTCACTTAATTTTAGTTCGGTTACCTCGAGGGGAGTTAATAAAAAAAATTTCAAAAAAATTGTAAAAAAAAAAAAAAGACTATGCCTTCGCCATAAGAAATAGGAATATGAAGTAATCATAGCATGGCACTTCAAATTCGATATGAGAATTTTTTTTTTTTCAAAACATTAGATTATATTTCGAAAGAGTAGTAGGAAATTAGCATAAACTTTTAACAAACCTAAGCTTAACAAAGGAAAAAGTTTCTTACACTATCCAACCGATCGCCAAGCAAGAAGCTCGCATTTTTCGAAGGCAACCCCGAACTCACAATCTAGTTCTTCAAAGACTTCTAGTCGCTCACAGCATAACTCAACCATTGCCACCTCTGAAAAATATGTCCTAAGCACACCTCTCACAAGGGAGTAAGAATCCTGTCGGAAGACATAACTTTAATTAATATTTTAGAAAATTTCTCCAAAATGATTAATTATGTATAATTAATTAAATAAACAGTACCTCATATCATGCTTAACCCCGATCAAATATATGTTGCACTTTCCTCCATTATTTCCCCAAAGATCGTTGGAAGGGCAACAAATACGATTTAAATAAACTCTCTCTCATTAAATATTCTATCATTCGTGCAAGCTTCTAGTCAATATTACTGTTTCTCTTAATTGTGGAAATATATGGCACCGGCATATATTCATTCAAAGTGCACTCCCACCTGCAGTTGGAATAACAAAAATTTTCAATTATTCACTGTTGAATACAATTTTGAACTGAATTGATATCTATATGCACACTTAAACAAGGGAATTCGGTTTTGACATCTACTGATATATATGCATTTCTCATACTTAAACAAGGCAATTCGGTTTAGATGATTTGACATCTACCGATATCTATGCATTTCTAGATTAGGAAAAAACTTTCAACAATCACACTTTAAGTCATTAAAGTATTACTTTCTAATAAACATTTCTAATAAACAAGTGATGACATAATCTAAATTCGAAAGTATCTCCAAACACACAAACCAACCAATCCATATCAACCACTAACCTTTAACCAAACACACAATGACTAATGATTAACCTCTATACATTTCCGGATTGGGAAAAAACTTTTAACCTTCACACTTTAAGCCGTTAAAGTATTACTTTCTAATAAACATTTCTAATAAACAAGTGATGGCATAATCCAAATTTCAAAGTATCTCTAAACACATAAACCAACCAGCCCAAACACAAAATCCAAAGTATCTCCAAATACACAAACTAACCAGTCCAAAACAACCACTAACCCTTAACCAAATACACAAACCAACCATTAATCTTTAACCTCTTAAATGACTAGCCTCTTAACCTCTTAAATGACTAACTTCTATACATTTCTGAATTAGGAAAAAACTTTCCTTCACACTTTAAGCCATTAAAGTATTACTTTCTAATAGTGATGGCATAATCCAAATTATCTCCAAACATACAAACCAACCAGCCCAAACACAAATTCCAAAGTATCTCCAAACGCACAAACTAATCAATCCAAATCAACTACTAACCCTTAACTAAATACACAAACCAACCACTAACCCTTAACCTCTTGAACCACTATCACTAACCTCTTAAATGACTTGTTCCCGTGTTTCCTAGTGCGCGCGTAAGGCGGTGTGAGAAGACTAGCATCTGTCGGTGTGATAACTCTAGTCTTCGGGAATGGGCATAATGCAGTTGTAGGTGTGAGAACCTCGGTCTTCGAGGATGGGCTATTGACACCTAATTTTAGCGATCCCGTATTATTATTATTATTATTATTATTATTATTATTTAGATGAGAATACGTCTAATTTATTTTTGTCTTATTGCAAAATAGAAAAAGTAAAAAATATATATGAAACGAATTTAAAAAAAGAAAAAAAAAGAAGAAGAAAAGAAAAAGAAATAAAGAAGAAAACGGATCGTGCAAGCCCAGTGGGGGAATGGCAAACGTGCCACGAATTCAATTGGCGGGCCCCGTCCGTCGCTGCCCAATTTGGGCCTTTTGCCCATAGGCTATGACGCCCTCTTTTATTTCTTGACCCACTTCATTTTTATTTTTAGTTAGACCATGCCCAAACTCTCCTTTCCTCTTTTAATTGCCCATGCCCAATCTCTTCTCAATGCCTTCTCTCTTCCCCACACTCTCACGTGCACTCACATTCTGCACATCATCACATCACTCTTAAATATACCGTGTGCTTTACATCGTCTCCAATTGACCCACGTCCACATCATCCGATTTTTACTCTCATCCACGTATGAAAGTTTGGGGAAGGAGGCAAGCACTTGGATAAAAACGGACCGGAGAGGGCGGGGAGGAGGTTCCGTTCGGCCACCAAAAAAATGGAAAGAAAATAGAGAGAAGGGAGAGAGGTTAGAGGTTTGGGGGGAGACGCAAAGAAGGAGAGGAGAGCAGGTGGTGGGTTCGGTGAGAGAGAGAAGAAAAGGGAGGTTAGTTCGGTTCCTAAAAAAAAAGTGAGAGAACAAAGAAGAGTTGAGGGGGGAGGTGCAAGTTATAGTGTTGAAGGAGAAGAACCCTTCTGGCGGTTGATCTCCCGAGCTCACCAGCGACTTCGTTCATAAAGGTTGGTCTCCTCTCTTGAGTTTGGTTGCACCGTTTTGGCCACGGCACTCGCCGGTTCGAGAGCTTCGGTTTTTCGGATCGACGAGTCTCAAACAGATTCCTATGATATTTTGGCCATTGTAGATCCTTCTTTTGAGTTGTTGACGTGCAACGATGCAACACCTATCCCCGGCCGCTAGTTTTTGACGCCTTTTCTTGGTTTATCGTTCGGTGGCGCTCCTTTGCCTTTTAGTTTCTCGTCTTTGTTTGGTTTCAACGGTGGGTGTTCTTTTTGAGCGATCAACCGTTCGGTGAGGCGCGGCCCCGCGAGACAGTGTGAGTTGGTGAAGATTTGAGCCTCAATCGAGTCCGTCATTGGTGGTTCGTTAGTCGAGTCCGTCGCTGTTGATCGTTGGTCCTTCGAGGCACCGTGGGTTGCATTGCACGATCCAGTTCTGCAAGGGCTTCACAACTCACAAAGGTGTGGCGCGAGGTGACCATTGCCACCTGGTGCGAAAATATGTCCTAAGTACACCTCTCACAAGGGAAGAAGAATCGCTTAGAGGACATGAAAAGCATTGAATATTTTAGAAAATTTCTCCAAAATGATTAATTATGGCATAAGTAATTAAATAAAGAGTACCTCATATCAGGGTGACTTGAGTTCGAGTCAAATGACGCGATGGGGTGCGACTTTCCTCCATTATTTCCCCAAAGATTGTTGGAAGGGCAAGTAACTAATAACATCCAAATAAACTCTCTTTCATTAAATATTATATCGGCTTGGGCGAAGCTTCTGAGTCCAATATTACCCGGGTGTCTCTTAATTGTGGAGATATACGGCCCGGCATATATTCATTCAAAGTGCACTCCCACTTTGCAGCTTGGAATAGACAAAATTTGTTGCGAATTATTCGAAGGTGATGAATACAATTTTGAAGTGTGGCGATTTCCTTTATGCACACTTAAACAAAGCAATTCGGATTTTGACATCTAACGAAATCTATGCGGATGTGCTAATGAAGAAAAAAGAGCAAAGACAATATTTTAGATGATTTGACATCTACCGATATCTATGCATTTGGGGAGGAGAAGAGAAAAACTTTCAACCAGTTACACTGCTTAAGCCATTAAAGTATTACTTTTTAATAAACATTTCAAATAAGACAAGTGACTCGTCATAATAAAAATTGCGAAGTTTGGGCCTTTTAAACAGGCTACAAATCAACTTATACCAAATTCAACCACCAACCCTTAACCAAACACACAATGACTAATGATTAACCTCTCCTCCATTTCGGATTGGGAAAAAACTTTCGACTTTCACGACTTTAAGCTTCCTTTAATTAATAAAATTAATAAACATAATAAAATAATAATAAAAAATGACATAATAAAAAATTCGAAAAATAATAAAGACTTACAAAAAAAAAAATCAGACCAAATTTCAGAAAATTTTAAAATGGTTTTCATGACCTTTTTACCCCAAATATACAAACTCACCTCAAATTGGCGTTGATTGAAGACAGATGTCTAATCCTTTAACCAAATATTTGTTATAAATCAACCATCTAGTCGATAATCGTCTGTTTAAATGACTAACCTCTTAGACCTCTTAAGCATGTGCTTATCTCTATACTTTATTTGGTGTATTTACTTGATTGAATGTTTATCATAACACTTTAAGCCTTTTAAAAATTATCTTTCTAATAGTGTTTACCTAATCCAAATTAGGTTAAGGTAAATAGGTAATTGCACGAAACGCAAAATACATTATGCATGATCATTTAAGTATTTGTTAGACACACAATAAAGCTTAAAATGAATATGCAAATTACCTATAGGGAATATCAACTTAGGTACCCTTAAGGGCGCTAATTATCTAGTTAGCGTAAACAAACCACTAACCCTAGAAACTCTTGAACCACTGTACTAACCGTAAATGACCCTCCGTGTCTTGATTTGTTTCCTAGTGCGCCCAATAGGCTAGTGACGACTCTTAATAGCTTTTTAGTTTGCTAATCAGTAAAAGAAATCCAATGTCACGCGAAGGAGGACTTGGGAGTGTCCACGCCATTTACTAATGACAATACCTCTAAACCCGCCGGACCCTCTGAGGGAGGCCGAAGGTTAGGTCGCGACATGGGCATAATGAGAATATTCGAGAATGGACAAAATGGGAATCATCGTAGGGTCGTGCCATATTCGTTGAGAATGTGTATGCCTTTAGTTGGGGAATAATCGTGCCATCTTCGGGAATGCCTTTAGTGAGTATGCCAACCCTAGTCGTGCTCTCCGTTCGGCCGTGCTCGCTGTCGGAATCGTGGGAATAATGTGCTTAGTGGGGGGGAATGCGAATGCTACGATAAACCCTAGTCGTGCCATCGGGAATGCGCTTAGTGAATGGCATGCGCTTAGTTGGGGGAATGCGAATGTTACGTTAAGTACGATAAATGACTGGTTAGGACGAGGGCGGGGGGCAACGAAGGAATAATGCTGCCATTTCCAAGAGTTTGGACAAAAATGGGTAGAGTTCCGAGAATATGAATGGGTTCCAAGAATGCGGTATCGAAGAGAGAGAGTAAGAAGAGGGAGTAAAAAAAAAGTACGTAATAAAAAAGTGCTCTAAATCCTTCTCCTTCGCCATCCCCCTTTTACAAGTCCAATTTTTTGTCCATTTTTTTATTTTATCGATGAAAACTAGATATATACCGATAACTATTATTGGTAGGTAGAAGCATGGAGATGAAACAAATAATTCGGGGGTTAGAAATATAAAAAAAACAAAGAAAATATAACAAAATGTTAGGTCTCTAAAAATATAAAAAAAATTTAGGTCGGGATAAAAAAAATTAGGAAAGAAAATAAATATTGTTCAAGTAAAATAAACCTAAAAGAATAAAATAAAAACTATTAGTATCACCCAAAAAAAGATAAAAAAAAATTTTAGCTCCTGATTTACTCCGATTAAGAGTTTAGGCTCAGGAAAAAGAAAAAAAATGATTCTTGCCATCATAGAGAAACGAATTGCCTCAAAAATAAAAAAGCAACCATTTTTACATCATTACATAGATGGAGGAAAAATGAAACCAACCTTTTGAGTCATCTGTCATATTTCGAAAGAGTAGTAGGAAATTAGCATAAATTTTTAACAAACCAAAGCTTCACAAAGGAAAAAGTTTCTTACACTATCTAACCGATCGCCAAGCAAGAAGCCCGCACCATATCTCCTGCATTCTTCGAAGGCAACCATGAATTCACTATCTAGTTCTTCAAGGACTTCTAGTCGCTCACAAGATAACTCAACCATTGCCACCTCTGGAAAATATGTCCTAAGCACACCTCTAACAAGGGAGCAAGAATCCTATCAGAAGACATAACTTTAGTTAATATTTTAGAAAATTTCTCCAAAATGATTAATTATGCATAATTAATTAAATAAAAAGTACCTCATATCATGCTTAACCTCGATCAAATATATGTTGCGCTTTCCTCCATTATTTCCCTAAAGATCGCTGGAAGGGCAACAAATACAATCCAAATAAACTCTCTCTCTCTCATTAAATATTCTATCATTCGTGCAAGTTTCTAGTCAATATTACTGTTTCTTTTAATTGTGGAGATATACGACATCGGCATATATTCATTCAAAGTGCACTCCCACCTGCAGTTGGAATAACAAAAATTTTCAATTATTCACAGTTGAATACAATTTTGAACCGAATTGATATCTATATGTACACTTAAACAAGGCAATTCAGTTTTGACATCTACTGATATCTATGCATTTCTCATACTTAAATAAGGCAATTCAGTTTAGATGATTTGACATCTACCGATATCTATGCATTTCTGGATTAGGAAAAAACTTTCAACCATCACACTTTAAGCAATTAAAGTATTACTTTTCAATAAACATTTCTAATAAACAAGTGATGACATAATCCAAATTCGAAAGTATCTCCAAACACACAAACCAACCAATCCAAATCAACTACTAACCCTTAACCAAACACACAATGACTAATGATTAACCTCTATGCATTTACGGATTGGGAAAAAACTTTCAACCTTTACACTTTAAGCCATTAAAGTATTACTTTCTAATAAACATTTCTAATAAACAAATGATGGCATAATCCAAATTCCAAAGTATCTCCAAACGCACAAACCTACCAGTCCAAACACAAAATCCAAAGTATCTCCAAATACACAAACCAACCAGTCCAAAACAACCACTAACCCTTAAACCAAATACACAAACCAACCAATAATCCTTAACCTCTTAAATGACTAACCCCTTAACCTTAAATGACTAACTTCTATACATTTATGGATTAAGAAAAAAACTTTCTTTCACACTTTAAGCCATTAAAGTATTACTTTCTAATAGTGATGGCATAATCCAAATTATCTCCAAATACAAACCAACTAGCCCAAACACAAATTCCAAAATATCTCCAAACACACAAACCAACCAGTCCAAACCAACCACTAACCCTTAACTAAACACACAAACCAACCACTAACCCTTAACCTCTTAAACCATTATCACTAATCTCTTAAATGACTTGTTCCCGTGTTTCCTAGTGCGCTTCCTAGTGCGCGCGTTTGTGGGTGTAATAACTCTAATATTTGAGAATGGGCAGAATGCAATTGTAGGTGTGAGAACCTTAGTTTTCGGGGATGGGCAGAATGAAAATATTCGAGAATGGGCAGAATGTGAATCATCGTACGGGTCGTGCCATATTCGTTGAGAATGGGCTTAGTGGGGGAATAATCATGCCATCTTCGAGAATGCCCTCAATGAATGCCTTTAGTGAGTGTGCCAACCCTAGTTGTGCTCTCTGTTGAAATCGTGGAAATCGTGGGAATAATGTGCTTAGTGAGGGGAATGCAAATGCTACGATAAACCCTAGCCGTGTTATCGGGAATGCGTTTAGTGAATGGCATGCGCTTAGTCGAGGGAATGTGAATGCTACGTTAAGTACAATAAATGATGGGCTGAGACGAGAGCAGGGGGCGACAAAGGAATAATACTACCATTTCCAAGAGTTCGGACAAGAGTGGTTAGAGTTCCGAGAATGGTAATGGGTTACAAGAATGCGATATCAAAGAGCGAGAGTAAGAAGAGGGAGTAAAAAAAAGTGTGTAATAAAAAAAATGTTCTAAATCCTTCTCTTTCGCCTTCCCCAGTTTACAAGTCCATTTTTTTTTTTTTTATCAATGAAAACTGGATATATATCAATTGCTATTATTGATAGGTAGAAGCATGGAGATGAAACAAATAATTCGGGGGTTAGAAATATAAAAAAAAAAACCAAAGAAAATATAAAAAATTTTTAGGTCTCTAAAAATATAAAAAAAAATTTAAGTCAGGCTAAAAAAATTAGGAAAAAAAATAAATATTGTTCAAGTAAAATAAACCTAAAAGAATAAAACAAAAACTATTAGTATCACCCAAAAAAAGCTAAAAAAAAATTTTGGCTCCTGATTTACTTTGATTAAAAGTTTAGGCTCAGGAAAAAGTAAAAAAAAATGATTTTTGCCATCATAGAGAAACGAATTGCCTCAAAAACAAAAAGCAACCATTTTTATATCATTACATAGATGGAGGAAGAATGAAACCCACATTTTGAGTCATCTATCATATTTCGAAAGAGTAGTATGAAATTAGCATAAATTTTTAACAAACCTAAGCTTAACAAAGGAAAGAGTTTTTTACACTATCCAACTGATTGCCAAGCAAGAAGCCTGCACCATATCTCCCGCATTCTTCGAAGGCAACCCTGAACTCACTATCTAGTTCTTCAAGGACTTCTAGTCGCTCACAGCATAACTCAACCATTGCCACCTCTGGAAAATATGTCCTAAGCACACCTCTCATAAGGGAGCAAGAATCCTATCGGAAGACATAACTTTAGTTAATATTTTAGAAAATTTCTCCAAAATGATTAATTATGCATAATTAATTAAATAAACAGTACCTCATATCATGCTTAACCTCGATCAAATATATGTTGCACTTTCCTCCATTATTTCCCCAAAGATCGTTGGAAGGACAACAAATATGATCCAAATAAACTCTCTCTCATTAAATATTCTATCATTCGTGCAAGCTTTTAGTTAATATTATTGTTTCTCTTAATTGTGGAGATATACGTCACCGGCATATATTCATTCAAAGTGTACTCCCACCTCCAGTTGGAATAACAAAAATTTTCAATTATTCACTATTGAATACAATTTTGAACCGAATTGATATCTATATGTACACTTAAACAAGACAATTCAGTTTTGAACATCTACCGATATCTATGCATTTCTCATACTTAAACAAGGCAATTCAGTTTAGATGATTTGACATCTACCGATATCTATGCATTTTTGGATTAGGAAAAAATTTTCAACCATCACACTTTAAACCATTAAAGTATTATTTTCTAATAAACATTTCTAATAAACAAGTGATGACATAATCCAAATTCGAAAGTATCTCCAAACACACAAACCAACCAATCCAAATCAACCACTAACCCTTAACCAAACACACAATGACTAATGATTAACCTCTATGCATTTCTGGATTGGGAAAAAACTTTCAACCTTCACACTTTAAGCCGTTAAAGTATTACTTTCTAATAAACATTTCTAAAAAATAAGTGATGGCATAATCCAAATTTCAAAGTATCTTCTAAACACACAAACCAACCAGCTTAAACAAAAAATCCAAAGTATCTCCAAATACACAAACTAACCAGTCCAAAACAACCACTAACCTTTAACCAAATACACAAACCAACCACTAATCCTTAACATCTTAAATGACTAACCTCTTAACTTCTTAAATGACCAACCTCTATACATTTCTGGATTAGGAAAAAACTTTCCTTCACACTTTAAGCCATTAAAGTATTACTTTCTAATAGTGATGGCATAATCCAAATTATCTCCAAAAACACAAACCAATCAACCCAAACATAAATTCCAAAGTATCTTCAAACACACAAACCAACCAGTCAAAACCAACAACTAACCCTTAACTAAACACACAAACCAACCACTAACCCTTAACCTCTTGAACCATTGTCACTAATCTTTTAAATGACTTGTTCTCGTGTTTCCTAGTGCGCTTCCTAGTGCGCGCGTCTTTCGGTGTGAGAAGACTAGCGTCCGTCAATGTGATAACTCTAGTCTTCGGGAATTGGGCAGAATACGGTTGTAGGTGTGAGAACGTTAGTCTTCGGGGATGGGCAGAATGAGAATATTTGAGAATGGGCAGAATGTGAATCATCGTAGGGTCATGCCATATTCGTTGAGAATGGATATGCCCTTAGTAGGGGGAATAATCGTGCTATTTTCGGGAATGCCCTTAGTGAGTGTGCCAACCCTAGTCGTGCTCTCTGTCCAAATAGTGGGAATAATGTGCTTAGTGGGAGGGAATGCAAATGCTACGATAAACCCTAGTCGTGCCATCGGGAATGCGCTTAGTGCATGGCATGCGCTTAGTTGGGGGAATGCGAATGCTACGTTAAATACGATAAATGACGGGCTGGGACGAGGGCGGGTGGCGACGAATGAATAATCTTGTCATTTCCAAAAGTTCGGATAAGAATGGGTAGAGTTCCGAGAATGGGAATGGGTTCCAAGAATGCGATATCGGAGAGAGAGGAGTAAGAAGAGGGAGTAAAAAAAAATGTGTAATAAAAAAGTGCTCTAGATCCTTCTCCTTCGCTTTCCCCTGTTTAGAAGTCCAATTTTTTGTCCAATTTTTTTATTTTATTGATGAAAACCGGATATATACCAATAACTATTATTGGTAGGTAGAAGCATGGAGATGAAACAAATAATTCGGGGGTTAGAAATATAAAAAAACCAAAGAAAATATAAAAAAAATTTTCAGGTCTCTAAAAATATAAAAAAAAATTTAGATTAGGCTAAAAAAAATTAGGAAAAAAATAAATATTGTTCAAGTAAAATAAATCTAAAAGAATTAAACAAAAACTATTAGTATCACCCAAAAAAAGCTAAAAAAAAAAATTTAGCTCCTGATTTACTTTAATTAAGAGTTTAGGCTCGGGAAAAAGGAAAAAAAAATTGGTTCTTACCATCATAGAGAAACAAATTGCCTCAAAAACAAAAAGCAACCCTTTTTACATCATTACATAGATGGAGGAAAAATGAAACAAACATTTTGTGTTATCTGTCATAAATCACTAAAACAACCAAACTAATGAGAAAGACCTTCTCCAAGAGGTCCCAAATTAATCCACACCCGCATATTTAGAAATTCGGTTAAGCCAAATTTTTGGGCGGCGTGAAGAGCAACCTGCAAAAGGAGCAGAAGGCGATCCAGTGCTTGCCGAGGAATGTGGACGCGATACCAAGCTGTTGGAGAATCTCCACTCTTAGGATGCATATGCGGGACTATGGCATATAACCTGCGAATGGGGGTGAACGCGAAATACGGAGAGCTTCGATTCCCAAAAAGAGTTATGCCCAATTGAAGGAGGATATTGATCCTCAAGGTCTTTTCTAGCTTACTATTATGCGAAGCTCAGTCCTTGCATTCATAACCGATATGTTACCCTCGAGAAGTAATTTGGTTTGGACACAATGTGTGCACTTGGCCGAGGCTATAGATTTTTCGCAAAAGAGCGTCGGCAAATGAACTCGTCCTTACAACTATTGAATGTGTTCCCTATTTTTATCTAGTCCTTTCGCATGTTCGTGAATCATAACCCAACTCGGAATGGTGCGGGCAGAGATGCCTAAAAGCAAATTGTGATCTAGCGAACTCTCTCGGATAGCACGTTGACATGAAACCGCAAACCGAGGTAAGCATTCGATCATCCGAGTTCTCCCGAAAATAGGGTTCTACTAGTTTTGTCGACCCTTATACTCATCGGATCGGAGAGCAGCAATGGTTTGGCCTCTCTCTATTAATTGAGTGGACGCATCATTTGTCGCACTCAATATTAAAAAAATAAATGACAAAGTTGATCTTGATAAAGCGTAACAATCCCAAGTTACAACAAAAAATTGTCCACATTAGATATCCACTCAACTGTTTAAACATGAGTAAAATCGAGTTCTCGTTTATTGTCTCCGTTTTTTTACATATGTAGTCTCTAACTTTGGAAAAATGGTCAAAAGAGTCATAAATTTATTACAATAGTGGCAATTCAATCCTAACCCTTTTTTTCCTCAATTCAATCCTAAATTTTTTGCATTGGTGCCAATTCAATATCAGCGGTGTCACATAAAACAATCGACGTTCACGTTAGCAATTTCCAGTCAAAATTGGCCGAATTGGCTTAATTGACATAAATGCAAAAGATTTAGGACTGAATTGGCACCAATACAAAAGATTTAGGACTGAATTGACACAAAAAAGGTTTAGGATTGAATTGACACCAATGTAAAAGATTTAGGACCAAAGTGATATAAAAAAAAAAGGTTTAAGACTGAATTGACACCAATGCAATAGGCTTAAAACTTTTTTGACACTTCTCCCCTCTAACTTTCATTCGCATTGAAGTTGGATTTTTAATTCTTGCGCTTCATAAAGTATAAAGATATTTCAAGTTGCTTTGTCATTTATTAGCATTTAATTTAGGTTGGAATCTTACTTGTGTTCCTTAAATTCTAAGGGTATTCTCAGAACTTTTGTGGACCGTTTTGATATCCACTAAGCAAGTTTCATATGTTGTGACTTAATTAACTCGCTTACAATGTGTGCAAGAATTATATAGCAAATGTTTGATGAAAGTGTTTGAAGGTCGCGGTCCAAAATCAATGCTCATCTCAGCACTTTCTAGGGCTTCGTTTATTTTGCGAAAATTGGATGATTAGGAAATCATTTTCCTAAAAATAGTTATTTGTATCGTTTGAAATAATTACTCAATAAAAGATATTTTTATTATCGAAAATAATTTATATGTAAATACTTTAATATGAAATTATTTTTGGAAAAGAGAAATCAAGAGTTACCATTAAGAGCATAGTTATTGGAGAGGCCCCGCGATGGAGGCGATTCTGGCCATATGTGATGTGGAGGTTGAAGATGGAAAGACCAAAAAATAAAAAAGGAACATTTAGAGAATATTTAAAAAATTACAAAAATCTTTGGTGTGCTAACTAGGACAATTATCATATACGTCAGCAATTTTCGATCAAATTTATCCAAAATGGCTATATTGACAAATTGTCAAAAGATTTATGACTAAATTGATCAAATTACAAAATTTAAAATTGAATTGATTGTCATAAGACAAGTTTATGACTTTTTGGAGAATTATCCCCTTTTCTACTTGGTAGGACTAAGGGGCATTAGTGTGTTTTTTTTTTTTTCTCAAAAGAAAATTTCATTTATTTGTCAAGTGAGAGAAATATAGAAAGCTTTCGAGCAAAGCAAATCCCAAACAGCTGCAAAACAAAACAAAAGAGTATAGCATGTAACTATGGGCATAAAAAAATGATCGATTAAACATGTTTAACATATAGAGACAACGACAACACGTCGAGATATTCTCCTTTAGAAACCGCCGAGATATTCTCCTTCGGAAACCACAACTTTCAGTGTGTTCTTAGATTCAGTTCCTTCAATAGCATTGCCATATAGAGACAACGACAACAACAACATGTTAAACCAACACATATAAAATGCATTTAAGAAATTCCTAGATATAGATTTAGATCGGAAGAGAAAAGTTCACATATTTAGATCTAAACCTAAATCAAGAGAGAAGAGCTTTCGCCGAATCTCGGATAGATCATGCAACCACGTTCTCACAAAATTTTCAGTTGCAAGTAGGTTTATTTGCCACGACGAGAGAAGAAAATAGACAATAATGAGTGAAATAAGGCGGCCAAACGAGGCTCCCAAATTAGATCGGGAGAGAGAAAGGAAATCAGAGCCTAAAAGAGAAAAGTAGAGCAAATCAGGCTCCCAGCTTCAGAAAATTAGGTATTAGTATTGACTAGCTTTGAAATTAGGCTTCTATTGAGCAATTTTGCTATGACTAATCGATCAATTGGAAAAAAAAAAAAGATTCACTTAAAGGGGGGCTTGCTAAACATTTAATTAAGCAAAATAAAGTTTGTCGCTCTTAATGCACCGTCTCAATCGTGAAATGGATATAATTAGTGCATTTAAAAATTGCAAGGATTTCGTTAAAGGGTATAACTTACTGGTATCCCCGGACACAAAGTGGACAAGACCCACAAAAAAAATTACCAACCATAATTTTTTAGTATCTTAGATTTTATGTCACATGAAAATTTCGTGCATTTTTAATGCAATAATCTTATATGTACTTAATAAATGTTTGGAATGATGTACTCATTTGCATAACCATGAAATGACGGACTCATCACATCGCGAACCCTTCAGAATCAATGAGATCATTGAAGTGGACAGTGCATAGTTAAACTATCGATTTCGTTTACTTCTTAGCAACCCGCCCGATTGATATAAATTAGTAGAACAGATTCTATATATATAAACACGTGTACAACTTTTGATTTTTCTTTTCTTGTCATTATTAAACCAAAGAAGAAAATTTACGTCACATGTTACGAAAATATAAAAAATGAGAATATTTCAAACTCCACGTGGTTACAATGTGTTGCTTCCCTGGTCAAAATTTGATGGTCAATCAACAACAATGCACGACCGACTGACTCCAAAAGATTGACTTGACCCGTGAAATTCCCGGAACACCCTCGCCGCCCGCCGGGGCTCACCAACCCTGAAGCGGCCATCTCCGGTCGGGATCCGGTAGCCACGACGAGCGCTTCTTGACCGCCTTCGCCGCCCCGGGCTCCTCCGCCTCTCGCGGCCGCTGCCGCCCGTCGTGGCCGGGGGCGCTTCCGAAGCTGAAGACCGTGATGAGAAACGACGCCACCCTGCCCCTCGCCCTCCCGCGGTCACTGCCGTGGCGGGGCCCGGAGCTGCCGCGGTCGGTGCTGAGCCTCATGGACTCCGACAGCCGCTCGTAGCCGGCGATCCTGGCGCACTCGGCGGTGATGGACTCCGACAGGAGGAGGGAGTTGCTAGATCTGCGCAGCTTCGAGAAGGACCGTCCTCCTTGCAGCCTGAAGCTTCCGCAGAGCTCCATCATCAGATCTTCGAGATCGAGAGAGAAATCTACGCGAGGTATGATGGGGAAGTGATGAAGGTGAATATTTACATCTTTGTTTTAAATTCATCAAGGATTAATTTACGGATTAATGGATGGGATTAACATTTGATTGCGTGTTTCCCTGAACTGTCCATGCCATTTCCTAACTTTTTACATTAATTTTTGACAATTCCGAGGAAACTTTTAGATAACATTCCTAAAATCAAGTGGGATTACGTCGAAAACTGGTTTAAGGAATCTTAGCGTGACTATAACAGGCCATTACCAGCATGTCTAATCAAAATTTTTTTTTTTGGCTCTTGACTTCATTAACCTTTCACTAGCTTCTAATTTTCTTAACTTAGGCTTCATTTATTTAACGAAAATAATATAAATTTCATTGTCAGCAATAGTTTAGATCTAAATATTTTCATGAACGGGAAAGATTTTCCACCATTGCATTTTTGCAGGCAATACAAGCGATTACTTTGAGAAAATTATTTCAAATTATTTATTTTTCACGAACAAACGCATCCTTAATTAATTAAAAATTTAAAGCTATTTAGATATTAAAAAAAAAAGGCAATTACCCTTATTTTAAAGTATGAGGGAAATTATTAAAAAAAATCCTAAACTTATTATAATTGTGTCGATTCATTCTTAAATATATATTTTTTTGCTCATAAAGTCATACGCCTTTTGTATTTGTACCAATTCAAATCATTTGGCTAACCGGCATAGCTCCAACGTTTGACATGAACAATTTTTTAAAATGTTTTTATATATTTTTTTCCCCTTCTCATTGTGGTAGGCCAGCTTCTTAGGCCAGGGGGCAAAGGCGGCTTCGCCAGCCACGGGCGAAGTCGGGCGAGGAGGGCTTCGCGGGAATGAAATCTTTTATAAACGGTTTCGATGCATCAATAAATCTCAACCGTTTAAAATAATGTCAAATTCTATAAAATCAATGAATCTTATGACCCAAAAAAAAAAAATAGGGGGGGGTTGGGGGGAGATGAATCCGACGTGGACCGCGCGAAGACCACGTCTCTTCTGCCGTTCCTGTGAGCCCACCGAATTACCGGAACACCGTCGTACTTCCCCATTAATCTCCACGCCACTCTCTCTTGCTCACAACACTTGTCTGAACTCTGTTCTGTTCTGTTTCGTCTCTCTCTCTCCTTGCGTTCTCCGTATCTTTCTGTGTATGGTGGAGTTCGGCTATCACGATTCCCATACCCCATTTGATTCTCTCGCCTCATCTCGCGACAGGAAAAGGGTAAAGGAGACGAGCCCTTCCCGCTTCGGTTGAGCTCGGTCGTAGAGGTTGGTTGAGGGGGAAGGGGAGGGGAGGGGAGGAGAGGAACAGCCATGGCCTTGCACCTGAGCAGCGCTGCGCCGGCGTGGTTGGCCGTCGCCAACCGCGGGAGGAGGAACCGCAAGGTGAAAGCCGTCGCGTCAGAGGGTTTCGCCACCTTGAAAGCGGAGGAGGAGGAGGAGGAGAAGGTGAAGCTGGGCGGTTCCGATTTGAAGGTGACGAAGCTCGGGATCGGAGCCTGGTCCTGGGGGGACACCAGCTACTGGAACAACTTCCAATGGGACGGTAATTGAGCTCACCGCACATGGCCATAATATGAGTCTTTTTGATTGTTGATGAAATTCCTTCCTTGACAATCGGTGCTTCATTATGTCGAACAATTCCATTCTCGCTAACTCTTTGATCATGATAGTCAGTGCGTAACATGATGCAGCAGTATGGTCCTTAGTTGATACGATAATGCATTGAAAGGCTAGTACTCGACTGAGGCTTTGCCCTTTTAAGTGAGAGGAAGTGAGTGTTGAGAATGTTTGTTGAAGCTGTTGTGTCTTGGAGAGGTATGTACATTGCAGTTCATTTGGTTGGGAAGGTCCGCAAGAATGTTAAATTCAGCGGATGTGATTTATTTGCTGAAGCAGCAAATATGAGGTGGTCATTGTTGATATTTTTCTGCATCTTTTGCTAAAATTCAATCTGAAACCAAAAGCCATGATGGCGTGCCTTAAACTTTGACTCGTACATCTCTAATTCCTTTTTGGAGGGATCATCTTTTAGTACTGTTAGGTTCTGCTTTGCCTAGTCTCTCTTGAAGGATGAAACTGAAAGTGAACAAAAAATGAAGTGGTCATGGTTCATATGTTTCTTGGAAATGTAAGTTTGTAGCAAGCTAGCAGCTCCTCATTTAAATAACTTACAGCTTCTTCTCAATCACATTGCAGTTTCGTTCTCGTTTTCAGATTATCCCTTGAGATAATCCATGTTGAAACTTCTGTCTTGTGATTATGATGGCAGATAGAAAGATGAAGGCCGCAAAGGGCGCTTTTGACAGCAGCATTGATAGTGGCATAACCCTGTTTGATACTGCTGAGGTTTATGGGTCGAGGGTGAGAAGTGAATCCAGACTGCTCTGTTCGTTCGTTGAATTTATGGAAATTCTGTAATCCAAGAGAGAGTACATCACTTTAGTCTTGTTCTTGCAGATGTCATTTGGTGCTATAAACTCAGAAACTCTACTGGGCAGGTAATTACTCCATTCTGGGTCGGGTAGATTTTCATCTAGTCCACTCTGACATGAATTGTGATTGTTGCTGTTTGATTACTCAAAGATTCATCAAGGAAAGGAAAGAAAAGGATCCAGAAACTGAGGTTGCCGTTGCGACGAAGTTTGCAGCTTTGCCGTGGAGACTGGGCCGTCAGAGTGTCATTACTGCCCTCAAAGATTCTCTTTGTCGCCTAGGACTTGATTCGGTGGACCTATACCAATTGCACTGGTCTGTCCCTTTGGGCCTTGCTTAATATTTGCCTACTTTCATCCTGTTAAAAATATCAAGAGAGGCGACTAATGAAAGAAATCCGCTGTTTCTCAGGCCTGGAGTGTGGGGAAACGAAGGTTGTCTATGTAACACGTTTTGTTCTGTTGCGCGCTCTCATTGGGCACTCTTTGAGATGAGCTAAGACAAGTTTGCTGAAAAATTTATTGTCAGGGTACATTGATGGTCTTGGAGATGCAGTTGAGCAAGGTCTTGTGAAAGCAGTGGGAGTTTCAAACTACAGCGGTATAGTCCTTTGTTTCTAGAGCATGCTTTTTAGATACTGTATCGCAGCAACTTGCTACCCTCTTTTTCCTCATTTTTAGAGAGATAAGGTATATTATTATGAGGCTAAGATCCTCTCGATGCTATAACTTCATAAATGAGCGTATTCTGATATGTTCACTGATGTCCAGAAAGAAGACTTCGCGATGCCTATCAGAAGCTTAAGCAGAGAGGTATACCGCTAGCTTCAAACCAAGTAAATTACAGCCTCATATACAGATTCCCTGAGGAGAATGGCGTGAAGGCCACCTGCGACGAACTTGGTGTCACTCTGATTGCTTATTCACCGATGGCTCAAGGTAAGTAGAATTGCTTCTGTCTACTGGGGAAAGTCCGGGAAGCTTTTGTTAAGGACGACAGTAGTGTAAGGATCTGTTCCGCATGAGCAGTCGTGGAGAAGCTGCCTCTCCAGGTTTTGCAAATCCTTTGGGATTTAATAATTTGGAATTTTCAGGTCAGTCATAAGAACATCTTAATAAACTTGAAATTTTCCGGACAATGGTACACAATCGAGTGAATGGAAACTGCATAAAGAGTATGAGAAGCCACTAAACTAGCTTCCTGCACTTTATTACATTCTTTGGTCGTGCTTGAACTTGAAAAGAAAAAAAAAAAAGATTGAATCACCCCACCTTGAATATGTTATCGGCAGAGCAAGCAATGTTTCATTACATTGAAAAAAGATTTAGTCTTTAGTGACATTGAGAAGTACTTAGGAGTGAGTTAATTTATAATTCTTTCATTCTGTAAACTGCTTGATTCAGATTTCAACGTTCTGTCTCAATGTCGATTATTCATTTCTAGTCTCCTCTGTTCTCAGACGGGCTTTGAAGATTGACATGGTGGTTCAACTTACGCAGGTGCTCTTACTGGAAAATATACCCCAGAAAATCCACCAAGTGGCCCCCGTGGTCAGATCTACACCCCTGATTTTCTCACTAGGGTAAACCATCTGCTATATGTGAATTACTTTCCTCTCCAAATCCCTGAGATTCATTCTTGAAGATTTTTCAATGCTTGCAGCTACAACCTTTGCTGAACAGAATAAATGAAATAGGAGACAGCTACAAGAAAACTCCAACGCAGGTAACTGTACTCCTTTCTTCTGAAAAGGCACTGCGAATTAAGCAATTACCGCATGTTAGAGGGCAGAAAATGAGCAGCAGACAGAAGCAGCTTGCATACACTTGCAGTGCATCAGTGTTTGTCTTATGTTATTCTTGTGCTGAAATCGCACCAAGAGACTCGTCTAACTATACACGGCATCACTGCATCATACCACATGTACAGCCACTTCATGTTTTCGTTTGGCATTCCATGTGTGCGTCTTATAACAAGCTCCTCATGCAAAAAGAGACAAGTTAACGCATGCGTTCTGTCTTGATAGGTTGTCCTGAATTGGCTCATAGCACAGGGTAACGTAGTCCCCATTCCCGGAGCCAAAAATGCTGAGCAGGCAAGTGAATTCGGGGGTGCGCTTGGGTGGAGACTCACCGGCGAAGAGGTGGATGAGCTGCGGTCACTGGCCTCGGACATAAGACCTGTTGTAGGCTTCCCGGTTGAGAACTTGTGAAGCTGGGGTCATCTACCGAGACATATATAGCTAAACAGACTTCTCGTTACCAATCAATATCAACATGCTGGTATAGTCCATCTTAGTGCAACTTCCCAGCAATCAGAGTGGCCTTATAATCCTGAGGAAGTTAAAAGGCGGTCTCTTTCATCCCATCTCCTGACATAGGAAGTCATTGAAAATTCTCTGTTCATGAACATTCCGATGTAAAATCCCTTGAAAGGGCATCAATATGGCATTGCCATGTTACTGAAAACCTACCAGTTTAGCCAAGTTACAGTAGCAGTCAGAATCGTCTATTTTGTGGAGAGTGGAGATAAAATTTACGATTCCCATGTCGGTGTCGCTAAAAAGCACAACCATGGCTATGAATGGATGGGCTTTTGCATAACCGTGTGTTTCATACTATCATCGCACATTACCGAACAACCCTGCGAAATCCGCAATCGCGTCAACTTATCTATCGCGTGATATAATCACTGAGCGATTAAGTTGATCATCAGATTCATATGTTCCTTGTCAAATCTGTTAGTTTTTGAATGGTTGGGTCCAGCTTTCTTGGGACACCAAGTCAAATTCCTTGACGAAGAACCGCAATAAACAAAGCAGAGGGAGACCCACTTAGCTCTGGAAATCTTATGGGGCCATCCTCTTGTCCTTTCTTATCCCCATTAGTCAGATGCGTCTGTACCTGAGCATTTCTTCTTTTTTATTCCTTTTTGCTTCCCTTCTCTCTCACATGCCTTTTGCTTCTCCTCCATCTTCTTGGCCATCTGAGAGCTTAGAGCTTCTCTGAGAAAGGTCTTTAGCATAATACAAAAAGGCAATGCTCCAATCAAAGATGCCTAGCTAGTGATTCCCAGAGGCTTGCTCGACATTGACTTGGATTCCATTGCAGGAATGGATCGAAGTTATATCGGGTTTCAACTCGCGGTAAACTCTCGAGACTAAGTAAAATCTCTAGGATCTCCAAGTTTATGCCGTTGATAGCCTGTCTTTTACTGGAGATCATATGTGAGGAGAGCGGACTTATCAGGCGTGGAGTTGGCCCTGCGATACGAGGCGACACTGACTGGCAGAAAACAAAAACAAAAAAAAATAGAATTTTGATAGCTCAGAAAGGCATCCCCATCTGAAAGCAGAGGCATCTTTGGGCCAAAAGCAGTGTGAATCCCAACTTTCATGTGAAAAATGGACCAACGTGGTCCAAATCATTCATTTTTCCATGTGTTTTTCCGCCACCTCCGGTTCTAGAGCTGATAGAGTTCATGAATCTCTTCTTTCTTGAGGCTTGGCCCTCCCCTGATTTATGGACCACACCAGAAGGCAAACATATTTTGCTCAAGACTCCATAATTCATGATTTATTGCTGCATTATTATGCATGGAATGATAGAATCTCTTTGATTTTGAAGGGACCAGAAAGTTATAGAAATATTCGGTAGCTAAAAAAAATGTTGAGTAAGCCGTAGGTAGGCCAGTCCATTAAGATTGAAGTGAAGAACAATGAGAGATAATCGGATGGGATAACGGTCTTAACCTTATTGTGTGGCGGTCAATTCGGTCCTAAACCTTTCAATTGTGCCACTGTAGTCCTAAACCTATTGTACGGCAACTAATTCAGTCCTAAACCTTTTAACATTTTGATAATTTGTCAATATAGTCTCTTTTGTCAATATAGGTTTACGAATAAATTGGTAAAAATTTTCGAATGTTGAGGATTCAATTGACACAATTAAAAGGTTTATGGCTAAATCGACAAATCATCGGAATGTTTAGGACTAAATTGATGCATTTAAAAAAGTTTAAAATTGAGTTGGTCTCCATGTAATAAGTTTAAGACTTTTTGGACAATTTTCCCGAGATAGTTAAAATTCCAATGTAACGGATTTGACTATATGAGTGGATTTCATGCCGTTAAGAATCATTAATGAACAATAATCTCACTTTTTGCGCGAAAACTCGTGCGAATGTGCGACGCGGGACATGACAAACCTATTTAAGAATCTTCATGACCAACAACAATTCCTTGTCCACTTCTTTTAACTCCACAAATGTTTTCCTCTTTCATCTTTCGGACGCCGATCCCTTTCTTTCTTCTGCAAAAGGAATATCAAAGACCTAAGCTTTACATCAAGTTGCTTTGATGCTATACAACTAAATTTTTGCTTTTGCCCCCACCCCTCTTTTGTTCCCCGCGTTTGCTGCTCAGCCACCCTTATCGTCTTCCTGATTAGAACAAACGAACATTGCCACCCAATGTCTCCTTACCTGTGCACACGCCATGAAACCTGGCTCTGGAAAACATTAAAATAAGCTGCTAATAATGGGGGGAGAAAAAAAATTCAATTTTTAACATGGGTTCGTTCACGTATGCGAGCAGCAGAAATTCATTTCCTTGTTTCTGCAAAAATTTACCAGCTCCACTTGTCCAACATGGTACATCCCAGATGAGCAGGCTCCCCAGATTTGAGCCAACCTTTTTTCTGTGTATTACCATGAATGAGTTGTCGCAAGCTTCTCGGCAATCTTCCTTCTTTCCCTCTGACAATTCTTTCCCTTATCCTGGCCAGTAAAACAACAATGGCAACTGCACACGTGGCGCCACCCTTGTGCATCTTCAGATTGCACCTTGTAGACTTAATCAGCCCCCACCACAGAACCAAAAAAAAAAAACAAAACAAAACAAAACCCACAAAAGGAAAAGAAAAAACACTGTGGTGGTCCCTTGTACGCAGGTTTTTTTTTTTTTGGTTTTTGGCCTTTTTTTGTTTTTTTTTTTTGGGTATTTGGGAGGGTGACTAAAATTAAATGCCATGTGGAGGAAGGTCATTGTCCGTTACAGTACTCAATTTATTGCATAATCCCAACCCTCCTTCCCTCTTGACTCTGCTGTCTCTTTCTTTCTAACTGGAGTTAAAAAGGCTCTGGTCTTCCTCCTCCTCTTATTTTTCTCATTACTTAATCGTTTCACAACTTCTGCTCTTGGTGTCTCTCCGAGAGAGAGAGAGAGAGAGGGTATTGGAACTTGCAAGTCTCTTGGATTGTTCTTCCTTTTTACCCTGTTGTGAACAAGTAAAAAAGATTGGCTCTGGTCAGGTTCGTTCGTTTCATTTCATTTCATAGTTTTCCATTTTGGGTGTTTGACAAAAATTCCTCCTTTCTGAAGTCTATAGTTTGTTCCCTCGAATTTCTCTTTTTTATCTGGGCTTGAAGTTTTCAACTGGTTCATGGGTGTCTCACGTCTTGTTGGGTCTAGGACAGGATGGATCGTATCATTCCCCGAATATTAAAATGATTTCTCAGTTGCAGCACAGTGGCGTTCGATAGCTTCAGCTCCTGTGTTTCATGGCTCTTTCTTTCTCTCTCTAGAAATTTTGCTTCTTTAATTGTTCTTTTCGCTGTTTAAAGAGACGGGTAGATTGTGGGTGTTTTGATTTTTTGCGTCTTTCGTTGTCAAATTAACAATTAAGTAGAAGGGACTGTTGCTGAATTAAGAATAATATCTTTTTCTTAAACTTCAGTTAAGTGGGTTGCCGATTAAGTTATTGTATGCGTTGATTGCTGTACTTCCAAAAATGGTGGTGATCCTTTTTTGCCGTTTCGGTTTCATGTCCCAGTCAACCATTTAAGAATCAGTTAATTAAATTAATTGAGGTCCCTAAACGGCATATTCTATAAATTAACTGCTTTGCTTAGTTTTGGTTAAAGCTCCTTTTGTTCATTCTTCTTTTTTGTGTTTCTGTGCAGAAACTTTTTGTCTCTGGTGGTCAGCCATGAATCCTTGCCTTCCTGATTGGAACTTTGAGTATGATCTCCCTTTGACCAATCAGAAGAAAAACACTGGGTTCTCTCTCTCTCTCTCTCTCTCTCTCTCTCTCTCTCTCCAAAGGACACTATCTATTTCTATATCAGTTTGGATTGGTTCAGTTTCATCCTTCTGTTGATGAATTGGTCAGGTCTGACCAGGAGCTGGTGGAACTACTATGGCAGAATGGCCAGGTTGTTATGCACAGTCAAAACCATCGAAAGCCGACTCCAAACCAGCAAGAGAGCTGTCAATTGCAGAAACATGATCAGCCGACTATGAGAGGCGGTGGGTCTTGTGGGAATTCTAGCAATTTTATTCAAGATGACGAGACGGTCTCATGGATCCATTATCCCATTGAAGATTCTTTTGAAAAGGAATTCTGTTCGACCTTCTTCAATGAATTACCGGTGCCTCATCCGGTGCCTCATCCGATGGAGATAGATAAGACAGTCAGGCAAGTCGAAGCAGAGAAGATCGTGAAATTAGGCAGTTTGGATGATGCCCTAAATACATGTAACCGGCAATTCACCAGTAAGCGCGCGCTTGTTCCCGAATTTTCTGGGAACCATATGCTGCCTCCGCGAGTTCAGTTCACCAAATCCGCTCAACAAAATAATGTCCCTGGAAACCTGGGAAAGGTTGTGAACTTTTCTCAATTCGCAGCTCCTGTCAAGGGTGATCCGAGATCTTCTAGTCTTCCCTTTGGGGGTGATGCTCGAGAGTGTTCGGTTATGACAGTTGGGTCCAGCCACTGTGGTAGCAACCAAATTATAAATGATCCAGAAGTTAGTAGGGCCTCGAGCAATGCGGCCGGCACAGCCGGCTTTTCTGCTGGGACTTTTAAGGAAGATGTCCATAAAAACGGAGTTTCTCAGAGTGAGGGGAGGAAAACAGAGACGCTTGAGCCGACTGTTACTTCATCTTCCGGTGAATCGGATAGTAGTTTTGGTGGAACCCTCAAGGAATCCGCTGGTGCGAGCAGCCACAAGAGGAAGGGCAGAGATAATGAGGAATCTGAGTGCCAAAGCGAAGTAATGATCCCTTTTTCTTCTTTATCGGTCAAGTTTCATTTCGTTGGACCTAACATTGGAATTATTCAGGCTGCTGAACCAGAAGCTGCTAGTGGAAAGAAACCAGCAGCGAGGTCGGGATCTATTCGCAGGAGCCGTGCTGCTGAAGTGCATAACCTGTCTGAAAGGGTGTGGACGCAATTCCATGAACTTGTGTGTTAAACCAAATTACTCTGCAATTTTATTGGTCATATAACTGTTGGGCTGTTAATGCAGAGGAGGAGGGATAGGATCAATAAGAAGATGAAGGCATTGCAAGAGCTTATACCTCACTGTAACAAGGTCTTCCTTTATTCGATTTACTCAAACTATTTGATAATTTCTTGATTCTCTTGGAATCTGTAAACCATTGCTTCTATTGGATTTGGAATTCCATTTTCTCTGCTGCTCTTCCAATTAGTGCTGGGATTGATAGTCTTATGCATACCAAAATTAGACACGTAATTTCCATGAGTAGTCAGTTAAGTGACAATAAATCAGCCCACAAACATATTTCTAGAACAAAAATGCCTCATTCTGTATTATAAGAGAAAAGCAGCAAAAAAATTTGTACCGGAGATGCTCATAAGCGAGTTGATTCGTTTTGGCAGACGGACAAAGCATCAATGCTTGATGAAGCTATTGAGTACTTGAAGTCTCTTCAGCTGCAGCTACAGGTATGTACTTTCTGGAGCCATAGAGCAGAAAACTTTCAGATAAGCAGTCCAGCTCAATATGAGGGAGGTCATATGTTTTCCCTATCATTGTTGAGTGATATCTTCTTCCTTCTATGGCAGCTTTCAGAAAAAGCACTTGCTGTTTGGAGAATTAAGTAGTTAGCCTCATATTCGTTGTGGTTGAAGTTAAATTTTGACCATAAAACTTGGGGAAAAGTAGCATCTAATCATTTCATGGATATCTAGAAACCCTTGGGTTTTCGGTGTTTTAGGTAATGTGGATGGGAGGTGGGATGGCCCCAATGATGTTTCCTGGAGTACAGCATTATATGTCCTCGATGGGTATGACGATGTGCCCCCCGCCGCCTATGCCCACTGTATCCAACAATATGCATTTGCCTCAAGTCCCGGTAGTTGATCAATCAATCCCGATGGCTCCAAACCCGAACCAGTCAGTAATTTGCCATACTCCAGTCCTGACTCCTATGAATTTTCAGAATCATATGCAAAGTCCCTCATTTCCCGAGCAATTCGCGCGTTACATGGGCATCCACCACATGCAAGCCGCATCACAGGTTTGAAAGTCCTTGTGCAATCGAAAAATGTCATGGTGCTATGAGGTTGATTATGGTCCCTTGATCATGTATCGAACTTCTCTTGCAGCCCATGAATATGTTCAAGTTCAGCCCTCAGACTGCACAGCAGATTCAAACAAATTCACTGCCGGGCATTATCAGCGGGCAATATAGTGGAGGAGCTGCAAATGATGCTTCAAGTGGCAAAATGGGTTAGTCACTTTGTCATTTGCCCTCCCAGATATGTAATGAACTAGGAAATCCCTAGGTCATTTCTTCGTAACAGTTGAGGAGCTGGGACATGATTTGTACTTTAGAGCTGCGAAAGCCCTATAATAAAAATCCGCTAAAGATGCATGGGTAAATCTAATCATGTCCTGTTAAAATAATGGCAGGTTAACAAGTGGCCAAGCTCTTTGCAAGCTTGCAGTTCCTCTAATGTCAGATGGTAAGATGTCATACTATTTAGTGGGAAGACATTGAATGGCTGCTCGATTGGTTTCCTGGCTAATTGGTGATTTATGTGCTCATCTAATTGATGAGTTTGCTACAACTACTATGAGGGTTAACGAGTATGGATGAAGCTGGCTTCGTTACAGCTGTTGAATCTGCCACAATTGGCCTGATAAGGAGACCACCCTCTTGGTCCTTGAGATTTTTTGGTTGCTCTTTGCAAGAGTTACATGGTCAATTTACTATTCTTACCAAGTACTACTGTAAATTTCTGTACATTGCATATTAGAAGTGAAAGAACTGGAGCTAACACCATTAGAAGCGCAGAATTACTGGTATTGATGGTGGTGAGATTTGTAATGGGAAAGGGTGGAATCGGTAGATAGTGGGAGTACAAATCATACATATTTTGTTTCTTTATACTTTCTGTTCTTTTTAAGTCCTGTTTAATGAACTCTTCGATTACATGTCAGGATGTCTTACTGACTATTCGCTCTACAAAGTACCCTGATGAATTCGACGCCCCGGTCTGTTCGTTGGCATTTAATCGAAGTTAGCAGTCATCAGAGTGTATCTGAAATTCGCCTTCTGATGGACCTCTCTTGAACACACACTTTCCAACTTCTCCATTTGATCTAAAATTCTGGGTTGATGTTCATAATCTACAACAGAATCAACTCAAATGCTAAGCGTTGATGACCCATCTTCAAGTATCTTCCCCAGAAATTCTGCGCAATATTGACTTGACCTTTCTCCACCGACTGAGTTCCTCTGTGTAGAAACAGCTTTACAACATCCCGAAGCTATTGTAGTCCCCAATTCTGTATTAATGGCTGCTTCTTTCTACTTCCGACAGCAGAAACTGGTCGAGCCGACCGAATTCTAGTGCCCACTTCATGAACTGAAAGGTCCCATGATTCGGTCTATAAATTAGGGTGGACAGGACCAGCCAGGTTTGTCCAGTCCTTGAGGGGGCTAGTCCGGTCCCCAGTTCGATGGTAGATTGGACCGGACTGGACCGCCACGAATATTTATACACACACAAATAAAAAATTTAAAAATTTATGAAGAACTAGTTAATCTAATTTCCCAATCTTCTGCTCGACACTCACTTTTCTCCTCTCACTCCGAAGCTTGCGTCTCGCCTTCGCAACGCAACCTCCGATCATGTTTGTCGATATGTAGTCTTCGATTGTGTTTTATCTCGAGTCAATGTGTTTTGTGTTGACTATATTATGCAAATTCATCATTTTGTTCACACTTGGATTCAGTGAAGTACAAATATAATCTCACTTTGAGCTTGATTTTTTCTAACTGGAGGAGAATGATGCAGAAACATAATCCTATTTCAGTTGTTTTAAGTATTTTTCTTCCTAATTTAATCTTTTCTCATTATTTTAGGATTATAAATATTCATGTGATGGTTGTATGATGGTCATGTGTATGTTTATTAGGTTGGATGGTTGAGATTGGAAGTTGTTAGTTTAAATCAAAGAGTTAAATTTCTATAAGCGGCTCGTGTTAGCGGTCCCACTAGAACCGGACCAGGACCGGACCAGATAGCTGGTCCCGAGTTTGAAAATTTGGGGACTGGGACTATTGGTCTCGGTCCCCGATTCCATACCGAGACCGGACCGGCCCGGATCATGCATACCCCTACTATAAATGCCTCGCACCCCTCGCTTTCTAGGTGGTCAATGCCTACCCTAGAGGGAGCTTTGTTGCTCCTTATCTGCACCCATATTCTGTCAAACACTAAGTGAAAGCATCTTCCTCTCTTCCAACCACTTTCCAGCACTAAAGCAAAGACAAGATGCTCATCGATACTGTTCTTGGTGTCACTGATGCAAAATTGCGCGGAAATGGCGGTAACTCCGTCAAAATCTCGTCGAGTTCTCCAGTCGGGATTGGCGGGGAAGTGCTGATGAGTATTACTTCACTAGGGTGTGTGCTAATGCTCATTCTCTGTGTGCAAGTCATGCTAGTTTTGCATGTGCCAACTGATGAATCATTCCATAAACCAAAGCCAATGACCACTCGGGGTGCTATCCAATGATGTTTACATGAAAATTCCGCGACGTTGAACTTCAGTTTTAGGTCACATGAAGCCGGGGAGAATCGATCTGAGGCATCTTCGGTCATACATTCCGGTGAAGTAGCACCAAATAGGAAAGAAAAAACGTCAGATCGACTCGACTCGCCCGCTAAACGCAAATGTCTGAAGCGTTGAAGCGTTAGTCCATCTCTACCTACATAGGAGGCCGCCAACGATGAGCTAATAAACTTTGGCGCAATCGCCGGATCGACGATATGTCCTACGAGTCTCGTTGCCTGCTTTGTGGAAGTCATTATCAGCATTTATTCACCGATCATGGACTCCTGACTGGGCCCTAAGGCAGCATGATCATCGTTGCCCTACACATCTTCGAAGGGGGGGATCTTGATGCCATACAAGAAGGGTCCTCATTCCAGTAATTCAGGAGGCAAACCGGTCCATTTAACACCAATCCTACGGTCGCCGCGAAGCGAAAGAAACTATCTCAGGTGTCGGTTGCCTCGCCGACGTGATGAAACAAGCCAAATCTTTTCTCGATGGAGCGGGCGACCATCCCATTGCAGGGATACCAGGGTTGAGCTTTTGTTTCTCAAAATTTGAATGATCTAGGATGCCGACTGTCACGCAACACGCGAGATACTTCCGAGCCCGAGGACATCCACCGTGTGGTCACAGGAAGATTTTTTGTTCGGGCAACTTTTCTTGGCACAAGTGGGATCGGTGCAAAAATGCCTGCCTTCATCTTCGTGACCACCATCATTCTCAGCTGTGATATTCGCAGTAAGCATCATGGCGCTATCTTCTACTTTAATGTGTCCATTCTCTGAGTTGCAAAAGATCCCCTGGCTCTATCTTTTCCTTAAAAAAGTTGCATGTTGGAGAGAGAGACAAAGAGAGTTTTTGGAAGTAATCTTTCTAAGCGGATAGCTACAACATGACCAAAACTAGGAGAGAACATCTCAAACGTTACGGTACGAAAGCTGGCTATTATTAGGAAAAATGTGAGACAATACCATGCCAAACAAAAAAAAAAAAACAATTCGGGCTGGCAGTTTCCGACACGAATCTTTACATGTTTTAACACAACCATTTGATAAAACAAAAACCCTGCGAATACGCGCGAGTATCACAGCATGGTTAACGGAAATACATGCGACAATTATGACATAACTCAACACAATCAAGAGATCATAATACACTGACATGTGAACACAAATTGCCAGCACCCAGAGAACGCCGAGAGAAACTCAAATCTAATGAGCCGAATCGAAACCGACACGACTCGACGTGTATTGGCCCATCTTTTCACCGGGAAAATTTAAACCGTAGTCTAAAAAAGTTCGAGTCACTCGCGCGAATACGATAATACGATGTTTCACATTCGTCGACCTATATATATATATATATAGGGAAGGTAGTTTGTATGGATGCAAAAGAGATAATATAATCAACTGGAGCCACTTAGGAGATAGTGGTGCAGATAACTCCGGCAGGTTCCCACATATCCCTTCGCCTGTCTTTTTCCCTTTTGATGTTGCAAAGCTTGAAAGTGAGAGATGTCCCCGAAATCTATGGGGACCCCCCCACGCTCTTGTCCCCATTCTAATTAGCCCATGTTTCATGTCCACAGGCTGGGACTTCGTTTGGACAAGATTGATGCCCCCATCAGCATCGCACCATCCACCACAAACACCAACTTACACATCCCTCTTCAATGCCCACTAGCCCCACTTCACGTCAATCCCAAAAAAATCATTCAGAAAGTCTCAAATCTATTGTAATTTTGTCAGTTCGGTCATACACTTTTTCACTTTTGGCCAGTTGTGTCCATACGGCCGATTTTGATCGGAAATCGTTGACGTGGACAATTTTAATAATGTTTTCAATGTTTTTTGGGATTTTTAAAAGTTTTTCTTTACTTTTTCTCAGCTAACGGCACCTCGTCGACCGTGAGCGAGACACACTAGGCTACCCTCTTTGAAAGCTCTGCGGAACCACCCATCACTAGTCTTTGGCAGGAGGGGTTGATTGTTTAGTTTCGTTTCTCTAGCTTTCTTCTTGAGCAAGAAGATTAGTTGTAGTACGTAGATGGATGAGATTTTTTTACTTTCAAAACGGGTCATGTGGCTTAGACACCGTGGATTGGAAGACGACATTCTTTCAACCCCGCAACTTTAGTAAGACGTAACAAAAAGAAAAGCAACGCCTCAGAAGATTCGTGGTGGCCTTTGGACGCGGGCGAGGCCGGTTGCCGTTAAATCTCGGGGAAAGTTCCCTTTTGCTCTTCCCCACATCATTTGCTAATCTTGTTTTACATTCCCTAATCTAGGGTTTAGTCTAACGATGAAGATCAGTCGTCTGAGACAACACATGCAGTTGCACGTCCCTCTCTTACATTATTGTAACGTTTCTTCAATCATTCCCACGATCGAAACATGGCAATAGGTTTTGGATGTCGGCGTTCGTGGGTCTGAGTACAAGGCACAGAAGATTGCTGTGGATTACAATGTCGAAGGGAAAAATGGAGGTCTCAGATAGACCTACCAGAAAGGACAACAAGAGACTTAAAACTATCAAATCACCCGGTAAACATACGTCGTAATGGAACGTTTCCTGGGTACCGATGAGACGACGAGGTTTGAGTTTAACTGCGTTTGCATTTGGTATCTTTAGCCGCCGCGACGGAGAGGGACGCGAGGTTGTCCTTCAATTCGTCGTGGATCTGCATCCGTTCTGTCACGATGTCGCATAGCTTGTCGTGGTTACATTTACTAGCTGCCTGCGAGGGGGGACCAGAAAAACAGAAGAAAAACATGGAGTGAAAAGAGACGCTATGGTTTGGAAGAACTATAGTTAGGGATTTACAGCATATGTACCAATTTGACTCGCACACGACAATATAATTCTATGTATATATCAACAGACATGTGCGCGCTGTCGTCGGCCGTGTCGTGAATTATCTGTGGGGTTGTAGACAAGTGGACCTCTAAGGTGTATAATCCATTTATACCTAACACAAATTGATGATTTATATGCATGATCAAAGATGAATTGACCAATGATTAGCTACAAAGCTGGATATATCAACAAGGTCCATTGTTACTCCTCGCACATTCCGAAAAGGGTACGCATCTTCAATTCCTATCCGAATTAGAGTAGCCGAAAATCGAGCGCCGCAATTTCTTGTAACTAACAAAATGGTCGGAATCCTCATCCGATGTCATCTAAAATGAACGTGTCTACAGAAACAATGCACCGAAACACAAAGTGAGCTGAAATCACCAGATTGAGAATTGCAGGGTCGTCTTTGATGGCATCACGTTCTTCTTGGCTGCACGCTCCTGCTTCACCCCGTCTTACTTGCGACATGCTTTTCCTTTTTTCTTTGTTCCTAGAATGTTTCTTTCACAACAACAACATCACCCAACACCAGCAATCGGACGTTAAAGAACATGGAGATTTCCGAATTCGGCGGGATGAGGGTGGCAATGCGTGTTCGACACGTGCCGCGAGCGCGCTCGATCGTGTACCGTGTCTCGAGGGCGTCGATCCTTACGTGCTTCCATGCACGTAGATGTAGGGATGAGAGAAGATTGGGGAGAAGGATGAGGGGAGATGTTGCCGAAGAAGAGAGCCCATTGAGGCCCATCAAAAGAAAAAGCCTGTTTTGGGCCTAACAGATTCGAGAGAGAATGTGCAAGATATGGATCCACTTAGTGGCATGCGCGTGCACAAGCCCATCACTAATCAGATATCACTTTGCTAATTTTATTGAGTTAGTGTCACTTGTCGGGCTGATTTCACTAATCATGTAGCACCCGTCTAGACACCTTTTGTTTCACGGAAATTTGGTATAGGTAGATTGCTTGAATCGCTTACAAAATGAATGAACGGAGAGTATTTTCATCCTCCGTAAAAATGTTTAGATATTAAATTCTATCGATGAAGAAAATATTTTTTATTAAGCTAATTATTTTAAGAATTTGATTTTGAGAAAATACTCTACAAATCATTGATTTTCCACAAAACAAACGAACCTGTCTCGCCAAGCATGTTGGCCCCAAAAAAACTCCAACCTAAAATGGTCCCACCCCTATACGATCTTTTCTACCATTCATTCATGGCATTCATGATTTATCAAAGTCCCCCACAAAAGCAACTTAATAAATGAGATCGTGGGTACGGGACATTAACAATTCAGCCCTCAATGATGACATGAATATCAACCGTCCACCGACCGTCCTATATGGTATTGTTGGTGTCGATGTCAAATTATTTTAAATTTTTAAATTTTCTTTTCTTTTCTTTTCTTTTTATTGCTAAGTATCAGCAAAAGAAAAAAAAATCCTAAAAAATTAAAAAAAATTCATGTCGATGCTGACAGTGCTATGTCGAACGGTTAGCATCCATATCATCAATTTTAGATTAAAATTGATATGATGAATTCAATTGATAAAATATGAATTAATTAAAATGTTTAAAATTGTACTGAAATAATTACATTACAAATTTTGCTTCTTTTTGTGCGTTGGAGGAGGAAATGCGGGCCCCCCTTTTCATGTACGACCCTGAAAGATGTGACCCGTAGACCATAGCTGGGTCCCCTCGTACGGAAGGAACATCACACGACAATTTGTAAATCATATAGGATAGATGTGGAATTGCCGTTGAAAAACCTATCAAAATATAAATCAATATGGAATTCGACAAAGGACGTAAAAGTTCCTAGTTGGGTACGGAGACTTGAGATAATTACGTCCAACCGTTTAAATCTTAAGAAAATATAGATAAAGCTAACTTTGCACAAGAACGTCGAGCTCTATGGTTGATTGAGTACACTTTGAGTCTCTTGATTATGTTTGGCCGTCTAAATTAAAGTCGGGATATATCCCATCATATCCTGTATTTTAGTAGCTACCTAAGATGTGATAAAAGAGATACAACAACGATAAAAATATCACGAGGTGGAACGTAGCCTCTTTGGCGGTAGGCCACCTATCCGGCGACAACCGCCATCAAGTGTGGCCTTGAATTTGAGTCGAAAAAAGCAAAGCAACAAGGGCAATGCAATCGGAGCGACAGCCTGACCCATGGCTCGATAACTGAAACTACGAATCTTAGCGGAATTTTCCTTCCCAAATATGTACAAATAGCACTCCAAAATCCATCGATTCTATTTTGTATGTTCGACTTCCATAGAAAATGGCAAGCCTCAAAATCACCAAGAAGCACCACACGCCCCTCGACAAACCTCTTCCCTTCTGCAACAAGGTGTCTCCTTTAGTTTAGGGGACTTTAGTCTCTGAGTTTCCAACATTCTTGGATTTCTTATCCTATTTTAACTAGAAATTCGAACAATCAAACGCAGCCTTGGATATTTATAAATCACAATCAGTTACAAAAACGGCTACAAGCATGATTATTGACTCAACTACTCGACAGTCATAGACTTCACTGTTCCACGATTATTAGCTCAACTACTTGACAGGTACCAACTCTACCACTCAACGGTTATCGACTTCAATGCCTTGATGGCTACTTCTTTGTTGGTTGCATATGAGAATGTTGACTTAACACTTGGACATTTTTGTTGTGGTTGACATATGTCTCATTTTAGAAAAATCGAATGATTCACCAATGATTATTTTAAATTAGACAATTAAGGGTCATCATATGCGCCATTGTCACCCACAAATGTGATTTCTCTTTACCAAACTTCATCTTGGCCGGATTCACCATCAGATTCATATAAATCGAAGCAACGTTTCATCTCAAGTTTTTCATGTGGCCGTTTATCTCTATATTTAAGTACTTGCTCATACTTAGACACTCTTTGCTAATTGAAATAGATTAGCAAAGTCTCGACCTTCATATCTTTCTCTTAAATTGAATTTCAATCCATCAAAGGCCAAATTTGTAAATTCTTTCTCAAAGAGTGAAGTGAGGCATATATTTTTAGCTTTATTAAACTGAGCAATAAACTAGTCAACCGACTTATCGCTATGTTGATAAACTCTAGCCAGGTTGGCAATTAATACCTTTAGTGTCTTTTTATAAATTTTAGAATGAAATTGTCACTTCATCCCTGCTGAATTATACATAGAATTAGGTGGTGAAAAAAAGAAAAGTGGAGGCCCGCCATCTGCTAGCATTGGGCTTTGGAATCGATTCTTTATCAATGGTCCACCCTTTCTTTGGACCTTGTCAATGATCGAATTTAAAGATATGAACTAAGTGCCATTTAATGAGTAATCGAGAATAAGGGAGAGGAAAAATGAAAGCATTCCATTACTATCAACCCAAAGAAATACGACCTCTCTAAGATATACGATTTATGCCAGAAAGGTACGAAGTTGGACTAATTTGGAAACATTGGGAAATTTACTTCAATACTTTGATGGCCACTTCTTTGTTGGTTGCATACGAGAATGTTGACTTAGCACTTGGACATTGTTTTTTTTGTGGTTGACATATGTCCCATTTTAGAAAAATCGAATGATTCACCGATGATTATTTTAAATTAGACAATTGAGGGTCATCATATGCGCCATCATCACCCACAAATGTGATTTCTCTTTACCGAACTTCATCTTGGTCGGATTCACTATCAGATTCATACAAATCGAAGCAACGTTTCATCTCAAGTTTTTCATGTGGCCGTTTATCTCTATATTCAAGTAATTCCTCATACTTAAACACTCTCTTTGCTAATTGAAATAGATTAGCAAAGTCTCGACCTTCATATCTTTCTCTTAAATTGAATTTCAATCCATCAAAGGCCAAATTTGTAAATTCTTTCTCAAAGAGTGAAGTGAGGCATATATTTTTAGCTTTATTAAACCGAGCAATAAACTAGTCAACCGACTCATTGCTATGTTGATAAACTCTAGCCAGGTTGGCAATTGATACCTTTAGTGTATTTTTATAAAATTTAGAATGAAATTGTCACTTCATCCCCGCTGAATTATACATAGAATTAGGTGGTGAAAAAAAGAAAAGTGGAGGCCCGCCATCTGCTAGCATTGGGCTTTGGAATCGATTCTTTATCAATGGTCCACCCTTTCTTTGGACCTTGTCAATGATCGAACTTAAAGATATGAACTAAGTGCCATTTAATGAGTAATCAAGAACAAGGGAGAGGAAAAATGAAAGCATTCCATTACTATCAACTCAAAGAAATACGACCTCTCTAAAATATACGATTTATGCCAAAAAGGTACGAAGTTGGACTAATTTGGAAACATTGGGCAATTTACTTCAATACTTTGATGGCCACTTCTTTGTTGGTTGCATACGAGAATGTTGACTTAACACTTGGACATTGTTTTTTTTGTGGTTGACATATGTCCATTTTAGAAAAATCGAATGATTCACCGATGATTATTTTAAATTAGACAATTGAGGGTCATCATATGCGCCATCATCACCCACAAATGTGATTTCTCTTTACCGAACTTCATCTTGGTCGGATTCACCATCAGATTCATACAAATCGAATCAACGTTTCATCTCAAGTTTTTCATGTGGCCGTTAATCTCTATATTTAAGTGATTCCTCATACTTAAACACTCTCTTTGCTAATTGAAATAGATTAGCAAAGTCTCGACCTTCATATCTTTCTCTTAAATTGAATTTCAATCCATCAAAGGCCAAATTTGTAAATTCTTTCTCAAAGAGTGAAGTGAGGCATATATTTTTAGCTTTATTAAACCGAGCAATAAACTAGTCAACCGACTCATCGCTATGTTGATAAACTCTAGCCAGGTTGGCAATTGATACCTTTAGTGTATTTTTATAAAATTTAGAATGAAATTGTCACTTCATCCCTACTGAATTATACATAGAATTAGGTGGTGAAAAAAAGAAAAGTGGAGGCCCGCCATCCTCTAGCATTGGGCTTTGGAATCGATTCTTTATCAATGGCCCACCCTTTCTTTGGACCTTGTCAATGATCGAACTTAAAGATATGAACTAAGTGCCATTTAATGAGTAATCGAGAACAAGGGAGAGGAAAAATGAAAGCATTCCATTACTATCAATCTAAAGAAATACGACCTCTCTAAAATATACGATTTATGCTAGAAAGGTACGAAGTTGGACTAATTTGGAAACATTGGGCAATTTACTTCAATACTTTGATGGCCACTTCTTTGTTGGTTGCATACGAGAATGTTGACTTAACACTTGGACATTGTTTTTTTTGTGGTTGACATATGTCCCATTTTAGAAAAATCAAATGATTCATCGATGATTATTTTAAATTAGACAATTGAGGGTCATCAAATGCGCCATCTTCACCCACAAATGTGATTTCTCTTTACCGAACTTCATCTTGGTCAGATTCACCATCAGATTCATACAAATCGAAGCAACGTTTCATCTCAAGTTTTTCATGTGGCCGTTTATCTCTATATTTAAGTAATTCCTCATACTTAAACACTCTCTTTGCTAATTGAAATAGATTAGCAAAGTCTCGACCTTCATATCTTTCTCTTAAACCGAATTTCAATCCATCAAAGGCCAAATTTGTAAATTCTTTCTCAAAGAGTGAAGTGAGGCATATATTTTTAGCTTTATTAAACCGAGCAATAAACTAGTCAACTAACTCATCGCTATGTTGATAAACTCTAGCCAGGTTGGCAATTGATACCTTTAGTGTATTTTTTATAAAATTTAGAATGAAATTGTCACTTCATCCCTTCTGAATTATACATAGAATTAGGTGGTGAAAAAAAGAAAAGTGGAGGCCCGCCATATGCTAGCATTGGGCTTTGGAATCGATTCTTTATCAATGGCCCACCCTTTCTTTGAACCTTGTCAATGATCCAACTTAAAGATATGAACCGAGTGCCATTTAATGAGTAATCGAGAACAAGGGAGAGGAAAAATGAAAGCATTCCATTACTATCAACCCAAAGAAATACGATCTCTCCGAGATATACGGTTTATGCTAGAAAGGTATGAAGTTAGACTAATTTGGAAACATTGAGCAATTTACTTAAATACTTTGATGGCCACTTCTTTGTTGGTTGCATACGAGAATGTTGACTTAACACTTGACATTGTTTTTTTTGTAGTTGACATATGTCCCATTTTAGAAAAATCGAATGATTCACCGATGATTATTTTAAATTAGACAATTGAGGGTCATCATATGCACCATCGTCACCCACAAATGTGATTTCTCTTTACCGAACTTCATCTTGATCATATTCACCATCAAATTCGTATAAATCGAAGCAACGCTTCATCTAAAGTTTTTCATGTGGCCGTTTATCTCTATATTTAAGTAATTCCTCATACTTAGACACTCGCTTTGCTAATTGAACTAGATTAGCAAAGCCTCGACCTTCAAATCTTTTTCTTAAATTGAATTTCAATCCATCAAAGGCTAAATTTGTAAATTCTTTCTCAAAGAGTGAAGTGAGGCATATATTTTTAGCTTTATTAAAATGAACAATAAACTAGTTAGCTGACTCATTGCTATGTTGATAAACTCTAGCTAGGTTGGCAATTGATACCTTTGGTGTCATTTTATAAAATTTAGAATGAAATTGTCACTTCATCCTTGCTAAATTATACATAGAATTAGGTGGTGCAAAAAAGAAAAGTGGAGGCCCACCATCTGCTAGCATTGTGCTTTGGAATCGATTCTTTATCAATGGCCCACCCTTTCTTTGAACCTTGTCAATGATTGAACTTAAAGATACGAACTAAATGCCATTTGATGAGTAATTGAGAACAAGGGAGAGGGAAAATGAAAGCATTCCATTACTATCAACCCAAAGAAATACGACCTTTCCGAGATATACGGTTTATGCCAGAAAGGTATGAAGTGAGACTAATTTGGAAACATTGGGCAATTTACTTTATACTTACTATTCCGTCTGGTTTTTGGTTATGCGACCTTCCCTACACATGGTAATTGAGGAGTCAAACCCTTATTTTTTTTCGATGCCCTAATCCTTTGATTGTATCGGGCATTTCGGTTCTATTTTTTCTTTCTTGCAGAGTCCCCCTTAAAGTCTCCCGCAACGCCAAGCGGTTCCACTTTCTTGATTCGAGAAGTGCATTGTTGAAACTGGGTTTGAAGGCCAAGCGGCTCTAGATTTAGGGGTTACCGCTCTAGCCGAAACATTAGTACAGCTGGGTCCCCCGATTTTCTAATTGACATCTTTTCTTTACTATTTGCAAAACTTCAATCGTGGAGATGAAATAGAAGCTTCTTCTCGAACATCGTATTTTCACTCTAACCCAAGACCAACAACGGCTAGTAATTGAGTACTTACAAAATCTCTAACACCGGAGCAAATTAGTATACCAAGTGAGATTAGTTTTTTACAAAGACAAAAAAGTTCATTCATCCTTTCTCAACCACATCGCGCTGAAAATTGACCGACATGTTTAATGTTGGAAGGTTCATCGACAAAGTCAAAAAATTTTGAAACCTCTCCGAAAATGTTAACTATCAACTGGTTCAGGGTAAGGTTTTCTATAAACAAGCATAACAACTCATCTGTTTGAACCCATTTCTCGTTGAAATTCTTTGGCAAATCGTGTTGGATTTAATTGGGGATTTGTTGTTCATCCTTTCCCTAAGCGATGATGCTGGCGTCAGTGGATTATCTATATCGACATCAATCGATGAGTTCAGCCTAACAGAGATGTTGGCATTTGGTGGTGCCACAACGACTACCGGCCTGACATTTTCAACTTTCCGTTAGTTGACTGGTCTGTCGACCGATCTTGTTTGCTGTTTTGACCAACATTGCTTCCGGCATGTCGCTCGTGATGTAGTTAGGTAATATAATTTTGCTGTACGTCGAGCAATCTTCTCATGGTTGACATACTATTGGGAGTTGGTGACACTTCCCCCAGCGAATCTTCACTGAGGTGCATTGGAAGATCGACGTCTCCTATTGGTTACTCTCGGCCACTCTTCCAGCGGCTGATGACTCTGACTGCACGATAGCCTCATTACCAGTTTGTGGCAATGGTTTGTTGTTGTTGCCGACAAAATTGTTGAACTTTTGTTGATTTATGGTTTTCACCATTGTAATCTCCTTGAATCGACAAAATGTGTCCCGCCAAAAAGATGGTTCACTGGAAAGTTCGACAAAAGACCTTTTCAAAACGTGCGTCAATGGGGCAATCAACAAATTAAGATGTGAAGGGTCCCTTGTTGATTTTAGATGAGAAAATAAAAGACAATATATTTAAAGGGCGTAGAGTGAAAACAACTGTGTCCAGCCATGCAAATTGCAAGAAGATAAATATTAAGCCGATTCGTACAATAACGTTGACTATTGTGATTGACTGGGCGTTGGGATTTACAAAAAGTATGCTCGAGGATATTTATAACCCACAATCGGTTCCTGCTATGACTATCAACTCCATTGCTCGACGGTTATGTCGCCTGCACTTCCTTAATAGTTAGCTTTTTCATCGAGTGCAACCGACCGAGCACTTGAATAATATTTCGTGTCTAACCCACCTAAACTGAAAATTTCGAATCTTTTCGGGACGGGCTTACTTGCGATTTGGGATGACAGGTAAAAAAAAAAAAAAAAAGAAGAGCAGCTATTGTGAGAGTTCGGGTTTAGCCTCCGGAGCGAATACAGAATCACAGTATGGATCCGGTTTCTCTCTCTCCGTCTCCCCTGTTTTGCTTGCTAAAGCGTTATATGACTAAATATTAGCTCGAGTGTGGATGGAGGCTTTCGTCATAATTTTCTAGGGAGACATGATGGAGCCAATTTCATATATGGGCAAAGAAAAAGTTCAGTTCGTCCCACAGGTTGGCAAGTAACACGTGACAGATTCGATTTCACGTTGTCCGAATTCGGACAACAGAGTTTCGGTTTCGGGCCATGGGGGTGACCCATTCACAACGTCTTTTCAGACGAAAGCAAAGGCCCAACTAAAATCGTGTCATTATATCTTTTCGGCCGGTAGGGATTCCCATTTCCTTTTTTTTTTTTTTTTCAATTGGTGAGTTTTACTTTCATGGAAAAATTTCAAACAATGGCCTAAAGTGCTCTCATTTTATCAACTATGAATTTCAAGTGGGCATTATTTCAAATAAGATTCCGAAGTGACATGTTTGTCTCAAGAAAGGGCTTAGTCAAAATGTACTTTCATCCTTTACTTTTAAAATTTTTTTCTTTTTTTATTTCCTTTCTTTTTCTTTTTAATTTTTCTTTTTCTCTCCCCTACCCCAGCCATCACCGGCTGCCATTGGGAGACCGTCACTTAGGTCGCTGTCAAGCGAGGGCAGCTCACACTAGATCCGGCAAGGGTAACCGTCGCCCTTCGCTTGGGTTGTTGCCCTTGCTCGGCATCGGGTGAGGATAACCCTCGCCCTCGCCCTCGCCCTCCCCCTCCCCCTCCCCATGCTAGTGAGGCCAACGTTAAGCAACAATCCCGGTAGAGGGTGAGGGTCCCCTTGGCTCTCGCTTGAGGCAGCGATAGCTCAAAAGGGGAGAGGAAAAAGAAAAAGAAAAAAAATAAAAATATAAAGGATGAAAATATTCTTCGATCAGGCATTCCTTTAAAATAATGATGACGCTTCAAATTCTTATTTGAGAAAATAAAGGCAATTCATGTACTTATTTGAAATTTTTTCTACTTTTATTGCTCCACAAAAGCGTATTTTGGAAGACCGATTCTCCTATTCAAATCCGTAAATAAGAGCAAAAGGCGGATGCAACTTCAAATGGAATGGCAAAATTGAGCGTGCCGGTGGCAAGCGATTTCAAAATTCGGGACACGAATTCTTGCGAAGATGAAACATTAGGATGTTTTTATAATCTTATCTTATGAATTGGTATTTTAATTGAAATAATAAATAAATTGGAGGGACAGACACGATGTGCTTCCCTGTCACAAAATTTGAATTCGTCCATCTTTTTTTTTCCTCCCCAATGCCTTGTGAACACGTGGACTCGACAGGACAGTTGGCAGTTAGTTATTTTGGAGGCGTTTTCCATATGTCGCCCGAAGGGCCCCAATCCACGGGGTCCACAAAACGTGGTCGGTCCGTGACCAGTGACAAGCGGCAGCGATCTTGTCGTTTCACCATGCGAAAAACCCACGCGCGTTGTTTCGCTTTGGTCCCAATCGGAGTCCCACTTTCATCGTGGGGATAATGTTTTCCATTGCAACCCCGATTTCTACGTCCGATTAATGCTCGGGCTAACAACACAACTTATTCTTAAATTTTGATTTAATATGGTTAAAATTTTAATTTATCCAATGTGATATCTAACTTTTAGCCTCGTATGTAATATGATTCCTAAATTTTTATTTTATTTAATATGATCTTTGGACTTTTAGTACGTATTGAATGCGACCACTAAACCGTTGTCATTCTATTAGTTCAATATCAAAAATAACATTTAACGTTTTTCACATGATCTTATGATTTAAATTGAACATATATTAAAAATTCACAGACCTCATCAAACAAATCAAAAGTTCAAGAACCACGTTATATGTTATACTAAATTTCGAGGACCACATTGGATAAATCAAAAGTTTATAGATCACATTGTGTATCGGGCCAAAGTTTAGATACCATTTATGTTATTTTTCCTTAATGTTTGAGAAAAGAGAGAGGCTCTTAATGCCGTCTACTTTACACGTGTGAATCAATAGGGGAAGGATAATTAGCTTGTTTATTCGGGCATGCACACATATGGAAATCGATTAGCACACCATTGTAATAAGAATAACAGCTTCCATGGACAATGACCCGTCATTGAATGAAGTTTGGTCACATGTAGTTTTAGAGCTACACGTTCCAATTTCCACTGATTGTTCTTTTACACGTTCCAATTTCCACTAATTGTTCTCTTACTCCTCTCGTATCATCCTCCTTTATTAACTTTTTTATTTTATATTTCGGAAGTGAAGTAGCTTATCTTTTCAAATTTGAAAGAAACGTTGATTTGATTTGGTGTGATTTTATGAATTGTTGCGAGCGTGGAGTCAATACATATTTTTTTTCGTGAAATTAGTATTCTCTCTAGGCTATTTTGGTGAGATTAATCGGCATTTGGCGACCTTCACCGTGCTCATGTGAGGGCGGTTGTTGCCTTTTAGAGAAAGAGAGAGAATGGCGGCCATGCTCCCTCCCTCCCTCCCTCTCATTGTAGGTAGTGGCCTCCCTCGCCTAAGCGCAGCAATAGGTCTGGACTCAAGGCTAAGCTCTCTGAAGACCATCCATCGACGCCTTTAAAAGGGAGAGAGAGATGATAGCCATGCTCCCTCCCTCCCTCTCGACATCGGTAGCGGCCTCCCTCGCCTACTATGGTCGAGTGCTTGGATGGCGGCCTAGGCCCTCCTCCTTCATTTGTTTCTTTCTCTCTCCTCCTCTCTCTTTGCCATGGCTTTTCTTTTGGTTTTTTTCTTTGTTGGCATTTTCTGCTTCTCTTTGCTAGTATTTCGGGTCTAGCCTGTACAGACACGACAATGTAAATCAATATACTCTTATTTGTATTGAAATCATAAGGATCACAACGTACGAAATAAGACCATAAACAAGGCTTTGATTTTGTCAAAGGAACAAAAAATACAAGAACGTGATTAAACATACGACAAAAGTTTAGAAATTAAATTGGCCTTTATTTATACTTAAAATAGTCCCCCGCACCCCTATGAATTATTTATTTTTATTTTTTACCATGAAACATAATTTACCATGAATTTTCACTAGAGGCTTGCTTGGGCCGGTCCCTGAGTTTCAAAAAAGGGGAATGGCCGAGAAAAAATTGTCTAGTGGGACAAAGACTTTGGATCATTTGGCTGACGCTCTTGCCGCTTCAAAAAGCTGACTGGCTTTTGCTTTAAAAGCTCTTGTCTGTGCTCTGGAACAACTTTTACAGGTTCCCTGCCAAAAGGTTTATTGTAGTAACCAGTAAAGTGACTGATGACGTCATTATTGTCCAAAGTCTGACGTACTGTCGGGGCCTAGTTCCATCTCTCATTGTTGATTAAGAAGGCTGTTCAACAAAAGGGTGCGTGCATTCGCTTCTTTACGGGGGGGTTATCTCCTAATTCATTAACTTCCTGGTTTTCAGGACATGTGGATTTGTGACATTAACTTCACACGACATATTAAGCCCAATGGGAAAATTGCACTATGGCAGTCCTCTTTACACGAAAAGACGATTCATTTTTTTTATTATTATTATCGACATGGGATGGATTTAGTCGGTAAGATTAGAATTTGATCATTTATGCACCAAATTTTCGACAACTTGATAAATTGACAGCTTTAACAAATCGACAAAAAGTGGAATCAGCGATCTCGAATGCAGCCATCAAAAAAGTGGAATAAGGCAACCGTCGAGATAATGGAGCTAATGAAAGTCAAGATAGTGGAGTCGATGTAATGGTTTGGTGAGCTTTTGTTTGTAACCTCCATTTGTACCATTCGTTTGTAACTATCGTCTATAAGATTTAAATAGCCACATCGTACTCATCAGATAATCCTCGGCACATAAACAAACAAACAAACACGTTATCTTTCAATTGTCTTTTAATTCCTACACTACAATTATAGTTTTCGGATTCGCGTCGTTGATTGAATTATGGATATGTGTTTCTTAGCTGTAGTTTTCGGATCCACGTCGTATATTAAATATTGGCTTCTACCTTTATTGTAAATCATGGGTGTCTCATTGTCGATTAAATTTCGGCATTGCATCTTTACGTTCTCGGGCTTTGTCGCCGACCAAATTTTCGAGAAGGTTCGTGTACCTTCAATGCCGTTTGAAGTGAAGTTATCAATTCCTTTGTGTACTTGTGATATTTTCTGTCTGAAATCGCCATATAACGTTGCCTCTAATAAAATCAAAAAATGACTTTTGGTGAAAGACATTTCGTCATGGAGTCGAATTCTGGCTAAACAAGTCCTTTTCCATACAACCCTTCATTTTATGAGGTGAAAAACAAGAATAACAAATCGAGGTACAATCGTGCATAAGCGTGTCATGTTACTAGTAAGACCGGCACAAATTTTGGACAGGCATGTTATCGCACTAGTTGCATGGATATATACACTCCTATTTCACAGAGCAAAAGTTATAGTATAGGTATTGGTTTTCCAAGTTTCCAACTCCTTTGGGATTTACTTTGCTTAGTCAACTCAGTTTCATCCTGTCATTCGCAGTTCTTGCTTTACTTCATTTGGTGTGAGAATTAGATAAATCCAGTCAATCTTGTCCTGACTTTGTTCATGATGAATGAAGTTGGCTTATTTTTTTTTTTTTGGTTGGAAGGAAAATTTTCATTTCACTTCAAATACAGATACATAATTTCAAGAAAAAAAATGCAATTCAAACAAAGCAAATAAATCCGAAAGATAAATCAACTTAATAAACTATGCAGAGACTCGCTCATTCCACAAAAATGGGTCTAATATAGAATCAAAGCACAACCGGTAGCCAAGTCTCGCAGCAATATTAGTGATGTGCACACGCCAAGATTTCCCTTTTCAAAAGCAACGGCTTTACCAAAAGGAGTGCGTGCCTAGGTTTGGCGTTTCCAGCACCATCGCCGTATAGAGACAACAACAACTTTAATGGGTTGTGGAAGCATATAAAACGTCTTGTAAATCTTCAGATCTATAGATCGAAATAAAAAGAGCACCCAAATCTAAATCTAGTTTTAGATCGGGAGAGACCCAAATCTAAGTCTAGTTTTAGTGGGAGAGAAGATTTTCAAATGAGATACCAGTTGATCACAAAATTACTTTCAGATAAGTCGGCTTTTGAATGCAGTAGTAGAGAAGCATCATAGACTTAGGGAAAGCTCGACTATATGGATCAAGCATCGAAGGCGGAGTTAGTAAGCCGATCCGGAATAACAGATTCTTTTGAGACGCTCACCCTTCGAACTTCTACAAAATCCTCCATGAGGAAAAAGCCGATGTCCCGCGAAATCAACAAATCTCTTGTATAAGGGTATATAGATAAAGGAATAAAGAGGGAGAGGGAGAGGCGAGGAAGGAGAGATCCCTCTCTCTCCCTCAGGACACACGCTACATGAAGAGTGGGGTTTCGCGGCGGATGAGGAAGAGAAGAGAGGAAAGCTGCGCGTCTAATTTTCTCTGTTATAATTTATTGATATGCTATAATATTATGTGATATTAAACAAAAAATCACATGTTTTTCAGAGACAGAGAGAGAGAGACTGTATAGTCTATACATTCGGGCGCATTATGAATGGATATCCCATAATATTATTGGCACCCACATATATACTATAGCAAAGCAAATAATTATATCAATAAATTATAACAAAGAAAATTAGACAGTCTTTAAAAACATCATCCTGTTCCACATTATCATGAAATTAGAGCGTCAAACTTCTTCACGGCAAGAATGATTATATTTTCCGTTCGTCTTCACTTGTAAAAAGGAAATGTGACTTCACTGTATTATAGGTTCTACTCCCCGAGAAGAGTGATTAAGAGAGAGAGGGGGTTGATCTATGATTTCTCATTCATGGACATTGATAAGATGATAAGATCTTTCCATTTAGCTGCAACTTATAATGCATATCAAACTTCATTACGTAATATGCAATCTTTATTTAAAATCTAAAACTTCATTTTAGTGAACTTTCACAGAGTCGCATGTTCCGAAAAATTACCAAAAAAAGTCATAAACCTATTACAATTTTACCAATTTAATCTTAAGTTTTTTTTTTCCAATTGAGTGCTAAATCTTTTGCATCTATACCAATTTAGTTCATAGATCTAATTCTGGCCGGAAATCATTGACATAGACGCCGGTTATTTTACATGGTGCGGCTAACACCGACGTGAAAGTTTTTAATAATGTTCTGTAATTTTTGAATTTTTATAATTTTGTTTTTTTTTCTATTTTCTTTTCCTTCTCTTTACCCCTTTTTTTTTTTTGGAAGGGCTAGCTAGAGTTAGCAGCTATAGGCAAGGGCATCGCAGTCCTCACCCTGTCACCCAGTGCTGCCTTTTGGGTTGGTCTCATACCTTGTGATTACAAGGGTTGGCCAACAAACCTAGCTAGTCTTTAGCCTCCCGCCCGCACCCCTCCCCCCCAAAAAAAAATGTAAAGAGAAGGAAAGAAAAATAGACAAGAAAAAAATGAAAGAAAATCAAAATTTCAAAGATTATAAAAATGTAATTAAAAAATGTGCACGTCTATGTGGGCCGGGCCACGTGAGACGGTTGGCAACTATGGCCACAATTAGCCAAATGACAGAATTAATATAGATGCAAAAGGTTTACGACTCAATTGACCAAAAAAAAAAGTGGTTAAGGATTGAATTAACACAATTGCAATAGGTTTAAGACTTTTTCACTAATCTTTCCTCGCATATTCCCATAGATCGCACAAGTGTCATTTCTAATAGATAATGCAAACCTACCCTTCGTGACATCAACAACCTTGTATTTCCTACCCCGACTAGTGATTAGTGAAAGCGATGCCAATTCTCTATTATTAGTGACAAAACACATAAACTTCAGCTGCTTTAAATTAAAACCACAAACTTATCAGCACAAATCGAAGAATTGATCCCGTCATTCTATGATCTATTTACTAATTTATTGGAGAAAACCGGTGAAAAGTGTGGGCAAGTGGAAGTCCGAGGAGGAGCATAACTTATATTAAGAAGAAATCAATGCTTTAGATCGTGCTCTTTTAGTTTGGTTGGAGAAGCGTCTCCATCCACGAGCTAAAAGTGTCGTTAATCATTGTTGAATTAAATAAATGACCCGGCAATTAATTAGTGATTTGCACGTACTGTTTGACGCATTACGGTCACGGTTGAGTAATCGAATTTCATGCGATCTTATTTGACCGACGAACTTCGGGCATATATTAAAAAAAAAAAAAAAAAGAAAAGGGGTCCATGGGGCGTCATGGTGACGTAGGTTTGTTCCAAGAGCGGAGGGATTAAAGTTATATTTTATGTGCATTGGCAATTTGCTTAATCCGTTTGGCCACTGATTTTTTTTTAATCATGGTAACAATTAGGCATGAAAATTTCAAAGAGGAACTGTACTCTGAAGGTTGCTTGTGCTTATGGGTTCTTCTCTATACGTGAATGCCATGAAATTTGGTGAATCGATCTTTCGCGTCTTACAGCACGAAAAAGGAGACGAGCTTGCCCTTGCCCCGAAGTTATCTCAGCTTTAGCCCGACCTTCTCATACCACTTGTTTCGTGTAGCCAAGACAAAGAAAATCATAATGATATCGGCCGGCACACGCTTAAGATCTCATGGAAAGATGGCTCAATTAAGGTGCGTATAAACCGATTTGAACATCATCCGATAGCCTGCGTATGAGAACACTTACGAGATAAAATTTCTATTTCGGAATTGCTTCCGGAACGTAAATCGTTTGGTTATGCAACTTCTTGAGCAGAAATCTGTTCGCCTACGCAATTCTATTTTTCTACTTTGGGAGCAATTTTTTTTTGCTTTAGAAGTAGTTTTGGAGCCATTTAAAGAAGTAAAATAAATTTATTTTTAGTCAGAAGTCGATTTGTAGAGCAGAAATGTTGCCACGCGTGCTCAAAATTCGATTGTCTGCTATAGTACTCTTAGAAATCACCATAAGATGGTAGTTAGGTACTTTGCAACGAAGTCATGGCTCAATAAACAGGAAAATATGGGATTTCCGCTTGGGGCATGAAATTGACTTGTGATTCACGTGGATCCAACGTTCTCACGACATTAACATTGGTCAATCAAATCTTTAGCCTTCAATACAGTTCTCAGATTTTTACAGCTAGTACATAGGTTACCCCACTGTGCGAAAAATCAACGAAAGGGGAATGTGAAATTACCGGAATGCCCCCAAAGCTACCACGTGTCGAATTTCTAGAGGCCAAGCCGTTTGATCCTAGAGGACGCACCTACGCGCTTTTCTCCCGTCGTCCCGGCAGGCTAGAGAGAGAGAGAGAGAGAGAGGAGAGATTCTATAAAGGCAACTCGAGAACGCGAATTTAGCGAAACGCTCGTCAATCTCTCTCCATAATTTCTCTCTCTAGTCCGGTGGACCATCCTCCACGTTCAATCGAATCCCCGATCGTCTGCGATTGAATTGATTGGAGCTTGGGGTCGCGGGAAAGTTTTCCGATCGCCGATCGATCGTATCAGTTTCGAGATCCTGTCTCGATCGAGCCGCGAGAATTTCTTCCGGAGAGAGAGACGGAGAGAGTTTGAATTGGGTGGGAAAAGTTCGAAGCGCATGAGCTGGTTGGGGAAGCTGGGTGTCCTGAATTCGAGCTCGAACCATTTCACCACTTGCCTCTTGATCTTCATCCTCCATTTCTCGCCTCAATTGCCGCCTTGTCTCTTCAAATTCGAGAACAAGTCGTTAGACCCATTATTAAGACTGTCCAGTTCCATTAGCTCTAGTAGTAGTAGAAGCAGCAGTAATAATTGTTGTTTTAGTCTGAATCGTCGGACATCGTCTCGGTATGGAGTCTGGAAGCAGGAGTAATCGCCAATTGAGCCCAGGTTGGTGCCGGTTAAATAGCAGACGTTGTGAGTCCATTTCCTCGTTGAGTTATAAATTTATGTTTTTTAATCAGTTTGTCCGTAGATGCTTTTCTTTTATTGCATAAATTTAGTTCCTTTTTTTGGACCCCAAATTTTGAGCTTTAGTTGAGCTGATATATTGTTGGAAAGGACATTCTTTATGCCAAAGCTACTGCTTCTCTCTCTCTCTCTTTTTTTTTGCTTGAATGTATTTGGTTTTTCTTAGATACGGAGTGCTTAGACTTGGATGGGAAACGTTCCGTAGAATTTTTATTTTTTATTTTTTGCGTGGATGCTACTGATTTTTTAAATATTTGCCGTATTGTTTTCTAGTGATTGAATGCTGAAACTGGCAGTTGCAAGTCTTACTTTTATGTGGATAACTTGAATAGATTATCTTGGTCCATTCACTTTTGTGACCATCAAGCTTGCGTTGCCCGAACTGCTTATGAGCCATGTCGATCATGTGCTTATAACTACTACGTGCAACTTCAAGTCCGATTCAAATACTTTTAAAAATTCTTCTTCAGCCTGGTGCAATGGAATGGCAATACATGGTGGTCGATGCTTTTGTCTGGAGTTTGCATTCTTGATGTTAGAATGTCATACAAAAGCTTGGCTTAACCTAGTTGCAAAGACTTTTGGTTGCTGTGATTTGCTCTGGTGTAGGTATAAAACGGGAATTGGTTTTTTTAATTGTGTAATTTAGGGAATCTCTCTTTATTCAGGTTCACTATAGCAACAGCTTAGTCATTAAGTAGGGTAACTCTTAATTTGTGCAACACTAAGTTCTCAGTTCGCTGATTCCAAACTGTTTGGCGTTGGTGTTCATGCTAGATTTATTTTTGCATCAATACATGATCTCAGGAAGTGAGTTAATGTTGCTTATTGCTTGTACTGATGAATAGGTGAAATTTGTAATGTAATATGTGAATATGTTATGTATTTCCTTTCTTTCATTCTGTAAATGATCGTTTGAAGATCAACACTTTGAGAGGATACGTCATGCAGTATTTGCAAGTCTGAGAATAGTCAAAGTGAATCGCCGAGATGGGTTTTACTGCATTATGTGCTTTCATGTGTTAACTTCTAATCTGGGCAAATTATCCAGATTGGGGATTGTTCACCCACATTCCTAATTGGAGTTCAATATGTTGTTATGTAGCTTTGTGCTATTCATCTAGTACAAAAGGAGGACAGGCAAGGTCACCATCAGTTATTGTAATAGGAGGTGGCATTGCTGGACTAGCCGCTGCTCGTGCCCTTTATGATGCCTCCTTTCAGGTAATGAAAGATGAGAATATAGTCGGAGAGTATTTCTAGTTCTACCTAAGATTCTGAACACGGAAGTCTCTCTCTCTCTCTCTCTCCAGGCCTAATGTTACTATGTTTCCTGAAACTTTACCAATAATGCCCAATATCGGAACCTAGAGAGAGTTTGTAGGTTTATGAAATTAATATTAGGACCAATGGTCTTAAATATGGCCTTAAATATTGTTGATAGGAGTACTATTTTTGTTATGTAATACAAATAACATCAGAATGGCATTGCAAACTAGTCTCATCATTTGCTGGTGTCTGGTTATTTTGTAATTTGGCCAAATAGGTTCTTCTGAAGTTATCCTTTTCAATGGCGAGGAACACAATGCTCTTGTTCACTAGTTAGTGCCGTCTGTTGTACGCAATGTAGCTTTTGATGATACCTAATTTCACATATTTAATGAGATGGCAATGAACTGTTATATGAGAAATTCAGAATCGGAAAGAATGTGCTTGAAAGGTCTAGCATGATTGGGTTCCTGATATGCATGTTTCATAGATTAGGGTTTTGTGGACCATTCTTATTACCGGTTTCCTATTACCTAGTTAGACAGTAGTCATGTCCCATTCTGGTAAACTTTATTCAAAGAAACTGCACCACTTTTGGTGCTTAGAGCTGCATAACTTTGTTCAGATATTGCAAAGTAAATGTCTTCCACATCTCCATGCCTTGTCACTTGTTACGTCGATGCTTGATGGTTAACTATTCTGATTACAAGCATGTCGAAGCGATACACTTGATTATGATACGTGACTGTTTCGCAAGTGGTGCAATAACACAAAATTTCTGGTTCTTATATTAGTCAAGTCTCCTTTTCCAAGGTCCAGAAAAGAAGCAGTTCATTTGTAAGGCAGCTCATGGTTTGGCCTCATGAGTTCTCTGGTCATGATAGCATTTGCTGCCAGGAACTCACACGAAAGGGAATAAAATATCTCGATTTAGTCTGAACTTTGACTTTAAGGAAGCAATGTTTCTTTCCTGTTTCGCTCAATAAGTTTCCCATAACTTTTACAGTCTCCTACGGTGTTTACACGCTGATAATCTTTATAATCTATCCCTTCCTGTATTTTTTGAAAGTAACTAATTTTAGATGTATGGATTTTGACAGTAAATCTTTCTTCCCCTCTGAACTGATTGCTCTTTTTGATTAGGTCCTTTTGCTGGAGTCACGTGACAGACTTGGTGGTCGTGTTCATACTGACTACTCTTGCGGCTTTCCTGTGGATCTTGGGGCCTCATGGTAAAATGTTTGTACTTCTCGTGCAAGTTTAACGTGAGAGTATGATGAGTCTGATGTTATCTTGATCTTTCAGGTTGCATGGGGTGTGTGAAGAGAATCCTTTGGCCCCATTGATTGGGAGATTGGGATTACCTCTGTACCGAACCAGCGGTGATAACTCTGTCTTGTATGACCATGACTTGGAAAGGTACGTCTGTTCATGTGTGCTAATCTATTGTGTCGATTTGTGCTCTTTTGCTGTCTCTTTACTTTTTACATCTTTTCATTTATCTATCCCTTTCCTAACATGCTTGGAGTGTTTCCAAATAAAAAAAAGCTTCTGGTGTGAGTTCTAATATCTTGTTTAGAGGAAGCTTTCTAATGCTTATCGATTTCAGGAACATGAATTTAATCTTAGCTCTCTATATCACAGTTGTGGAAATTAGGGATTTGAACTTCTGTTTGCAGCTGCTTTATAGTTATATTTGCTCTTGACAGGAATATTCCCCTCATGTTTTTTTCCTATGTCAAAGTAATGATTACATCAGCTATGGGCCTAGATATAATTTGTGTTTTTTAACATATTGGTTTTCCATCAGTCATTGACATGTTTCTGTTCAGTCAAATTCTGGGCTTCTTTTGCAAAGGTTGAATTTATGATCTTACCTTATGAAATCATTTATTGACCAGAACCTATATTGCAGTTATGCACTCTTTGACATGGATGGCAAGCAAGTTCCTCAAGAATTGGTCGTTGAAGTTGGCATAAAATTTGAGAGTATCTTGGAAGAGGTATGGCTTCTTAAGGATCTTGTTTCCCATTTTTCATAATAGGTTGCAATTTATCCCTTGCAAGTTCTGCAAATATGTATGCCTGATAGGTTCTGAAATTTGAAGATAAGGCCCACAAAGGATGTTGTGCTGTTTCTTTACGTTCTCCTTTGCTTTTAACTGAATGCAGGCGAACAAAGTAAGACAAGAGTACAGTGCAGACATGTCCATACAACAGGCTTTCTCTTTAGTTTTTGAACGGAGGCCAGATTTAAGGTTTGACGTAGAATCCTTTATTATGCGGTTTCAATTTTGTTTCTTGATGTTTATTTGATTTGTAACATGACTTACAGGTTGGAAGGGCTTGACTTCAAGGTACTACAGTGGTATCTTTGCAGAATGGAAGGCTGGTTTGCTACAGATGCTGATAATATCTCGCTGAAATGCTGGGATCAGGTTAAGTTACTAACTGACTAATTGACTGCTTGTGATGCTGTTGCTACATGATGAGTTGCTTGGAAGGGTTTATCGGTTTTTTTAAAGACTATATGCCATATCGTAATTGTGATTCGATTTGTTGACACGTAGTTACTATAATACTGCATACAGGAAGAATTGCTGCCTGGTGGACATGGATTGATGGTTAGGGGTTATGTCCCTGTTATAAACACCCTCGCTAAAGGTCTTGATGTCCGCTTGGGCCACAGGTCTATATTTATCCTGGAAAACTAGTAGTTCAGATTAGGTGTCTGTTGTAACATTCTTACCCTTTACTTATTGATTCATATTGTAGAGTTACCAACATTGTGAGGCGATACAATGGAGTGAAGGTAACTGTAGAAGATGGGAGAACATTTGCTGCGGATGCTGCAATTGTCGCTGTGCCTCTTGGTGTACTGAAATCCCAAAGCATTAGGTTTGAGCCTAAGCTACCTGATTGGAAGGAAGCAGCAATTGCGGATCTCGGTGTTGGGATTGAGAACAAGATTGTGTTGCATTTTGAAAAGGTGTTTTGGCCCAATGTGGAATTTCTGGGAGTGGTTGCTGATTCATCTTATGGGTGCAGCTACTTTCTAAATCTTCACAAGGCAACGGGTCATTCTGTTCTCGTTTATATGCCTGCTGGGCAGCTAGCTAAAGACATCGAGAAGATGTCTGATGAAGCAGCTGCTAATTTTGCTTTCATGCAACTAAAGAAGATCCTTCCTAATGCTTCTTCCCCGGTATCTTCTACAGGCCTTATGTTGTCTTTTAAAACTGTAGCTAAATGCTCTTCAATTTTTACAATGGCCTTTCCTTCTCCCCTTCAATCTTCTTTCAATCGTTTAAGGTCGGCCCATTGTTGGGGCAGCAGTGCATATCTGGTTGTTAGAGGATTCTAACATGTATGTTTGAATGGTGCAGATTCAGTATCTTGTGTCTCATTGGGGTACAGATATTAACTCACTTGGGTCATATAGCTATGATGTAGTGGGGAAGCCCCATGATCTTTATGAGAAGCTAAGAATCCCGGTGGATAACCTGTTCTTTGCAGGAGAGGCAACAAGTTCGAGCTACCCAGGATCTGTGCATGGCGCATTCTCTACCGGTCTGATGGCTGCGGAAGACTGCCGAATGCGGGTTCTGGAGCGGTATGGGGAATTGGATCTCTTCCACCCAGTAATGGGTGAGGAGGCTTCCATCTCTGTCCCTCTCTTGATCTCCCGGATGTAATTCCAGGGCTGCCCTCTTCTCTTAACTATCTCTGTCTTTATTTGTGTCCGTGGGGTATGGCTAACACATTACTGCCAATTTGATCGGCCTAGTGGGAAATGTCGTGGAAAATCAGCATTTTCCATTTCTTTGATCAATCGAACTCGTTGCTAATGTGTAGTGGCTTATTTTATGTAGTGTTACTCTGGAGATATAATGAATGAAGGACGGCATTTAGTAGTGAAATATTTTACATTGTCAAACTTGTTATTGTATGTAGATGTACTTTTTTAATTTGGGTTGAATTATGTGGATGTACTTGGAATGATCAATTTGTCCTCCTTGTTTGTCCTTAAGAATCGGTGCTCTATTCTGTTACTGGAAATGACGTTTGACTTGTGATGTCACAGAAGAAAGTCAATATCCCAAGAGAATCCGATAAGTTATCTCCCGTTAAATTTCGATCATGCGATGAAGTCATTTTAAAGTTGCTTATAGGTATCTGACTCTTGCAAGTTCTGCTTTATTCACTATAATTTTCAGACTTGGCTTTTTCCTATTGAAAAAGATAATGATATCATACAGATTCTCCTACTCAATATGATTAATGAGATGAAACACGTTCGAGCAGAAAAGCTTATCCCTCCATACTTCATTAGAAATCCCAGCCTTTATAGTGGTAGCTGGTGATAATCTAGACAACCAAATTATTGAAAGGGTAACAGTGAGATGGCCAGGGTAATTCCCAGTCTTTATAGTGATGGCTGATGATAATCTAGATAGAATATCTATTTTTCAAACTTAAGACTCAGAAAACCAAGGATGCAGGAAGTCACTATAAATGCAACAATTTGGATTATGTTAAAAAAAAAAATATACATTTGATACATCAGGAACCATCATAATTGAAAAATGAATAATTTTAATTCGCCTCCAACCCAAATTGCCCAGTGAAAACAGCACAAAAATTTACATATCTGAGCAAGAATGGCAAAAATCAATCAAGAGCAACAAAAATCTCCTCCAGACTAAGTCCTCTATGATCCTATAAGTCGACTCACGCCGTTTCTTTTCTTCTTTTTTCTCATCCGTCGCATTTTATGCCATCGGTCCGTTTCAATTCTTGCTTCCTTGTGGAGTAGGGCTGCGTCAGATCAATGACCTCTAAATGAGTAGCTAGGCAAAATGTCTCCTTAAGTTAATCCCTCCTCCAAATCTGAAGAGGTAACTGCCACATTAATGAATACGTTGAAGATCGCACAGGCTGCATTTTAGAGATGGTTCATTATGGCCAATTCATCGATCGCATCAGCAATACATTGAAGATAAAAACATATCCCACCTGTGTTGGGGACATCGATCACACCGCAGAGCTGAAGCTTTCCACTGGGTCGGATTCTTCTAGCATAGAGGCTGCCTGAAAGCAATCTGTAGCATCAGCCATGCGACCATCATCCTTGTGAACCAGACCCAAGTAATACCAAGCCAATCGGTTGGTAGGTTCTATCCTTAATGCATCTGCAAGTAAACCTCTTGCAACAGGCAATGCCGCTGGGCCCATCTTCAATAAGAGCCCGCTGATCAAGATCTTACAAGGGACGTAGCACGGTTCCAACAAAAGAGCGTTAATGTAGGCAGACAAAGCTTCATGGATTTGTCCCCGTTTCTCATGCATTATACCTGGTACAAAACCCCAGACGAAACCATTATGGAGAATCAAGGTCCTAGTTTCTAGCTTTGCAAGATCATCCATAAGAAAAATGCCCATGAGATCTTCAGTCTTCCCTTCATGGCATAAGTTTTTAGACACCTTTCGAATAGATTATAGAAAAGCACCACCTACCATTTATCCTAATTATAAACACCAAGTCCACATTTCAGCAACCAATTTTACAAGATTATAATTTTCCCTCACCTTCACTGAGTTTCAACTACTAAGGTCAGGAATGATGCAGTAGGATTTTTTCAGTAGTCTGAAACTGTCCCCAATAAACCCTAACAGCATGTTCCACTGTGGCTCATCAATAAAGAAGCAGCACTCAGGAATGAAACCAATGAAGTTGTGACAAAAAGAGCATGCTCTAGCCTTTTCCATGGCGTAAGCAGCCGCCGCCGCCTATTTGAGAAGCCGCAAAATATTCTGCCACAATAGCATGAGCTATATCTCATGGCACATGTAACGTAATGGTTTCTTTCAAAAGCATGCAAATCGGTCAGGGCCTGATTATAAAACAAGATCTCCAAGTGCAAAACTTCAGAATTATTTGAGAAGCTATTTGAAGTAAGTTGCTTCCCTGATCATGTGGAACTAACTGACATTTCATAACAAAGACAAAGCAGCCATGACCAGATTTTTCACTGTTGCCTTAGATGCTGTATAAACCAAGTCTAATAATCTTTGTGCTTCTCTATTTGCTAAACAATCTTTATGCTCCTTGGAAACAAAGAAAGCTCAAAACAAAGCTGGAAAAGAATAAATTCAGTATCCATTTGGGTGTGAATCTCATCATGATGCATTCGATTCATATTAGCAAAGTGAATGAACATATGTAGCAGTGGTTTTTCGAGCTGACGTCAAATGTAACATGTCTGAGGTGCAATGTAACAACTCATTGTCCATTTCCAGAAAACGCTCTATAAGCAATGCTATCTTTTGTCAGCTAATACGAAATTTGATATTCCAATTGATAATTTGTTTTGTTATGCAAGATGAATGTTTTCATCACCCCTAAGGGATTCAAGCAAGCAAAGTTAGATAATGCTACCGTTATGTGCAAATTAGAACATAATGGTGTTGCTAGCACGTTCAATACATAAGATGTTAAAATAAAATAGATTGAACCTGCAGAAGGATATATACCTTCAGTTTGTAGAGCTTCAGCTGAATATGCTTTTGACTCTCTGGCTTTTGCCAAGCATATCTCTGCATCCTTCCAATGTGAAAGGCCAGAATACAAATTCGCAAGACCATGCCAAACTTCAAACTCATTATCTTTATCATCCTCCGCCTACCAAGCAAGACGAATTCAGGATAAGAATCTTAAAAGAAACAAACACATTGTGCACCCATCCCACTCTTCCATTAAGCTAAATGCAGGAAAAAAAAAGAAAGAAGATAAAGCATTGGCACACTAATCTTGAAAAGGAAACTGCACCTGCTGAATCAAGAAATACAAAAGCAAATCAATCACTCTAAGCCCTCAAACTACCATTATGATTTAGGTATTTTAGATAAAGAAAAGATGATTTGGTGGTCTAACTCCCAGTGAGACTTATAGCTTGACTCAAACGTCTAACATACTGCACAATGCACACCACAGCAGATACACCTAGGCGGAAGGATCATTCACTTCCCAATACCTATCAAATACAAACATCATATCCAATGACAATGTTTTACTTCCGACCAAGATGTCTGTTTTATTTTTTGGTCAAAACCAGGATGCCCGTTTCAGTGGGCAAATAACTGTCTATTCTGAAAACAGAGACGAGGTATTTGTGAAATACAAAATTTTACCTGAGAAATACTTCTTACAGGCCCGAAAGATTTCCTTTGGGCTTGAACCAATGCAAGAAGGTATTTGTATGTATCAATAGCATCCAATGGTAGTGATTGGGAGATTCTAAGCTTCGCCTTCAATCGAAGCAAGGGCCCCTGTTCCCATTTTGCAGTCTCATCCAAAGCAGCATCAGTGACCACTTCAGCCTCAGAAAACCTCTGTTGAGCGGATAAAACTAGGGCAAGTAATCTCCAACCCTTCAACAATGAACCTCCAGTTGCATCTACGAACAGCTTGGCAAAGCGCAATGCTGCATCCAGATTACGATGCTCTGCATATTGAACTCCTAACTCAAAAATCAAATCTGTGTTGTTGGGCTCTAACACCAAAGCAGCCTCTAAAGATTTTAGAGCTTCAGATTGAAGATGAGATCTCTCAAAATCAGAGGAAGATATTTTGGCTTGCTTTCCCAAACATAGACCCTGTACCCGCAGGCCCACGCCTTTCAAATGCTCTTCCACTCCCTTAGAAGCAGTAGTAATTGCCCTTTGTGCATATCCAACTCCCTCAGCAGCAAGCAAGGAATCATCAGAGCAGATTTTGGCAGCCAACAATAATGCTGTTAGGTCATCTGGTCGTTCATGCTTGTGTAGTGATTTCCTCAACAGATTCAGGGCAACTCTATTCTGTCCTGCCCCACTATAACAAAGAGCCAGAGTATTCCAACGATCTATGCGATGGTATACTCCAGGCATTATTTCCTCAACTTGCTTAGCCAAGACAGAAGTTTGGCTGCATAGAGACAGTGCAAAAGTGAGGTGCTCCATAACTGAAGGATCCCACTGGACAATACCTAGGGAGAACTTTCTCATCAGAATCAACAGAAGTAGAATGGCCTCTTCCAAATTATTCTTAGGGACATAGGATCCATCAACTTGAACAGCTAGACTAGGTGGGCCAGCCTCCACTCCACTGTACAGCAGAAAGACTGCAAATGCTTTCTGAATTCTTGCACAACAGTCATTGTCAAGGTTCCACTGGCTAAGAAGGGCACGTCTATAAGATAACATTGCTTCAGGATAGCACCCAGCCTGCTTCCACAGCTCCGGGAGAAGCTCCACAGCATGGCTAACTGTCTCCTGTAATTTATTGTCCACCTGCACATCAGGTATTCCCTGATGGAAGATCCTCTCAACAGCATCAAGAACACTTTTACATTCATTTGCAGCCTCTGTGAAATAGAAAGGGGAAAAGAGGCCGTTTTACCTCATGGTTACAAAAAGATCAGGAAGAAGCAAAACAATTATAAATCTGGATGCACAGAAGGCAAAAATTGCTGACAAAGGACTTTACCACTCAGTCTGCCCAGCTTTTGTAAAGACTTTGCTTTCAAATATATGGCTTCAAGGACCAAGCTAGCAGCATGCTGTGAAACCACATGTGGTGATTCTGTTCGAGAGCGGCTCTTTCTGGAAGTTTGTTTCTCAGCAGCAAAAGGTTGCAACCGCTGGATAGCTGCCTGGAGATCAATGCCTTCAAACACACGAAGAGCACCCTCTACATTTCCTCTTTGATATTCCAACCTCCCAAGAAGAGCCCTTGCTTCCTGAAAATTTAGGTGGAAAACCATGTAGCAACAGTCTAACATGATGTCAAAAACTGAAAACAGCTCAAAAGGACAACTACGGTTTTGCTGACCTGTACATGCAGTAAATACAAGCTCTCATCCAGCAAAAATATTTCATATAAAAATCCAGAAACTGAAGATATAGATGAATAATGCAATCTAATGAAAGGACCATTACATTTCAAGCTCATTCCCATTAAAATCTGCAATCAACAGAGGCTACAAACGACTAGTACATTAGTATTTATTCAAGAAGTGAAGCGTCTTTATTGAACTCAAATTCTATTAACAACAAATGGCAAAAGGCCAGCTATTACATCTCTAGCCGTATCATTAACCCATTCACCATTTACATCCACGAACACTGTGACACACTTTTCCTTCAGCAAACCCACTAGGGAGATGTTCTAAGGTTAGTGTTACAATTACGAGAAAGGATTTTGCACAGCACAAGTAGAATAACCTCTGCCAAGCAAGCAACAGTCACTTTACTTATAATTACAACACTTACAATTCGAATTATCTCATAAAACTGAACAATTTGATAAACAAGGAAGATTTTAAACTGATGGAAGAGATTTCCCATAGCTACTGATTACATGCACACCATACACTCAAGCAATAACTTATCATGGCTGGAACAGGATGGTTTTCAGTGCAGTCAACACCTCAATATCATGTTTATATTGAAAAAGAAGTTTGCAGGTAAATCAATGCCAAAAGTGAGAGAGAAGTCTGTAGGTAGACAGTTATGAGCAAATAAAAATGTTTATCAAAACATCGGCATTTTTGAGAGAGAGAGAGAGAGAGAGAGAGAGAGAGAGAGAGAGAGAGAGAGAGAGAGATGAATGACCATGAAAAACTCTGATGGAAGTTCAAATTGTCAAGAGGGTTTTTATAGCTATTACCATACTACTGCATATGCACATTTTATCAGTTAGCTCAATAACTTTTGTTTTAGTGATATGCCAAATTCTATTTAGATGGTGCCAACGTGTGCAGTGCCCCTATATAAGATGGCTTCAGCAGGGAAGCCATCTTATCGAAAATTATGCCCAAAAGATTGTTTCTAACATTGCCAACAAACTGGACATATAGGGTTGCAGTGTAAGAAAGCTCTCAAGTTGTTTTTTTTTTTTTTGGTAAATCTAAGCTCTCAAGTTGTTTATCATAAAAAAAGAGAAGATAGACCTCGATGCGAGCAATGCCAGATCAGACAGCAAACTAACGAAAATTTTAAGACTTACCTCAAAATTAAGCGACAAGCCCTCACGTAATGACGATTCTGCCTCTAGAATATTTCCCTCATCAAGTTTTGCTTCAACTTCTGTAGTTTTCATGCAAAGCCCATTGGCATGGACTTCACGAACTGATGAATCATCCCCATGCTCACTGAACTCCGAGGATTGGTTCCGTGGCATCTGTACTTTCAACAACCTCTATGCATTTCACTCTCTTCCGTTCCTTTATTTCCCTAATACTTCAGCTTCGATGAAGCTTCTTCTCTTTTCACATATAAAGAATAAGGAATTTCAGTTCAAATATACTCAATAACCTAAGATAATAGCTAATGATACAGAAAGCTCAATTAGCCTTGCTTGCAAACTAGACACGCATTTCCATAATGGCACCATGATTACTAAGTCTTAGAACAGAAAGGTGCAAACAGTAATATGACAGATATCATAAGGCGCACAGTTAAAGACCAGGCCAGGCAGGCGGGCATTGGCAGTAACATATGAAAATTTCAATTTGCTTACATGCGCTAAGCTTTCCAAAGGCCAGAAGGTAAAATTTTTGCATGCTTTGGTTTCCAGTGATGTGAAACGCTTTTCCAGAAAAATTGTCAATTTCTATAGTTATTCATGTTCAACTAGTGCCGCGAGGGCTGGCTAACAAAACCCTCAAAGAATAAGTCATACCCGAGGACGTTCAATTTCTATTCAACCAAAACCAACGAAAAATTCACCACTCAACCGGAAAAGCAAATCGAATCAGCCATTGTTCCACCAACTAAACACGAATCGAATCCCATTTCCTGTTCTTTCCCAGTTACATTGACAATGCACCCGAAATGGCTTCTACAGATCCAATCACGTTATGAACACAAAAACACAACCAATTTCAAATTTTTTTTTTCCGAGAGCTAGAATCGTCAGGCAAATGTGGCACCCAGAAAGTCAACCACTCGCTCCTCCGGCCAAAAGAAACAAGCTTTCTTGCGGATTCCAAATTCAAATTCCACAAGTCATCAGGAACGACGCGACAAATCGCAATTAAGGCCCGCGGGCGACTTCCAATCAAAACATTCTCTGACCTGAACGAGTGATCCCTAGGGAAACCGCGATCGCGAGCCCGTCGAACGCCGCCCAGTAAACAAGATCGACGAAATGCGATGACGGCTTTCCGTCTAGCCTGAAGGTGCCGAGCCCAGGAACGAGGGAGCTGCTTTTGTGGGCGAAAAAGCAGCGACCTTTTCCTTCAATTGTGTGGGAGAAACCGCAGGAGAGAGAGAGAGAGAGAGAGAGAGAGAGAGAGAGAGAGAGAGATCTGAGAATGGAGGGGGGAAGGCGGGTTTGGAGGTTCGATATGGAATGCGTAAGACTGTTAATGGCGAGGGGATTGAGGTGATCCTGCACTCTTGCCTTCTCCCGTGGGCTCTGCCGTGTTCCAGAGCCACGTCGGTTCAGGGCAATGGGGTCAAAAACGTAATTTCGTGCGTATCTTCCCTTTTTTCAAAATGAAGGCACAACCATTGGATTTAAGGGAGAAACTTGGATTTAAATAGGCCAGCGTTATTTCCAGCCCTTTATGGGTTCTTGACACCCCCTTTATCGTATTGATTTGACTATACTAACCTTTGCGAGTTCCACTCTTAAAGGTTAAATGTGGAGCCCACTTTTCATTTAATATTATTTACTGCCTTTTTTCCTTTCTTCGTTTCGATTTTTCCCTTTTCTTCTTCGTTTGGAACAAAATCAGTGTTTGCATCTTCCAAAAAGAATTAGGGTGTTCAGTAGATAGCTAATGAATTATTGTGTTATTGAGTTTATATTTCTCATTTTTTGTACTAAGAAACTATCATTCAAAAGATAGCCTAAGCATAAGTACGGGTGAAAAGCACCGTTTACCGGTTTTTGTACGCATTTGGCTCGATTGTTGTAACATCATTTTATAAGGTGAATGCAGTAGTCCTACAACCATTTATTTTTCATGCCATCATTGCATGATGTTTTAAAAGATACTTTCAAAAAATAAATAAAAATATGGCAATGTTAAGTGCATAAAAAATTCTAAACATCCATTGTTATAGTATAAATGCATAAGAAAATATTCCCTAAGTGTTATTACATAGAATACTATCTTTGGCTTGAATGCTGATATAATTAGCTGTTGATAAGAAATTATAGCAATTGTAATCACATTATAAGATAATCAATTCAAACCATTTGCAAACACATATTTTTTGGCAATTCTAAAATGCATCAAAATTTTACCTTGAAAAAAAAAACAATATTATGAAAGATGGATAAATTGTATATAACGCATACTTCAACAATAATATTTGATCTTTGAGTAAATTCAAGTAAACTTGAATTGAAAATCAAAATCGAAAATTCACGATCATGAGGATAGTCTTTGGAAATAAAGTAATCAGAAGAAAACAAGCATGAAGGAAGCTTGAAATGTTATGGGTGTAGAAGAAGCGCCTAAGGTGAAAGAAAGTTATTTGAAAGGGATGTGGGCAATTCTGTCTTTTAGTAAATTAAAACTAAAAAAAAACGAAAGGAAAAAAGGGAAAAAATAATATTAAATCAATAGTGAGACCCGAAAGGAAAATATAGTCAAATCAACAAGATAGAGGGTGTCTGAAGTCAATAAGGGGTGGAAATAGCGCAAGCCTTTAAATATTGGATCTTTAATCCGCGTCACGTTCTTCTAAGTATCAATTGAGAAATCACATGTTCGTGAGCCAAGATCAAAGAAGAATGTCTTGTGACCGAGAGAGCACGAGTCACTAGTTTGGTATTCGCCATAGATGAGTGATCAACCAGCTTTGTGTTACAATGACAGGGGAAAAGTATTAGAAAAGTCCTAAATTATTACAATGGTGCCAATTTTATCCTTAAACTTTTTAATTGTTTCAATTTGGTCATAAACCTTTTGATCTAGAGCCAATTCAGTTCTTTTGGCTATTTTGAGTTGGATATTGCTTACGTGTACATTTTAGTTCTTTTGTTTTTTTTTTCAATTTTTTTAGAATTTTTATGAATTTTCCATTTTTTGGATTTTTTAATCATTTTTTTTTTTTAATTTTTTAATTAATTTTGGAAATCTTTATTAAAAAAATTTATCCGGAACGGGTCGGGTTGACCTAGCCTACGCCTAGCGGGCGCCCGACAAAAATGAGAGGAGACTATCATTGCTTTTTTATTTTCAAAAGTGTTCGTTTTTTTGAAGAATCAACTTTTTTTTATTCTTATTTTTGGTCCAAAAGTATTCCCGGGAACAGAATCAGAATCAGAATCATTTACATTATCAAATATATTTCTAATTCTTTTTTGTTCCTAGAAACAAAATCAAAAGAATAGAAACGTCACCAAACGGACCTTTGGTGGCCCACGCTTCTTCTCTTATTAGGCTGGTCGAGCCACCCAATTTGACTGTGTATCATCTCTCTTCATGGTACACACGATAGTGATCATGACGGAGAAAATACCAAATCAAAATCAAACGAGTTCGAAATGATGATGCTGCGTGAATCAGGATTCGAAATTTTTTCCATTTTCATCCAACGAATAGTAGTTGAAAAGTTGGTCTTAAGCTCAATAAGTGCATAGGGTTCATCAGCAATGGAGGTACTTACAAGGCGATCGTAATCTGTGGTCCAGAGCCTGAGAAGTTCCTCTGGTTTCCATTTCATTTCGTACAATATTTCTTCGGGACCCCGTCTTTCAGCAAGATATAAAGAAAGAAACTGCTGCAAATTGCCCGAAAAGTTAGCAAATTGGAAGCTTTGGATTATGGAGGAAAACGACACAAATGGTCCGTGGATTCTAATTCAAATGTGCATCCGGAACTTTTAATTTGTTCAAAATAGTTCTCGATGATTAATAAATGTTTGATACAATCCATAAACTGTATGAAAATATTCAACATTATTCTTATTGTGATTCAAGCTAAAGGATTTGTTGATTTGGCTCGCAATCCATTAAGCATGAACGGTGGACAACAAGAAAAAGTTACACATGGATCATCCAAGTCAGACATTCATATGAAATTAGGCTACAATTATTCAGGTCATCAAATAACGATAGTCATGTTAAAGGTCTAATTTTTTTTTTTTCCGCCTTTTCTAAAGTAGATTGATAAAAAGATGGACATGTTGACTCGTTATTTTAAATATTCAACTCAACGTAATACTAATACATGTCCCCAAAAGATGTCCGACTCATGGTTTGAACAAATGGAAGGATTACATTGAACATTCATCTAATAGTTCGAGGGGTCACATCGAAGAAATTAAAAGTTCGGACATGACGTTGAAAAGGTCAGATCAAAGTTCAATGACTATTTGTGTCATCTTTCCGATTTAGTGTGGGGGTAGACTTGTTGGTGGGATGGACGTTGTTAGTTCATACAATCCAGTTTCCCATTGATGCCACCGATCCAATATTCCTTTCAATTGCTTCAAGAAGGAAGGTGCTTAAACTGTGCAAGGGCTTTGCTCATCTCGTCCAACCACGTACTGTTCAGACATTAGTGGATCCATCTCTTCTGGTTGGACGTTCCATTCACGCGTGATCGGCTAACGTCCTTGCGAGATTAGCCATTAACCCTATCATCCTCTGCCTAGTGCCTACAAAGCAAGATGTCTGTTTCAGTCGACAAATAACTGTCTATTCTGAAAACAGAGACGAGGTATAAGCGAACTATCAAGATTTTACCTGAGAAATACTTCTTACAAGCCCAAAAGATTTCGTTTGTGGTTGACCCAAGCAAGGCAAGAAGGTATTTGTATGTCTCAATAGCATCCGATGATAGTGATTGGGAGATCCTAAGCTTTGCCTTCGATCTAAGCAAGGGCCCCTGTTTCCATTTTTGCACTCTCATCCAAAGCAGCATCAGTGACCACTTCAGCCTCAGAAAACCTCTGTTGAGCGGATGAAACTAGAGCAAGTAATCTCCAACCCTTCAATAATGAACCTCCAGTTGCATCTACGAACAGCTTGGTAAAGCGCAATGCCGTATCCGGATTACGATGCTCTGCATATTGAACTCCTAACTCAAAAATCAAATCTGTGTTGTTGGGTTCCAACACCAAAGTAGCCCCTAAATATTTTAAAGCTTCAGATGGAAGACGAGATCTCTCAAAAATCAGAGGAAGATACTTTGGCTTGCTTTCCCAAACATAGACCCAGTACCCGCAGGCCCACACCTTTCAAATGCTCTTCCACTCCCTTAGAAGCAGTAGTAATTGCCCTTTGTGCATATCCAACTCCCTCAGGCAGCAAGCAAGGAATCATCAGAGCAGATTTTGGCAGCCAAAAATAATTCTGTTAGGTCATCTGGTCGTTCATGTTTGTGTAGCGATTTCCTCAACAGATGCAGGGCAACTCTTGTTCTGTCCTGCCCCACTATAACAAAAAGCCAGAGTATTCCAACGATCTATGCGATGGTATACTCCAGGCATGATTTCTTCAGCTTGCTTAGCCAAGACAGAAGCTTGGCTGCATAGAGACAGTGCAAAAGTGAGGCGCTCCTAGGGAGAACTATCTCGTAAGAATCATCAGAAGTAGAATGGCCACTGTTCGAGAGCGGCTCTTTCTGGAAGTTTGTTTCCCAGCAGCAAAAGGTTGCAGCCGCCGTGTAGCCGCCTGGAGATCAATGCCTTCAAACACACGAAGAGCACCCTCGACATTTCCACTTTGATATTCCAACCTCCCAAGAAGAGCCCCTGCTTCCTGAAAAAATTTAGGTGGGAAACCATGTAGCAACTGTCTAACATAATCCAGAAACTGAAGATATAGATGAATAATGGAATCTAATGGAAGGGACATTATATTCCAAGCTCTTTCCCATTGAAAATATGTAATCAACAGAGGCTACAAAAGGACTAGTACATTCAAGAAGAGAAGGGTCTTGTGTTGAACTCAAATTCTATTGAAGACAAATTGCAAAAGCCGATTTATCACGTCTCTACCCATACCATGAATCCATCCATGAACACCGTGACAAATTTTCCTTCCTTCAGCGAACTCACTGGGGAGATTTTCCAAGGTTAGTGCGACAAGAATTACGAGAGAGGATTTTGCCTTCAAGGTATATGACAGCAAAAGTAGAATAACCTCTTCCCCTGCATTTACTTATAATTACAAAACTTGCATTGCGAATTATTCCATAAATCTGAACAGCTTGATAAACAAGGAAGATTTCAAACTGCTGGAAGAGATTTCCCATGGCAACCGATTGCATGCCCACCATGCGCTCAAGCAATGACTTATCACGGTCGGAGCAGGATGGTTTTCAGTGCATTCTAGACCTCAATACCATGTTTATATTGAAAAAACACCTATCGACCATGTTAAGTAGAAAATACACATCACATCATACCTCGCCATTATGCTAAACTTTAATCTCCCATACAATAGACAAAAGGACAAGTCTATCCATTAAGAATGGAGGAGAAGATACAGAAGATGTAGCAAGTAGAATTAAATGAGCAGGGCTTGCTGGAGAATTTGTTCAGGAGCTGCCGAAGGTGGTGGGTGATTGACAATGGCTTCCATGAGCTCGTAGAAATCGGTCCATCCTTCTTGTTGATCAGGCGGTGTACACAGGAACTTCTCCGTTGCGCACTCTAGCAATACTAAGCCCGTGCTCCAAATATCACTTTTGCATCCATATTTGTTTCCAATGATTCTCTCAGGCTACAGAATGCCAGATGTGCTAGCCATTCTATTTATTCTAGCTCGCTAGATTATAGCAGTCACACCAAAATGAGTAATCTTGACTTCTCCTCTATGATTTATCAACAGATTAGAAGGCTTCAGATTTCGGTGTATTATGTGCTTCTCATTATGCAGATTCAACAAACCAGAATGGGACTGACTAATCAGATAGATTGTTTGCATCTTTTTCTACCAGCTTACAAATGACCGCAAGGAATGGCTCTGAGAATAGTTTTTAACTTTTCTCAGAAAATCTGCAAGCGACCCTCCATCCACCCACCAAACGGGATAATCTGCATCGCAATCTTCTAAGTGTCTCAACAAGTCTCGGACGTCGATAAAGTTTTCGTTTTCATTAGTTGATGGTTGAAATTCACCCACCAAACGGGATAGGCAATCCACATCTCCGTGAGCCGAGATCGGAGAATGATGTCCTGTGCCCAAGATGGGTATGTACGGCGGCGAAGCAGCACAACGGCATGCAAATAATGAGTGATCAACCAAGCTTTGTTCATCAATGAATCTGTCATCAATGGTTATTATTGTCGTCATGTTGCGATATGAATCGCAGATAGTGTAAATGTCCAGAAATTATATCCCCGAGTTCAGTAAATGACCCCGCATTTTGAATTGAACAGAGCGAGCATGAAGAATGACCCACTTTCCATTGCTCGATTGAATGAGACGATGTATGAATTGCGTGATTTTTTCCGTCATTTATCTTCCCTTTTTGCTGTTCTTTCAAGCTTCTTATTGCAACTGGGATGGGAGGAATTCCGCTGACTGTTCTGGATCGGCAGTAATCGATTGTTTGTCCTTCTTAAGTACACAGGCTGAGGTGTTGTAGAGATATGTAATTCATTGGGCACGGCATTTGTCACGGCACTGTATTGGTTAATCATAGAAAGATGAGCTAGCAGAGATACTCTTTCTATTCGTACTTTCCGACGTTATCAGGAGACCCGAGTGCATCTGATGTTTTCGAGGATACTTAGCAGAATGGGACGATATCTAATTAACATCACAACAGTTCAACCACGTGATATGGTAGAAAACAATCGAAAAGAGGTGCTAACAAACTCCCATAAAACTTTTGAAGAGATATGTGGACTACTGTTGGTTGACGCCGCGCATTGTCATCTATATGATGAAAACATCCAGTTAGTTGTTGTCCTCCAGTCTTGAGCAAGACCATGTACTCGGATTGGATCGTCTACAGGATCGTACAGATACAGTGAGGTCTCACAGTCCTGGCCTGAGATTGGAAATCCTTGTGCTTTCTGATCAGTTAACGATTAGGATTGTCGGCTCCTTCATACGGGGTATTTTTCCCTTGTTACGTTTAGGGGCGGTAGCAATGTGAAATGGTGGAGTGAGAGTTAGATCACAATGCTCCTCTCTGTTTCCCAACAAGGTCTCGTCTGTCTCATTCTGCCGATTGGTTCACACGAGCCACGGCTTTGTCAACCTGAGAAAGCATATTCATTAGTTATTTGCCATGTTTGGGAAATGACAGAAATGTGAGATGATGCGAAGCTGGTTTTACCTCCGTGCTCCAATTTGTTCTTGCAGTCAATATGATCAAGGTTACTGTTTGCATAATAACTCCAATGATCATTCCCCACCAGATTCCCTGAAGATTGAAAAGCGTTTGAGAGAGAGAGAGAGAGAGAGAGAGAGAGAGAGAGAGAGAGTTGATGTACCGCCACTTCTAAACTAGTTTTGAAACCGAGAACACATCCTATGGGGAGACCGATGATGTAGTAAGCGGTCAGATTTACATATGCCACCACGGCTTGCCACCCGCTTCCAATTGCCACACCTGCAGATTCATGAAGCACGAATTGTAATTTGGCGTTTATTCGAGCTGTTAACACGACAAGTGCCAGGCCTCACAATGTTGCCCATGACCGAATTAGAGCGCACAAACATAAAATAGTCTAGAAAAAAATTAGGACGGAGAAAACTTTGCGATGACATGTTTGTTTAACCAAAAAATTGGACACAATCTAGTGCACTATGTACTGGTTTATTATTTACATGAATTGGAACCCAGAAAACACGTGGAAATGAATTGACAAGGCATGCTAGCAATGGCAATTATATATCATGCTTGATACAACATCAGTTACCTGACAGAATGGGTTGAATGCCATTCAGGAAGACAGAGATGGCCAGCAGGGGAGTTACATTAGAAACGGCATCGATGACCTCTTCATCACTTGTGAAGAGTTTGCTCAAACCAACCCGGAATATGAGAACAATCGCAGTGAACACTATACTGATGAAAATACTGGTTGCATTCACTACCACAACTGAAAATTTCGCAACTCTTGGATGACCTGCCCCTAACTCGTTACCAACCCGGATACTGCAATCAATCACCAAATCATCTTTAAGCCGACAAAGGTACAACAGGGATCATCCTAAACCACCAACTGGATGAAAAGCATAATAACAGTAGTTATCACCATTTTAACTGCAGTTTGTATGGCTAGAAAAAGAGTAGGCAATGATACTAGCTGATGGGAGATTGATAACCAAAATTATAAAGGAACATTATTCAACTATTTAAAATCTCATTCAACAATCTGTAACTTCTGAAGTGACAGACCTGGCTGCTGCACTTAGCCCCAGCATAAACTGCATATCCCAATTCCAGTAATTCATGCTGAAAATGAGGGTCAACATAGAGTTAGGAGGATGAAGCTAGCATGTTAGATAGAAGAAGGGTGATTAGCTGACGTACCAGATGGACATCGTGTCCAATTCTATTGTAGGATTGGAGAGGAAACCAGCTAGGAGCACCAGTCCATTGAAGTACCATATTTCCAAGCTGCATTCAGATTGAACTAAGGTCACTTTTGTGACAGTTAGGCATTTGAGCACCTTCAATCTGCACAGCCAACTGGAACCACCCTTGAAGTGTCGGTTTGCAGAGGGATTGCAACATGATTGGTTGGTTTCATGTTCGAAAGAAGTTTTTGAAAGTGGAACTGACCATAACAGAACAGAGTCGGTTCCTGGCTGTGCATAACTGCCCCGAATTAAACCTTCAAGAAAGGTGATAGAGTACAACTGAATCTGTTTTTGCTTTGACAGCTGTGAGGTAGGACTTCCATTTGTTTCTATTTTAAGAAAGATGATTTTTCAATCTTCCATGTTCCATAGGCTGTCCTTTAGGCTGTTTTTCAAAGAAATCACTTTCAAATTTAAGCCAAGCTTCCACATAGTACCTTTAGGTAAACCATGCTCTCTAGCACACATGACCTCAGAGTTTCCAATCAGTCCTAAACCATCTGAAGGTCTTACTTTTTCTTTCTTTAGGGTAAGTTCCTTTCCAAAAGTCCTATAAGGAGCAGAAAACATTGACAACTACTTAAGTTAGAAGAACAATAGGTTTTTTCATAGAACCAACAACTAACCCCAGACTAGAAGTGTTCAAGCTTTGGAAATGGTTCTGTGGGGGTAGGTTGCAAATTTTTGTCTTGAGACCTGCCCACTAAACCTATCATGGCAATGTAAAAGACTGAACGAGTGTAGTAAAGCAGTTCTGCAACAAACACGTACCAAAGCATTACCGCAGAAGCAACTGTAAGCTTGAAGTAAGGCCAAACTCCCGTTAAAGCTCTAATCGACAGGCCGGTCCAAGTTTCCTTGCAAGAGGGGCTCAGGACAATGTAAAGCGCGTTGAGGAGGACAAGAATCCACCACGAGAGGCTCAGAGTCAGGGCTGCCCCTAGAAGGCCATAGTCCAAGACATAGACTACAATCCATGTGAGGAGGGTGTGCAAGAGGAAGACCCCCACGGACATGTAAGCCAGAGGGTTCACTATGTTCTGTGCCTGAAGGAACCTCTGCATAGGGCAGGCAAGGGCGAATGCATATAGCTGAGGGATCAATCCCCGCGTGAATAACTGGCCCGGCTCAGTGATTGACTCAGATTGTCCAATCGCTAGGAGTATGTCGCCGGAGAACCAGTATACGAAGCTGAGAAGGACAGCTGCTCCCAAGTGCAGAACTATAGCTCTTTGGCAAATGATGCCCATTTCCGAGTACCTTTTTGCCCCATAAGCCTGGCCACAGACAGTTTGCACCGCGCTTGCCATGCCCAACTGTGTGATATCGGAACGCAAGGAAAGTTCATGACTTGTTTTGTTTTACATGCTTCGTGATTCAACGGAACGTAGCTCCGGCATTATGGCTTGATACATTAGTAAAATTTCCAGCAATAAGACGGGACAAGATGCTTGTGATCTTAGACAATTGAGATAAGTGAATGCAACTATTAGCGTAGCCAAATAGTGAGCTTTAAACTGTGATCATTGAACTGGAAGCCATAAATTCAATGAGTTTTAAGAGTGGTGGGCAAATACCATAATTCCATAAGCAAGACCTTGGATGCACACGGTAGCCATGGAGGCTCCGGCAAGTTCCACCGCACCCAAATGCCCGGTAAACATGAGCGACACGAAACAGAGCATGTAGTTAAAGATGGACACGATAATGGATGAGCCAGATAAGAGCCAGAGCAGCCTCGACTCCCAGGCCACTAGACGCGGCCACCATCGTAGTGGGACCGAATGCTCAAGGAGCTCTTCGATGGTGGCGGACGACAAGTCGGAGACTCCACCCCGAGGGTCTAGTCCGAGCAGCAATGGCTGCTGCTCTGGCTCCGCTGAGCCCATGATCCTTCGTGATGGGGAAAGTTTGATAGTGCACACTGCAGTTGGAGAGACCAGAACTCGTTTGATCAAATGTCGCAGGAAGCCTTTTCAAATAGGCGGCAAATTGAATTGAAGGTCAACTACCATTCTTTACCTTCAATAAGGTAAAGAAAAAACTACCATTCTTTACTGTTAATAGTTAATGCATTTCATCCTTCGCTGGGAACACGCATTTGTTAGATAGAACTAACACTCGCCCTAATGGAACCTTCTCGAGCAGATGATATATCTGCAATTGGGAGAAAAACACCCGAAGTGCCAAAAATTATGTATGATGGTTATTTAGTAGCAAAAGTTTTCGTCGGATCACTTAAGCAATAAATCGGAGAAAAAACGATCACTTAAGTAAGTGCCTCCGGCGAGAAATTCTGGTCAAAATTAATATGTGACATTGATAATAAAATTTTTATTATAAAGTGGCGTTATTTAAACAAAAAATTAAGTCCTCGTGGACTTCTCAACTTTAAAAAATTAAAATAAATTAAAATTAGATTTGAAAAATTGCTAAAATCTAATTTTTCTATAATACAAATTTTATATAAATTAAATTTAAAAATAATCTAAAATATTTAATAAAAAAGATAAAAAATTTAAAAAGGGAAAATTTAAAAAATTTAAAAAATTAAAAAATTTGAAAAAAAATTAAAAAAGGGGGGAAATTAATCTAAAAAATTATTTTTTTTCAAAATATATAAAAAAATATATAATTTTCAGAAAAAATATAACATTTTTTTAACAAAATTTATCCCCGCCCAGTGCTCCCCCCTTTTTTTAAAAAATATTTTATATTTTTTAAATTCTTAAGCCTATTTTTATATTTAATTCAAATAAAATTTGTATTTTTAAAAAATTAGTTCTTAGCAAATTTTTAAATATAATTTTATTTATTTTTATTTTTTTAACATTAAGGGAAGGATTCGATTACAGAAAACACGAATTGAGAAGAAATCTCTATTACAATATCGTGTTGCTAGACCTATCAAACGATTGAGTTAGTGGGTCATAAATGATTCGACCTAAATAGGCCCATTTAATCTGTTTAAGACCCATTTGTTGTAGTGCAAATTTAGTGATCCATACCTGATTCAAACCATATCCAACCCATACCCGATGTGACTTACATTGCCAAAACATTTTTATATTTAACTAAAATGAGGAAAACCTGTTTTTAATAATTTTTTTAAAAAAAAAATCATATTGCTAAAACACTATGAACAATCTTTTTATGATTTTTTTATTTTTTATTTTCCTTTTTTTTCTTCTAAGTCCACCAGATTATGTGGAAAAAAAATGAAATAAAAAATAAAAATAAAAAACAAAAGAAAAAGATCAAACAAGCAAGAAACAAAAATAATAATAATAATAATAATAATTTGTTTATGATCGACTTATGCTTGTCAGCTAACTATTTATGACTCAATATAGCTTATTTGTAAAACTTAAGACAACTCATTTACGAACTTAAGACAACTCATTTATGATCTGCACCATTTTTATATGGATTAAAGCACGGGTTTTTGCCATCTCTACCTATAGCTTGGACCGCCCTCAACGACTGAATAGAGTCAAAACCTCAAAGCAGAAGTTGGGGAGTGGCCAGTTGGTGGCCTCCGCTTCTTCTCTTTACCAGGAGGAGGTTGAGAACCTCCCATTTTGACCGTGCATCCTCTTTCTTCAAAAGTAAATATGACAGTGATCACGGCGGCGAAAATACCAAAAATCAAATCGAAGGCGTTCAAAACGCTGATGCTGCATGAATCGGGGCTCGAAGATTTTTCCATTTTCGTCCATCTGATAGTAGTCAATTCCTTGGAGAGGTCTAACCAAAAAAGAAAAGAAAGGAATTCCTTGTGGAGGTCTTAAACTCAGAAGTGCATACGATTCATCAGCAATGGAGGCACAAGGCGATCATCATCTGTCGTCCAGGGCCCCTAAGGAGCTCCTCTGGAGTGCATTTCATTTGGTGCAGTATCTTCGGGCCGTCGTCTTTCAGCAAGAAAAAGAAAAAAAACTGCTGCATATTCCCCGAAAAGTAGCAGATTTGAAGCTTTGGATTCTTATACATTGATTTAAATGGGAAAACCACACAAATGGTCCATGGATTTTTTGATTTGATGTGCAATGGCGTCCCTGGATTTTTAGTTCATTCAATGTGTGTTCCGGACGGTTAGTGAATGTTCAATTTAGTCCCTATAGTATATGGAAGCATTCAATGTCGTTCTTCCGGTAATTCAAGTTAAGGAGATTTGCTGATGTGGATCGCAATCCATTAAGTTTGAGCGGTGGGTAACAAAAAAAAGTTATACGTGGAACATCTAAGTAAGATTTTCACCTCAAACTAGGATATAATAATCATGGTCATAAAAAAATTGATGACCATGTTGATGGCCTATTATTATTATTTTTTTTTCAATTTTCAAGTAAATTAGATAAAAAGATAAACATGTCGACTCATTAGCTCTAAAAATCAAACTCAACGTAAAATAATCCATGTCACCAAATTACTATCAAATTTGTCGTTTGAGCAAACATGATGACTACATTGAACATTACTAATAATTTAGGGATTACATTGAAAAAAAAAAATTTAGGAACCATATTGTATATTAGGCCAAAATTTAAGCGCCATTTGCGTTATCTTCCCAATTCAAATCGACCTTTTAGGTGTGGGGTTTGACTTCTTGGTGGGCTGGACGTTATTAGTTCATCCAATTCAATTTCCCATTGATGTGAAGCGATGACAAGAAAGTGCACTGTTGAATCTAACAACTCCAACTTGATAAGCTTTCTTTCAAGTGCGCTTCAGCCTTCCCGGGAGTTTGCTCCTCTAATTGCGGAGTGTAAGGGTGTGCTTGGTAACTCTTCCGTAAGTGAATTTCTATTCCAAAAGTACTTTTAAAGTAAAAATTCGTTTGATAATGCAACTATTGAAACAGAAATCTATTTGGTAAAAAATTTTACTTTTGAAAGAAATTTTTACTCTTGAAATGAATTTTCATTTATGAAGTTATTTTTTCCCCAATTTAAAAAGTTAAAAAAAAATTGATTCTAAACTCAAAAAGTACTTTTTGCCTTACTATCTTTTCATTACGCCCTCATTGGCTTTTCATTACGTCTCTTTCGCTTAATCACGCTTTCGCCGTGGCTGCCCACCGTCGTAAACCACCAACCTTTGTTGATCGCTATCGCCCACCATCGATCACCGTCGACCATCGCTGCCCCCCACCACCAATCGCCCGCCATTGGCCACCACCGGCCGCCACGGACCACGCCCCCTTCCGATTGCCGCTGCCGCCCCCCACCGACCATTGCCCGCCCCACCGCGACTTATTGTTGTTGCCAACCGCCAACCATTGCCTTCAACCTTTGTCGATCGCCGCTGACCACCACCCATCGCCGCCCGCCACCGATCGCCGAGAATCGTTGCTAGCCGCCATCATTGCCACCGTTGTGTTGCCATCTCCAGTTGCCAGAGTAACAAATAAATATTATTATTTTTTATTTTTAATTAATAAAATTTATTTTTTAAAGAAATATTAAAAAATTAAAAATAAAGTAGAAATTTTTTGGCTACCGCCAATAATTCGTCGTAGAAGATTTTGTGTTAATAATGTTTTAGAGTAGAAATTTTCAAACGTTGTCAAACGAGTTTCTCTGTTTAGAAATTAGCTTCTGGAGCAGAAGTAGAAAAATCAACTTTTGAGAAGAAGTAGAAAAAGTCAACTTCCGACCAAAATTTGATTTTTGAAGCAGAAGTGTGGCCATGCGCGTCCTAAGTCTCTATTATCTCAAGTACCTGAGGCCCATTTGGCCCACTGTTATAGGGAGGCAAATGAAGTTGCTGATTGGTTAGTGAAGGCCCAAAGATGCAATGCCCTACCTTGTAACTGGGCCTCCTGTCCTCCTCAAGCTCTCTGCCATCTTATTTGCTCCGACGCTTCTTTAAGGTGTAATTGGGCTCGCCCTTAAATTAATGGAAAGTTTTTTTTTTACCAAAACAAAGATAATTCCCATTGATGTCACCGATTTGGTAGTGTTCCTTTCAATTGCTTCAACAAGGAAGGTGCTAAAACTGTTAAGACAGTTCATCTCTGCATCTTGGGGATGCCTTGGAAAGAAGAAAACTGTGCAAGGGCTTTGCTCGTTTTGTTCAATCACTTATTGTTCAGTCGCTAGTTGATCCATCTCTTCTGTTTGAAAAAGCATTTGGTATCTTCCCGCTGCAGCCGGCCCGCCAGAGTTTAGGAGCACAGCGTTGGATATCCCGTTCATGCTTGATCCGTGAACGTCCTTATCAGATTAGCTGTCAAAGCGACGAGAACGAATCTGATCACGTCGTTCTTATTGAGGTTATCTATTCTGTAATTGCTTTGATAATCAGAGTCTTGTAATTTCTTCAAGCAACAGAACATCTGCTTCATTGGCAAACGTAACAAAGGGACCGAAGAAGAGCAAACCGAACATTTGAGCATAAATGATGACGGCACGAACGGAGGAAGTGTTGGTTTCTAATCTGCAGATGGGCGTGGGCGACTGTCGGGTTCGATGCAGACAACCTATTCAGCTCGCGAAAAGGACGTGCACGGGAATTCGACTGCTTATCAATGAATGAACCAGCTCAGTAAGTGCATTGACCAAATTTTCGTGCAGGACTATTGATTTTTTTTTTTTTGGGTGCATTTGAGGCCAATCCTTCGGCATTTCATCGTTTGGATATTTCATGATATGATAGTGATACTTGTTCATTTCTTTCTGTTTATCGTGTTGGATCGTAATCGCATTTCAGGTGCTCGACACTCTATGACAATGACGCATCAGAAAGACGGGTTTCTCTCCTATGGCATCGATTTTTCATCATCTAGTAGGAGTTTGCACATGCTGCCTGCCCTGAATCATTTACTTCTGATCTTTTCCCCATTCTGCACAAGGGAACAATAGAATTGTCCGGACCTAATGCAGTATGTAGTGAACAAGCGTTCCCGGGTTTCCTCTAGCCAAAGCACGGTGACGAGCGAAATGAAGTTTTTCATTGGCATTCCTCAGGCCCATCTCCTGATTTCCACACTGTCGGGTGATTGAAATACATGAAGGCTCTTTATTGCAAATGTTGACGGTTACAAGAAAATGGTTCCCTTCCCTCTTCTAAATCTGGGCTCATATATACACCATAAGCCAAAAAGGATAAAAAGAAGCCTACCAAAATATTTCAGCCCCTCCATTCTATCAAATTGAGAGAAAAATGCAGCAACTGCAGTCTGAACGCTGGAGGCCAAATGGAGATTGAGTAAGCAACCGCTATACGTCAGCAACCAGGTCTAATGTTTCCACATTCGCCGAACTCTTCAAGCGAGTCGCAGCTTTTTCAACCTGAGACAAGCAGAGAATTAGGCATCAGTGTCCGTGTCTGACATGAAACCGGATGAGATAAGCAACTCAGAACTACAGCTACCTCAGCAGTCCAATTTGTTCTTGCAGTTAATATGATGAGGGCTGCTGTTTGTAGAAGAACCCCAACAATCATTCCCCACCAGATACCCTGAAATGAAGAGCACTTACATCATGAGTAAGTGTGTGTATAAGAGAGAGACAGAGAGAAGGCAGAGAGAAAGAGAGAGGAGTGATTTTACCGCCGCTCCTAAACTAGTTTTGAAACCAAGAACGCATCCGATGGGGAGACCAATTATATAGTAAGTGGCTAGATTGATGTAGGCCACCACAGCTTGCCACCCGCTTCCAATCGCCACACCTGCAAATCAAGTGCAATAGCAGTAAAATACCATTTTACATAATGAGGGATCATCGGCTGCTTCACTAACAGCTATTACAACATTCCTAGCAATAGTTACCTGAGAGTATGGGCTGAATTCCGTTGAGGAAAACAGAGATGGCCAACAGAGGAGTTATCTCAGAAACTGCTTCGATAACTTCCGTATCGCTCGTGAAGAGTTTGCTCAATCCTACCTTGAATATCAGGATAATTGAAGAGAACACTATACTAATGAGAATGCTGGTTGCATTCACGACCCAGACTGAAAACTTCGCCACACTAGGATGACCTGCCCCAAGCTCATTGCTTACACGGACACTGCAATGAACAGCCGAATTCATTAGCATGCCGACATAATTACATTAACAAGATACCATGATGCACTGTTATATTGCTTATTGTTGCAAAGTGTGTGAATTTGATGGTCATAATTGTTACAAGTGCATCTCCACATAATGACTACAATATGGAGTTATGTTTGGAGCGACAAACCTGGCAGCTGCAGCAAGCCCTAGCATAAATTGCATGTCCCAGTTCAAGTAGTTCATACTGAAAGTGAAAAGCATCATCAAGTCAAGAAAAAAACAATTCTTGGATTCCCGTGACAAAGGAAGAAAGAGAGTTTTGCCAGCATTACCAAATGGATATGGAGTCCAATGATATGGTGGGATCGGGAAGGAGACCTGAGATGAGCACAAGACCTTGGAAGTACCATATTTCCAAGCTACATGAAGGAAAACGAAAAACATCAGGTCATTGTGGATCAAGACTTAATGAACATGGTGACTAGTCCTACTCACATACCAAAGCATGATGGCAGAAGCAACAGTGAGCTTGAAATAAGGCCAGATTCCCCTGAATGCTTTGATCGACAGGCCGGTCCAGGTCTCTTTGCAAGAAGGGCTCAGGATAATGTAAAGCCCGTTTGTGATGACGAGGAGCCACCAGGACAAGCTCAAGGTCAGAGCTGCTCCGATGAGGCCATAGTCCAACACATAGACGACAATCCACGTGAGAAGGACATGCAAGAGGAATACCCCGACGGACATGTAAGCCAGAGGGTTCACTATGTTCTGTGCCTGGAGGAACCTCTGCATTGGACACGCGATTGCGAACGCATACAGCTGGGGGATTAGTCCCCGTGCGAAAATCTGGCCTTGTTTGGCGATGCTCTCCGATTGGCCTATCGCTTCGAGCGCAGCACCGGAGTACCAGTACAAGAAGGTGAGCAGGAAAGCCGCTCCCACGTGCAGGACTATGGCTCTTTGGCAAATGATGCCCATGGAGGCGTACTTCTTCGCACCATAGGCTTGGCCACAGACGGTTTGCACGGCACTAGCCATGCCCAACTGTCAATTGGAATCACAAACACACTCATTTGGATGCATGCTTAAACTGATCACGTTTAGGACTCATCTAAAGCCAACGAACAGAACACAGACAAGGCCGAGAGACCATTGTCAAGATTTTTATAGAATTTGAAACTATCGGAATTGGCTTGGCACTAGGCCTATCTTGTCACTACATTCAGAGAACGAGTCTAACTCTCGGCATGTCTCCGCCTGATATTCGCACACTTGTTTACCATATTTACTCATCAAGTCATAACTATCTTTCGACTTTCCCAAAGAAGGCATGGGAGGGCAGAGCAGTACAAAATGGTGTACAGGCCAGATATGTGCAGGCAAAAGAGTTGATACAGTATCATCATCTTAGGACATAACCCAAGAACACACAAAAAGATTTAGACTTTTGATTGTTGCCAACAAAAGAATTGGAACTCGAATTGTGACATCACGAGCAGACATGGATTTCCATCACTGTAACTCCGGTACATGAGCCGCCACAAGTTAAAAAGAAAAGAAAAGAAAAGGACACATATGCATTACCATAATCCCGTAGGCAAGGCCTTGAATGCCCACGCTGGCAATGGAAGCCCCTGCAAGCTCCAGCGCACCCAAGTGCCCAGTGAACATGAGGGTCACAAAGCTGAGCATGTAGTTGAAGATGGACGTAATGATGGACGAGCCGGAGAGCAGCCAGAGCAGCCTCGACTCCCACGCCACAAGGCGCGGCCACCACCGGAGTGCGACAGGGCGGTGCTCGAGGAACTCCTCGATCGCCACCGACGACAGGTCCGGTATCCGGCTGTGAGAGTCGAGCCCGAGCAGCAGCGGCTGATACTCTGCCGACCCCATGTCCCCCCTGCTCTGTTTCTAATGGACAATTCAGTCGCGCGCGCACACAAGCCTCAAGCGAGAGTGTCTTATGCGAGCGCTCAGAGTTTTAAGGAGTGAGCGACTGTGATAGTGTCTGTGTGGTTATAGTCCGATGCGAGGAGTTATCAAGGAAACGGAGTTTTGACTCTGTAACTACCATTCAGCTTAGGTCGTTTGGTTTTTCTCGCATTAGGCAATTCGCATTTGGGTGTCTGAGAGGGAGAATGTTGTGGAACGGTGTTAGATGAATCTAACACCCCACGAGCCCAAACCTAACAGCAAGGTCGGGATTCTCAAACGAACCTTCCGAACTCTTGCAACATGCTAAAGGACAAGATTTCTATTGCTATTCATATGGGTTAGCAATAAAGAATCGTGACGTTGCTCTTGGTTTCTTGATGGAATTTTGTCAGGGCAGATGATTCCTGCTAGTGCCGGTCAGCTGTGCAGATTAGGAAATGATTAATTAACTTGATTTTTTTTAAAACTATTCCTAGAATCCAGGGTAGCCTGCGTTTAACTTAACTGGCTTTGCCCCCCGAAGACCCTAAAAATCTGTCAAAAGAAATTCTCGGCAAATTTGTATGGACACATAACATCAAAGTTTTTATCGTATCTCTTTCTTAACACTTGCGGATCGATTTTTCGTTCCATGTTTTTCTTGGGACGCAAAGCGTGTACGCTTTTGCTAGTACAATTGAAGGGTCGGTAGCCAAAAAAGAAAAGGAAAGGAAAAGACAGATAAGTGGTCAATGTTCTAATTATATCCCCCATCAGTCAATTTCTGTGGGGCGAAGTGTAGAGGGGATCTCAGGTGGTCCTTGCAGCACGAAGTCAAGAGAAGCGAATGCACATTTCGCAGCATTCACGGAGCTACTAACGTTAATGAATCGCCCTGAATTGGAATTCTCTATTCAAGAAGAAGAAGAAGAAGATAATCTAGAGATCATTGGAAGTTGAGCAACATTTATAACCTTGGTGATTAAAGTAAACGTAGCCCAGCTAGGGTTTTACTACGTTTTCAAGACAGTGAATTAGCAACAACTGGCGCTAGCTAACGTTTAAAGAACGGAGTTTCAGCAAAGATTCTGCCCCGCTTCTTGATTTGCAAAATTTGGGTTTTGAGTCCATTGCAGGTGTTGACCAAAGAAAAAAGAAGAAGAAAAGGTCCATTGAAGGTGAGGAAGGGATAGAAGTGTTCATTTTGCCAAGGGGGTTAGGTGAAAAGCACGTGTGAAGCCAGCTAGTCTCCATCTTGGGGTTATTGTTGTACCACTCAGCTTGATTTAGCATCGACCCGCCATGCAAAATTCCAAATGAAGAGCTTCCGAAGGGCATGAAGGGGTAGCTTTCTAGGGCACCTCGTCCAACCAAACATCTTGATGCCGCCACCACCACTTCAATAAATTTCTGTACGTTTGTAGCGGAATTTGAAAGAGGGACTTTGGTTTTCAGACTCATGGAAATCTCTGTCTCCATCTGTCTACCCACGCACATGTGAAGCCCAAACTTCTTGGCGTAAAGACAACAGCTCGTCGGGTGCAAGCAACCCTTTGTTTTACCTTACCACCTTTTTCTTTTTAAATTTGAGACCCTAGTCAGCTGTCTGTTGGGAGACTCGTGTTCGATCTCATGGAAAGAACTCCGAAAGAACCCTGACTAGGCATATTCTTTGTTTTTTTCATCGTGATTGTTTCTGTCTGCTTGCCAGGCAAACGACAGAAAGATCCTATGTACGGTGTCTTTTCGGTCTCTCCACTGAGTCCACTCCAAGCAACGAATGGGTTGCCAATTATCGCATGCGAAACACATAGATGACACATTCGCAAAAGGCAAATTCAGCGAGGACCGCTTGTTAGCATCTTCAAAGGTGATTGGGGGTAGGTGTATATCCGTAGAATTCTGCATTTTGTTTCTCATTTTTCCTTTCGAACTTTTGGATCTTGCGTTGTCATGCCCAAACACCGTATTATCCCATTCTTTATGAACATGAGAAAAAGAGGGAAAATTGTCAAAAAAGTCCTAAACCTATTGTACTTTTGCCAATTCAGTCATAAACCTTTTAATTTTGCCAATTCAGTCCTAAATTTTTTAATTTTGTGCCAATTCAGTTTTGAACCTTTTTTTTTGTGCCAATTTAGTCATAAACCTTTTAATTTTACCAATTCAATCCTAAATTTTTTAATTTTGTGCCAATTCAGTTTTGAATCTTTTTTTTGTGCCAATTTAGTCCTAAACCTTTTGCATTTTTGCTAATTCAGTCCATTCAACAAACTTTGGCATGCCGGCACTAACGTGTGCGGGGATTTTTCATCCATCTATTTAGAAAAGGAGAAAAACAAATGAGGGATTTTAAATATTCAACGTGGAAATTTCTTTTCCTATTCTGAGATTAATACCTTATTTGGATAATTGACGTGTAGCTTTTATTGGGTCAACCATTCGAACTTAACGGATTGAAAGCCACATGAGCAAATTTATGAAACTTGAATTCATGTATCGCAACATTAAATATTTCAAATAATTTAAGGACTAAATTGGACATTTACTAATATTTTCAAATTAAAAGTCTAGGGATTATATTGAATATTTACTAATAGTCCAAGAACCATATTAAACGAATTAAAAGTTCATGGATGACATTGCATAGTAAAAAATTCAAGGACCATTTATGTCATTTTTTTCCTTCAAGATTTTGCTCTTAGAGTGCTCTAACAAGGTTTGAACCAAGAGCACAAGAAAAGAAACAACTTCCTTGCCATTTAAGTCAACCCTTTTCGACCAAAAAAAGAAAGTCAACACTTTGTTTTAGACCCAAAAAAATTGTCATGTTTATTCAAATTTGCACAAGTGTGTAGCACGCACAAAATACAAGTGTACATTATCGGAGAAAAGACGCTTCTTACGATTATAGATTGATCAAAATAGTATTTTTTTTCACCATCATCGTATTTTCAAATAGTACTTATTATTGATTGCAGCTAGAATTACTTTATGTAAGTATAGTGTTAATAGCAACCTAAAATACATAATCCATAAATAAGTATATTACATAGTAACAGCAACTCATAAATAAACATCTGAACATTAGTAAAACCATTATAATGTTTGAGATTTATCAACCACACTGGTTTAGTTTCCAAGAAATTGACATGTTGATATGTACATGAGGCCGTGTATAAAGTTAGGGAAAATTCCAAATAAGAGCTCAAAATGTCATCATTTTCTTAAATAATGATCTAAAAAGGACATTATTTCAAATAAGGACTGAAGTGGCCATGGCTATTTCAAATATGAGCTTAACCTCGTCGGCTAGACCGACCAGCTAAATATACTCGCCAATCAAGGGTATTTTCATCAAAATACAATTTTAACCTATTTGTCCCCCCTCATGTTGTTGCCATCCTACCACTAGTAGGGAGCAACAATGGCCAACGAGGTCGTTGATGCCTCGACGAGGGCTGCGATAGGTCCAGGTGAGGGTCGCCGGCCCTTGTGCCGGCATTGACCCAAGTTTGGCCAATGACCCTCCCTAGACCCGGGCAAGGATCGGCGACCCTCGCCCGGATATGGAAGAGTGTCGTGACCCTCTCCCGGCTTCCGGTTGGCACGGTTGTTGGCCATTGCCTATGCCCATTGACGGTGTGGCGGCGGCAACAACCTCATGCTTGTATTTCCTTTTTTTTTTTTTTTTTTCTTTTAGGTTTTTTAAATTTTTAAACCAACAGAAAAAGGAAAATAAATAAATAAATAAATAAAATAAATAAAGAAAATCCCCCTAAATCTATCGGTGAATTAGGCCTTTTTTTGAGATTGATATGACCATTTTAGGCCCTTATTTAAAACAATATCCACTTCATGCCTTTATTTGAAAAAACGATGGCACTTCGTGCCCTTATTTGAAATAAAGTCCACTTTAGACCCTTATTTGAGGAAAATTAGGGCACTTCGAGCCCTTATTTGAAATTTTCCCTATGAAGTCATATTAGTTACAGATTTCAACAAATAAGAGGAAAAGTGTCAGAAAAGTCCTAAGCCTATTTTATTGGTTCCAATTTAGTCCTTCACATTTTAATTAAGCGAATTTAGTGCCACACCTTTTGAACTAGAGTCAATTCAGTTCTTTTGGCTAGTTTTGGTCTGATATTGTTGACGTGAACATTGACCGGCCTAGATAGCACTACCGACGTTGATGAAGACATTTTTAACTAGTATTTTAATAATTTCCAATTTCCTTTTTTTTTTTTTTTTTTGTGTTTTCTTCCTCTTTCCTCCGATGGTCGGCAAGGACCGGCCTCGCCTAAGTGAGGGTGGCCCTCGCAGCCATAGGCAAACACCGGCCTCGCCAAATCTAGCTAGCCCGACCCTCGCCCACGCTAGGCATCACTTGAGCCAGGGCAACGATTGACCTCGCCCGGGCTAAGGCGGCCTCACCGGGTACCATCGAGGCCAAGGTGGGATCATTGGGCATCGCTTGGGCTAGGTTGAGGCCAAACCTTGCCCAAAGACTTAGGCGACGCCCGACCTCTCGGATATGGCGAGGACAGCCTCACTAACGTTCGACCTCACCGCGGCGAGGGCCACCCTTATTGGCCATTGTTGTGCCAGCCACCGAAGGAAAACATAAAAAAAAAAAGAAATTCAAAAAATTTATAAATATTAATTAAAAACATTCACATTAGCGCCAATCGGCGTTCACGTAAGAAATATTTGGCCAAAACTAGCCGTAAAGATTGAATTGGCTCTAACCGAGATACTGGGATAAATTCTTCTTAGTGTTGGTTGGTAGGTTCGTATTTTACAATGTACACGGGAAAAGTGTCAAAAAAGTCTTAAACCTATTGCATTAGTGCCAATTTAGTCCTAAACCTTTTGTATTTGTGCCATTTAAGTCCTAAACTTTTTATTAGTGCCAATTTAGTCCTAAACCTTTTACAATAGTGTCAATTTAGTCCTAAAATTTTTGCATTTATGCCAATTAAGTTAATTCGGCCAATTTTGATTGGAAATCACCAGCATAGACGTCAATTATTCTACGTGGCACGGTTGGCGCTAACGTGAATATTTTTTTAATATTTTTTTGATATTTTAAATACTTTTTAAAAATAATTTTGAAAAAAACCAAAAAAATGCTTAGAAAATTATTTAAAATATTAAAATAATATTAAAAAAGTCCAAGTTAGCGCTAGCCGTGCCATGTAGGACAATCGACGTCCACGTCGTGGATTTTAGATCAAAATTGGCTGGATTAACTCAATTGGTATAAATATAAAAGATTTAGGACTGAATTGACAACAATACGTAAGGTTTAGGACTAAATTAACACCAATAAAAGGTTTAGGACTTAATTGGCACAAATGCAAAAGGTTTAGGACTGAATTGTCACCAAAAAAAGGTTTACGACTTAATTGACACTAATGCAATATGTTTAGGACTTTTTTGACACTTCTCCCCAACGTCCACACTTGTAAAATTTGACATGATACTTTTCTAATTCATGCAAAATGTTGGTATATGTTGGTGCTTTGCTGGCCACACTTGTAAAATTTCAAGGAAGCTGATAATTCACTAATGTCATGGAAATGTAGGTAAATTCCTAATGAGAGTTGGTATTTTACTAAAATTTGAAAAAAATTTGGTAACTTTACCCATTTATTGACATGTCGGTAAATTTGTTACAGCGTCGTCAATGTGTTCATGACATTTGTATTATTTCAAAGGAACTGGTACTTCAAAATTCGATGAATTACCGATAGTGCCGGTCACGAATTTACCCGTCAATCAAGTTACTGGTCAAAGCTGAATTGAACTGGTAATTTACGAATTTACTTCAGAGTCTGCGATTGGCGGAAGCTGTTCGACGGAATGCCGCATTGAAAATTGGTTTCTTGGAACAACGTGATTGCTGGGTACTGGCGTGATGATCGGACCAAGGAAGCTTATTAGTTGTTCGAGAAAATGCATAAAGGGACCGGCATTCGGGGACTTTGATTATAACGTGCTATGGCGGAGTGGGCAGCTTGAGAGAGCGAGACGCTTTCTGATTTGGTTCCTGATAGATGTAGTTTTGTGGAATGCCATGATAGCGGGTCATGCAAAGAAGGGCAAATTCGACGTAGCGAAGCTTTACATGGAATTCAGTGCTTGCAGCGTGTACGAAGAATCAGAACATGGGTTCGACATCGCGATTTCTTGATGAAATGGTGGATCGAGACATTGTGTCATGGAATTTAATGCTAGATAAATTTGTTCAGCTGGGTGACATGGACTCTGCTTGGGACTTCTTTAGAAGGATTCCAGACCCCAGTGTTATTTCTCGGGTGAGTATTGGTGGGGTTGATGCCAATGTTCCTGGAGACTCTGCTGTGGGTAGACTCTTCCAGAAAAAAATAGTTGCACATAGGTTGGCTTGCATGGATGGCTTCTTTATGTTGCCAGCCTAATCAAGTGAGCAAAGCTATACACATTTTCCTTTCCAACTTTAGATTATTTCCAATCATTCCTCTGGCCATAATCCGGGACTTAGATTGGCACACAATCACATTCACCTTTAGAGACGTGTGTATAGCTGCTTTGATGCCTTCAGATGTATTATGCATCCTAAGAATCCTGCTAAGTATTTCTGGCAAGTCAAAATGGTCAAAATTATATGCACTTCTATAACCTGATATCGTTGCGCTGTGAGCTTTTCCTTGATTATCTATTAACATATCTTGGAAGGACAAAAAGGCCTGACTCTGTGTACGTTCATTGCAAATAGACTTTCAATCAGTAACCTACGATGCCACGTTACTCAGGAAGGCGAGATTATTACAACTGCCTGCAGCAAAGCCGTTCTTGGACTGAGAAAACACATGGACTTCCTTCTAAGCTACCAAAAAGGGTGCCATTCCCTCTGCCACTGCAGTTTGAGTACGTGATTGGAGATTTGACGCGAATGATGCTGTCTTTATCGTGGAAAGTGGCAAGAGTGATCTCCAGAACCTCAAAGCTGACACTTGTCAGTAGCAGGCGGAAAATACTGCTGCATATGATCTCAAACCATCTGTTGAAATAGCAGTTCTCTCCAATTCCAAACGGAAAAGGAATCGTGGCATTTTTACAGTGTTATTGGCAACCGGGCTTTGCTAGAGACACCATTGCTTTAGCTGTTGCATTGTTCAGTAGGAATGTCAACAAGAGAACGAAGTACAAAAGCAAATGCACCATCCTCAGTTCTCTCTGCTGTACGTGATCTGCTCGTTGCTCAAGGCACTATAGTTTGTATAAAGAAAGCTCTTTTTCTGGCACCGTTATATGGAAAGAAGAAACTGATGTTATACTGAGTTATGAGTCTGAAGACAAGTCAGACGGCAGAGGAGAGAAGTACATACAAGATTGATGTACCCATGGTTGTTTAATTTTGGCAGCTTGAACCAGATGTTTTTTGCTGGATTCCTTGTAGACATGGCAAAGAAATTAGCAACTTGTGGTCAGACATTGTGGAGCTTCTGCCCTCAATTGCTTGTTAATACATCGTGCTTCACAACTAGCGGTATTTATTTGTGGATCCATAGCTATTGTTGCCAGGTAGTTCAGATTAATGAAAGTTCAAATGCATATGCAGTTCTTTCGTGTTTTTGTCGATAGTTGTCATTAGTTTTACTTATTCACCTGACATCACGAGGTCTAGCTAAATGACTTGTTCTTAAATTTTACCAATAGCAGTTTGCAGATTATGGATAGTTAGGTCACAGATGAAATAATAAAAGCACCTTGGAATAGTGTTGTCAAAAGGCTGGAAGCGTTATCTACAAAAACATAATCAAATTGCACCCTTTGTGGTGGCAACAGAAGCATATCAAGGTAAAGCACTAAAGAACTAATCTCAAAACATCATTACTACGGAACAAAGCAAAATGAATTCCATGCTCCGTCAGCATTAAATCTGTTCATTGTTCCTAAAAAGATGCGAATGGCTCGACTTTGGAAAATTATGCGACTTCAATGTCTAGGCCAGAGTCCTCTGAATCAGAATCATACTTCTCCGAGGCATTGATGAGGTCATTCTCATCCGAATCATTTTCATCATGAAACGAGTCAGCATTGGACCCCATTCTTGACATTCTTATTCCCTCGAGTTCCACCATGACTTCTTTCATGGTGGGTCGCCTCCTTCCGGTCATGTTCAAGAACCTTTTTGTGAGGTAAGCAAGTGCAGTAATCTCTTCTTTCTTAGCTTCATCAATGACCCGTGGATCGATGGTGTCGAAAAGTCTGTTCTCATTCATCGCGGCAATGAAGTACGAGACTAGACCCCTATCCTCTTCTGATCTAGCCGAGCAGATCGGCTTTTGACCAGTTAGCAATTCTGCAAGAACTACTCCGAAGCTATAAACATCACTCTTCTTGGTGAACTGGCTGGATTGGAAGTACTCAGGATCCAAATAGCCAAAAGTGCCTTGTACTCTTGTCGTCAGGTGAGTTTGGTCGACAGCCACTGACTTTGATGTCCCAAAATCGGCTACCTTTGCCTGGTGCTTCTCGTCTAGAAGAATGTTTGTAGACTTTACATCTCGGTGATAAATGGGAATTGCAGCTGCAGAATGTAAGTAACAAAGAGCACCCGCAACTTCAACAGCAATTTGCAGTCGCATATCCCATGTCAACGGAAACTCGTCGCTTTGGTTGTGAATGTATTGGGAAAGGTTTCCATTGGGGATGAATTCATAAACAAGTAAAGGAACTTCTGTTTCCAAGCAACATCCCAACAACTTAACCACATTCCTGTGGTTGATCTGTGAGAGAATGACGACTTCATTGATGAACTGCTCGAGCTTCCGTTCATCAACCGCCTCTGATTTCTTGATTGCCACAATTCTTCCATCTGCCAACGTTCCTTTATAGACGGTGCCTTGGCCACCTTGACCGAGTATTCTATTCTCATTAAACTTGTCCGTAGCTTTCTCCAGCTCCTCCACTTTGAACAATGTGGTTTTCTCGACGTTGCGTTCCAATGAATATAGTCGCTGCTGCAATAAAAGCCCGCCATTCTTCTTGAAGAAGAACTTTTCCCTGAGCTCCTTTTTACTCTTGATATCTCCGTACAGTTTGCAAGTGTAGAAGGGCAGAAACGGAAGTAAGAGGGCCATGCCAACTCCTGATTCATAGAGGATGGAAGAACTTTTGCCTCGTAAAATGAGATTTCCCACACGAAATTTTAGATGATAAACCGTTTGTATGTTTCCTAGAATGATGGGTGCATTTCCTCTGCCCAAGAAATTAATGCAAATCAAGGTTTCCTACAACATGCTACTGAGGTTTTAACTTTCTAATCTCAGGCTGAAATTAGCTTTACAAACGACAGCAATGCAAGATGTGTTTGTGCGACATAAAAAACAAACAGTGAAATGCTTCGACATTTGTTTTCCTTAAGTCACGAGAAACAGAGTTCGGAAATTACCTATAATGATGAATTTGGCCTCATTGGGTCCGCATGTGTTAATCCCAGGAATGTCCACGCATGTTCCTGGCAGTAAGCTGGGCATCCACACTCATTTATATGTGGTAGATCGTGACTACTCGGATTAGATGTACCGTATCACGACATACACATAACTGCAATCACTCTGTGATAATGTCTTCTAAGCAACATAAACCAATTTCTCAGGATTTGATGTAAGGAAATACAATATTGGGAAAGATTACCTTGGCATCCAACTGCAAGGTAAGGGTTTCCTTCATAGCCGGGGAAGCAAGCACATTGCGTGGTTGAGTTTTCAGAATTCAGGTACGACTTGTCGGAGGCATTGCCACAACGGTAAGCATGGGAAGTAAAGTCAGGGGCAGGATAATATGTCAGTCCGAGCGCATCGAGAGCAAGTTTGTTCAATCCCCAGTCCAGAACCGCAGGAAAATTTTTCATGTGCAGCGAGGTCAAGGGGTCGATCATGTTGGACACCAACCACTGTTTTTTGACCAGAAAAGCATAATTGCAGCCTTCTTCATCTTTACCAGGACTGATGCTACCTATAGTCACGTTGAAGATCTTGAGATCCACTGGGATTTCGTTCTGGCAGCAGTTTTTCCCAGTGCAACTGCTGATGTTGCTTGCTGTTCTACCTGGTGGGATTGTTTCTCGATAGGAACATACATATTTTTCTGGAAAATATTGCCCTGCTTGCGGTTGACATGATTAATTCTTGCTAAGTCCTAGGATGGATTTGCTCGTGGAACACAAGCCCGGGTCGTCTTGTTTCAGCAATGGAGGGAGTTTGGCTATACATTCAGGCCTCCCCGGCCTCTGGCGAAGCTCGCCCTTGCAGGCCACTAGGTTGCTGGGCGAAGCTCGGATGAGGCTCGCCCTCCATCCTCTTGCAAAGCTCATCCCCGCCGGTGACTAGCGTCGCTGGGCGAGGTTGGCCTTGCTAGTGGCAAGCGAGGTTCGCTCACGCCAACCCAGGCGTCGGCTAGAGGAAGAAGGAAGGGAAGGGGAAAAAAAAAAGGAAAAGAAAAGAACAAAAGGAAAAAGACAAGAATAAATGAATAAATAATTCGAGAAAATACTGAAATACAAGTAAAAATTGTCCTTGTTAGCGTCGCCCGCATCACATAGCACAATCTCCATTTTAGTGATTTCTAATCAAAATTGACCGGATTGACTAAATTGGCACAAACGTAAATAGTTTAGAACTAAATTGTCCCAAAAAAAAGAAAAATATTTAAGATTGAATTGGCATAATTATAATAGATTTAGGATTTTTTGCGTAATTTTTTCCATATTCTTTTTGCCGTTATTGGTTTTCCTTTGACTAATCATTTTCAACAAATCAAACTCATGAAAAGTCTAGCAAGTCAATTCACGAAAAATTCTTTCACTACAAAAAAAAAACCCTACGATCAAAGAAAAATAATAATACTTAAAATTAGGAAAATGAATTCTGTAACCCAAAAAGAGAAATTTTTTTTTTCCTAAAATGCATTTTCTTTTATCACGAAAGTTTTTCAGAAACAATCACACTCTTGTATAAACCAAGCATGACAAACATCATAGTCCAATTCCATAATGCATTTTGATTTCTTCTTCGTTTCAAGTTAAAGCATTTAAATCACCACTAAATTTACAAGTCTAAATCATCATCCTTTCATTAATTCGATACGTAGAGCTTTTCAAACGCTTGCTTGATGCATAAATTATTCATTAACAGTACAAAGGTAACTCAGCGCATCGCAGAGGCTTCGTGACTAGTTTCTAGTGATTTAGTCGAGTCTCAATTCACGTTGAGCGGTCACCTCGGACATCTACTAATATCCCTAGGTAGGAGGGTCGAAGTGCCAAACCAGCATACCTTCATCGCAATCCGACTCGCACCCAATAGACCTCGACCCGGCTTCCCTCAGGAATGCTCGCATGTTGCAGCCGGCCGCGGCGAAGCTGTTCTTGGTCTGAGAGAACGCAAATGGACTTCCTTCCAAGCTAACAGGAGCACTGGTATCTCCCGCATCGCTGCAGTTGGAGTACATGATCGGAGACTGAACGCGAATGATGCCTTGCTCTTTTACATAAGTAGCCAGAGTGATCTGCAGGACCTCCAACCCCACGCTCGCCAGGAACGGGCGCTCAGACTCGCACTTGATCTCGAACCAGTTGTTGAGATAACACTTCGCTCCGATTCCAAACGGGTAAGGAATTCCAACGGTTCCGCAGGCTTGGGAGCAATTTCCTGGGGGCGGTGTGGTTTGTGCTGTTGCGTGGCGCAGTAGGGACGACAGCAAGAGAATGGAGTGGAAAAGCCAAGGGAGCACCATTTGCCCAAGGGACACTCACAGGAGCTAGAGTTACTTCTCCAGCACCATCATGTAGAAAGGAGGGACTCAATCCTATACTAGACGGGATTCGGGCAGCAGACGACGGATTATATTTCCTAGATCGGACTAATCAAATGGTTTGTTCGATTTTCACAGCTTGAGCCAGACGCGTTTTGCCGGACTCATCGAAGATTGACAAAGGAAATTGAATAAGTTGTGGCCAGACGCTACGTGGCTTTCAACATCAGTCCCTAAATAAGGGAAAGATTGACGTTGAGACGCAGGTTGATCGAAATCCAATTGGAGTATTAATGGTCAACAGCTTTTGAAGACCGGCATCTCAATAGATTAGTACTATTAGCCATTGTCAAGCCAGCTTATCATAGACCTAGCCAATTCAAAATTTACATAGAGAAATACTAACAAGGAAAGTACCTGGCACTTGCATTAGTATGTGAGAGTATGTATAGATAGATAGATAGATAGATATAGGCAAAGTAGAGGTTTTAGCGAAATTTCCATCTCACCGAGGCATGACGAACCCCCGACTTGCCGAGGGCTCGGCTGTGATCTGTTTTTTCGGCAAGTTCCGATCTTTGTTTCAACACCATATGTCATCCTAGACATACACTTAAAAGATTGGTACATTTCTGCCACAAAGACCAAATACGACACTGTAGTCAAATAACTTTGAAAAAAGTTTCTGATAAATTTGAAACCCTGTATAGAATACAATCTGTTCATGATGAGTCTGATGCGGTTAAGGATTGATATATTATAATGCAAGGCGCAAATACAAAATGTCCCTTGGAATTACAGAGTTCACGACCCAATATAATGAAAGATAAGTTATGATCCTAGGTGTCGAACCAAAGCCTTTAGTGCACAATGGCTCCAATGTCCGGCCTGGGGGTCGTATCTTAGGCACGAGAGAGGTCTCGACTTGACCCTCTAAGGGCAGGGCTCGGCTCTAGCTCTTGGGATCGCGTCTCTAGAGTAGACTTGTTAAAGGAGTGGGTCGGGTAGGGTCGGGTCGGATTTGGGTTAGGTCATAAATGGTCCGATTCAAATTGACCCATTAACCCATTTATGACCCATTTGTTGTAATGCAAATTTTTCGATTCATACCCGATTCAACCTATATTATAAAATACTTCCATATATAATCCAAATTAGCGAAGCTTACAAAATTACTAAAAAAATATATTGCTAAATTATTATGGACAATTTTTTTAAAAAAAAAAAAAAATAAAACCTAGCAAGGGTCACTGGCCGGCCCTCACTAGTCACAGCCACAGGCGAGGGCCGCCTGACCCTCGTCTTGCCCTATAGAGCTAATATGCGTAGTTTATTTCACATTCAAGATCTTTCATGCTCTTTATGCGGAAATTCAGAAGTAATTCCAGTTTAATTTATTCACAGTATTCCTTTTGACCCAAATTTTATGGAGACAGAATCCACGAGGTATCTTCTCGTTTGCTTGGAACTTCACATGACTATAGATCTAGACGGTCTTTCGAGAAATTAGACATGTAAGCAACACGATTTGTGCATACTATATGACATGGGACAAAGCTCCTGTCCCAGAAGGACCCATGAAAATTTCTTTCTCACGATATAAAACGAGAAACATACTTCTGACAGTCCAATAGACAAGACAAACGCATGGTTCGTGACGCGTGAAATGCCGATTTTGACGGACGCTTCCCAACTAACATGTCCATCTCTTCATCTCCTGCTAATGGCGTTTAAAAGTATCTAAACTCAATTACAGAACAAATCTCACGACCATTCCACGCACTCTTGCCCATATAGATATATGTCGGATTCCTATGTTGCACTATAATTAGGACCTTTGCATTTGATGACGTCAGTTTTCTGATGCCTTTGCTGCTTTGCATGCATATAACGTCATTATCGTGCTGCGGGCGCCCACCCCAAACTTGGCGAGGGCCTACCGACGATCATCGCCAGACTGTCCGAAAAAAAAAAAAAAAGTAAAAGAAGGAAAGAAAAAGGAAAAATAAAATTAAACAAAATGAAAATGAAACAAATAAACAAAATTAGAAATTTTTTTTATGACTCACTTAAGATAGTAAGGTAACCCATTGAGGATCTATTTAAAATCTCTTTAAGACCCATTAAGTTGGTAAGTTACTCATTTATGATCCATTTAAGTTTGTTAAACAACCCGTTTATGACCACACTCATAAATGTGGGTTAATATATGGATTTTTGACCTAGTTCCGACCTCGAGGTCTCGAACTTGCATCAAGCCTGCTTGATTTCATGTTTGGTTTTTGGGCCTCTAAGTTTTCCTTTTGTTTTAGATAATAAGGAAAATTGTTCAAAAAGTATTAAATCTATTGCATTTTTGCGAACTTAGTCCTAAATCCTTTAATTGTGCCAATTGAATCTATTCAACCAAATTTGGTCAGAAACCTCGGATGTTGACACCAGCCATCCTATGCGGCACGGCCGGCGTTGCTGATGACAATTATTAATAATATTGTATTACTTTGGAATTTTTTATATTGTTCTTTTTGGTGGTCGGGAAGAGCCACGACGTCCTCCCCTAGACCAAGTGAGGGTTAGCCGGCGACCGCGCTTGCAGCCCGCAATGGTTGGCTAGCAACCTCGATGGCCACAGTTAGAAAAAAAATTAAAATAAAAAAATTAAAGAAATTAAAATATAATTAAATATTACCCATCTTAGTGCCGGGAGTGCCATGTAGGATGACAAGCATCCACATCAGTAATTCCAAGACAAAATTGGCCGATATGGATTCAATTAATAAAACTTGAAAATATTTAAGATGTCATTGGCACAATTTTCGACTAAAAAAACTGGCACTATTAAAAGTTTTTTGATTGAATTGATAAAAAATGCAATAGTTTTAGAATTTTTTGGACAATTTTCTCAAGTTATATGGTATAAACATAGCTAATGAAGGGATAAAATTACAAAAAAAGTTCTAAACCTATTGCAATTGTATAAATTCAGTTCTAAATTTTTTTTTTTGCCAATTGAGTCCTAAACCTTTTGCATTTGTACCAATCTACTCTACTTTGTCGACCGGCATTGATGTGAATAATTTTAAATAATATTTTTGTGTGTAGCTTCTACATCGAGAATTCAAGTATTGTATATGTCATTAGTCCGATCCCGTGTAGGAACTGTCCATAATAACGAACTTGCAAAATAGATATGCATTATGGACTGGTACCAAAATCGAGTCCTAGACAGGCAAACCTCATTTTCTTTTCTTGTTATAATATGGTCGGGTCGAATATGGTTCGACCTATATTAACCCGTCTAACTCGTTTTGACCCATAATAGTAAACCCCAGTGAAAAGCTAAAGCGGACTAAGAAGAAATCAAGCTGCGCTTGGTTCGTTGATTTTATTTTATTTTTTTCAGAAAATGTGAAGGATTTTTTGAATATGATGTTTTCCAATACAAAGTGTTTGTTAAATTGTAACTTAAAAGTCCTTTGTAAAGCAAGTTTGGGTAAAATAGTGTTTGATTTTTTTTTTACGAAGAACTTCTCTATTTTTTTACCAAAAAAACTCATACGCTTCGCTAGCTCCAAAGAAAAGACTTAGTCCGCCGGTGAGTCGGATCTAACGCCAAAGGCTGTCGGTCATCTTACGCTATCAAGATTGGCTAGCTCATGTTCCGATTTCATAGACAACCTACGATGAGTAGAATGGTCTGAGGTCGTACAACCTCAAGCGGTCCCGTGAGGGCCTCCTGTGGCCAATCGAACCTCGCAGAGGTCACACAACCCCAACTTTTGTGATGGTCGTGCGAACACAGCAATGGCTCCTAGGGTTGTGCGACCCCGACCTCCCCAAGCCAAGGTCGTCGGCGACCGTCAACCGGCCTCCGCAACTCTCGAAGGACCTTCACCACGTGCAGAAGATGAACAATTACTTACGAGGGAAAAATTTGAAAAAGAAAAAATGCTAGGAATTGGTCTTCCGAAAATGCTGAAAGCCCAAAGGCCAAAGGTTAGAACCATCCTTAGGCTTTCAGCTTCGCCAAGGCTAGCATTTGCCCAAATGGGTCTCAAAAAAATTTGGCAAACACCCCAAGTTTTCCTTGATGGGCTTCAAAGGCTCAAAGCTCATTGAGAAAGTTGAACTAAATGCAACTATAATATAGTCTTCAATGATAAAGGCAAAAGTTCATGGACCATATGAATAGATTAAAATTTTAAGGACGACATTTTACATTGGGCCAATTTGAAGGATTATTTGTGTAACTAGCCCTATTTTAATTCATGTGCAGTCCTCATTCCTATACACAATTTAATATGCAATAATTAAATAAAGTTCTATTATCCTTCACAGCTAATTTGACTGCCTTCCAAATCATGGTTGACTTTGAACTTTGTAAATTGAAAGTATCAGACCCTTTATGAGATTTGTGTCCTTGGAATGCGGGCGCTCAAATACTAATACAATACATCCACACCTAGTTATTCCAAAAGTTAGCGTGAAATTAACCAAAATAAGGGTGCTTTTCCTCCACGAAAAACTCGAGATTTGAAGATCAATTACTGAAAAATGATTATTTATATCTCTTAGAAAAATTAGTGAACGGAAAATATTTTCATTATCAATAATAATTTATGCCTAACTATTTTCGTGGGTGATGAAAAATTGTGCATTCATTCATTTTTGTAAGTGATTCAAGCGTTTACTTTTCGAAAATTTATTTTTCAAATCTTAAGTTTTTCATGAAATAAACACACCATCGGAAATAAGGGTATGTAATCTAATCTGATATGAACAGAACATAAAAAACATTATATAATCCATACTGCATTTTGATTTCTTCTTCGTTTCATGCTAAATTATATAAATCACTGCTAAAGCTACTAGTCTAAATCATTATCCTTTTATCAATTCGATGTCTAGAGCTTTGCAAATGCTTGATTACTTGTTCAAAATAAAAGTAACTCAGTTCATTGCAGTGTTCTTGATTAGTTTCGAGTGAGTTAGTCGAGTCTCAATCAAGGAAAAAGTATACTAGAAGTGCCATAACTTTTGTACGGCGTTTACTTGAGTACCATAACTTTCAAAACGTTCACTTAAGTGCCACAACTTTAAAAAATTGTTCACTTGAGTGCCATGTTGACGTGGACGCCGGAAAAGCTGATGTGGCAGCCGGAAAGCTGACGTGGCTCATCGGAAAGATGACGTGGCACGCCGGAAAACTGACGTGACACTCCGGAAAAGTTGTTGTAGCACTCAAGTGAACGATTTTGCTCTAACGTGGCACTCAAGTGAACGATTTTTGAAAGTTATGACACTTAAATGAACGTTTTGAAAGTTATGGTACTCAAGTGAATACCGTATACAAGTTAAAGCACTCATGGTGTACTTATGCCTAAGTAGGAGGGACCAAATGCCAAAGCAACATACCATCATTGCAAACCAACCCGCACCCAGTTACCATGGACTCCACGTTGCTCAGGAATGCGAGCGTATCGCAGCCCATCGGGGCGAAGCTGTTATTGGTCTGAGAACACACAAATGGACTTCCTTCCAAGATAACAGAAGCATTGGTATTTCCCACACAGATTCAGTTCGAGTATATGATCGGAGATTGGACGTGAATGATGCCTTGTTCTTCTTCAATTAGCCGGAGTGATCTGCAGGGCGTCCAACCATTTGTTGTAATTAGCGCTGAAACTTGCATTTGATCTCGAACCATTTGTTGCAATAACAGTTTTCTCCGATTCCAAACGGGAAACGAATGGCAACGTTTCCGCAGTATTGGGAGCAACCAGCCTTCGCTAGAGACGCCACGGCTTGTGCTGGTCCGTTGGGCAGTAGGAATGTGAGCTAGAGAATGGAGTGGAAAAGCCAAGGGACCACCATTGCCAAAGCCACATACATGAGTTACTTCTCCGGCACCATCATGCAGAAAGAAGGGACTACATATGATACCTGCGCAGATGTGAACTCAAAGACGGGATTCAGGCGGCAGACGACAGAGTTAGATTACGAGTGCAAATACTAGGAATCAATTCTTCTGATCAAGTACAAGTTGGCCCCCATTTTTCAGCACCTAAATTTCACCTCATTAGCCATGGATAGGACATCCGACAGGAAGAAGATTACGCATCAAAGGAATACATGTGCATTTCCAATTACTGCCAATAATTAGAACTTTATTTCTTCCTAAAACTAACCATAACAACCTTAACGTTGGCAAAAGGACAATCTAGGCGTGCAGTCTGCGTGCGCACCGGTGCGACGGTTCCTCACCCAGATTCAATATCTCGAAGTGGATGGACATCACGGGAAGGATTTGGCAAAACTCTTATCCTCTCCAGCTCCGTGGCTACTTCCTTCATTGAAGGTCGTCTCTTCCCCTTGAGGTCTAAGCATCTCTTTGCAAGGTAAGCAACTGTCACAATCTCTTCTTCCTTACCTTGCTTCAAGACGTCAGAATCAAGAATACCACTAAATGGTTCTCCTCCATGGAAAGCCTAAAGTATGTCGCCAAACCTCTGTACTCTTCAGGCCTAATTATGGAGATTGGCATTTGACCCGTCAAGAGCTCCGCAAGGACAACACCAAAACTGTAAACATCACTTTTGTCGGTGAACCGACGAGATTGGAAGTATTCTAGATCAAGGCTCCCGAAGGTTCCTTGCACTTGCGTTGTCACATGGGTTTGGTCGATGGCAACAAACTTACAAATCCCTAAGTCCACTATCTTTGCCCTGTACTTGTAGTCCAACATTATATTGGTCGACTTGATGTCTCGATGGTAAATTGGTATCGACGCAGAAGAATGCAAGAAAGAAAGAGCCCTGGCAACTTCAGCAGCAATTCTCAAGCGCATCTCCCATGAAAGCACCAGCTCTTTCTTGGGGTCATGGAGATAGTGACTGAGTGTTCTGTTGGGGATAAACTCATGGACAAGAAGAGGTAGCAGCGTCTCCAGAAAATACCCCAATAGCTTGACCACATTTCGATGATTAACCTGCGACAGGATGACCAGTTCATCAATGAACTGCTCCACTTTCCCCACATCGGCGACCATTCCATAGGATTTCTTGACAGCAACAATTCTTCCATCGTCCTGCGTTCCCTTGTAAACAGTTCCTTGACCGCCTTGTCCAAGTATCCTCTCTTTACAAAAGTTGCAGTTAGCCTTCTCTAATTCCTTAGAGTTGAACACTTTTCCTTTCCCTACATGATTGCCTTCACCGGAAGAAAGTTGCTGTTGCAGTAAAACACCGCCCTTTCGCTTGAAGAATCTTTCATTTTGGTTTCGCCTCTTCCTCCTTATCATCACTCTGGATAACCTCCATAGAAGAAGAAGCAAAGCTCCTGCAACATGGTCCACGCCTATGCCATATTTTGATGCAAAAAAAAAAAAAAATATACCGTTAGTCAAAATCTTAGGAGAACTTGCATTTTCCTTATCATATCCTTTATCTGCTGTTGTGCATTGCAGAATGCTCTATTGACATGACAAAACGCAATGCAGCTATTCAAAGAGTAGACAGAACACCCATGAGCATGATGCGCAGACTATTCATTCATTTCGGAGGCTTTTAAGAGTTTGTAGTCACACGTGTGCGCAAAATGGAATCTGTCTCCTTGTTACATGCAGGGTATCATGTCCTATACGATCTAATCATGACAATGCATTGAAATCCTCAGCCGGAGTTGTAATCGAGAATGAAATATTCATGTCTCGTATAAATGCATGTCAAATTAGATTTGTGCATATGATTGAATTGGTGACTTGACAAATATTTCATGGTTTTTGTTTGATCAGGATATAGTAAGACATAGGGATTAAATTATACTGTAGTCAAAGTTAACATGTTCATTATGTTTTTAAAGTATTTACACTGTTTGGATAGTCATGACATATTGTTAGATTAGATGTCACTCATGGCTTGTAGAATCTGGATATTGATCAAGACAATCAATTCTCTTGAAAGTACTGCTAGCTCGGTGATGAATTTAGAGATGTCACACACTTTAACTAATACATGACGATGCTGGTGGTGTACTTTTTTTTTATGATAATAATAATTGTTATTATTATTTAGAAAACCAAAAAAAAAGGGGAATGCGTGCAAGTGGTCAGCAACTACTTGTTGACTTGTGCAACGCACGATCAGCAACCGCTCCTGATCATGCGCGTGGTGCATTGCATCGCTAAGACATTAACCTGAAAACGTTGCAGAGAGTTAAAATTTTTTGGTGTGCATTGTGAGAACCGTGAGAAAGTATGAGAGCGAACAGAAAATTCTCTCACTTTTTGCTCTTGCTGTGACCAAAATATTGAGAGCGTGGAGAGTTATTTTCACGAAATTGCTAGCACAATTAGTGTGGTGATTATCCGTGTCGTTTTTCTCATTCGTCATATGATTGGTGGTGTGTCCGAACTAGAAGTTCGACATTTGTGAGGCTCGAATTGAAGAACATCTAAACCATCTTGTCTTCAAGCACGCTTCAAGAGATAATTCGTTTAACCATTTTCGTTAAATATGATTTTTGAATGCACAATTGAAATCCCTAATATGTAACTATTACATGGTTACTTGAAGGCATATCTCTACCAGTTGGATCCTGCCATTAGTGGTCCCAAGATGACAAGTAGTGCCCTGCCTTGCTAGTAAAAGTAGAGTTTGCTCTATGCCTATAGTAGTTGAGAAAACCGCAAACATTGGTAGGCCAGCTTAGATAGACCTAGGTAGAGGCGTAGACGGTAAAACCGGCCCTGAAGAGGTCGGTTCCGGGTTAACCGCGGTCCAAAGCCCAAGTGCTCTTTCACTCAACTTACTTCTTCTTCTTCTTTTTTTTTTTTTTTTTTATAAAACCGGCCGGAACCGGCGGTTCCGAGCCGGTTCCAACAAACCGAACCGGCCCTGAGGGCGGTTCCATGGAACCGGGCCGGTTAACGGGTCAGGACCTAGGCACTTCCAAACCTGTTCGAGAAAAGGTGCCGAGAAAGAAAGTGCCTAGCACTTGGCATTCATACAATGACAGAATAGACAAGTCGATAGACACAAAGATAGATATACGTAAAGTAGAGGTAAGCTTCTGTGAGCCCGACACGTGGTGAATCCTTGACTCGCTCGAGGGACTTGGGTATGGTTCTGTTCTTTCGACGCGTTTTGATCCTTCAATTTCAACACCATATGCCACTCTAGACGTGCCTTCTAGGGGAGCCGCGTTTTCGTGCGATCTATCTTTTCTTCCTTGTTACATTTTTGCACGCAAACCAAAAACAAAAATCATACATGTATGTTTCGGGCCCTCTCTCGGATCTAGGCCGGCGACCCCCGCCTAGTCAAGACGAGGGCCGGTGACCCTCGCCCAAATCCGGGAGAGGGCCCGATCCTCTCCCGATTTTCATGAGGGCCACATGCCCTTGCCTCCGATCAGTGAGGTCGCCGGCCCCCCACTAGCAATCCCTCCTGCTTGTGTGGCCTTTCTTATTTTTTTTTTTACTTTTAAAAAATAGAAAAAAGGAAAAAATAGAGAAAAAATGAACGAAAAATCAAAATGGGAAAGACTAAAATGCGCTTTAGGTCATACCCTTTTTTGAAACACTATGGCTACTTTAGGATCTTATTTAAAATATACTATGTCACTTTATGCTCTTATTTGAATCAATGTTAACTTGAGGCCCTTATTTGAGAAAACGAGATGATTTCGGGCCTTTATTTGAAATTTTCCCCATGGATCTCATTTTTTGGCTTAAATGGTTGATGGTTCAAATGAACTTCTGTTAGTCATGAAATGAATTTCAGTCCGGACGTATCCAATTCTTTATGTTACCCTTTAAAAATCGCCTCACATCATTTTGTTATACTCCTTACCACAACTGATCCCGCCAAACTTTAATCTACACTGTCTCTTTTTCCCATTAATTTATTTACGACTGCCATTTGATTTTGGTCCGTCAACGCCATCATTCGTGTAGTCTGCATGCATATCCGTGTACTATTCACATGAGTATTTCTTGCTAAATATCGTGGCAAATTTATGTCATAATCTTCCGTTAGCCATACGTCAAGTATGGTCACTGCCTATGTTGCAAGTAATCCTAGATGGGGGCTTAAACCAATACGAGGATTTTGGAGATTATAATATTGATGAAATCATGAAATCCACAATAATTGCCGCCATGGTGTTTCTAGGAAGTCATCATCCTAAGAATGCCAAAACTCTTGTTATTATATTTGTACACATAAATAATGAACATCTTTAAAAGTACATGACATATGGATGAATCACAATACGTGGGGCACTAAAGCTCCGTTTATTTCTCGAAAGATGGATAATTTTGACAAGATTTTTTTTTCAAAAAAATAATTTCTTCCATCTTGTGAAATTAGACGTGGCCGGTTGCACGGAACCGTCGGTTCCGGTTCCGGAACTGGCAGTTCCGGTTCCTAAAAAGGTGGAACCGCCGGTTCCGGGTCGGTTCCGGTTTCGGTTCGGAACCGCCGGTTCCTAAGCCCAATGGCAATTTTCCCCCAAGTCTCCTCCTTTTTTTTTTTTTTTTTAAAAAGCCGGGTTGGAACCGTGGGCCCGGTCAATGGGCCGGTTCCGGGCCCACGGTTCCATATGGCCATGTCTATGTGAAATGATTAGTGGATGATTTTTATCATTGACAATAATTTTTCATTCATTCTTTTTTATAAGCAACACAAATGATTATTATTGAAGAAATATTTTTCAAGTTATTCATTTTCTATAAAACAAACGAAACCTAATATTTACTTGTTTTTCACCAAGTCACCGAATATTAGGATGCCCCGGCTCAACTTTTATTATCCCAAGAAAGTATCTCCTCTAAGTTTCTAATTTGAAATTATGGACTTCATAAAGTTGCGAGAATGAACAAATGAAAAGAAGTTTCATCGTCCGCGAAAATATTCAAACACAAACTATTATTAATAATGAAAATATCTTTTCATTGACTAATTATTTCAACCAATAAAAACATCTTTTTTAGGGAAATACAAATCATTCATTTTTTGGGAAACGAACGAAGACTAAATCATGCGACTCTCGTCAACCTCAACACAAAAAAAAGAAGAAGACTAATCATTGCTAAATGCCTAAACATTTTACCTCGCTCAAAAACTAAAATTATTATGAAAATATATCTCGTTAATTACTTTCAGTAAGTTATATGAGGGATCATTTTGAAAAACGACGTTTTAGGGGTTTGTGGACCTAGAGAAGCTTATTTCATGTGAATAATTCACTTTCTAAGGACATAGGAGACACTTTTATAGGTTGGGGTATGAAATTAAATGTTACAAAGTCCAACCCAAAGAACTAATGAAAAAATAATTACAACATTTGAAACATGCATGGAACGTTTCAAGGTACTTAAATTTTGTAGATCAGGAGTAAACTCAACATAAAAAGTCATGTACCGCATTCATCCATTAACTTCTAACTAGAGTAGGGTGTGTGCTTAACAAGTTTCTAGCTTTATAAACTAAATGTGGATGGATGGATATCGAGAAAAGGAGTTCGACGAAGTGGCAGTGCTTGGGCCGAAAAGTCCTGACTCGGGGATTCCAAAAGGCCTTCAGATGAAGCACCAAGGAGCTAGGTGATTTCATTCAACCCCAATGATAATATTATAGATAATACTTCATGATTAGGTAATCTTAATGTACCAATCTTACTTACAATAGAATTTTTTTTTATTTCATGACATCTAATTATAACAAACATTTTCTTTTCAATGGGAAAGTTTGCCTTACCCGATATAATTCCGGATCAATCGAATACTTGATCAACCTTGTCAGGAGACAATAGAACTCGAATCGAAGTCTAAGCAGGGTGGCTCAACAATGAGATATTCTCTCGCTTGATGGTGTCAATATCAAACTGACATCGTATGGTTAGTTCGGGGATTCAAATCGAAGTCCAAGCAGAGGATGGCTCGACATAAAATTAATCCAAACTGCCTTCTTAAATGTTTTCAATAAAACGAAAGGTACCGAAACTGCGTTAATAGAAATATTAGCGTAATTAAGTCCCCGGACTCATTAATCTTTGATTCGTAGAAATAAAGTATTTCTTCCAGGACTTTATTTAAGTGTTTGATCAACCTACCGTAAATTGATTAATTGTGACTCCAAATATAAAGTCTCCGCATGATATTTGAACCTTAAATTACGAATTAATATAGCTTGAGAGAGCTCGAACTAGGTTAGTTAATTTAATTAACTTAGTAATTCATTAGCATGAAAACCCGATTTATAGATCCATGAAACCAACAAACGATGACTTATGATGGACTTGGCCGAAGCTAAGTCTTCCTTCTTCAACATTGGCAGCTCCCCCTTGAAGTTTTGAGTGCAAGACCTAGCTTGAAAATATCTAGGTACTTCCCTTCCAGGACTTGGCTAGCATAACAACACCGTCCCAGCCTCCCAGGAAAGGAGGACCGCGCATTCTTGGCAAGATATGTGGTGCTGCGTGCATCATGGGGACTTGAATTGACTTGATGTGGGCATCAACGTGGTTGCGTACATTTTATCCTGGAGCTCAAATGATCAACGGTTCAATTGGATTTACTCTACACGGTTTATAAACTATACAACAATTCTTGGTATATGGCCTATCCAACTCCGCATAGGACTTCCATATCACTCCTCAAACAATCCTGACCCGGCTCATACTCAGTCTATGCCCGATCCAATTCATATTTTAATAATTTTTCTCCTTAAATTGTCATCTGTGAAGAATGGACGTCTTTTTTTACCCAAAAAATAAATTAAAAAAAGGGTGCTTTGTGAACTGGCTCAACATTAATCTGAATTGAAAGTAAGCTATTATCTCACTCACTAACACTCATTCTTTTGTTTTTGCTTTACTTTTCAAGTTCCGCATTTTGAGTTTAACGTGATCCATATATGATATATCTACATAAATGTGGATTAACATATGAATTTGTGACCCATTTCGATACATTTAAATTTACCCAACTTTACAGAACGCTTTCCCATGTCATATTATTATTATTTTCTCTACCGCATCCAATCCCGCCCAACCTAAATCAACATGTCTCGTTAATTTTCTGACTCTCTCTCTCTCTCTCTCTCTCTCTCTCTCTCTCCCGCAGTTAGCGCCCGACGAAACTAGTTGACTTGACGTCAATCCAATCATTGATGGAGTTTTGCATGCATGTCCGTCTATGATTCGTATGACAATTCCTTGCTAAATATCGTGGCAAATTTATGTCACATTTTCCATCGAACATACCTCAGGCATGATGGTAGCCTATTTTACAAGTAATGCAGATGAAATCATGGGAATTTCCCCAATAACTTCACGAGCCCTAGGTGTTTCTAGAAAGTCATCCTCCTAGGAATGCCAAAGCTCTTGTATTATCGTATTTGTACCTATAGAATAGAATTAAATCAGCTAAAGTGACTGGGACATATGGATGAATCACAGTATATTGGCCACTAAAATTACTTTCTCTTCTTGAAGTCCCGGAATTTCAGGTTGCCTCGACTCAACTTTTAATATCCCTCTAAAGAATCTCCACTGATTTTCTAATTTACCCCACCATCTCTAGCATTAATGAACTAAACAAATTTAGAACAAGAAGTAAAAAAAAAAATTACCCAGTAACTGTTGCTTTAATTTCTTTAAGATATGATCTTCTAACCTTAAGCCGACATACGCCGTTTATTCAATTAGATATGCTTGATACAATAATCAGCACAAATAAGTTATTCCATTGAATAGATTGATTTTTCTTCTATGTAATACATAACTTCAATATGAAGTACGAGTCACACGTATAGGACCACACAACGATAACTTTATTTTCAAATGTCATATCAAGATTAAAATTCTAATATGGTGTATTGGCCAACAAACACAAAATATATACATATATATATATATATTATTTGATCGCGTTGCAGTCCTATCAAAAGACCTCTCAGAATTGGTAAGGTTGGACTACTTGCGAGAATATTCGTCCCTTGTCGAAATGATGATCGTAAATCGATCAATTATTCATTTTTTCTCATATTAATGGTTGGGACAAAATATCCTTCTAGATGAGTGTGTGCGAAAAGTCATTTCAGTATCGAAACTCTCATTTAGCATTTTCGAGAGATTCACGTTCCGAGTGAAAGCTGTCTTTCTTTTGGAAAATAAAAAAGAACACTTGAATACGTAGACCTAAACCGTGTATCATGTGGTAGTTAGTATCCGAAAACTGATGGAGTCTTAATATATTATTTTGAAAATTGATTATATAATAATTTTTGGGTGACTGTTATGCTAACAGTCTATTTTGGGCCACAAAAAATAAGTAATAAATAATTAAAAATTATTATGAGGTCCACTATTGTAAGAATTTGTGGTTCACAATATACTATTATTCTCATCGTCTCCCAAACATTGTTATGCTTGTGCTGGCAAAGTCCTATTATTTTTGTGCACCTCTTAATATGATCAACATTATCCCATAACTAACATCTTAAGGAAAGTGAAGAGATTGCGATGTTTCATAGAATAGAAAAGTGGACCCAAACAACGAAATACATCTTCATCTCGGCAAATCATAAGAGAATGATTGATCCTCCTCCCATGAAGTCAGCTCTACATCTGCTTTTGATAGGATCAATGTGGAAACCGCACCCGAAGCACGGTTAGATCCATTTCTGCGATCGATCTCTTCTTCTTTTTGCCGGACGACCATGGAATTTTGTAGTGATCGTACTCGCTCCAATTCCATGGCCACTTCCTTCATTGAAGGCCTGTACCTTCCATGAGGGTTTAAGCATATTTTTGCCAAGTTAGACACTGCAATGATTACTTCTTTCTCGCCATGGTCTAATACCTCCTTATCGAGAATATTGAACAAGCGGTTCTCCTCCATCGAAATGACAAAGTACATGGCCAGATTTCTACCATCTTCCGCCATCCCTTGAGAAATTGGCTTTTCTCCGGTTAGTAGCTCGACAAGGACAACCCCAAAGCTATAGACATCACTCTTGTTCGAAAATCGACTTGTTTGGTAGTACTCCGGGTCCAAGTATCCAAAAGTTCCTCTCACCATTGTGGTCAAGTGAGTTTGGTCAATGGTAATTGATTTGGAAGCTCCAAAATCTGCCACTTTGGCTCCATATCTTTCGTCCAAAAGTATGTTTGACGACTTAATATCCCGATGATAAACTGGTATGGCAGAAGCAAAGTGCAAATACGAAAGAGCCCCGGCAACTTCATTGGCAATTCTTAACCGCATCTCCCATGCAACGGGAAATTCTCGATTTGGATCATGAAGATGTTGGTAGAGAGTTCCATTGGAGACATATTCATATACCAGTAGAGGTGCTTCACTCTCCGGACAGAATCCTAATAATTTGACCACATTTCTGTGATTGATTTCGGAGAGAATAACAACCTCATTGACAAACTGTTCGACTCGTCCCGCATCGACAACTTTGGATTTCTTTGTTGACGCCTAAATTTTGACTAATCTATTTTTTGCATAAAAATTAGAACTAATTTTAGTTCTAAATAAAAATCATCTCACATATTTATTTTTAGCGTACATTGCATTGGCATATAATTGGGCAAGCAGAACACTTACTTTAGCATGCGTCTAGACTAGGCACGGGATGGAAAAATACACCGAGAAGATTTGAAACTTCAGGGACTGTATTGCAAATACTTAAAATTTCAGGGACTGCATTGCAAATACTTGGAACTTCAGGGACTGTATTGCAAATACCAAAAGAAGATGAAGAATGGAAGATGATGAAGAGAAGATGAAGAAGGGAAGATGATGAAGGGAAGATGATGAAGAGAAGATGAAGAAGGGAAGATGATGAAGGGAAGGTGATGAAGGGAAGATGATGAAGGGAAGATAATGAAGGGAAGATGATGAAGAGAAGATGATGGAGAAATTTGGCTATAAAAGAGGGAGAGTTCTTGAGAATTGAGGAGGAGAATTTTGGTGATAGAGAAGGTAGAGAGCTCTTGAGAAGAGTTTTAGAAGGGGGAAGTGGAAGAGAATTGAGAGAGAGAGTAGAAGAGAATTGAGAGAGTTTTTGAGGGAGAGTGGAAGAGAATTGAGAGAATTTTGAGAGAGTTTTTGAGAGGAATTTGTAGAGAGGAAAAAGAGAGTTCTTGAGAAAAATCAGAAGAGAAAATTCGAGAGTGAAGAAAAGAGTTTTAGTCGAGCATCATCTTCGACGAGTCCCGACACATATTTCGCCCCTCGCAACCCAACAACGTCATTGCTTGCCATTTTCGACGACAGCCGCGTTCTTCCAACTCCGAGATCTTGAAGGGAACTATAACGTGTATGTGAGTAAGATTTTGTGTAATAGAAGGTAATCATTTCCATCTCGATCTACAAAAATGTAATCGTTTGGTTTGAACATTTGTTTGTTTATTTTAGACATGCCACGTGTTCCAAATTTTAGCATTATTACGTGTTAATTTATTTCTGTAAATACTCGTGCTTGGCTGCGTTTTCTTTCTTTCTAAATCATCCATGGTGTATATCGCACAAAGTTCAATATTTTACATCCCCATAAAAAAGAAGAAAAAACCAAAAAAATTGCATCTTTGAATTTCAAGTAAAATCCATCAAAATTGCCAAATCAAATATTTTTCATGAAAATGGTACCGAAAGGGCGTTAGAGAAATCTGACGTAACCAAATCCCCGAATTCAAAATCTCCGGTTCGCAGAAATAAAATAGTTCTCCCGCTATTTTATTTAGGTTTCTAATCAACCTACCGAAAATGATTAGTGGCGGCTCCAAAAATGAAAAAATCTTTTGCAAGAAAATCACATGAACCATAAGTTGCGATTTGGTAGAGCTTGGGAGAGCTCGAACTAGGTTAATTAATCTAATTAATTAATCCGGTAATCCATTAGCCCGAAAATTAACCCGTTTATTTTTTTTAAGGTCGCGACAGCTTGGCGACTCATCTGGGGATCCAAAGAGGACTTAGGCCAGATAATTTCATGAAAAAAGAAATCACTTGATTTGGAAAACTTTGGTTGAATTCTCATTCTTAGGTGTTAAATGTTTTTGCAGATTGGGAGTTATAAGGGGAGGAGTGATCGGCTAACCCTTTGTTTTGCAGGCTTGGTGAATTGGAATTGTGATTTAACTTTTGAATCATTGAAGCGGTATTTGCCTTTAATTGTTGTGCATGATTTATCGTATTTGCACTACATCGCACACAACCCGTGACCGGACCTGGGTCACACTAATAGTTTTAAGATGGTATTTAGATGGTTCTTTAACCTTGGCGGTAAGGTTTCGCTAAAGGTTATCCCATCCGGATCCCGAAAATTTTTCCAAAAAATGGCTCAAGGGTCGTTCTCATACACGTGAGGCTACGATGCATAAAAATTGCCCTTGTCGACCGAACCAAGCCGAAGTGATTGGACCCGACTAGTCATGACTATTGTACGCGAGGTTGCGACTAGTCATGATGACTGTGCGCGAGGCTGCGACATGTCGTTTCGTTCATCATTTCACTTTGCAAAAGACTTTTGGATAGATAGAATAAGATTTAAACTCACAATTCATGCGCATGTCTTTGTGATTGTCATTTTCTTCGTATGAGAGGTAATTTCTTGTCTCTTATACCCTATTATCTCATTTTTATTTTGGGCCGGTCCATGGTTTAGGTTGATTGTTTAGGAGTATCGTTGTCTTATTTCCAATTTCGCACTTTGCTTCCGTAGCTTTTACAATTTCATCAGTTGTCCTCAATTCTGATTTGACTTATTCCTGTTGTGCGATTTTTACTAAATTCTACGATCGAGATTTGAGTAAGTGCCAAACACGAAAGTTGTAGACCTATGTTTCAACTAATATCTTGCAAAATTTCAGAATTAAATTCATAATTTAAGATGGCCCTTCGTTTTTTCAACAACATGCGGTTATAACAGTTTTCTGAACGTGATTCTTTTGGAAAGACACATTAAACTGATTTGATCCGTGCATTTCTAGTCTGATTGGCCAACATAAAAGTTGTTCATCACCTTCTCAACTATAAGCTCGTAAAATTTGGACATGTTTTGATCAACGTACGAATTAATACGAATTTTTTCGTAAAAGCGGACAAACTGAAAATTACATGTTTCAATCCTTTGGTCATAATCACTTTGTTCGTTTGAGTCTAGAGGGATGCCATGGGCCGGCTCGCTATTCTTGCTCCATGTACTAATTTTGGGTTTGTTACTGTGTACAGGTAATTTATCACGGATCCTCCACATATTACTCGATCAATCTCAAAGAGGATGGCCGACATTAACGCCACTATCGCTGCTGCCCCGGACGAAAAACTTAACTCATTGACCGAGCGCTTTGAAGGGATGATGTCCCGAAAGATGGAGGAAATGATGGCCGCCTTCGCCACCAAACTGCAATCATCCACCTCCAGCCCGCCGCTAATCATTCCCGCTCGAATTCCTCCTGCGGATAACTCCGGTAAAGCCCTGGAAACTGCTCCCTATCAGACAATGCCGCTAGAAGATGTGATCTTCACAGGTGTGAGCTCGGGCACGCCGCCCGTAGTCCTAATCTCCCAAGCCAGCCCCGTGGCCCCCGGGTTGAATGGTGATACGGCCAAGCGGTTGGCCCAAATGGAACAGAGGATCCGAGAGGTCGAGGGGACTCACAACATACCCCAAATTGACATGTCTGTCTTTTCAAAGGTCACAGTGCCGGAGAAGTTCAAGATGCCCGACTTTGAGAAGTATGATGGAACTTCCAACCCGGTTCAGCACGTCCGTATGTACCAGGCAAGAATGAACAAGTATGCGATCAACGGCCCCCTAATGGTCCAGACTTTCCAGGCTAGTTTAAAAGAAGCTGCCATGAGATGGTATACGGACTACGAGATCTACCGGATGGATGATTGGGAGAAGGCAGCTAATGCTTTCATCAAACATTTTAGCTTTAACTTGGACGTGCTGACCACCGGAGAAGATCTTGAACAGCTTGAGATGAAGAGAGGAGAAACAATCAAGCAGTATGCTACCAGGTGGAGGAACGTGGCATCTCGATGAAACCGGTCCCTCCCGAAAGGGAGCTCATGAAATTGTTTGTTTCCACTCTGCCGCAAGTTATGAGAACCCGAATTTTGGGATCCGCTGCCACGTCATTCAGCCATCTCATCGCAATGGCTGAAGAAATCGAGAACGGTATGAAGAAAGGCTGGTACGATGATGTCACCACAACGACTAAGAGGTTTGCGGTAAGGAAAGACAATGAGCCGGCCCCACAGGTCAACATGACCTACAGCCAAAAACCCACGACCCGGACGCCAGTCGTACGGGTTCCAAATCAGCAGCAGGCCAATTTCGGCGTGCAACGACAAAGAGAGAATCAACGGTCTCCTCGACGGTTTACCCCTCTACCAGGAACCCCGTCGCAGGTACTTGCGGTTCTGCGTAAGAAAGGTTTACCGACTTCCGAGCCTCTACGACCCAGTGACACGAGCTCGCCGAGATATGATCCATCAAAGAAATGTGATTACCATTGCGGGGAGCTCGGACATAACACCGACGGCTGTTTCGTGCTCAAGCATCGGATTCAAGATCTTCTCGATTCTAAGGCATTCTCGTTCCAAGACAACAAACAGCCAAATATCCAGAATAATCCTTTGCCGGATCATTCTGGTAAAATTAATGATGTATTCGGGCTGGGAATCAGACAGGTTGGTGCTAGTAAGGATGAAGGAGTCTTCGATATCGCCGGTTGTTTTGATGATGTAACCATTGCTGCTATATCTGAAGACGGAGCGCATAAGGAGGAACCTTACCCGGCGCCTAAACCTTCCAAATCATTCATTAATGCCATATGTGATGATCCACTGGAGGGTTTAGATTCGGAGTAACATCATTATGTTTATACAATCCCCTACGTGGGACATTTTCCGTTTCCTTTAGATTTTGGATTGCATTTGGATTTCTATTATGTCTTGCACTCTTGGATTTTCTTTCCTAGAAGATGTAATTTCATATCAATAAAATTGCACCATTTTTCGAATCTTGTTGAAGTATCCCAAACCAACCCGATGACGATAACCAACGACCAACAAGTTTGTCATCATGGTAAGAACTAAGGGTTGGACTTCTTCAAGAATTCATGTCCCACGGTTTTGAAAAAATAAAAATAAAAAAAAGTTCTTCAAAAAAATCATACCGCAATTAAGCCCCGTTTGTCCTTTTGATTTTGTTACTTTATGTTTCAAGGGGAGGGGAACTTAGTGGATTCAGAAGTATACGACCTAGATGAGTCCAATCCAGATTATGAGGAAATTCGTCGGGATTTCGAACGACATGAGGAGATCAAGCCCTTGACCGGTGAACAAACTGTCTCGGTCGACCTAGGCGATGCGGAAAACCCTAAAGATGTTAAGATCGGGGCAAACCTTTCCAAAGAGATGATCGAGCGCTTGACTAAGCTCCTGAAGGATTACCGGGACATTTTCGCCTGGTCCTATGCAGATATGCCCGGTCTTGACCGTTCCATTGTCGAACATTGTTTGCCGACAGATCTTTCGGCTAAGCCGCTGGTGCAAAAGTCAAGGAGGGCCAGACTAGAATTGGTCCGGAAGATCAAAGAGGAAGTCATGAAGGTGCTTGACGTCGGATTCCTTGAGACTACAGAATATTCCGATTGGTTGCCAATATAGTCCCAAGTCATAAAGAAGGATGGGCGTATTCGATACGAGAGGTTTGAATTGTTCTCATTCATGGACGGTTTCTCCCGGGTACAATCGAGATCCCGATGAATGTCAATGACAAGTTGAAAATCACCAACACCACAACCTTAGTGGTCGGGGGAATGATAGTGGTCCGAGGCGTCTCGGGTTCGATCCTAGGATTTAGGCGTCAATGTACAAAGATTAATAAAAATCTTTTTACTTCGCAGTTCAATGCCGATTGAAGCTCAGCCCAGATGGTTACAAAACCGGAGAGATAACATCACAAACATACAATCCGATCCAGATGAATCGATCTTTTCAAATTCAAAATTTACAAGGAATACGTACAAGGGTAAAGCAAGATCGTTTCAACTCGTTTAGAACATGAGAACGTACATTGATGCTTTCCCTTTTGATTTTTACAGGGTCACCGCCTTTCCGGATAGGGAAGTATCCCTTCTCCCTAAAATTAATGAAATGAGAAATTCCTGGAGCCTTTGACAATCTCATGTCTCGAACCAGATAATGAAGTTTTGCAACTTATTTGCATGAGTAGGGGCAACTCACGATCCACGCCCTAAGAAGTTTCTTATGTGCTTGCGAATTCTGTCTACCAAGATAAAAAGTTGCTGCATTTTATATGCTCAAAAACACTCATACATTGCATAGTTTGCGCATGACTGTTCCTCATGTTTAATTTACCAACTCTGAATAAGGAACATGAACTACATAAGATACATCGAATGTATGGAATGGGGCAGGGCAGGATGATGAAAGGCAATCCTTTCCCAAACACGTCCCATTTTTTCAGGAGAGCTGAACGGTGGCTAAGTGCCGCATTTCACAAGGTAAAAGGTTTTCTCGCAAAAGGTACGATAGCCGAAATGACAGGAGGCATTCAGTTCTCTATCCCAAACACTACAAAGTTATCCATTGATTACCCCTTTTGAGCGGTGGTTTCATCTCTTTACCCCTGCCAAGAACCACCCCACATCGAGGTCCGGACGAGTTAATTCCAAAGAACAACATGAGGTAAATGGTTAGAAATTTTCTTGCTTGGGACTAACATTAATCTTCGGGTGTTTCTTTGCATTTATACTCGAATTTTAATTCAAGTGCCTTAGGATGATGAAGAGCATTCATTTCTCTATCCTATACACTTCATTCTTTGCATAGCCCACTTGAGCCCGCAAATTCATTTCTTAAACCCCCGTTGGTGATCATTTGCTCATTCCAAAGACGAAGATAGCATTTTCCCAAGGATTAGAATTGGAGATGGTCGGGTCAACAGAGAATTCCCGAATGGACTCATTTCTTGTATGCTAGATTTTTTATGTTTACATAATTTTTCTTTGTAAATGTTTATGTTTGTTGTAATTCCCGATTCAAAATCATGGGATTGTAAAAAAAAAAAAAGGAGAGGCAAACTCAGCTTAAAGGAGAAGGGCCCGCTCTCGAAAAAAAAACAAAAAAAAAAAAAAAGCAAAATAAAGAGATGTCGAAGAGCTCTCAAAGAAAAAGGAAAAGAAATCTCTTCTCGAAAAAAAAGAAAAAAAGAAAAAAGAAAAATGAGAGTCGGGAGTAAGAAAAGCAAAGGCTAATATCATATGAAAATTTCAAGCATAGGAAAAGCAAGGCAAGGCCAATGCACATTCATTTGTAAAGTACTTCTGAATTTTGAATGTACATTTTTGCATGTTAAGTTGTAAATTCCATGTACATGTTTGCATTGTGTCTCTTGCAAATCCTTGACAGACACTTGTTATGAAGAAGACTCCCCAAGAAATCGGTTTGCAAAGTGCAATTTTCAGTAGAAATCTACCATCCCTCATTCAATGATGGTATTCTTTACGAAGACATTTCCAGAAGACCAAGATCGGTGACTAGTCAACGATGATCACCAACGTCAAGCCCCTTCTCATTTAATTTCGAGCCAAAACGAGCCTTTTCGTTCCTCGGTCCCCAATCCTAGCCTACGTTATAACCCTCCAAAGTCTCTTCCGATTAGGGCACTTGAGTTAACGTAGAGTTAAATGATTTTAAGCATCACTCGAAGAAGTTCGAGCAAGATTATTTCTCTCTCATTTTTGCAGGATTCTTGACTTGTAAATCCGGAGCAAATGATGAAGAAATTCATTTCAGCAACCTTGACTCAACTGGAGTCCCCTTTGTAAACCTTTGACCTAGCTCTCATTACGGTCCTAATCAAGACCTCCGGATCGACTCGGTCGTATCAATTGCGAGATTACTTGGATCCTTATCGAATGCGATGATGGAAAGATTGAGTGATTTCTCTTGAATCCTCGCAGACAGGATAAATAGCTTTTCTCGAGAGTGAGAGAAAGCCCTTTGGATCGAAGTCCCCCATTCAATTTCACATTCGAGGTATTCGTAATGTGAGAACCTCCCTCGGACAAAATTGGTAATGCAAACTTGACAGAATGGTTATGCATGAACCATAGTATGAGTGATTGCATTATACTCATTGTTGAATATGTTTGTGTGTGTTACCTCGACATTCTATGATAGGTAATACATTCCCGATGTTCGAGTTCCCTCCCAAGGTCTCGAAATTCATCCAAGGATTATTGAATGAGCAAGTTTTGCTTGGCAAATGCCTACCAGGTACGATACGACAATCAGCTTCGTTCCTTGATTAATCGTTTGGAGAACCCGGGTAAGTTTTCTGAACCCCTTTTCAAATTAACAACTCTTCTCATGATAGTTGTTATGATTCAATTCAGGCAATATGCCCCTTTTGTACTTATCGATTCCATTCGATGGTGCTCCTATCAAATATTGTTCAATTCGGGCAATATGCCTCTTCCGTCAAGTCGTGTAGACATATGCACTTGCGATCTTGACATCTTATCAAATCATAACGACGTAGCTCTTATGGTTTCAATCTCGGGACGTGAAGACATATGCACTGGCGATCTTGACATCTTATCAAATCATAACGACGTAGCTCTTATGGTTTCAATCTCGGGACGTGAAGACATATGCACCGGCGATCTTGACATCTCTTCAAATCATAACGACGTAGCTCTTATGATTTCGGTCTCGAATCACGAAGACGTATGCACCGGTGATCTTGACCTTTAGTCGGCTCATAATGACATAGCTCTTATGATTTTCGGCTCCTTTATCAAATCATGAAGACATAAGCACCCATATTTTTTATCCAAACCAAATCATAACGACGTAGCTCTTATGATTTTGGTTCCCTTTATCGAATCGTGAAGACATATGCACCGGCGATTTCGACATTTAATCAACTCACAACGACGTAGCTCTTGTGAACTTGATCCCACTTCTTTCGACTCACAACGACGTAGCTCTTGTGATCTCAAACGACACACATATCTTGCGCTGTCTTGCATTAGGGAGAAGTCTCTGATAACGGATAAGGCACCGATACCTTAAAATCCTTGCATCTGCAAAAAGAAGCTTGGAAATTAAGAGAACCATTAGCTTACGAGAAATTTGGTAAAACAGGTATTCTTGTATGCGATCCATGTGCGAGTTTCTCTAACATGAAAAATGAGAAGTTTTGACACATGTTATTTACAGTCTTGCATATCATGCATCACTTCATTACATAAAAATGGGATTAAAACTCCCGCCAAAAGTTCATCCATAATTTGCACTTGTCAAAATTTAGGATTCAATTTTGTCTTTGAGCGGAACCTCTACGAGCCTCCACTCAAAGAGGGGCAGCCGTTGACGCCTAAATTTTGACTAATCTATTTTTGCATAAAAATTAGAACTAATTTTAGTTCTAAATAAAAATCATCTCACATATTTATTTTTAGCGTACATTGCATTGGCATATAATTGGGCAAGCGTAACACTTACTTTAGCATGCGTCTAGACTAGGCACGGGATGGAAAAATACACCGAGAAGATTTGAAACTTCGGGACTGTATTGCAAATACTTAAAATTTCAGGGATCGCATTGCAAATACTTGGAACTTCGGGGGACTCGTATTGCAAATACCAAAAGAAGATGAAGAATGGAAGATGATGAAGAGAAGATGAAGAAGGGAAGATGATGAAGGGAAGATGATGAAGAGAAGATGAAGAAGGGAAGATGATGAAGGGAAGGTGATGAAGGGAAGATAATGAAGGGAAGATGATGAAGAGAAGATGAAGAAGGAAAGATGATGGAGAAATTTGGCTATAAAAGAGGGAGAGTTCTTGAGAATTGAGGAGGAGAATTTTGGTGATAGAGAAGGTAGAGAGCTCTTGAGAAGAGTTTTAGAAGGGGGAAGTGGAAGAGAATTGAGAGAGAGAGTAGAAGAGAATTGAGAGAGTTTTTGAGGGAGAGTGGAAGAGAATTGAGAGAATTTTGAGAGAGTTTTTGAGAGGAATTTGTAGAGAGGAAAAAGAGAGTTCTTGAGAAAAATCAGAAGAGAAAATTCGAGAGTGAAGAAAAGAGTTTTAGTCGAGCATCATCTTCGACGAGTCCCGTGTCACGACCTAAAAAATAAACAAGTTAATTTTCGGGCTAATGGATTATCGGGTTAATTAATTAACTAACCTAACTCGGATTCTCCCAAGTCCGTACCAAATCGCAACTTAAGGTTCAAATAATTAACATGCAACGTGTTTTGAATTTGGAGTCGCCACTAATCATTTTCGGTAGGTTGATTAGAAACCTAAATAAAATAGCGGGAGAAAACTATCTTATTTCCGCGAACCGGAGATTTTGAATTCGGGGATTTGGTTACGCTAGATTACTCTAACGCCCTTTCGGTACCATTTTCATGAAAAATATTTGATTTGGCAATTTTGATGGATTTTACTTGAAATTCAAAGATGCAATTTTTTTGGTTTTTTCTTCTTTTTTATGGGGATGTAAAACATTGAACTTTGTACGATATACACCATGGATGATTTAGAAAGAAAGAAAACGCAGCCAATCACGAGTATTTACAAAAATAAATTAACATGTAATAATGCTAAATTTTGGGACACGTGACATGTCTAAAATAAACAAACAAATGTTCACACCAAACGATTACATTTTTGTAGATCGAGATGGAAAGGGTTACCTTCTATTCCACAAAATCTTACTCACGTACACGTTATGGCTTCCTTCAAGATCTCGGAGTTGGAAGAACGTGGCTATCGTCGAAAAAAGGCAAGCAATGGCGTTGTTGGATGGCGAGAGGCGAAGTACGTGCCGGGACTCGTCGAAGATGATGCTCGACTAAAACTCTTTTCTTCACTCTCAAATTTTCTCTTACGATTTTTCTCAAGAACTCTCTTTTTTCCTCTCTAAAGAATTTCTCTCACAAATTCTCTCAATTCTCTTCCACTCTAAAACTCTCTCAATTCTCTTTCACTCTAAAACTCTCTCAATTCTCTTTCACTCCCTCCTTCAATTCTCAAGAACTCTTCCCCCTTTTATAGCCAAATTTCTCCATCATCTTCCCTTCTTCATCTTCTCTTCATCATCTTCTCTTCATCACCTTCCCTTCATCATATTCATCTTCTCTTCTTCATCTTCCCTTCACCATCTTCCTTTCATTATCTTCTCTTCTTTATCTTCTCTTCATCACCTTCCCTTCATCATCTTCCCTTCATCATCTTCCCTTCTTCATCTTCTCTTGGTATTTGCAATGCAGTCCCCGAAGTTTCAAGTATTTGCACATACAGTCCCCGAAGTTTTAAGTATTTGCAATACAGTCCCTGAAGTTTCAAATCTTCTCGGTATATTTTTCCATCCCGTGCCTAGTCTAGACGCATGCTAAATTAAGTGTTCTCGCTTGCCCAATTATATGCCAATGCAATGTACGCTAAAAATAAATATATGAGATGATTTTTTATAATTTTTATGCAAAAAATAGATTAGTCAAAATTTAGGCGTCAACAGCTGCCCCTCTTTGAGTGGAGGCTCGTAGAGGTTCCGCTCAAAGACAAAATTGAATCCTAAATTTTGACAAAGGCAAATTATGGATGAACTTTTTGGCGGGAGTTTTAATCCCATTTTTATGTAATGAAGTGATGCATGATATGCAAGACTGTAAATAACATGTGTCAAAACTTCTCATTTTTCATGTTAGAGAAACTCTGCACATGGATCGCATACAAGAATACCTGTTTTACCAAATTTCTCGTAAGCTAATGGTTCTCTTAATTTCCAAGCTTCTTTTTGCAGATGCAAGGATTTTAAGGTATCGGTGCCTTATCCGTTATCGAGACTTCTCCCTAATGCAAGACAGCGCAAGATATGTGTGTCGTTTGAGATCACAAGAGCTACGTCGTTGTGAGTCGAAAGAAGTGAAATCAAGTTCACAAGAGCTACGTCGTTGTGAGTTGATTAAATGTCGAAATCGCCAAAGGCATATGTCTTCACGATTCGATAAAAGGGAATCAAAATCATAAGAGCTACGTCATTATGATTTGGTTTGGATCAAAACCATGGGTGCTTATGTCTTCATGATTTGATAAAGGAGCCGAAAATCATAAGAGCTATGTCATTATGAGCCGACTAAAGGTCAAGATCACCGTGCATACGTCTTCGTGATTCGAGACTGAAATCATAAGAGCTACGTCGTTATGATTTGATAAGATGTCAAGATCGCCAATGCATATGTCTTCACGACTGACGAAAGAGGCATACTTGCCCGAATTGAACAATGTTTGATAGGAGCACCATTGAATGGAATCGATAAGTACAAAAGGGGCATATTGCCCGAATTGAATCATAACAACTATCATCGAAGAGTTGTTAATTTGAAAAGGGGTTCAGAAAACTTACCCGGGTTCTCCAAACGATTAATCAAGGAACGAAACAGATTGCTGTATCGTACCGGTAGGCATTTGCCAACAAAACTTGCTCATTCAATAATCCTTGGATGAATTTCGAGACCTTGGGAGGGAACTCGAACATCGGGAATGTATTACGTATCATAGAATGTCGAGGTAACACACACAAACATATTCAACAATGAGTATAATGCAATCACTCATACTATGGTTCATGCATAACCATTCTGTCAAGTTTGCATTACCAATTTTGTCCAGAGAGGTTCTCACATGACGAATACCTCGAATGTGAGCTGAATGGGGGACTTCAATCCGAAAGGGCTTTCTCTCACTCTCGAGAAAAGCTATTTATCCCGTCTGCAGGATTCAAGAGAAATCACTCAATCTTTCCATCATCGCATTCGGTAAGGATCCAAGTAATCTCGCAATTGATACGACCGAGCCGATCTCGGAGGTCTTGATTAGGACCGTAATGAGGGCTAGGTCAAAGGTTTACAAAGGGGACTCTAGTTGAGTCAAGGTCGCTGAAATGAATTTCTTCATTATTTGCTCCGGATTTACAAGTCAAGAATCCTGCAAAAATGAGAGAGAAATAATCTTGCTCGAACTTCTTCGAGTGATGCTTAAAATCATTTAACTCTACGTTAACTCAAGTGCCCTAATCGGAAGAGACTTTGGATGGTTATAACGTAGGCTAGGATTGGGGACCGAGGAACGAAAAGGCTCGTTTTGGCTCATAAATTAAATGAGAAGGGGCTTGACGTTGGTGATCGTCGCCGACTAGTCACCGATCATGGTCTTCCGGAAATGTCTTCAGAAAGAATTCCATCATTGAATGAGGGATGGTAATTTTCTATTGAAAATTGCACTTTACAAACCGATTTCTTGGGGAGTCTTCTTCACAACAAGTGTCTCATCAAGGATTTACAAGAGACACAATGCAAACATATACATGGAATTTACAACTTAACATGCAAAAATGTACATTCAAAATTCAGAAGTACTTTACAAATGAATGTGCATTGGCCTTACTTTTGGTAGGGACTTTGCTTTTCCTATGCTCGAAATTTTCATATGAGATCAGCCTTTGCTTTTCTTACTCCCGACTCTCATTTTTCTTTTTTTCTTCTTTTTTTCGAGAAGAGATTTCTTTTCCTTTTTCTTTGAGAGCTCTTCGACATCTTTTTTTTTTTTTTTTTTTTTTTTGAGCGGGCCCTTCTCCTTTAAGTTGAGTTTGCCTTTTTTTTTTTTTTTTTTTTTTTTTTTTTACAATCCAATGATTTTTAACCAGGAATTACAACAAACATAAACATTTACAAAGAAAAATTATGTAAACATAAAAAAATCTAGCATACAAGAAATGAGTCCATTCGGGAATTCTCTGTTGACCCGACCATCTCCAATTCTAATCCTTGGGAAAATGCTATCTTCGTCTTTGGAATGAGCAAATGATCACCAACGGGGGTTTAAGAAATGAATTTGCGGGCTCAAGTGGGCTATGCAAAGAATGAAGTGTATAGATAGAGAAGTGAATGCTCTTCATCATCCTAAGGCACTTGAACTAAAATTTGAGTATAAATGCAAAGAAACACCCGAAGATTAATGTTAGTCCGAGCAAGAAAATTTCTAACCATTTACCTCGTGTTGCTGCTAGAATTAACCCGTCTGGACCCCGATGTGGAGTGGTTCTTGACAGGGGTAAAGAAATGAAACCATCGCTCAAAAGGGGTAATCAATGGATCACCCGTAGTGTTTAGATAGAGAAATGAACGCCTCCGTCACTTCGCTTATCGTACCTTTCGCGAGAAAACTCTTTACCTCGGGGAATGCGGAATTTTGCCACCGTTCATCTCGCCTGAAAAAATTGGACGTGTTTGGGAAATGATTGCCTTTCATCATCCTGTCATGCCCCATTCCATACATTTGATGTATCTTATGTAGTTCATGTTCCTTATTCAGAGTTGGTAAATTAAATACGAGGAACAATCATGCACAAACTATGCAATGTATGAGTGTTTTCGAGCATATAAAATGTAGCAACTTTTTATCTTGGTGCAAGCACGTAAGAAAATTCTTAAGGGCGTGAATTGTGAGTTGCCCCTGCTCATGCAAATGAGTTGCAAAACTTCATTATCTAGTTTGAGACATGAGATTGTCAAAGGCTCCAGGAATTTCTCACTTCATTAATTTTTCAGGAGAATGGATACTTCCCTATCCGGAAAGGCAAACCCTGTAAAAATCAAAAGGGAAAGCGTCAATGTACGTTCTCACGTTCTAAACGAGTTGAAACGATACCGCTTTACCCTTGTACGTATTCCTTGCAAACTTTGAATTGAAAAGATCAATTCATCCGGGATCGACCGTGTCGTGGATGTTATCTCTCCGGGTTCCGTAACCATCTTGGCTGAGTTTCAATCGGACCTGAATCGCGAAGCAAAAAAGTTTTTATTAATCTTTGTACATTGATGCCAAATCTCGGGATCGAACCCGGGATGCCTCGGACCACTGTCATTCCCCCAACCACTAGGCCGTGGTGATGTTGGCGTCCATGGTTGGTTCGTTTTTTGCTATATTGTTCTCAAAACAGTTGGCAATCCCCGTCGAGAATAAAATAAGCATAATTTAGAGTTTGAAATGACTAAGAGCCAATTGGGATGATACGGAGTTACCCATCTTTGAGCCCGCTTGGCCTTTTACTCGTATTCTCCCAAGTAAGGCTATTCGGAATTTCTCTTTACGGGAGTTCAGAGGCGTCGTCCACAAATTGATTTGCTATAGGCCTAGCTTAGTAAGGAACTTACGCATTTGACAAGAGAGGAGAAAATTCGTCCTTTAACTCTAGGCAAATTCTAGACAGTTAGAAAGTAAAAAATATCCCACGTAGGGGAACTATACATGGAATTAAAGGAATATTCATGCGAGATTAGTTCCACCTCTCTTGCTGGCCACTTCAACGATCAACCGATTCTGTCTTGGACTAAACACCAACAATCGTTGTTTGAAGACCCATAATAACTTGCTTCGGATCACGGCTCTGGAGGTCCTTCATTTCCAAACAGGCTCATCAAGGTAGCAAGCTCATCATCAAAGTAATCTTCTGATTTTTCGAGCAATTGATACTCGAATTGGGCATTGTTACTTGCTAACACCGGTGACAGATTGCTGTGAGCAGTCCGACTCCTTAAGCTTGAGCCTCCGTCGTTGCTCGGGAACTTGTAGGGATGATCAACCGGTCCGCTACTAGAACCACCAGCGGAAGGTTGGTATGACCTGTATTCTTGATTGGGAAGTGGCCGGGTACCTTTTGCTCTGTAGATTTTCCCGGAATTGATCTTCCAGCCAACTCTGGTCCGGTCGCCTTGGTCCCAAGCTGCATCGTGCTTCCTCGCCTTATCTCTAACCCTTTGAAGGTGATTTGTGACACTTTGCATGGTGAGTCCGTCTATATTCATCATTTTATGTACAGCCAGTGGTCGTGCTGAATTGATTCCTAGTCATCGAACCGCCTCAATGAATATAGAATGAAGCTTGGCGGACCAAAGGGGCCTTTTCTTTTGGACAAAATCGTCGTCGTCGCCTTGGTCGTGGTTTTTTTGTACAAGTAATTGCTTCCTTACAAAGATGCTGCCAAATGTTTTGGAGCACTTGAACGCAGACCGGCTTCTCGCAGACGTCTCGAGCACCATGCGATATGGCCCTCGTTATGAACTCGCTGATCATTACTTGCCGATACTACGATGACCCGTATGTCCAACTCGGAATCAATGATCTTTAAGAGATCGAAACCGTCCATGTCGATCCCTACGACGGCCGCGACGACGATGTCAAAATCATATTTGTACCGCCTCGCACTTGTAAGGCATCCGTTGCTTTCGCATTAGCAAAAACCCCGTACATGCAACTTCTCAAAGATAGCAACGAGGATTGAGAGGGAAACGGGGTTGCCATCAATGACCATGACTCGCAGATCTTCGGGATAGGAAGGTTCCCATACTTCCGCCCTGGAATGAACGTGTTTTTCTTTTAAAACCTTCCATATGTAGATCAAAAATGGCTGTTTCGACCCGTAGACCGAGCTTTAGATGTTCTCGGACTTGCAAAACAATCCGTCCGAAAATCACAAAAGTGATGGTGGTCTTTCGTGACGAGTTCCGGTGGTCATTTATAAACTTTTTCTGATCTGTTAGTCTCGCATATAGGTTCTCGCTTTTTTTACGAAAGAGGACAACTTTTTCTCTCCTTTCCGGTCTTAGTGCCTTGGATCCATTTCGTAATAACTCTTGCCTCTCACTCAATCTGTCCATCTTTTTCCTTTTCGATATGTGTCGCGACCTAAAAAAAATAGACGAGTTAATTTTCGGGCTAATGGATTATCAGGTTAATTAATTAACTAACCTAACTCGGACTCTCCCAAGTCCATACCAAATCGCAACTTAAAGTTCAAATAATTAACATGCAATGTGATTTGAATTTGGAGTCGCCACTAATCATTTTCGGTAGGTTGATTAGAAACCTAAATAAAATAGCGGGAGAAAACTATCTTATTTCCGCGAACCGTAGATTTTGAATTCGGGGGATTTGGTTACGCGATTTCTCTAACGCCCTTTCGGTACCATTTTCATGAAAAATATTTGATTTGGCAATTTTGATGGATTTTACTTGAAATTCAAAGATGCAATTTTTTGGGGTTTTTCTTCTTTTTTATGGGGATGTAAAACATTGAACTTTGTACAATATACACCATGGGTGATTTAGAAAGAAAGAAAACGCAGCCAATCACGAGTATTTACAAAAATAAATTAACATGTAATAATGCTAAAATTTGGAACACGTGACATGTCTAAAATAAACAGACAAATGTTCAAACCAAACGATTACATTTTTGTAGATCGAGATGGAAATGATTACCTTCTATTACACAAAATCTTACTCACATACACGTTATAGTTCCCTTCAAGATCTCGGAGTTGGAAGAACGCGGCTGTCGTCGAAAATGGCAAGCAATGGCGTTGTTGGGTGGCGAGAGGCGAAATATGTGTCGGGACTCGTCGAAGATGATGCTCGACTAAAACTCTTTTTTCACTCTCGAATTTTCTCTTCTGATTTTTCTCAAGAACTCTCTTTTTCCTCTCTAAAAATTCCTCTCAAAAACTCTCTCAAAACTCTCTCAATTCTCTTCCACTCTTCCTAAAAAAACTCTCTCAATTCTCTTCTACTTTCTCTCAATTCTCTTCCACTTCCCCCTTCTAAAACTCTTCTCAAGAGCTCTCTCTTTTATAGGCAAAGTTCTTCATCCTTCATTCTTCACCTTCATTTCTTCACCTTCCATCTTCATCTTCTCTTCTTCATCTTCATTTCTTCACCTTCCATTTTCATCTTCCCTTCTTCATCTTCATTTCTTCACCTTCCATTTTCATCTTCCCTTCATTATCTTCCCTTCATCATCTTCCCTTCTTCATCTTCTTTTCATTATCTTCCCTTCATCATCTTCCCTTCTTCATCTTCTTTTGGTATTTGCAATACAGGTCCCGAAGTTCCAAGTATTTGCAATACGAGTCCCTGAAATTTTAAGTATTTGCAATACAGTCCTTGAAGTTTCAAATCTTCTCGGTGTATTTTTCCATCCCGTGCCTAGTCTAGACGCATGCTAAATTAAGTGTTCTCGTTTGCCCGATTATATGCCAATGCAATGTACGCTAAAAATAAATATGTGAGATGATTTTTTATAATTTTTATGCAAAAAATAGATTAATCAAAATTTAGGCGTCAACAGCTGCCCCTCTTTGAGTGGAGGCTCGTAGAGGTTCCGCTCAAAGACAAAATTGAATCCTAAATTTTGACAGGGCAAATTATGGATGAACTTTTTGGCGGGAGTTTTAATCCCATTTTTTATGTAATGAAGTGATGCATGATATGCACGACTGTAAATAACACGTGTCATAATTTCCCTTTTTCATGTTAGAGAAACTTGCACATGGATCGCATACAAGAATACATGTTTTACCAAATTTCTCGTAAGCTAATGGTTCTCTTAATTTCCAAGCTTCTTTTTGCGGATGCAAGGATTTTAAGGTATTTGGCCTATCTCGTTATCGTGAGACTTCTCCCTAATGCAAGACAGCGCAAGATATGTGTGTCGTTTGAGATCACAAGAGCTACGTCGTTGTGAGTCGAAAGAAGTGGGATCAAGTTCACAAGAGCTACGTCGTTGTGAGTTGATTAAATGTCGAAATCGCCGGTGCATATGTCTTCACGATTCGATAAAGGGGAACCAAAATCATAAGAGCTACGTCGTTATGATTTGGTTTGGATAAAAAATATGGGTGCTTATGTCTTCATGATTTGATAAAGGAGCCGAAAATCATAAGAGCTATGTCATTATGAGCCGACTAAAGGTCAAGATCACCAAGTGCATACGTCTTCGTGATTCGATACTCGAAATCATAAGAGCTACGCCGTTATGATTTGAAGAGATGTCAAGATCGCCGTGCATATGTCTTCACGTCCCGAGATTGAAACCATAAGAGCTACGTCGTTATGATTTGATAAGATGTCAAGATCGCCAAAGTGCATATGTCTTCACGTCCCGAGATTGAAACCATAAGAGCTACGTCGTTATGATTTGATAAGATGTCAAGATCGCCGGCATATGTCTACACGACTTGACGTGAAGAGGCATATTGCCCGAATTGAACAATATTTGATAGGAGCACCATCGAATGGAATCGATAAGTACAAAATGGGCATATTGCCCGAATTGAATCATAACAACTATCATGAGAAGAGTTGTTAATTTGAAAAGGGGTTCGAAAAACTTACCCGGGTTCTCCAAACGATTAATCAAGGAACGAAGCGATTGTCGTATCGTACACGGTAGGCATTTGCCAGCAAAACTTGCTCATTCAATAATCCTTGGATGAATTTCGAGACCTTGGGAGGGAACTCGAACATCGGGAATGTATTACCTATCATAGAATGTCAAGGGTAACACACACAAACATATTCAACAATGAGTATAATGCAATCACTCATACTATGGTTCATGCATAACCATTCTGTCAAGTTTGCATTACCAATTTTGTCCAGGGAGGTTCTCACATTACGAATACCTCGAATGTGAGCTGAATGGGGGGACTTCAGTCCGAAAGGGCTTTCTCTCACTCTCGAGAAAAGCTATTTATCCCGTCTCAGGATTCAAGAGAAATCACTCAATCTTTCCATCATCGCATTCGATAAGGATCCAAGTAATCTCGCAATTGATACGACCGAGTCGATCCGGAGGTCTTGATTAGGACCGTAATGAGAGCTAGGTCAAAGGTTTACAAAGGGGACTCCGCTTGAGTCAAGGTCGCTGAAATGAATTTCTTCATCATTTGCTCCGGATTTACAAGTCAAGAATCCCGCAAAAATGAGAGAGAAATAATCTTGCTCGAACTTCTTCGAGTGATGCTTAAAATCATTTAACTCTACGTTAACTCAAATGCCCTAATCGAAGAGACTTTGGAGGGTTATAACGTAGGCTAGGATTGGGGACCGAGGAACGAAAAGGCTCGTTTTGGCTCGAAATTAAATGAGAAGGGGCTTGACGTTGGTGATCATCGCCGACTAGTCACCGATCTTGGTCTTCCGGAAATGTCTTCGTAAAGAATACCATCATTGAATGAGGGATGGTAGTTTTCTACTGAAAATTGCACTTTACAAACCGATTTCTTGGGGAGTCTTCTTCATAACAAGTGTCTGTCAAGGATTTGCAAGAGACACAATGCAAACATGTACATGGAATTTACAACTTAACATGCAAAAATATACATTCAAAATTCAGAAGTACTTTACAAATGAATGTGCATTGGCCTTACTTTTGGTAGGCACTTTGCTTTTCCTATGCTCGAAATTTTCATATGAGATCGCCTTTGCTTTTCTTACTCCCGACTCTCATTTTTTTTTTTTTCTTTTTTTTAGAAGAGATTTTTTTTCTTTTTCTTTGAGAGCTCTTCGACGTCTCTCTATTTTGCTTTTTTTTTTTTTCGAGAGCGGGCCCTTCTTTTTTAAGTTGAGTTTGCCTCTCCTTTTTTTACAATCTCATGATTTTGAACCAGGAATTACAACAAGCATAAACATGTACAAAGAAAAATTATGTAAACATAAAAAATCTAGCATACAAGAAATGAGTCCATTCGGGAATTCTCTGTTGACCCGACCATCTCCAATTCTAATCCTTGGGAAAATGCTATCTTCGTCTTTGGAATGAGCAAATGATCACCAACAGGGGTTTAAGAAATGAATTTGCGGGCTCAAGTGGGCTATGCAAAGAATGAAGTGTATATGATAGAGAAATGAATGCTCTTCATCATCCTAAGGCACTTGAATTAAAATTCGAGTATAAATGCAAAGAAACACCCGAAAATTAATGTTAGTCCGAGCAAGAAAATTTCTAACCATTTACCTCGTGTTGCTGCTGGAATTAACCCGTCTGAACCCCGATGTAGGGTGGTTCTTGACAGGGGTAAAGAAATGAAACCACCGCTCAAAAGGGGTAATCAATGGATCACCCGTAGTGTTTGGGATAGAGAACTGAATGCCTCTGTCATTTCGGCTATCGTATCTTTCGCGAGAAAACTCTTTATCTCGGGGAATGCGGAATTTAGCCATCGTTCAACTCTCCCGAAAAAATGGGACGTGTTTGGGAAAGGATTGCCTTTCATCATCCTCGCCCGCCCCATTCCATACATTCGATGTATCTTATGTAGTTCATGTTCCTTATTCGAGTTGGTAAATTAAACATGAGGAATGTCATGCATAAACTATGCAATGTATGAGTGTTTTTTAGCATATAAAATGCAGCAACTTTTTATCTTGGTGGACAGAATTCACAAGCACATAAGAAACTTCTTAGGGGTGTGGATTGGGAGTTGCCCCTGCTCATGCAAATGAGTTGCAAAACTTCATTATCTCGGTTCGAGACATGAGATTGTCAAAGGCTCCGGGAATTTTTTATTTCATTAATTTTTCCGGGAGAATGGATACTTCCCTATCCGGAAAGGCAATGACCCCTCGTAAAAATCAAAAGGGAAAGCATCAATGTACGTTCTTATGTCCTAAACGAGTTGAAACGATACCGCTTTACCCTTGCACGTATTCCTTGTGAACTTTGAATTTGAAAAGATCGGCTCATCCGGATCGGGTTGTATGTCCGGGATGTTATCTCTTCAAGTTTTGTAACCATCTAGGGCCGAGCTTCAATCGGCATTGAACTGCGAAGCAAAAAGGTTTTTATTAATCTTTGTACATTGATGCCAAATCCCGGGATCGAACCCGGACGCCTCGGACCACTCGTCATTCCCCCAACCACCAGGTGTGGTGATGTTGGCGTCCACGGTTGGTTCGCTTTTTGCTATATTGTTCTCAAAACAGTTGGCAATCCCCCGTTGAGAATAAAATAAGCATAATTTAGAGTTTGAAATAATCGAGAGCCAATTGGGACGATACGGAGTTACCCATCTTTGAGCCCGTCCGGCCTTTTACTCGTATTCTCCCAAGTAAGGCTATTCGGAATCTCTCTTTACGGGCGTTCGGGGCGTCGTCCACAAATTGATTTGCTACGTGCCTAGCTTAGTAAGGAACTTACGCATTTTGACAAGAGAGGAGAAAATTCGTCCTTTAACTCTAGGCAAATTCTAGACAGGTTAGAGAGTAAAAAAAATATCCCGGTAGAGGAACTATACATGGAGTTAAAGGAGTATTCATGCGAGATTGGTTCCACCTCTCTTGCTTGGCCACTTCAACGATCAACTCGATTCTGTCTTGGACTAAACACCAACAATCGTTGTTTGAAGACCCATAATAACTTGCTTCGGATCACGCTCCGGAGGTCCTTCATTTCCAAACATGCTCATCAAGGTAGCAAGCTCATCATCAAAGTAATCTTCCGATTTTTCGAGCAATTGATACTCGAATTGGGCATTGTTACTTGCTAACACCGGTGACAGATTGCACGTGAGCGACCGACTCCTTAAGCTTGAGCCTCCGTCGTTGCTCGGGAACTTGTAGGGATGATCAACTGGTCTGCTACTAGAACCACCAGCGGAAGGTTGGTATGACCTGTATTCTTGATTGGGAAGTGGTCGGGTACCTTTTGCTCGGTAGGTTTTCCCGAAATTGATCTTCCAAATCAACTCGGTCCGGTCGCCTTGGTCCCAAGTTGCATCGTGCCTCCTCGCCTTATCTCTAACCCTTTGAAGGTGATTTGTGACACTTTGCATGGTGAGTCTGTCTATATTCATCATTTTGTGTACAGCCAGTGGTCGTGCTGAATTGATTCCTAGCTGTTGAACCGCCTCAATGAATATAGAATGAAGCTTGGCGGACCAAAGGGGCCTTTTCTTTTGGACAAAATCGTCGTCGTCGCCTTGGTCGTGGTTTTTTTGTACAAGTAATTGCTTCCTTACAGCATGCTGCCAAATGTTTTGGAGCACTTGAACGCAGACCGGCTTCGGGGACGTCTCGAGCACCATGCGATATGGCCCTCGTTATGAACTCGCGATCATTACTTGCCGATACTACGATGACCCGTATGTCCAACTCGAATCAATGATCTTTAAGAGATCGAAACCGTCCATGTCGATCCCTACGACGGGCGTGACGACGATGTCAAAATCATATTTGTACTTGCCTCGCACTTGTAAGGCATCCGTTGCTTTCGCATTAGCAAAAACCCCGTACATGCAACTTCTCAAAGATAGCAACGAGGATTGAGAGGGAAACGGGGTTGCCATCAATGACCATGACTCGCAGATCTTCGGGATAGGAAGGTTCCCATACTTCCGCCCGGAATGAACGTGTTTTTCTTTTAAAACCTTCCATATGTAGATCAAAAATGGCTGTTTCGACCGTAGACCGAGCTTTAGATGTTCTCGACTTGCAAAACAACGCTCGAAAATCACAAAAGCGATGGTGGTCTTTCGTGACGAGTTCCGTGGTCATTTATAAACTTTTTCTGATCCGTTAGTCTCGCATATAGGTTCTTGCTTTTTCTACGAAAGAGGACAACTTTTTCTCTCCTTTCCGGTCTTAGTGCCTTGGATCCATTTCGTAATAACTCTTGCCTCTCACTCAATCTGTCATCTTTTTCCTTTTCCGATATGTAGGAGCCCTCAAATCTTTTCGCTTTCTCTATGAACGAGGCAGTTATTTCCTTCCTCAGATCTTTTCGGTTCCCCCTACGAACGAGGCGCTTACTTCCTTCCTCGATCTTTTCACTTCCTCCCGAGGCGCTTATTTCCTCGAATCTTTTTGCTTTCTCTAATAACGAGGCAGCTATTTTTTCTCAAATCTTTTGCATCTATCTATGTGAAGGCTTTTAATGCTTTTCCTTTCGGCGTTCAATCAAATCGATAAAGAATTCACGCATTTAAGCATGATGATATTTGCGGATAGTAATCGTTTCTTTGCCCCTTGATTAACTCTAGGCGTAAAAGGAAGAATGTCTCACATGGGGACTTTGTAACAAACAGTACATTCATTCACGCATGTCTCTACTTCTCTTGAGAATTCATAAGGGCTAGCTAGTAATGCTCAAAAGAGTGATATTTTGAAAGCCCATAATAAAAACTCAAGTTTCATGTAGGCTACTGATTCGGAGTTTCATCGGTGTTGAATTGGCCGATCGTGACATCGTGGAAACTCCAATTGTAGTGATGCATGTCACTTCCCTCGAAGGGCATCGGTTCGCGCTCCGCAAGGCCGACATTCCGGGGATGTATCCCCAACGAAATCCGATTGTGCGAGAACTTGCTCGGGAGGATGAATCGATAAATGAGCATTTTCAATGCTCAGATGTGGCTCATCAAGGAACATGCCACCAAAGGTGATGGGGTTGCTGCAGACATGGCAAATAGCGATGTTAAGAGCATCCCTATACCTCTTGATCTCTGCTCGAAGCTCTTCATTTTCTTCCTTTAGAGACGCAAGTTCATGACTTTCACTTCGAACCTTCACTGGGCCCGCTTGTTTTGAAACCAAAACCTGACCTTCAAGGGCTCCATTCCTAGCTTCCGGCTCAACTCATTTTTTCGTTTCCCGTTCACGTAAGGGCACTCCTTAAAGGCAGCTTCGAGCTCTTTGATTTGATGTTTTCTTTTCCGGGGTTGACTACGGTGCTGCCGCTGCTATTGTTGTTGCTGTTATCGAGATCTTGAACTTCACCACCAAGGGAGTTGGGTTTTACGGCTTCTTCATTGGATCCGGCCTCGAAATTCATCGGTTCATTCTCGGGGATGTCTAGGTTGGTTGCCTCCAAAGAAGTGCTGGTAGCCTCCAAACATGTTGGATTGAAATACTTCTTACTGCCTTTTGTTCACTCTACTCTCCGCCGTATGCTTACTCTCTCCAAATTCTTCCGAGTAAACATGCATGTTCCAGAGCCTCCCTTTTAACGTGGATGAAAACCACTAAGCCGATGTGCTTCTCCCAAGATTTCGTGTTTCCCGCTATGTCTTCTTCATTTCCTTCTAACATGGTGGGACCCTCAAATCTTTTCTCGCAGATGCTTGTCCCTCTTTTAATATGGCGGAACCTTTAAGTCATTTCGCAACTTTTCGAATTTCGTGAGCCTCGAGATGGTAGATCCGTGATTCACGGACGAAACGTCCGTAGTTTTACCCGGATAATTAACTCGGCCCCCACAATAATTATTGCTATGACTTTTTCTGCCCTTTAAATTAGGATTTAACGCCGAGACGATTATCGCTTCCATATCCTCATCTCCAACCTTCTAAGCACTCTTTCGCATCCACTCTTTTTCAAAGAACTTCAGCAACAATGGCCTCCCTCCCCGCACGCATCTTCTCGGCTGAAGTTTTGGCCAAATGGGAAAAACTTTATAATCTCTTAGGCCATGGCTACTCTTATATAGCCAACCATCCGGAGGTCGAAACCGAAATCCGTCTCATGTTTACGGATATGGACACCGTTTCTATTCAAGGTACCAAGTTAGAAGAGGAATATAGGATCTTCCCTACCCTCTTCACTAACTTCCTGGAGGCTTACAATCATGCTTATCAAGATGTTACTTTGGCCTATCTTGTGAGGGCACGCTATCGGGATCGGTCGGATAACTTGATGTTGGCCAGCCTTGTAGCCGACAATTATAAGAAGGCCCTTGACTACGGTAATGATCAAGTCTCACTGCTGATTCGTGAGAGGGGGAACTTGGTGGAACGCTTGGCCATGTCCCGCACCATCTTCGAGCGCGATCCGCTCGATATTGTTTTGAAATTTCAATGCTCATGGCTGGAAGAAAGGCTGGACGATCCGACCCTCGGATATAGCCCGCGGGAGAATGCTGATCCATGACTTGGAATCTACTGCCGAGTATCACGAGGATAGGGTGGCCAAGCTTAAAGAGAAATGTGAGCTCCTCCTCTTTAAGCCGGGCGGATCTCGATTCTCGAAGCGATCAAGTGTAGGCGGAGCATCAACCGTATGGAGAGTCGCTTAAACTCCTTTGTGATGCTCATTAGGGCTCGGCTTTGGCTTTACGTTCCCACCCCGATGATCTGTTTGTAAGGCTCTCCGATGGATGAAATAAATGCAAGTTTTTACTCATTTGCATTTCGCTTTCGCATTATTCGATCTTCCATATGCCGACAGATTGAAGGGGCTCTTCATTTTCCTCATTTCATCTTGGTCGTCATATCTTTTTTTTGCAAGATAACCCCTTTACTCGTGAATATGTAAATCTCACGCTACCGATGGTCAATTCAATTGGGCCGAGAGACTCCCCCATTTGAAACAATCTCTCAAAGAAAGATTAGTAGCGAGGAAACAAACGAATGCCCAAATGTGAACAACTCGTGAATCAGATTAATATTATAACTCGATTATGAAAACATCGAGTGAATCAAGTATAATATTTCTTTACGTAGTCGAACCGATCGAGTTGGTAAGGACATGACCATCCATCTCGGCCATAATCAAAGCACCACCAGGGAGCACCTTCTTTACTATATATGGACCACCATAGTTTGGAGCGAATTTCCCTTCCGGGAGTGGGACTATTGGCAATAATTTTCTCAAGACCAGGTCATTGATCCGAAAATATCGAGGCCGAACTTTTTTGTTGAATGAATTGGCAACCCTCTGCCGATAACAATGGCCATGACATATAACCTTAAGTCTCTTTTCATCGATCAAATTCAATTGGCTCGCCCTCTGCTAGATCCATTCAGCTTCCGTCAAGATAGCTTGAGACAAGATACGTAAGGAAGGAATTTCCACTTCAACCGGTAGAACAGCCTCCATTTCATATACAAGAGAATACGGGGTTGCCCCCGTAGATGTCCGGATCGAGGTCCGATACGCCATAAGTGCAAATGGCAACCTCTCATGCCAATCGCGATAATTTTCAGCCGTCTTCGCTAAGATTTTCTTGATGTTCTTATTGGCGGCTTCTACTGCTCCATTCATCCGAGGACGATATGGGGAAGAGTTCGGATGCTTGATCTTGAATTCCTTGAACAATTCGTCCATTAGCTTGTTGTTCAAGTTTGAGCCATTGTCGGTGATTATGGCTTCAGGTGAACCATATCGAGCGATGATATCTCGACGGATAAATTTCACGATATTTCATGCTGTGACCGCTAAATAAGATGCGGCTTCGATTCATTTAGAGAAATAGTCAATTGCTACCAAGATGAATCGATGCCCATTGGATGCTTTAGGATTGATATGGCCGATAACATCAATGCCCCACATAGAAAACGGCCATGGTTCGGATAACCGATGTAACTCGTTTGGAGGGACATTAATCTTGTTACCATGAATCTGACATTTGTGACAGCTTCGGACATGCTGAACCGGGTTGGAAGTCCCATCATACTTCTCGAAGTCGGGCATCTTGAACTTCTCCGGCACCGTGACCGAAGTTGTCCGTAGGGGGAACTAGAGCAGGAAGCGGCGGGCTGGCGGCGGATGATTGAAATTTGGCGGTGAAGGCGGCCATCATTTCTTTCATCTTTCGGGACATCATCCCTTCAAAGCGCTCAATCAAGGAGCCAAGTTTCTCGTCTAGGGCAGCACTAACGGCATCGTTAATGTCGGCCATCCTCTTTGCGATCGATCGAGTAATATGTGGAGGATCCGTGATAAATTACCTGTACACAGTAACAAACCCAAAATTAGTACAGGGAGCATAGAATAGCGAGCCGGCCCATGGCATCCCTCTAGACTCAAATGAACAAAGTGATTATGACCAAAGGATTGAAACATGTAATTTTCAGTTTGTCCGCTTTTACGAAAAAATTCGTATTAATTCGTACGTTGATCAAAACATGTCCAAATTTTACGAGCTTGTAGTTGAGAAGATGATGAACAACTTTTATGTTGGCCAATCGGACTAGAAATGCACGGATCAAATCAGTTTAATGTGTCTTTCCAAAAAAATCACGTTCAGAAAACTGTTATAACCGCATGTTGTTGAAAAAACGAAGGGCCATCTTAAATTATGAATTTAATTCTGAAATTTTGCAAGATATTAGTTGAAACATAGGTCTACAACTTTCGTGTTTGGCACTTACTCAAAGCTCGATCGTAGAATTTAGTAAAAATCGCACAACAGGAATAAGCCAAATCAAAATTGAGGACAACCGATGAAATTGTAAAAGCTACGGAAGCAAAGTGCGAAATTGGAAATAAGACAACGATACTCCTAAACCATGGACCAGCTCAAAATAAAAATGAGATAACATGGTACAAGAAATTACCTCTCATATGAAGAAAATGCCAATCACAAAGACATGCGCATGAATTGTGAGTTTAAATCTTATTCTATCTATCCAAAAGGCTTTTGCAAAGTGAAATGATGAACGAAACGACATGTCGCAGCCTCGCGCACAGTCATCATGACTAGTCGCAGCCTCGCGTACAATAGTCATGACTAGTCGGGTTCAATCACTTCGGCTTGGTTCGGTCGACAAGGGCAATTCTCATGCATCGTAGCCTCACGTGCATAAGAACGACCCTTGAGCCATTTTTTTGAAAACATTTTCGGGATCCAGATGGGATAACCTTTAGCGAAGCCTTACCGCCAAGGTTAGAGGACCATCTAAATACCATCTTAAAACTATTAGTGTGACCCGTGTTCGGTCACGGGTTGTGTGCGCAGTAGTGCAAAGACGATAAATCATGCACAACAATTAAAGGCAAACACCGCTTCAATGATTCAAAAGTTAAATCACAATTCCAATTCACCAAGCTCGCAAAACAAAGGGTTAGCCGATCACTCCTCCCCTTATAACTCCCAATCTGCAAAAACATTTAACACCTAAGAATGAGAATTCAACCAAAGTTTGCCAAATCAAGTGATTCCTTTTTCATGAAATTATCTGGCCTAAGTCCTCTTTGGGTCCCCAATGAGTCGCCAAGTCTGTCGCGACCTAAAAAAAATAGACGAGTTAATTTTCGGGCTAATGGATTATCAGGTTAATTAATTAACTAACCTAACTCGGACTCTCCCAAGTCCATACCAAATCGCAACTTAAAGTTCAAATAATTAACATGCAATGTGATTTGAATTTGGAGTCGCCACTAATCATTTTCGGTAGGTTGATTAGAAACCTAAATAAAATAGCGGGAGAAAACTATCTTATTTCCGCGAACCGTAGATTTTGAATTCGGGATTTGGTTACGCGATTTCTCTAACGCCCTTTCGGTACCATTTTCATGAAAAATATTTGATTTGGCAATTTTGATGGATTTTACTTGAAATTCAAAGATGCAATTTTTTGGTTTTTTCTTCTTTTTTATGGGGATGTAAAACATTGAACTTTGTACAATATACACCATGGGTGATTTAGAAAGAAAGAAAACGCAGCCAATCACGAGTATTTACAAAAATAAATTAACATGTAATAATGCTAAAATTTGGAACACGTGACATGTCTAAAATAAACAGACAAATGTTCAAACCAAACGATTACATTTTTGTAGATCGAGATGGAAATGATTACCTTCTATTACACAAAATCTTACTCACATACACGTTATAGTTCCCTTCAAGATCTCGGAGTTGGAAGAACGCGGCTGTCGTCGAAAATGGCAAGCAATGGCGTTGTTGGGTGGCGAGAGGCGAAATATGTGTCGGGACTCGTCGAAGATGATGCTCGACTAAAACTCTTTTTTTCACTCTCGAATTTTCTCTTCCGATTTTTCTCAAGAACTCTCTTTTTCCTCTCTAAAAATTCCTCTCAAAAACTCTCTCAAAACTCTCTCAATTCTCTTCCACTCTTCCTAAAAAAACTCTCTCAATTCTCTTCTACTTTCTCTCAATTCTCTTCCACTTCCCCCTTCTAAAACTCTTCTCAAGAGCTCTCTCTTTTATAGGCAAAGTTCTTCATCCTTCATTCTTCACCTTCATTTCTTCACCTTCCATCTTCATCTTCTCTTCTTCATCTTCATTTCTTCACCTTCCATTTTCATCTTCCCTTCTTCATCTTCATTTCTTCACCTTCCATTTTCATCTTCCCTTCATTATCTTCCCTTCATCATCTTCCCTTCTTCATCTTCTTTTCATTATCTTCCCTTCATCATCTTCCCTTCTTCATCTTCTTTTGGTATTTGCAATACAGGTCCCCGAAGTTCCAAGTATTTGCAATACAGTCCCCCGAAATTTTAAGTATTTGCACTACAGTCCTTGAAGTTTCAAATCTTCTCGGTGTATTTTTCCATCCCGTGCCTAGTCTAGACGCATGCTAAATTAAGTGTTCTGCTTGCCCGATTATATGCCAATGCAATGTACGCTAAAAATAAATATGTGAGATGATTTTTTATAATTTTTATGCAAAAAATAGATTAATCAAAATTTAGGCGTCAACAATATGTAGGAGCCCTCAAATCTTTTCGCTTTCTCTATGAACGAGGCGCTTATTTCCTTCCTCGCATCTTTTCGGTTCCCCCTACGAACGAGGCAGTTATTTCCCTCCTCAAATCTTTTCACTTCCTCCCGAGGCGCTTATTTCCTCGAATCTTTTTGCTTTCTCTAATAACGAGGCAGCTATTTTTTTCTCAAATCTTTTTGCATCTATCTATGTGAAGGCTTTTAATGCTTTTCCTTTCGGCGTTCACCAAATCGACAAAGAATTCACGCATTTAAGCATGAAGATATTTGCGGATAGTACTTGTTTCTTTGCCCCTTGATTAACTCTAGGCGTAAAAGGAAGAATGTCTCACATGGGGACTTTGTAACAAACAGTACATTCATTCACGCATGTCTCTACTTCTCTTGAGAATTCATAAGGGCTAGCTAGTAATGCTCAAAAGAGTGATATTTTGAAAGCCCATAATAAAAACTCAAGCTTCATGTAGGCTACGGATTCGGAGTTTCATCGTTGTTGAATTGGCCGATCGTGACATCGTGGAAACTCCAATTGTAGTGATGCATGTCACTTCCCTCGAAGGGCATCGGTTCCGCCTCCGCAAGGCCGACTTTCCCGGGATGTATCCCCAACGAAATCCGATTGTGCGAGAACTTGCTCGGGAGGATGAATCGATAAATGAGCATTTTCAATGCTCGGATGTGGCTCATCAAGGAACATGCCACCAAAGGTGATGGGGTTGCTTGCAGACATGGCAAATAGCGATGTTAAGAGCATCCCTATACCTCTTGATCTCTCGCTCGAAGCTCTTCATTTTCTTCCTTTAGAGACGCAAGTTCATGACTTTCACTTCGAACCTTCACTCGGGCCCGCTTGTTTTGAAACCAAAACCTGACCTTCAAGGGCTCCATTCCTAGCTTCCGGCTCAACTCATTTTTTCGTTTCCCGTTCACGTAAGGGCACTCCTTAAAGGCAGCTTCGAGCTCTTTGATTTGATGTTTTCTTTTCCGGGGTTGACTACGGCTGCCGCTGCTATTGTTAGTGCTGTTATCGAGATCTTGAACTTCACCGCCAAGGGAGTTGGGTTTTACGGCTTTTGCGCTGGATCCGGCCTCGAAATTCAGCAGTTCATTCTCGGGGATGTCTAGGTTGGTTGCCTCCAGTAAGTGCTGGTAGCCTCCAAACATGTTGGATTGAAATACTTCTTACTGCCTTTTGTTCACTCTACTCTCCGCTGTATGCTTACTCTCTCCAAATTCTTCCGAGTAAACATGCATGTTCCAGAGCCTCCCTTTAACGTGGATGAAAACCACTAAGCCAAGGCTTCTCCCAAGATTTCGTGTTTCCCGCTCTGTCTTCTTCATTTCCTTCTAACATGGTGGGACCCTCAAATCTTTTCTCAAGATGCTTGTCCCTCTTTTAATATGGCGGAACCTTTAAGTCGTTTCGCAACTTTTTCGAATTCGTGAGCCTCGAGATGGTAGATCCAGTGATTCACGGACGAAACGTCCGTAGTTTCACCCGTGATAATTAACTCGGCCCCCAAAATAATTATTGCTATGACTTTTCCTCGCCCTTTAAATTAGGATTTAACGCCGAGACGATTATCGCTTTCATATCTTCATCTCCAACCTTCTAAGCACTCTTTCGCATCCATTCTTTTTCGCTTGCTTCAACAACAATGGCCTCCCTCCCCGCACACGTCTTCTCGGCCGAGGTTTTGGCCAAATGGGAGAAACTTTATAATCTCCTAGGCCAGGGCTACTCTTATATAGCCAACCATCCGGAGGTCGAAACTGAAATTGTCTTATGTTTAGGGATATGGACATTACTTCTATTCAAGGTACCAAGTTAGAAGAGGAATATAGGATCTTCCCTACCCTCTTCACTAACTTCCCGGAGGCTTACAATCACGCTCATCAAGATGTTACTTTGGCCTATCTTGTGAGGGCACGCTATCGGGATCGGACAGATAACTTGGTGTTGGCCGGTCTTGTAGCCGACAATTATAAGAAGGCCCTTGACTACGGTAATGATCAAGTCTCCTTGCTGGTTCGTGAGAGGAGAAACTTGGTGGAACGTTTGGCCATGTCTCGTACCATCTTTGAGCGTGATCCGCTCAATATTGTTTTGAAATTCCAATGCACATGGCTGGAAGAAAGGATGGACGATCCGACCCCCGGATATAGCCCGCGGAAGAATGCCGATCCATGACTTGGAATCATGGCCGAGTATCACGAGGACAAGGTAGCCGAGCTTAAAGAGAAATGTGAGCTCCTCCTCTTTAAGCCGGCGGATCTTGATTCTCGAAGCGATCAACGTAGGCGGAGCATCAATTGTATGGAGGACCGCTTAAGCTCCTTTGTGATGCTCATTAGGGCTCGGTTGGCTTTACGTTCCCACCCCGATGATCTATTTGTAAGGCTTTCGATGGATGAAACGAATGCAAGTTTTTACCGATTTCATCTTGGTCATCATATTTTTTCGCAAGATAACCCCTTTTACTCGTGAATATGTAAATCTCACGCTACCGATGGCCGATTCAATTGGGCCGAGAGAGACCCCCCATTCGAAACGATCTCTCAAAGAAAATTGGTAGCGATGAAACAAACGAATGCCCAAATGTGAACAACTTGTGAATCGTATAAATATTATAACTCGATTATGAAAACATCAGAGTAAATCAAGTATAATATTTCTTTACGCAGTCAGAATTCACCGGGTTGGTAAATACACGACCATCCATCTCGGCCAGAATCAAAGCACCACCAGGGAGCACCTTCTTTACTATATATGGACCACCATAGTTTGGAGCAAACTTCCCTTCCGGGGAGTGGGACTATTGGCAACAATTTTCGCAAGACCAGGTCATTGATCCGAAAATATCGAGGCCGAACTTTTTTGTTGAATGATTTAGCAACCCTCTGCTGATAACACCGGCCATGACATACAGCCTTAAGTCTCTTTTCGTCGATTAGATTCAATTGGGCCGTCCTCTGCTGGATCCATTCGGCTTCAGTCAACTTAGCTTGAGACAATATACGTAACGAAGGAATTTCCACTTCAATTGGTAGAACAGCCTCCATTCCATATACTAGAGAATACGGGGTTGCTCCCGTAGATGTCCGGATCGAGGTCCGATATGCCATAAGCGCAAATGGCAACTTCTCATGCCAATCGCGATAATTTTCAGCCGTCTTTGCTAAGATTTTCTTAATATTCTTATTGGCGGCTTCTACCGCTCCATTCATCCGAGGACGATATGGGGAAGAGTTCGGATGCTTGATCTTGAATTCCTTGAACAATTCGTCCATTAGCTTGTTGTTCAAGTTTGAGCCATTGTCAGTGATTATGGCTTCAGGTGAACCATATCGAGCGATGATATCTCGACGGATAAATTTCACGATATTTCGTGGCCGGACCGCTAAATAGGATGCGGCTTCGATCCATTTAGAGAAATAGTCAATTGCTACCAAGATGAATCGATGCCCATTGGATGCTTTAGGATTGATAGGGCCAATAACATCAATGCCCCACATAGAAAACGGCCATGGTTCAGATAACCGATGCAACTCATTCGGAGGGACATTAATCTTGTCACCATGAATCTGACATTTGTGACAACTCCGGACATGCTGAATACAATCTCTTTCGAGCGTGAGCCAATAATAACCCAACCTCATGACCTTCTTAGCTAACATGTGGCCATTCATGTGTGGACCACGGATCCCTTCATGCACTTCCATCATCAGACGAACCGCTTTGGTTGAATCAACGCATCTTAGCAGGACAAAATCGAATGATCGCTTGTATAAATTTTCTCCGTTTAAGAAGAACTTTGAAGCCATCTTCCTTATGTACTTTTGGTCAGATACGGTACTTTCTTCAGGGAACCGTCGCTTCCGAATATAAGTTTTGATGTCATGGTACCACGGCTTACTATCAAGTTCATCGATCACGGCCATACAATATGCCGGCTTTTTTAATACCTCGATTTTCAGTGGGTCAACCTCAAGTCCATTGGCGATTTGTAACATTGAAGACAAGGTAGCCAATGCATCAGCGAATCGATTATGAGTCCCGGATGGATACTCAAATGAGATATCCTCAAATTCATCCACCAGCTTATCCAGATACTCATGGTAGGGTAGCAATTTAGCATCTCTCGTCTTCCACTTTCCAACAATCGAAGGATAATCGAGCGGAATCTCCGAACACCTTGAGTCGGGCTATCCCCATTTCAATCGCAGCCTGCGCACCGAGGATGCATGCCTCATATTCCGCTATATTATTTGTGCAAGGGAATACCAATTTTGCGGCCACAGGATAATGCCGACCACTTGGAGATATCAGAACCGCGCCCGTGCCCGATCCCGATAAATTGACAGCTCCGTCAAAATACATAGTCCAGATGTAATCTTCCACCGACATGATCCGATCCTCGAAATAATAGGCATCATCATCTCGCCCGGATTTTCAGCTAGGACATCCGCTATAGCCCGTCCCTTGATTGACTTTTGGGACAAATATTGAACATCAAATTCGGAGATGAGGATCCGCCATTTGGCAAGTCTACCAATCAAGGCGGGTTGATTAAGCAAGTATTTGATAGGATCGCACTCTGTCACCAGAAGTACCTGGTAATGCAAGGTATATTGCCGAAGCCTTGTGCAAGCACCTGCACTAACGCCGCACATGTTTTCTCCGCTTCGTGTACTTCATTTCAAGAAGCGGTGAATTTCTTGCTCAAATAATAAATGGCTCGTTCTTTTCCATCCTCCTCGCCTCTCTTGTGCTAACATAGCACCCAAAGACTCACTAAGGATTGTGAGGTAGAGGATTAAAGGTTGCCCGGTGTTGGAGGAATAAGCACGGGTGGACTCATGAGATGCTCGTCAGCTTCCCAAAAGCTTCTTCACATTCGCTATCCCATTGGATTAGCGCATTCTTCTTTAACAGCTTGAGGAATGGCTTAGCGGTTTCGATAACCGAGAGATGAATCGAGCAATATAGTTTAGCCTCGCCCATCGACTTCGAACTTCTTTAACCGTCGTCGGCGGCTTAAGCTCACGAATAGCCTTGACTTTAGAAGGGTCGACTTCAATACCCTTATTGCTTACCACGAATCCGAGCAGCCTTGCCCGAGCTGGTCCCAAAGACACACTTGGCGGGGTTGAGGCGTAACTTGTACTTTCGGAGTCTATCGAACAATTTCTTGAGCGTTTCGACATGATCTTCTCCATGCCTTGTTTTTGCTATCATGTCATCAACGTAAACCTCAATCTCATTATGCATCATGTCGTGGAAAAGGGCAACCATGGCTCGTTGGTAAGTAGCTCCAGCATTTCGAGACCGAACGGCATCACCCGGTAATGAAACATTCCCCATGGTGTGGTGAAAGTGGTTTTCAACTTGTCATTGACATTCATCGAACTGATTGTACCCGGAGAAACCATCCATGAATGAAAACAATTCAAATCCCGCAAGATCATCAACAAGTACGTCGATATGCGGGAGGGGAAAATCATCTTTAGGATCGGCCTTATTCAAATCTCGATAATCGACACGCACCCGAATACGCCCATCCTTCTTCATGACTCGGGACTATATTGGCAACCCAATCGAATATTCTGTAGTCTCAAGGAATCCGACGTCAAGCGCCTTCATGACCTCCTCTTTGATCTTCCGGACCAATTCTGTCCGGCCCTCCTTGACTTTTGCACCACCGGCTTAGCCGAAGGATCTATCGGCAAACAATGTTCGACAATGGAACGGTCAAGACCGGGCATATCCGCATAGGACCAGGCGAAAATATCCCGGTAATCCTTCAGGAGCTTAGTCAAGCGCTCGCTCATCTCTTTGGAAAGGTTTGCCCCGATCTTAACTTCTTTAGGGTTTTCCGCATCGCCTAGGTTGACCGAGACAGCTTTGTTCACCGGCCAAGGGCTTGATCTCCTCATGTCGTTCGAAATCCCGACGAATTTCCTCATAACTGGACCGCACTCATCTAGGTCGTATACTTCGAATCCACTAGATTTCCCTCCTCATGTATCCCCCCGAAACATAAAGTAACAAAATCGAAAAACAAACAAGGTTTAATTGCGGTGTTTTTTTTTTTTTTTTTTTTAAGAACTTTATTTATTTATTTTTTGTTATTATTTTTTTTTCAAAACCGTGGGACATGAATTCTTGAAGAAGCCCAACCCTCGCTCTTACCATGATGACAAACTTGTTGGTCGTTGGTTATCGTCATCGGGTTGGTTTGGGATACTTCAACAAGATTCGAAAAATAGTGCAATTTTATTGATATGAAATTACATCTTCTAGGAAAAAATTCAAGAGTGCAAATACGTAATAGAAATCCCAATGTGACCCAAAACCTAAAGGAAACGTAAAAGGTCCCACGCAGGGGATTGCATAAACATAAAGATGTTACTCGAATCTAAACCCTCCAAAGGGATCATCACATATGGCATTGACGAATGATTTGGAAGGTTTAGGTGCTGGGTAAGGTTCCTCTTCATGCGCTCCGTCTTCGATATAGCAAGCAATGGTTACATCGTCAAAACAACCAACTATATCGAAGACTCCTTCATCTTCTTCGGACCCTATGGGTTCAACTCGAATACCTCGATCCTTCGGTGTGTTGGGGAACACAATCCCCAAGTCTTCTTCGAATTGGGTCAAATTATCGTAACCTCCAACCACTCCAACTGATCGGAAAGTGGTATATAGAGGTGGGGGTAAAGGATCGCATGCCTCGCTACCGCGACCCATTACGCCTCTTTTATGTCCACGTCCTCGACATCCCGCATCGGGCTGTATGAGATTGGCCTTTGGGTTCAATTGGGGTGCGAATCCCTTGGCCATGTCGACCTAAACCCATACCGGGTTTGAAGTCATTGCCAACCATTATCTTAGCCACCATAAGAGAAGTGGCTGATATTTCGAACCGGCAAAGGACTTTCTCGGTGATGCATGGATAGTGTGTACTATCTCAAAAGCGTGGTAGGAATCTTCTTCAACATGAGTCGGCTCGATGTAAGGGATGGCCGTCTCATTGAAAATCTGGTGATCTTCCTCCCCATGGACAAATACCAACTTCCGTCGACCACGAACTTAATTTTCCGATGAAGGCTTGATGGGACAGCCTCCGGCATTATGAATCCAAGGTCGGCCTAAGAGAAGGTTAAAGGCCGAAGGAATATCTAATACCTGGAAGAGAATGTCAAACAAAGAAGGCCCGATCTGAATCTCCAAGTTGATCCGCCCCAAAGACATCTTTCTTTACGCCATCGAATGAGCGGACGGAAGTCTTGGCCGTCCGCAACCTGGCCGGTCGATTCCAAGACGATTCAATGTGGCTAATGGGCAAATATTTAGTGCCGACCCGTTGTCAATAAGTACCCGAGCTACGTGAGTTTGCTTATGTTTGATCGTTATGTGCAAAGCTTTGTTATGACCTCGCCCTTCAAGAGGAATCTCATCGTCGCCGAATGCAACCCGATCCTTTAGAAGGATCGTCCCCACAAAGTTCTCTAGTTTGTCATGTTCAACATTCTCGGGTACGTGAATTTCGCCGAGTACCTTCATCAAGGACTCCCGATGCTTCTCGGATGACTCGTAGAAGTTCGAGTAGGGATACCTGAGCCCGGTGACTTCCGCAATCGGGTCGACAACGCCGTACTCACTCGCCTTGATTACAGCCAAGAATTCCTTAGCATCTTTCTCGGTGACTTGTTTAGTCGGTTGGTCATCACTATAAGCGCGTCCCGATCTTGTTATCGTGGCAAGATCGTAGGACCAAGGAACCGCCTTGTCATTAGCGTACGGAAAAGGCCGAGGCGAGGCAATGACTATTCCAAGTTCGTCATCCGCTACATCTTCCAAGGCGGGCATGTCTCGCTACCTCCGGGTCATTTTTGATCAAGTTAGTCATATCAAGATCTTCCACCTCGAGACTCTTGAAAAGTCCCGGTTGGGTCAAAGCTGCAAGCTCCCGATCCCAGGCCAATGACAATCCGGGATATAGTGGCCACCGTCCCGGCTTTGACTTGCCCGCACTATGAATCCATTCTTCATGAGAGCGGAGACCTTTTCCTTCAATCGATCGAGTGATATCGGTTCACCGACCTCATAATATCCCGCCCGATCGAGCATTGAGAACATCGGCTACTTCAACTTTAACAAAGACCAACCCGTCTAATCCCCGCCCGAATATAGCATTAACTTTACTTGAATGATCCGGCAAAGGATTATTCTGGACATTCGGCGGTTTGTTGCCTTGAAACGAGAATGCCTTAGAATCAAGAAGATCTTGAATCCGATGCTTCAACACGAAACAGCTGTCGGTGTCATGTCCAGGCTCCCCGCAGTGGTAATCACATTTCTTTGATGGATCATATCTTGGCGAGCTCGTGTTACCGGATCGTAGAGGCTCGTAAGTCGCAAACCTCTCTTACGTAGAACCGCGAGTACCCGTGACGGGGTTCCCGGTAGAGGAGTAAACCGCCGAGGGGGCCGTTGATTCCCTCTTTGTCGTTGCACGCCGAAATTAGCCTGCTGCTGATTAGGAATCTGCACAACCGGCGCCCTGGGTCATGGGTTTCTCGGGCTGTAGGTCATGTTAACCTCGTGGAGCCGGTTCCTTATCTTTCCTTACCGCAAACCTCTTAGTCATCGTGGTGACATCATCGTACCAACCTTTCTTCATACCGTTTTCAATTTCTTCAGCCATTGCGATGAGATGGCTGAATGATGTAGCAACGGATCCCGCATTCGGGTTTTCATAATTCGCGCAGTGGGAAACAAACAACTTCATGAGCTCCCTTTCCGGAGGGATCGGTTTCACTGAGATGCCACGTTCCTCCACCCGGTGGCATACCGCTTGATTGTTTCTCCTTTCTTCATCTCAAGTCGTTCAAGATCTTCTCCCGGTGGTGAGTACGTCCAAGTTAAAGCTAAAATGTTTGATGAAAGCATTAGCTGCCTTCTCCCAATCATCCATCCGATAGATCTCGTAGTCCGTATACCACCTCATGGCAGCTTCTTTTAAACTAGCCTGGAAAGTCCTGGACCATTAGGGGGCCATTGGTCGCATGCTTGTTCATTCTTGCCTGGTACATCCGAACGTCTTGAACCGGGTTGGAAGTTCCATCATACTTCTCAAAGTCGGGCATCTTGAACTTCTCCCGCACCGTGACCTTTGAAAAGACAGACAAGTCAACTGGGGTATGTTGTGAGTCCCCTCAACCTCTCGGATCCTCTGTTCCATTTGGGCCAACCGCTGGCCGTATCACCATTCAACCCGGGGCCACAGGGCTGGCTTGGGGGATTGGGACTACGGGCGGCGTGCTCGTGCTCGCGCTCACGCTTGTGAAGATCACATCTTCTAGCGGCATTGTCTCGATAGGGAGCAGCTTCCGGTGGCTTTACCGGAGTTGTCCATAGGAGGAAATGGAGCAGGAATGGTTAGCGGTGGGCTGGTGGTGGATGATTGAAGTTTGGCGGCGAAGGCAGCCATCATTTCTTCCATCTTTCGGGACATCATCCCTTCGAAGCGCTCGGTCAAGGAGCCAAGTTTCTCGTCTAGGGCAGCACCGACGGTGGCGTTGATGTCGGCCATCTTCCTCGCGACCGATCGAGTAATATGTGGAGGATCCGTGATAAATTACCCGTACGTAGTAATAAACGCAAAATGAGTACAGAGAGCAAGAATATCGAGCCGGTCCATGGCATCCTTCTAGACTCAAATGAACAAAGTGATTATAACCAAAGGATTGAAACATGTAATTTTCAGTTTGTCCGCTTTTACGAAAAAATCCGTATCAATTTGCGCGTTGATCAAAACATGTCCAAATTTTACGAGCTTATAGTTGAGAAGATGATGAACAACTTTTATGTTGGCTAATCGGATTAGAAATGCACGGATCAAAGCAGTTTAATGTGTCTTTCCAAAAAATCACGTTCAGAAAACTATTATAACCGCATGTTGTTGAAAAAACGAAGGGCCATATTAAATTATGAATTTAATTCTGAAATTTTGTAAGACATTAGTTCAAACATAGGTCTACAACTTTCGTGTTTGGCACTTACTCAAAACTCGATCATAGAATTTAGTAAAAATCGTACAACAGGAACAAGCCAAATCAGAATTGAGGACAACCGATGAAATTGTAAAAACTACATAAGCAAAGTGTGAAATTGGAAATAAGACGATGAGATTCCTAAACAATCAACCTATGAAAGTAAATACATGACTCAATTTAAGCAAACCAAGAAATCAAACGGTTTTTCTTTTTTTAGAGGCCACGTGATCTATAGACGAATGGGCCTTCAAGGCGCGCCGCAATCGTGCATTCTCCTTTGCCAAAGCATCTGCCTTTTCTTGGGCCTTCATCGCCTTCTCTTCGCTGGCTTTGAGTTGAGCTTGACGGGTATGCTGCATTGTCACGATCGGGATCTTCGGGAGTATCTCAAAAGGGGATGGCATGAAACTCGAATATACCGAGTTGTGGCAAAGTGACTCCTCATTTTTCCGGTGAGCTCCTCTATGGGCCAAATCAGCTTCCGATTAGAACACTCCCGCCAAGCCTCGTAATGACGTCTCGCCCGCTCCGTAGTTCTCGTCCTTCTCAAATTGAACTTGGAATTCGTTGGGCCCAAGTGAAGGCGGGATATCCCGCAGAACCCGAAATTGTCGTGTAACCCGAAGAGGCCGATAGCTGGTTGCTCCATAAATGCCCATCAAAGGCACGGGTTTCGGTCGCCATGGCACAATCGAGCTTCTACCACTCGGAACCATACAGCTTGCCAAAGGAAAATCTTAGGATTTGGATTCTCGAATAAATGGACCCACTGCGTATAGTGCAAGTTTTTAGTTCGATCCCGTATTTGTTTAAATCTTAAAATAGGGTTGTTAGTCATACCCATTTCAAATACAATCATGTTTTCCCGAATTGAGAAAGGTGTGAGAAAAACCAGATTTGTAAAAGCTCAATTGGGGCTCGAAAAGTCTTATCTTTTTCTTTCTTGTTTTCTTTTTGGAATGAGCGAAACATGTTAGTGAAATGAAAGTTTCAGCAAGGATGGTGTTTACAAAATTGACCCCACCACAAACTTGTTTTACCGTCCATGCTATCACGGGATCTATAGCGTTCGACGGAATGGAAAAATGATAAGTCCAAAAAAGGTTAAGATAAAAATCTTAGATCTCATGAGGTCGGAGTTATTTTCAAAACATTCAATGAGGAAAGATAATGGGCATGCCCGGCAGCTTACCCTTGAGCACTTTTTCAATTTCTTTTTAGTCGAACCCAAAAATTCAGCAAGCACTACCACCGGATCTACCCGAATAGGTGGTTCAACCACATCCAACTCAATTGATTTTCCGATGGCACATCTGTATTCTTCCAGAGTGGGTGTGAGCTCAAACTTACCTCCAAACACAAACGTGGTCGTCTCGGGGCACCAAAAATGAGCAAGTGCTTGCATGATCCCGCTTTGAACATCAATCTCAAGAATTGGCAACATGAACCCGATACGCTTGAGCACGTATCGCTGGCCATCCGGTTTCAACTTACCCCATAGCTTCTTGAGCTTTAGCTTTGGAGTAGGCACGAAACGGATATCGTTGCGACCCATTCGTATATAGATCACGTGCCAATTAAATCAACCTAAACCATGGACCAGCCCAAAACAAAAATGAGATAACAGGGCATAAGAGACAAGAAATTACCGCTCGTAGGAAAAAAATGTCAATCACAAAGACATGCACATGAAGTGTGGATTCAGATTTTAGTTCTTTTAGCAAAATGAAATGAAAGACAGAACGACATGTCGCAGCTCGCGTACGTTCATCATGACTAGTTGCTGCCTTGCATACATAGTCACGACTAGTCGGGTCCAATCATCTCGGCTTGGTTCGGTCGACAAGAGCAACTCTCATGCATCATAGCCTTACGTGCATGAGAATAACTCTTGAGCCATTTTTTGAAGAATTCGGGATCCAAGCGGGATAACCTTTAGCGAAGCCTTACCGCCAAGGTTAAAGAACCACATAAATACCATCCTCGAAACTATCGGGTGACCCGGGTTCGGTCACAAGTCAAGGTGGTGTAGTGCAATTATATAGAGGCATGCACGACATTTTAAAAGCAATCAGCACTCCGATAGTTCAAAAATTAAAATTCTCATCACCAAGCCTCGCAAAACGAGGTTAGCCACGGACTCCTCCCCTTATAACTCCCTTTCCCGCAAAACCATTTAACACCTAAGGATTAAAATTCAAAAAAGATTGCCGATCAAGTGATTTTATTTTTCATGAAATTATTCTGGCCTAAGTCCTCTTTAGTCCCCAAATGAGTCGCTAAGTCATCACGACCTAAAAAATAAACAAGTTAATTTTCGGGCTAATGGATTATCAGGTTAATTAATTAACTAACCTAACTCGGATTCTCCCAAGTCCGTACCAAATCGCAACTTAAGGTTCAAATAATTAACATGCAACGTGTTTTGAATTTGGAGTCGCCACTAATCATTTTCGGTAGGTTGATTAGAAACCTAAATAAAATAGCGGGAGAAAACTATCTTATTTCCGCGAACCGTAGATTTTGAATTCGGGGATTTGGTTACGCTAGATTACTCTAACGCCCTTTCGGTACCATTTTCATGAAAAATATTTGATTTGGCAATTTTGATGGATTTTACTTGAAATTCAAAGATGCAATTTTTTTGGTTTTTTTCTTCTTTTTTATGGGGATGTAAAACATTGAACTTTGTACGATATACACCATGGATGATTTAGAAAGAAAGAAAACGCAGCCAATCACGAGTATTTACAAAAATAAATTAACATGTAATAATGCTAAATTTTGGGACACGTGACATGTCTAAAATAAACAAACAAATGTTCACACCAAACGATTACATTTTTGTAGATCGAGATGGAAAGGGTTACCTTCTATTCCACAAAATCTTACTCACGTACACGTTATGGCTTCCTTCAAGATCTCGGAGTTGGAAGAACGTGGCTATCGTCGAAAAAAGGCAAGCAAGTGGCGTTGTTGGATGGCGAGAGGCGAAGTACGTGCCGGGACTCGTCGAAGATGATGCTCGACTAAAACTCTTTTCTTCACTCTCAAATTTTCTCTTACGATTTTTCTCAAGAACTCTCTTTTTTCCTCTCTAAAGAATTTCTCTCACAAATTCTCTCAATTCTCTTCCACTCTAAAACTCTCTCAATTCTCTTTCACTCTAAAACTCTCTCAATTCTCTTTCACTCCCTCCTTCAATTCTCAAGAACTCTTCCCCCTTTTATAGCCAAATTTCTCCATCATCTTCCCTTCTTCATCTTCTCTTCATCATCTTCTCTTCATCACCTTCCCTTCATCATATTCATCTTCTCTTCTTCATCTTCCCTTCACCATCTTCCTTTCATTATCTTCTCTTCTTTATCTTCTCTTCATCACCTTCCCTTCATCATCTTCCCTTCATCATCTTCCCTTCTTCATCTTCTCTTGGTATTTGCAATGCAGTCCCCGAAGTTTCAAGTATTTGCAATACGATCCCTGAAGTTTTAAGTATTTGCAATACAGTCCCTGAAGTTTCAAATCTTCTCGGTATATTTTTCCATCCCGTGCCTAGTCTAGACGCATGCTAAATTAAGTGTTCCGCTTGCCCAATTATATGCCAATGCAATGTACGCTAAAAATAAATATATGAGATGATTTTTTATAATTTTTATGCAAAAAATAGATTAGTCAAAATTTAGGCGTCAACATCCCGACACATATTTCGCCCCTCGCAACCCAACAACGTCATTGCTTGCCATTTTCGACGACAGCCGCGTTCTTCCAGCTCCGAGATCTTGAAGGGAACTATAACGTGTATGTGAGTAAGATTTTGTGTAATAGAAGGTAATCATTTCCATCTCGATCTACAAAAATGTAATCGTTTGGTTTGAACATTTGTTTGTTTATTTTAGACATGCCACGTGTTCCAAATTTTAGCATTATTACGTGTTAATTTATTTCTGTAAATACTCGTGCTTGGCTGCGTTTTCTTTCTTTCTAAATCATCCATGGTGTATATCGCACAAAGTTCAATATTTTACATCCCCATAAAAAAGAAGAAAAAACCAAAAAAATTGCATCTTTGAATTTCAAGTAAAATCCATCAAAATTGCCAAATCAAATATTTTTCATGAAAATGGTACCGAAAGGGCGTTAGAGAAATCTGACGTAACCAAATCCCCGAATTCAAAATCTCCGGTTCGCAGAAATAAAATAGTTCTCCCGCTATTTTATTTAGGTTTCTAATCAACCTACCGAAAATGATTAGTGGCGGCTCCAAAAATGAAAAAATCTTTTGCAAGAAAATCACATGAACCATAAGTTGCGATTTGGTAGAGCTTGGGAGAGCTCGAACTAGGTTAATTAATCTAATTAATTAATCCGGTAATCCATTAGCCCGAAAATTAACCCGTTTATTTTTTTTAAGGTCGCGACATTCTTGACCGCGATGATCGTTCCATCTATCAACATTCCCTTGTAAACAGTTCCTTGACCACCCCGCCCCAGTATTCGGTTCTCGTTAAAATGGTCTGTGGCGGCGTCCAATTCCATTGAGGTGAATAGCTTGCCTTTCTCTAGGTGATTGTCTTCGATAGAAGAGAGGCGTTGTTGCAACAGAAGTCCGCCATTACGCTTGAAGAAGTCTTGCCTGAGCTTTGCCTCACGCCTTCTCTTGATGAATTTGTACAACCACCAGAAAAGGAAAAACAATAGTATGTCTCCGACACCCGTGCCCATACCTGTGTAAGAAAAACGTCGATCGTGATTGCTTTAGGACCTAGTAAATTATATTCCGAGTTTTTATTCACTCCTGGACTTACGTAACTAATTTCACCTTCATCTTCAACAAGTTAGCTCCCAGCAAATTGAACGAGTGCCTCTTGCTTTGAAGAGAAAGAAAGAAAAAACAAAAGGGAGGATTCACTCGGCAAAATAATTCGAAAGACCCTCGAAAAATATGCGTCATTTATGGGTGAGAAACGAAAGATACAATCAGACCGTTACATGCACAGACTAGAAGCACATAATTATGTCAAAGGCATTGGTTTTTTTTTCTTGTCAGAAAGTTCAAAGCATTGTTGAATGCACGGATTATGAAAGCACAAGTAAATTCAGCAGTTGAGGGAATATTTTCCGCCTTCATGCAAATGAAATTGTTGTATATATAGACAGCCACATTCCGTGATCAGGGAAAAAAAGAGACCAAGCAGTGATGTACATACCTATCATGGCCATGATCTTGTTGTCAACGCAGTCGTATGACCCCGGTCGATTCACGCACTTCCCCCGGCAGTTGAGGTTTGGATCTTCTTCGCATTCGTTGATATCTGATCGATGTTACATGATGTATCGGATCAAAGAAAGAATAAGGAAAAAAAAAAAGGCAGTTTCAATATATATTATATTAGACTAAACATTCCGGAGTCAAATTGTCTCTCAGATTCTCCTGTATTACCAATTCGCGAACATCTATCAACGTATTCGAACAATTTGATTATTTGAGCTATGTTCGGGGGCTTTTTGTTGGTTTCGAGCTCGCATGCCGTCCTACCTGGCTTTGGATGAAGATGAAGTCTAGAAAGCAAAATAAAAGGGGACGCTCTAATCTTTACCTTGGCATCCCTGGGGAAGAAAATAATTCCCCCTGTAGCCTTCATTGCATGAACAATACGTTAGGCTAGGAACCCCGGGCGTTGAGTACGTGCGGCAGGAGGCCGAGCTGTCATTGCCGCGCCTATTTTTTTGGTTGCTCAGCAGCTCATCCTCATAGTCGGTGATTGCCCATTCAAGCACCACCGGAACGTCCGACGGCAAATGGTGTAAATCAGCTTCATACCACCATGTTCTGTCCACCAAGAAGGCGTACCTGCATCCAGCATCTTCCGGCGCTATGGCTTCGCCAGAGAGAGTTTTGAATTCCACGCTGTATTCGCTGATTTCATCCGGGATTGAAGTCATACAGCAACCAATACCTCTAGAGCATTGGTTGAATCCGAGAGTCCCGTTTATGCCGCAGGAGGACTTGCATCCTACAACCGCCCAAGGAGTGTTGATGCCGGCCATCAAGGCCAGGCTGTCACAACCTCCGGCGACAAAATAATTTTGACTTTGGGAGTACCTGAAGACACTGTTACTCGCCCTCAAGTCCACCGGGGCGGCGTTTTGCTGGTTAGTCGTACAATTAAGTTGCGAGTACGATATGGGTTGGCTGACCTTAATGAGGCCGGGGGAATTCGAACTATTCGGTAGCGAGATATCTAACACCGCCACGCTCAAATTCTTAAGTACCGGAGCATGCGTTCGCTGGCAATCGATCTCGTATCTAGGATCCAAGAAGCAGCCGGGTCCAATTCCAAAAGGATACGGAATGTCTGTCAAATTGCCACATGTGTCCGGACAGCCAGGCCAGGCGGAACTCTGAGGAGGTGATTCTGCTGCACCAGCTGACCTATTCACTGCGAAAAGAAGCACAAGCATAACGAAGGCCATCTCAAGTGCCGGTTTCGGAGTCGCCAGGATCATCTTCTCCCGATTCATCCTCGGCGGTCCGCTCCTACGTTTTGCCACTGTGAGAAAAGAATAAACGGCTGTTGAATTGCCAAACACCTCTCCATGAAAACAATAGACTAATGCAAAGAGAGCAGGAAAAACCATGACTATGGTGGACTGTAAGAAGCCAAACTTTCCTTCCCTTCTTCAACATTGGCAACTCCTACTTGAAGATTGAGTTCAAGATTGGCGGCTCTGCATTTTGCGCGTGCTGCGGAATTTGGAGATGTCTAGGTACTCAAATTATAAAAGTTTTGTCTCATTCACTTTAAGTCCTCAGTTGACTTCAATCTAAAAATTTTAAGAACCAGCGGCGTGGGTTTTGCTCTAAGATCCAAATAATAAATGATCCGACCGAATTTGCTTTACATCATCTATAAATCCTATAATAGTTTTTTATTATTGGTCTACGAAAATCTACAAGGGGCTTCAATGTTTTTAGGATTGGCGCACAATCACAGCGAAGTAAAATGTAGCAAGAAAGAAAATTCGAAATACGAGATTTTATCCCGGTTCACCCTTTAACTAGGACTACGTCCAGTAGAGGATTCCACTATAATTAGCACCTCACATCTCTCGTTACATTACTCAATTACAAGTGAAAATGAGTATATATAGTAGTAGCTATTTATAAGCCAAAGCCCAAACTACTAATGAAAAACTACGGGCTTAAATCGTAAAAATCCTCCGGTGTCCGAGGGCATTACCCCCTTGGGACTCACGTGTTTTTCTATTGCATGGGAGTATGAACCATACTCTAAGACATGTCACCCATTATTCATTTGTCGGACATGATCATAGCCTATTTACAAGTAATTTGAGAGGGGCCTAACACCAACAAGCAGATTTAATGATTATAATGTGGATGAAATCATGGAAATTTACAAATAACTTCATGGACCCCACAATAATTGTGCCGAGAATGCGAAAACTCTATTACCCCGAACTCTTGCGGGATAATTGCCCAAAAAGTCCTAAACCTATTGTACGGCGGCCAATTCAATTCTAAGCTTTTCAATTGTAAAAATGTAGTCCTAAATCTCCTAACCGTTTGCCGATTCAATGCTAAACCTTTTAATTGTGCTAAGTTAGTCATAAACATTTTGACGATTTGCTGATTTAGTCTTTAGACCTTTTGATAATTTGTCGTTATAGTCCTTTTTGCCAATAGAGATTTAGGACTAAATTGGTAAAACTTAAAAAGGTTTAGGACTAAACTAGCAAAACTTCAGAAGGTTTGGACTAAATTAACATTATTGAAAGGTTTATGACTAAATTGATCAATTGTCAAAGGGTTTAGGACTAAATTGGCTCAATTGAAATGTTTAGGATTGAATTAGCCATTGCATAATAAGTTTAAGACTTTTTGGACAATTTTCCCGAACTCTTGCTATAGCGTATTTAACATTGCTTTTCCAACATTAACTCGGTCACACCCCATTTATTCAATTAGAGATGTTTGATTACGATAGTTAGCAAAAACAAAATTTCCCATTTAATATAACGATTTTATTCTATGTCACATATTCCCTTGTTCACACTATCCGAAATTTATTATCATTTCTTTGGACAAACTGGATGGGGGAAGAGACTAGAAAATCCAAAAAAAATACAATCTTAGTCTTAACTACGTTTTTCTTTTTCAGACACTTTGATTTTATTTCAAGGTGTTCTAGTTTTCCAAAATCTTTTACCTATTTTCAAGTTGCGTCGATCAACTAACTCCTATATTACTACTTTCTTCTTACTAGCAAGAATAGATTCTAAATAACAACTGCTGCTTCTACCATGGATTTATTTTGTGCTGTCAACAACTTAATTTAGAGAAAAGAACGCCACAAATTCTAATTTTTTGTTTGGTCAAAAACAATTTTTTCTTTACATCAAGTAGTTCAAGTAGTTCCACGATTGCACAGTAAGCGGGCCTCTGAACAAAGAAGGTCCAATAAAAATTTTGACTGATTCACAATCCAGTTAGTAGATAAAGAATTTCGTGTTTGGGCCTTGGAGACTCAGTCAGCTACTTGATTAGCTTCTCTCCTACTGTAGCCTACACGGGAGCCTAAGTAGTACCGACACGCAGCACACGACACGACATGCCGACATGTCATTTCTAAAAAATAAAAATTTCGACACGCTAGGATACGTTGTATAATAAATGTATATATCTCTATATACATGATAAATTATCATCAAGATTTGTGGAATGAAGAGAGGCTGAAGGGAGAGACGCTATGCAAGAGCCGAGAGGGTGAGAGAGGCCGAGAGGAGAGACATCGTGTGAGAGGGGATGATTATTAGGATTTTTGGAATTAGGGCGATTAGATAGAGGCTTTTAGGTTTTGATAGGTTTCCAATTTTACCCCTAAAATACTAAAAAAATCTAAAATTGACATCACTCGTGCCGGAATATCACATCAAGATTCCCGACTCGCATGTCGCTGTGTATCTGGTTAAGTTCATCACGTGTCGGACGTCCAACATGTGTTGACCAACATGCGTGTCAGAATACATCCGATACCAACACTGACACAGAGCCCCCTAGAGAGTACTCATGCTTCCTAGGACGATGCCTCTTAAACCGGCCCTCAAGGATTGGGAGGAACTTCATGAAATCATGGAAATTTCCCCAATAACTTCATGAGCCCCGTATGTTTCTATAAACCCATCCTCCTAAGAACGCCAAACCTCTTGTATTGTTGTATTTGTATCCACAGAATAGTATTAAAATCAGTTAAAGTGATTGACATATGGATGAACAACACTATATTGGCCACACTCAACTTTTGCTATCCTTTGACCAACAAAAAAAAAAAAAAAATTGCTATCCCTCTAAAGAATCTCCACTAATTTTCTACTTTTAAAAATGTTAAAGTTACCCCACTATCTCTAGCATTAATGAACAAAACAAATTTAGAACAAGAAGAAAAAAAAATTACCCATTAACTGTTGCATTAGTTTCTTTAAGATATGATCTTCTTACATTAAGTCGACATATGCCTTTTACTCAATAAGATATGCTTGACACAATAATCAGCACAAATAAGTTAGTCCATTGAATATACTAAATTTTCTTGACAGGAGGACAACCGAAGTGTCAAAGTTTATGTACGGTGTTTACTTTGGTACCAAAATTTTTTGCCGGGCCACTAAGTGTCAAATTGGAAAAAAAAATGATCACTTAAGTGCCAATGGTGAGAGATTCCGGCCAAATAGTGGCATTTTTAATTAATTTTTAATAGTAAATGGATTTTTTTTAAAGTTAGTTCACAAGGAAATTTTTTTAAAAAATAAGTCCACGTGGCCTCGACATGGTAATTTTTTTTTCCGTAAAATTCAGTCCATGTGGATTGACCTTTTACAAAATAAGCTATTTTTAAAAAAAACTAAATTAAATTTTAAAAATTATAAAAACTATATAAAAAAAACGATAGGAAGGCCTCAAACAGTGTCGAGGGCCAAGGCTCAGTGACCCCCACCAGCCATCCCCCACACTCCCGCTACAACTTGTATTTTCTTTTTTTCTCTTTTTAGTTTTTAACTTATTTTTAATTTTTTAATATTATGTGAAATTTTTTTTATTAATTTTGAGCTTTCTATTGCTGACTATGATTATCCGGCGAGCCACGTAGATGCCACGTAAGATTTCCGGCAAATTTAACCGAAGTTGGCACTTAAATAATTATTTTTCAAAAAATTTGGTACTTAAGTGATAAAAAAAAATTGATACCAAACTGAACGTCGTATACAAACTTTGATACTTGCGATGTCCTTCTTCTGAATTTTCTTCTATGCCACATATAATTTAAATATGAAGTACAAGTCACATGTATAGGACCACACAACAATATAGTATGATTAAGCACATGATAGAGACAAAGAAGCTGCCCTTTTTCATGGAAGTGCGGTCCCACTTGCGCCTCCACAGTGTAAATCTTTCTTTCTCGAGTTTACATCTTTGTATTTGATTAAATTTATAAGGCCCTTTTAGTCAGTCGTCCATTTTCCCCCTCTTTTCAGTTCTCATTCTATTTTCTCCAGACATTCTCTTTATGCCAATATTTTTTAATTTTATTTTCTATCATTTTTCATTATAGAATTGAAATTTTCCTTCTTTAATTTTATCCTTTTCCATTGATCATTAGGATTTTTTTTTTCGCGTTCCTACTTTCTAATTTACTTTTTTTTTATGATTTTTCATTTGGAAAACTTTTTCTTCAAAATAGGATTTAGTACTGAATTTTTCGCACATCAAATTATTTTTAGAAATTGAAATTTAGTCTACATTTTTGGCATGCTTTGCCTAATTATTTTCAGATATTATGTCAAATTTAAAATTGTAATATCGAGTATTAGCCAGTTAACACAAACTAAATTGACCTCACAATACATAAGGGAGCATATATATTATTTTCCCGTATTACGGTCCTATTAAATGACCTCTCAAATTGGTAAGGTCGTACCGCTTGCGAGAAAATTTGGCCCTTGTCGACATAATGATGGTAACATCAATCTCTTTTTTCTCACATTGATGGTTGGCACACAATATCCTTCAAGATGCGTGTGCGACAGCCATTTCAAGTCACGAAACTCTTAGCAGTTTTTAGAGATTCGCATTCCGAGTGAAAATTATCTTGATGATAATTCTCTCTAGTGGAAATATGGTAATGTAAGCATCGTAAAATCATAATGCATAAATGCCATATTTTAGAAATGGATCTTGAAATGTGCATTCTAGAATATTCTTTAATTGTCTATTTCTTTAATGAATGCATATATTTCTATTCTAATTGTTTCTGACCGGTAATGTTTCCTCGAAAACCAAAGAATTTCCTTATGTTCGAGTTGCTCTTTGAAGTCTCGTGATTCGTCGAAATATTCTTGAATTTTCGAAATATCTAAGCCCTGATGACGAGGACCCACTAGGCAACTTATTAAAGCCTCGGGCGAGAAACCCAGTACCCTTACTCTTCATTCAATTTTATTCAAGCATTGCTAGAGAGGATTCGTTGGGCAACCATCAAATTCTTGGGCGAAGACCCCCATGGGCTTATTATTTGAGCATCTTCAAGCCCTGCTGGCGAGAACCCATCAGGTAACCTATCAAATCCTTAGACAATTAGCCCCAGGCATTCGTTATCTAAGCGGAAACTTGAACTGAATCGACTCTCGCCCTGAATCAAATAGGAACTAAATAAAAAATCCAATTTGGTTTTTGATTTTCCTTTTCTAATTTTTATTCTCATTTTTATTTTTATTTTTCTTTCTTTTCTTTTTTCTTTTGTGGTTCAAATCCGAAAGAGCCACTAGCATTGGCTAAGGGTTGGCGACCCCCGAACGAGGGCGTTGCGGTCCTCACCGACCAAAATGAGGGCATGCAAGGGCCGCGACCCCTCACCCATGACCAGCGAGGGTTGTCGGCCCTTAACTAGTGGCCAATCGCTTCGCCGGTCCTTAACCCTAAAAAAGAAAAATAAAAAAATTGTTATTTTGAAGATTTTTAATGCGTTTTGGTTAACCAAACCAAACTGGAAAAAAAATGGTTATTTTTCAATTACTTGAACCGAAAACCAAACCAAACTGAAACGCACAAATTTTCAGTTCGATTCGATTTGCAGTTCGGTTCAATTTTTCATTTCGGTTTTGATACCCCTATTAGGCAGTTTCCTATTTTAGCACACAAAGAAAATCTGTAAAATATTGCATGAAAATCTCATGTAAAATTAATTATTTTTATCATACATTGCGTGTTATTTAGTGATTGTATGCTAAGGGTCATGTAACATACTTTGCATGTCATGATAGATTAGTTCATAATTATTTTGCCCGTCATTTGAATTAGTCTACATGTAGATTGCATCTAAATAGTTCATGTCACATGTCATTAGTATAATGGTTCATTCATGATAATATTGGAATTCATGTAGGCATAGAAATTTGACTCAATATTGCATTAATGTCTTAGGAAATTTAAATTAATATCATGTTTAATTATAGAAAGTACAAAAAAATTGTTTATAAATGTTTCATGTTCATAATTAGTTCATGCATCGTGTTGCATTCATATTTTCCTTTGTGGTTTGTAGGAACCCCATTTTGATGAGACTTTGATTTGGTTTATTTTGAGTCCTTGAGGTTTTGATATTTTTCTTGCACTTTATTGCTTTAGTTATTCACCAGCATGATCATCATTCTCATGTTAGTGGCTTATAATTAAAATCAAGCAAAACTTCTTGCAAAAAAAAATTGAATTAAGAGAAAAGGTATCGAAAGGGTGTTTAATTAATCTAACGTAATCAAGTCACCATATTTATGAAATCTCTGGTTCACATAAGTAAAATGTTCTCCCATACTTTACTAATATTTCTAATCGACCTATAACAGATTAATGACAGCTCCTAATTGAATTGATGCATATTTAATTGATTAAATCAAAACCTCAAAGTTGAGATCGATGTGACTCTGGAAGAGCCCGCGCTAGGTATATGCTTAGTACTCCATTAAAGTTCCCTTGGAACGAAAGCTCGATAATCTCTGGAAATTTTGACTCGAAGTGATCCAGTAAAATTTTACCGCACAACTAGATAAACGAAGAGTATATCAAAAGGGTGCATGAATTTAGTGTATCATTTCCGGGCACTTCTCTAAGTGTAATCCGCATTATTCCATAACTCACATATGGAAGCAAATAAAGAGATTGCCAGGTTTCATTATCAGTAGAAAATTGGACACAACCAACCAAATGCATCTTCATCTCGGCAAATCGTAGAACCATGAAGTCAGCTCTACATTTGCCTCCGATTGCATCAATGTGTAGGCGGCACCGCAGATAGATCCAGTTTTGATGCGATCGATCTCTTCTTCACTATGCCGGACGACCACCGGATTTCGTAGTGATCGTATACGCTCCAACTCCATGGACACTTCCTTCATTGTAGGCCTGTGCCTTCCATTAGGGTTTAGGCATCTGTTCGCCAAGTTAGACACCGCAATAATTTCTTCTTTATCGCCGTGGTCTAATACCTCCTTATCAAGAACATCAAACAAGCGGTTCTCCTCCATCGAAATGACGAAATATGTGGATAGATTTTTGCCCTCTTCCGCCCTTATCTGAGAAATTGGCTTTTCCCCGGTTAGTAGCTCGACAAGGACAACCCCGAAGCTGTAGACATCGCTCTTATCTGTAAATTGACTTGTTTGGTAGTACTCCGGGTCCAAGTATCCGAAGGTTCCTCGCACCATTGTGGTCAAGTGAGTTTGGTCGATGGTGATCGATCTGGAAGCTCCAAAATCCGCCACTTTGGCACGATATTTGCCATCCAAAAGTATATTTGACGACTTGATATCTCGATGATAAACCGGTATGGCTGCAGCAAAGTGCAAATACGAAAGAGCCCCAGCAACTTCATTGGCAATTCTTAATCGTGTCTCCCACGAAATAGGAAATTCTCCATCTGGATCATGAAGATATTGGTAGAGAGTTCCATTGGGGATAAATTCATATACCAAAAGAGGCACTTCACTCTCTAGACAGAATCCTAATAGCTTGACCACATTTCTGTGATTAATTTCAGAAAGAATAAAGACTTCATTGACAAACTGTTCGACTTGTCCTGCATCGACAACTTTTGATTTCTTGACCGCAATGATCGTTCCATCCATCAATATTCCTTTGTAAACAGTTCCTTGACCACCCTGACCTAGTATTCGATTCTCGTTAAAGTGGTCGGTGGCCTTGTCTAACTCCGTGAAGGCAAACAACTTACCTTTCTCCATGTGACTGTCTTCAATAGAAGATAGGCGTTGCTGCAACAGAAGTCCCCCATTACGTAGGAAGAATTTTTGCTTGAGCTTTGCCCGCCGCCTTCTATTGATGAATACACACAAGAAGCAAAGAAGAGCAGGTAATATTCCGCCTCCGACACTCAAGCCGACGTCTGTGTAACAAAAAAGGTCAACCGCAATTGGTTTAGGAGCATAACAGAAAATGTTCTGAGAAGTTTTCTTCACTCTTGGATTTAAGTTAAAAGCATTGTTTGATACACAGATTATGAAAGGCAACATTAAGCAGAGATTCGGAATATTTTTCGCCTTTGATGCAAATGAAATTGGTGTATATGTAGACGGCCACAGCCCGCGACCAGGAAAAAGAACAAAAAGAACAGGCAGTAACGTACTTCTAAAGGTCGCGATGCAGTGGGATAGCCCCATGTTGAAATCATCGTTGGTGATCTCCCATTCGAGCACCACTGGAACGTCCCGCGGTAAACTCTGCAAATCGGCTTTATGCCACCATTTTCTCTCGACCAAGAAGGCATAGCGGCATTCTGCATCCCCTGCGGCTACGGCTTCCCAGCCGAGACTCTTGAATTCCACGTGGTATGCACCGATTTTGTCGGAGATCGACGTCATGCAGCAACCAATACCTCTAGAGCACTGGTCGAATCCAATAGCCCTGTTTCTGCTGCAGGAAGACTTGCATCCTGCGACCGCCCAGGGGGTATCAGCGCTGGCTATCAAGGCCAGGCTGTCACAGCCTCCGGCGATAAAATAGTTTTCTCTCAGGGAGTACCTGAAAATGCTGTCACTGGCCGTTAAGTTCACTGGGGCGTCGTTTTTCTGGTTGCTCGTACAATTTAGATGGGAGTACGATATCGGCTGCCTGACCTTAATAAGGCCTGGGGATTTTGAACTAGCCGGTCGTGAGATTTTTAACACCACCACGCTCAAATTCTTGAGTACTGGACCGTGGTTTTGCTGGCAGTCGATTTCGTACCGGGGATCCAAGAAGCACCTAGGTCCGATTCCAAAAGGATATGTAATGTTTTTCAGACTGCCACAATTTTTCGGACAGTCCAGACGAGGCGATTTTGCTGCATCATCCGGCTGGTCATATAGGCAAACATACGAATAAATCTGCTCTGCGATCACAAGCATAGCAAGAAGGCAGGACACCATCACGAACATCTTCGTCCAATTCATCCTGGGCAATTTGCTCCCACAGTTTGCTATTGCGAGAAAAGAAAAGCCGATGAATCAGATTTCGTGCACACTACTGCTATGGAATTGTCAAACTAAATAAGCCCTACAATAGACTTCATTCGGATTAAAAATGTAATGATCTGGCCCGAGAAGGGCGAAGAGTGATCATCAGAGCCAAAGAACTCAAGCAAGGAGCGGCTACAAACTTCTAGGATGGCGAAGGAGATAGAAATGAACCAAATTGCACACCGAATAGGGTGAACGTACTAGGAATGTGTGTGTGTGTGTGTGAAAATTGTAATTAACTCGTGGAGGTGTCTTTTAATGTAATGGCAAGCTTTCCTTTGAAACTCTAAAGTTAAGCGTGCTCAGGCTAGAGCACAAATGCTTACGTATACGCCAAAGGACAAAACCTTGAGGCTCAGTATGAGACGGGCAAAAGTGGACAATACTTCAAGTGAGTTAATCTAGAGATGTCACGCACTATCAGGATGGGTGTCCTCTTGGAAAAGTGTCTGCTTGTACTGCAAAGGACAATAATGTGAGACTCACATGAAACATGCAAAAGCGGACAATACATTAAGTGAGTTAATTCCAATTTATACATATCATACACGTTTTCCCTCTAGTCGGTGTATAATTAGCTTCATTCCTTCCCCCTTTGCTATTCTAGAAGCCTGTTAGGAGCAGCTCCTTGTCCGAGCCATTTGGCCTTGGCGAGCATTCGCTGCCCTCATTGAATCGGATCGTTACAAGAAAGTAAGTCCAGATCAGATTGTGTAAAATCCCACGGCTCCACGACAACCTAAACTTTCATTACCACTTGATTACATGGCTCATTAAGCTCTAGAATGAACTCGGCAGACAGAATTTTACACTAGTCTGAGTTTTCTGCTCAACTACGAAAATTCTTTTCAATTATAGATGAACAAAAAGTTGGAAACCATTACGAGGACCCGCCAAACGGAGTTAATTTGACTCGTGGAGATGCTCGGAGTGCGCACGCAAGATCGCCTCTCTCTTCTCTCTCTTTGTTTTCTTCGTTCTTTTTCCTTGTTTGTCTACTGTCAATTGCTGAAGAGGGAGAAGAAAGAGTTCTTTTTATAAAGCTTATTGGGACTGAGTTGCCTTCGCGACACTCATCTCTTGTTTTCAACATTGGCAGCTCCCGCAGGAAGTATCAATTCCACGCTTATGGGCCTGTCCCCGAAGTGCACTACCGCGGAACCAGGTCGGTAGTGCACTCTCGAGTCACTCGACCCGTCACGTCTTGAGAATCTAACATTTTAGATCAATATTTTTAAATATTTTGTAAAACTCATAGCTTGATTGTTTAGCGAAAATGTTCTATCATGTGAGAATTTTCAAATCTAGTATCGGCGTTATCTTAAATTTTATATATGAGGCCCTCAATTTAAAAAAATGGAAATGCATATATTAGTAGAGTATATTCCATATGGAATGGAGTAGAGATTTTCTGCATACAAATTATTAGGTTTGTCGAAAGGATGATTTTGCCGACAGCCCATGCCAATAATGGGGCGACTCTGGGGAGTTGCTTTCCTGCTGGTGCTGGCCACGACGACCTGATCTCCAACAATCCCTTCTTCCTAGGAAGCTTCGTCCAGAACCTATTTCCGACACAATGAACAAATCTTCAACAATTTAGAAAAAAAAATTTAAATAGGATGATTTATATTGCTTGAAATAATTAATCAATAAAAAATATTTTTATCAACTCAACTTCATCGTTGTCAAATCGACCGTAAAAAAAAAGCCAAGTCCGAGCCTATCGATATATCTAGTTAGACATACTCTCACTCAAAAATTAAAACTAATAAGTTATAGATCAACTTGTATATATTAATAGCTCCACACTACATCAATTCTTCAATATGTAAATTTTCTAATACAATCCATACGTGTATCTTAACGCGATGAATAGATTTTGTATTCATTTATTTTTATAATAGATACAAACAATTATTTTAAAAAAATATTTTTTAAATTATTTATTTTTTGAGAAATAAATGGAATACTATTCGGTTGAATTTAATCTCCCATCTCAGCACCTTAACCTCTTCCAGACCAGGACATACAATTTCCGGGCAAGCTTTGATCAGACATCGCAGAACAGGCATGAAACCCTTTTTTTACTTTATCTTTTTGTCCTTTTGCCTTTCTCATCAAATACCAAGATGAATACTGTACAAATTACACACTCATCAGCTATAACTTGTTTTTACCTCTTGACAGGTGCCGGCCAGTTCGTAGATGTCGGTTTGTCCGTTATGCCTCAGGCCACTATGCCTTGGGTTGGAGGCTGTCCTGCATAAGCTCATATACTTCGATGCAAAGTGTCGGAAGTTGCAAACACTGTTACTTCAGACTCGTTTCATTAAGGGCGTGTTAATTTTTGTCCCCAAAAAAACATAGAATGTCGTAAATTACACAGGGTTTTATCATCTAATTGCTTGCGACGCTTTATGTTGGAATACGACAAGGGCATCTTGTCCCTACGACACCATAGAAGTCTACATGTCTCCCTCACTTCATGGTAAAAAGATGATGAAAGAGCCCCGGCAACTTCATTGGCGACTCAGGACTCTTAACCGCACGTTCCATAAAACGGGAAATTTTCCTTCTGAGTCATGAAGATATCGGTAGAGGGTTCCACTTGGTACAAATTCATATACGAGAAAAGTAACTTTACTCTCCAAACAGAATCCCAACAGCTTGACCATATTCCTACGATTGATTTCCGAGAGACTAACGATATTGTTGATGAACTATTCGACTTGTCCTCTGTTGACAACCTTGAATTTCTTGAGCACAATGATTGTGCCTTCAATCAACATTCCCTTGTAAACAGTTCCTTGACTACCCCGACTTAGTATCCTATTCTCGTTAAAATGGTATGTGGTCGTGTCTAACTCCGTTGAGGTGAATAACTTGCCTTTCTCCACATGATTGTCTTCGATAGAAGATAGATGTTATTGCTGTTGAAGTTGTTGTCCCACATCGGGAGGTTTTTGAAGGTTTAGACCTCGCATGTCGTTCTACCTGGCTTTGGATAACAAGACGAAGGCTAAGATACAAAATAAAAGTGGACATTCTAGTCTCACCTCGGCGTCCCTGAGGAAGATAGTAATTCCCTCTGTAGCCTTCCCGGCAAAAACAAGATATTCGAGTAGCATTCCAGGCCAGCGCGTACCCACGGCAGGAGATGGAGTCGTGATTGCGGGGGGCTTCTCTAGTACTCAGCAGCTCATACTCATCGAACATGATCCCCCATTCGAGCGCCACTGGAACGGGCAGTGAACCGTAGAAATCCGCGTAATTCCACCATGTTCTCTCGAACAAAAGGCGCAGCTGCATTCTTCATCCCCAGTCGCTGTGGCTTTACCATCGAGAGTCTTCAATTCCACAGACTCTCCGGCGAAATTCATCGGGCATCCAAGCAAAACAGCAGGTAGTACCCTTAAGGCGCCGTGATGATTCGGACTTACGGGAAGACTTGCATCCTATGACCACCATCGGGTAATCGACGCTGGCCATCAAGGTCAGGCTGTCGCAACTTCCAGCGACAGAATAGTTTTGACTCTGGGAGTTCCTGAAGATATCGTTACTAGCCTGTGTATAAGTTAGTGCACTTAAAAGAACCGTCCTCACCACAAAGGATACTAGTCTGGACCTGATCTTTATAAATAGTCTGGCTAATGAGTGTCTGAGGCGATTGTCAATATGCTCGATAAGAAAATATTCAGATTTTTCAAATTTAGATAGAATCTCAACTCTTATTACATAAGATTGAGCATTGAAGAAATAGGAGAGAACCGAAGGAAATCAGGAAAAAGAGTGAAATAGAAAACAAGGCAAGGTCTATCGATGATACTCTCCTAAAAAACGAAATATTGCATGCACTTGATTTATAGATTTATGGACCGACATCATCCGAACTATTAATCACGCGAATTTCATCCTAAAGCCCATGTGATCAATAGTTTAACTGGACTTGATCCGCAAGGTCTATGCATACCCAACTCTATATAGGACTTCGGTGTCACCCATTAAAAATCGGGGAATGGGTCAAAAAAGTCCTAAACCTATTGCATCGGTGCCAATTCATTCATAAACATTTGTTGGCATCAATTCATTCTTAAACCTTTTGCATTTGTGCCAATTCAGTCTTAAACCTTTTGTATTTGTGCCAATTGAGTCAATTTGGCAAATTTTGGCTGGAAATCGTTCACGTGGACTTCGGTTATCCTACATGGCACAGCTAGCATTGATGTTGGTATTTTTTAATGATGTTTTGACATTTAAAATATTTTTAATAATTTTTTTTGTTTTTTCCTTCTTCTTTTTTATTTTTTTTTCTTGCACTTTTATTACAAAAATTAAAAATTATTAAAAATATATATAAATATTAAAATAATAAATTTTCGCGTCGGTATCGGTCGTGCCACGTAGGAAAATCGACATCCACGTCAGCAATTTCAGGCCAAAATTTGCCGAATTGACTCAATTGACACAAATGCAAAAGGTTTATGATTGAATTGGCACCAATGCAAAAGGTTTAGGACCGAATTGGCATCAATGCAATATGTTTAGGATTGAATTAACGCAAAAAAAATTTTAGGACTAAATTGGCACCAATGCAATAAAAATCACCTCATTTTTTATTATACTCCTTGCCACACCTATTCCCGACATACCTTAATCTACATGTCTCCTTTTTCCCATTCATACTCTCTCTCTCTCTCTCTCTCTCTCTCTCTCTCTATTTTATTTCTTTCCGTCAAATAACTTCATGGAAACTTCACAATAATTTCATGAAACATATCATAATTGCCGCCAAGATGTTTCTAGGAAGTCATCATCCTAAGAATGCCAAAAATCTTCTTATTGTATTTGTATCCAAAAAAATAAGATATTAACATCATTTAAAGTGATTTGACATATGGATGAAAAACAAAACATTCATGAGAAAAATATTACTAGGTCACCATCAAGTCATTGAATTTCAAATTGTACCGACTGCTTGTCGTAGAAAAATTATTTAAAAAGTCATAAACATATTATAATTGTGCTAATTCAGTCCTAAACATTTTTATTTTTTTCAATTAAGTCATAAATCTTTTGTATTTATGTCAATCTAGTTCATTTGACCAACCGGAGCCGACGTAAACAATTTTTAACAATATTTTAATATTCTTTGTATTTCTTTTTTTTTTCTTATCCCTTTTTTTTTTCATTGGCCCGCGAGTGTCGCCGAAGCTTGTTGGTCGCTAGGCGAGGCCATTGCGGCTATGGGCGAGGATAGCCTTAGAAGCCGCGGGCAAAGGCGGCTTCGCCCATGGCCGGGCCATGGCTGCCTTTACTAGCAGCCGACGAGGCCCTGGCAAGGCTGCCCTCGCCTAGATTTGGGCAAGGCCGCCTCTCTCATGGCTACGCCTCACGGAAATACCTTCCTCGCAAATTGCGAAAGATGGAATCCCTTGAAAAAAGCTCGCATTTTGAGCAGAAACCCACCCTCCTCACAAACACCATGGTGAGGCGCGGCCACAGAGCCCTTGCCTAGTGGCCAATGAGCTCTGGCGACCCTCGCCAGCCACAATTCGCTTGCAAGTGGGAAAAAGAACAAAAATAAAGAGAAATAAAATAAAAATAAAAAAATTCAAAAAGTATTTAAAAAATCTCAAAAGTTGTCCATGTCAGCGCCGGCCGACCAAATGGACTGAATTAAGACAAATGCAAAAGGTTTAGGACTAAATAGGTAAAAAAAATGTTTAGGATTGAATTGATATAATTGCAATAGATTTAGGGCTTTTTTAGTAACTTTCCCCCCTATCACACTAAAGGATTTCCACTAATTGTGATTTCAAATATTCATGGATCTAGCATCAATGTACTAGAATTTTTTTTTTTTCCAGAAGAAGAAAAATTTGCCCCTGGAAATCTGTCTTTGGTGCCTTTTAAGATATGGTCACCTAACATTAAGTCGGGCATACGCGGCTTATTCAATTAGATAGGCTTGATGCAACAGTTAGCAAAAATAAGTTGTTCCATGGAATACATCGACGTTCTTATGTCATATATGATTTAAACATGAAGTTTTCATAAATTATAAACTAAGGTTGACATATATAGGGCCACGCCACAATAACTTTATCATATAGGATTAGGCGCATGACCGAGTAATAAAGAAATGGTAGTCCAGCATAATAAGCTTGGCTAGCTACCCTCTTATATGAAAGTGCTAGTGGCGCGTCCACACTTTAATTTTTATCTGTCCCAATTTAAGATCTTTTTATTTTATCAAATTCATAGTGCCTTTTTACTTGGTTTCCACCCTTCTATTTTATCAGATTTATCCCAAACTGGGGTTAAGTCAGTAATTTGACGGTAAAATTTAACGGAAATTAACAGAGAGCAAATTTGTTACAAGTGTCCCAATTTGAGATTTTTGTGATAAAAAAATTTGTTTTGGATATATTTATCACATGTATATTAATTTAAGATTTTCCCTTATTTTTCAATTTTCTTTCCTATCCTTTATTAGAATTGAACTTTTTGTTATTTTCTTTGCTAAAGGAATTAATTATATAACAGTCTTTAAATGATTGTTATGCCACCAGTCTATTTTGTACCCCAAAAAATAAATAATAATTAATAAAAAATTAATAGTTCGACTAGGACTACTCCAAAGCCATACATGTCGCTCTTGTCCATGAATTGGCTCGTTTGGAAATACTCGGGGTCCAAGTACCCAATGGTTCCTTTGACCCCTTTGGTCAAGTGAGTTTGATCAATGGCAATAGACCTCGAAGTTCTGAAATCCGCTACTTTGGCCGGGTACTTATCGTCCAAAAGGAAATTTGAAGACTTGACATCACGATGATGAATGGGTATGGCTGCGGCAAAGCGCAAGTAGGAAAGAGCTCTGACAACTTTAGTGGCGATCCTCAATCGCATTTCCCATGACCCGAGAAATTCTTCAGTCGGATTATGCAAATGCAGATAAAGAGTTCCACTTGGACTAACTTCATAAACAAAAAGCGGAACCTCCGTCTCCAAACAACATCCCAATAGCTTGACGACGTTATGATGATTAATTTGCGAGAGAATCATAATTTCATTGGCAAACTGTTCGCCTTGTTCTTCGTCTACAATTCTCGATCTTTTGACTGCAACGATCCTTCCATCTATTAGCATTCCGTTGTAGATAGTTCCTTGGCCACCTTGACCAAGTATCCTGTTCTCATTAAAATGATCCGTGCCTTTCTCTAACTCTTTCAAAGTGAACAATTTGCTTTTCTCCATGTGATTGCCTTCGTCACGAGGTAGTTGCTGTTGTAACAAAAGACCGCCGTTTCGTTTGAAGAACTTCTTCTTGATCTTGATTTCATGCCCCCTCTTTATGATTTGTATAACCACCACAATAATCCCAAAAAGGATATGGCTCCAAAACCACTGCCAGCACCTTCATGAAAAAGGTCGAGAACAATCGCTTTAGGGAAATCTCTCTAATTTGTTCGAGCTAACTACAATCATCTTACATGATTTTCCTGTTAAAATTTGAACATTAGACCAACGATTCTATTGCATTTAGCCTCTTGAATGAAAAGAAAACGAAACTGTCGCGCGTGAACTAAGGAGAAATGTATAGGAACAGAAGTATAGCGACTCATCAGAATTTTTAGACCTCTATTGACAGATGATCTAGAGCGTAAAATTTACTTATCGGGGCGACGCCAGTGTTGTTTCCTACACAGACGCATGTACCAGGTCGGTTCCCGCACTTCCACGGGCAAAAGGTGTCATTTGGGAATAAGCACTCATTTATATCTGCCAGCAATCAGAAAGGTTACAAACGACATTCTTAGAACACTGTCTGCATTCTAATCCATTTCCTCGTCAGATCAGAATCTCTTGGTAAGTACTAAGTACGATGTAAAGTGAAAAGATCTGATAACGACAATGATCCATCTTACTAGTTTGGGGTATGTAAATTAACCAAACACTCTAAGGGAAGAGATAAATATCAGGTCGTCTCACTTTTGCATCCACCGGGTAAATAGGGATTCCTGGCGAAGCCAATCGTGCAGCAGCATTGCACGTAATTAGGGCCGTGGAATGGGATGTTGAAGTTGGTTGCACGAGTAGCTGGCCCCCTAATAATGGTATTGGTCGTGCTCGCGAAACGAAATCGGCATTTTGACAAACGTTTCGTTGAAGATGTTCCATTCGAGAGCCATGGGCACAGGCGATGGTATGGCTCGTGTATCGGTCATGTCGCTGGGAAAATCGCACCGTGATTGAAGCACTAAGAAGGCATACCTGCATTTTTTTGTGGACAGTTCGTAGGATTAATTTTGACCGGAGTAAGAATCAAACTGGCATTGTATGCTCAATTCAGGGATTCAAAACTTTCGATTCGTTAGAGCACTAATGTTAACTGCACGATCCAACAGCGATCGTCGACGAACTGTCCACACAAAAATGTTGAAATCCACATCGTACGCCTGGAGCCCAAACGGGATCGTGTTCATGTAGCAGCCAATTCCGTTCACGCGGTGCTCGAGGCTGGTAGTGCTGTTGATGGCGCAAGTCTACCTGCAGCCAACAACGCCGGACTTCATGCTGGGGTTGACCATGAACGCCTGGTTGTTGCACCCTCCGGACACAAAGATATTGCTTTGCGAGTACATGTGGGGACTCCCCGTCAAGTTCAACGACGTGGTGATGTTGCCGTTCGCTGTTCCGCCCGTGCAGTTCGGCAGGTTCGGGTCGGAGTAGAGGACCAGCTAAGAGACCAAAATCAATCCGTGGGGGCCTTCGGCGTTTTCCTGCTCCGACAGAGAAATTTCAAGCACAGTCACATTCATGAGGTTCTTCAGCGTGGCCACGGGGTTGCTCTCGCTGCCACGGTGGCACTCAATCTCGTAGAGTTCATCCAGGAAGCAGCCGGACCCGGTTCCATTGCAGTTGGGCAGGGCCACCGGGGGAGGCGGATCTGGTATTTCATTGGCAGCTGCTGCCGCGGCGACCGGCGGCGGTAGAAAGACAAGGCAATGAACGGCGACTAGTTTGGACAATACTCGTAGTATCATCGTCATCATCGTCCCGTTTTCGTTTTGATTTGTTGGTGGATGTGCTTTGCTCCAAATCTGTATTCAGTTTGAAGCTGAGATAAGAATGAGAGGATTGGTCTTAACATAGATGAACCCAGGATGCACGAATGGGAGCGCTTCCATTGTTGACGGTGTCGATAACTTCTAGATTTGGGCTTGCTCCATGTCATGACGACAGCTGCAGTGACTGCTTCCCTGGTACGAGGTTTGTTTCGGATTGTTCAAGGATGTTTTCGAGCGCTTCTATACTGATTTTCATTGGGGACATATCCAAGCTTTATTGCAAAAGGACATAGAATTTCGTAAATCACAAAGAATTTATCGCGAACAAATTACTTCCGAAATTTCATGTTGGAATACGACGAATGAATAAAGTAATGGCGTTTGACCAAAATAAAAAACAAAAAATAATAATAAAGTTACGGCGGCATAAGGGCCAAGGGGCGCATAGAAGTCTTGATTGTCTCGATCGGAAGATTGTCCAAAGAATCCCAAATTTATTGGACAGTGATCAATTCAGTCTTAAATTTTTCAATTGTGCCAATTTAGTCCTAGATCTCTTGACAACTTGACGATTTAGTCCCAAACTTTTCAAATGCGCCGATTTAGTACTAAACATTTTGATAATTTGTCAATTTAATCCCAAACATTTTACCAATCCGATAATGTAAAATATTTCGGTTAATTTTGGTCAAAAATCGCTCATGTGGCAATCCAATTAGTGTATGTCGTCTTACATGGCACGATCATTATTGATGTGGATAATTTTTATAATCTGAATTTTTTTTCTTTTCTTTTTTTCATCTTTCATTTTTTTTCCTTTTCCCTATTTCTCTCCGCCGGTCACTAGCATTGGGCGAGGGCATCCCTCACCGGCCATAGGCAAGGGTCCCCCTAACCTAATCGCGCGAGCAGCCAGTCGCCGGCTTCTAGCGAGGGTGTCGTGGCCCTTTTCAATTTCAAGAATTTGATCTTATAGATAATGATCGAGAGGAATTTGCTTGGTCGCAAGCGGATGGCCAACAACCATTGAAGGGAAATTGCGGAAAGTGAAATTTATAAATTTCATAGACCTTCACATGAGTTATTTTCGGCCAAAATTAGCTGGAAAGTACTACATTGGCAAATTGCCAAAAAGTCTAAGACTAAAATTGGCACAATTGAAAGGCTCGGGACTGAATTGGTTGTCGCATAACAGGTGTAATACTTTTTGCACAATTATTCTTATTGCAAATGCTTTGGTTGTCGGGCTGTCTTTGCAGAGACAAGAAATCAAGAAATAGGATCGTGAATGGACATTTAAAGGTAAAATAAAGTTCATCGGCTAAAGGCGCAAACCTGGAATTAAAGATGAGGAGAATAGAAGCAAAGGGATTCAGAGAGAACTTAAAAATGATAAGATGAGAAGGAAGTTTAGGAATTAGAAATTTGGCATAGGAGTTAGTGCAATACTAGAAGGTAGGGATACTAAAACTTAGAAATTTGATAGTTTAACGAGGGTAAGGTTGAAAGTTAAAATAATAAAAAATTCATTAAACCCTCTATCACCTTCCATAACAAAAGTCCAAATCAAAGGGTAGTTGCCTTGGGCTCTAGGCTTTGCCAATGTAGATTTTGACTCAAAGTGATCCAGTAAGATTTTATAAACTACTATAAGTTTTACTTAAGGAACTTTAAAGGGTCAAAACCACTTTGTGATGCATTCAAATGCACCCTGATAAGTATAACTAGCATATTGTCAAAAGGGAGCTGCTAGATTGATAGTATAATAGTTCTGTCAGTTATTACTGACCTCACGATCTCCCAATCAATAAGTGCTTTATGCAAAACACGTGATACTAGTGTGTAGATATACGGTTGAGATTGTACCGTTCCAAATATTACTGTCAGAAACGCATTTCTCTTATCAAAATTGCAGAGATTGAAAATCCGAGGGTCACTCTCCATCTTTGGTACTTGCAAGGAAAATCAAGTAGTTGGCTAAACTTATGAGACATTCACAGTAGTACACCCCAGTGAAAAGCTAAAGCAGACTAACAAGAAATCAAGAAGAGATGATATTGTCTTCAATGATACTAGATGTACAAAGAGCATATCAAAAGGGTGCATGAATTTAGCATATCATCTGTGAGCACTTCTTTATGTAATCGACATTGTTCAATAACTCACATGTGGAGTCAAATAAAGAAACTGTCCGGTTTCATAGCAATAGGAAATTGGACACAAACAACGACATGCGTCTTCATCTCGGTAGATCGTATAACCACGAAGTTAGCCCTACATCTGCTTCCGATAGCATCAATGTGGAGACTGCACCACATACAGATCCAGTTCTAATGCGATCAGCCTCTTCATCATTTTGCCGGATGACCACGGGATTTCGTAGTGACCGTACACGCTCCAATTCCATGGCCACTTCCTTCATTGTAGGCCTGTACCTTCCATTAGGATTTAAGCATCTTTTCGCCAAGTTAGAGACCACAATGATTTCTTCTTTCTCGCCATGCTCCAGTACCTCCTTATCAAGAACATTGAACAACCGGTTCTCCTCCATCGAAATGACAAAGTACGTGGATAGATTTCTGCCCTCTTCCGCCCTTAGTTGAGAAATTGGCTTTTCTCCGGTTAGTAGCTCGACAAGGACAACCCCGAAACTATAGACATCGCTCTTGTCTGTAAATTGACTTGTTCGGTAGTACTCCGGGTCCAAGTATCCAAAGGTTCCTCGCACCATTGTTGTCAAGTGAGTTTGGTCTACGGTAATTGATTTGGAAGTTCCAAAGTCCGCCACTTTGGCTCGATATTTTTCATCCAAAAGTATATTTGATGACTTGATATCGCGATGATAAACCGGTATGGCCACAGCAAAGTGCAAATACGAAAGAGCTGCAGCGACTTCACTGGCGATTCTTAACCGCGTTTCCCACGAGACATGAAATTTCCTTTCTGGATCATGAAGATATTGGTAGAGAGTTCCATTGGGGACAAATTCATATACTAGAATAGGGGCTTCACTCTCCAGACAGATTCCACATTTCTGTGATTGATTTTAAAGAGAATAACGACCTCGTTGACGAACTGCTCGGCTTGTCCATGATCAACAACCTTGGATTTCTTCACCGCAACAATCGTTCCATCCAACAACATTCCCTTGTAAACAGTCCCTTGACCACCGTGACCCAATATGCGACTCTCGTTAAAATGGTCCGTGGCCGTATCTAACTCATCTGATGTGAATAACTTGCCTTTCTCCATGTGATTGTCTTCAATGGAAGATAGGCATTGTTGCACTAGAAATCCGCCATTTCGTTTGAAGAATTTTTGCTTTGTTTTTGCCTCACACCTTCGTTTCAAGAATATGAACAATCTCCAAAAAAGCAAAAGTAATATTATGCCTCCGACACCTGCGCCGATACCTGTGTAATAAAAAGTCGACCGCCATCGTTTTAGGATCCTAGTAGATAATAATTGACGAGCTTTTCTACACTCTTGGATTTAAGTTAAAAGCACAGTCGAATGCACATATTATGGAAATACAATCTAATTTGAGCAGAAATGAAAGAGAATTGGTTATGTAACAGACTTTCGATAACTATTGGGTTAACAGCCTGTTTTGGACCACCGAAAAATAATTAATAATTAATTAAGACTTGTTGTGATATCAACTCCTTCAAGAACTTACGGCCTGCCATATCTTACTGTTATTCTTACGGCCGTCCAAAGATTGTTGTGCTAGCAGAATCTCAAATGAAATTGGTGTATGCACAGAAAGTCGCATTCCGTGACCAGGAGAAGAAAGGAGCATACAGCGACGTACCTATCATCGTGATGATCTTATTGTCTACACAGTCGTATGACCCCGATCGATTCACACACTTCCCTTGGCAGTTGATGCTCGGATCTTCTTTGCACTCGTTGATATCTGGTCGACATGAAATGATGAATGGGATCAAAGAAAGAAGCAAAAAAATATAGTTATTCAAGCTATAAATTCGCAGATTTTTCGTAGGTTTCGAGCTCTGCACATCATCCTACCTCGCTTGGGATAACGAACAAGGCTAAGATACAAAATAAAAGTGGACGTTCTATTCTCACCTTGGCAACCCTGGGGAAGAAAATAATTCCCTCTGTAGCCTTGATTGCATGAACAATATATTAGACTCCGAGCCCCGGGCATCGAGTGTGCATAGCAGGAGGCGGAACTGTCATTGCCTCGACCGTTTTTCTGTTCGCTCAGCAGGATATACTCGTGGGAGGTGATCGCCCATTCGAGCATCACCGGAACATCTGGCGGTAAACTGTGCAAATCAGCTTGATACCACCATGTTTTCGCGACCAAGAAGGCGTACCTGCATCCTACGTCCCCTGGCGCTATGGTTTCGCCATTGAGAGTCTTGAACTCCACGCTGTATTTGCTGATAACATCGGGGATAGAAGTCATACAGCAACCAGTACCACTAGAGCACTGGTCGAACCCAAGAGTCCCGTTTCCATCGCAGGTAGACTTGCATCCTACTACCGCCCTCGGGGTGTCAGTGCCAGCCATCAAGGCCAGACTGTCACAACCTCCGGCAACAAAATAGTTGTGAGTCTGGGAATACCTGAAGACGCTGTCACTGGCCCTTAAGTCCGCCGGTGCGTCGTTTTTCTGGTTGGTCGAACAATTAAGATGGGAGTACAATATTGGCTGGCTGACCTTAATGAGGCCTGGAGAGTATGAACTACCCGGTAGCGAGATATCTAACAGCACCACGCTCAAATTCCTAAGTACCGGAGTAGAGATGCCATCAGTTTGCTGGCAATCGATCTCGAACCGGGGATCCAAGGAGCAGCCAGGTCCGATTCCGAAAGGATACGGAATGTCAGTGAGATTGCCACATGTGTCCGGACAGCCTGGCCAGGCCAGACTCTGAGGAGATGATTCTGCTGCAGCTGCAAAAACAAGCATGGGAATAACGAAGGCCATCGACAGGATCATCTTCTCCTCCTAATCTGCTCCACCAGTTTGCTGTTGCTAGGAAAGAAGAGGCTGATGAACCAAGGATGCCCGCCACCGCTATTTAAATTGTCAGATATTGGCAGGTCCCACTTGAAGTTTGATTCCAAGATTCGCGGAGTGTGCATTTTGCATGTGTTGCCGAATTGGGAAATTTCCAGGTACTTCAAATGATCAATGGCTCGCCACCATAGTTTAGGGTGTGTTAGTTTCGTGAAAAATGAGCAATTTCAAGAACATTTCTTAAAAAATGATTGTTTATATCGCTTAGAAAAATTAATCAACAAAAAATATTTTCATCATCAATAACAATTCATGTATAACTATTTTCGTAGCGATGAAAAAAAAAAATTCCATTCATCTATTTTTACATGTCTCTTTTTCCCACTCACTCTGCTATTTGATCTTTGTCCGCCGACGCTATCGTTGAGGGAGTTTGGATACGCGTCCGTCTATTACTCGTACGACTATTCTTTGCTAAGTATGGGGACAACTAACAAGTTGATGTCACATATTTCCAACAAACACACATCAGTGATTATCATAGCCTATTTGAAAAGTAAAATTGGGAATTGGGTCTTAAATCAATGCGCTAATTTTGGAGATTCCAATATGGATGACATCATGGAAATTTCTTTGTCCGCCGATGCTATCGTTGAGGGAGTTTGGATACGCGTCTGTCTTTTACTCGTACGACTATTCTTTGCTAAGTATGGGGACAACCGACAAGTTGATGTCACATATTTCCAACAAACACACATCAATGATTATCATAGCCTATTTGAAAAGTAAAATTGGGAGTTGGGTCTTAAATCAATGCGCTAATTTTGGAGATTCCAATATGGATGACATCATGAAAATTTCTTTGTCGGCCGACGCTATTGAGGGAGTTTGGATACACGTCCGTCTATTACACGTACGACTGTTCCTTGCTAAGTATGGGGACAACCGACAAGTTGATGTCACATATTTCCAACAAACACATGTCGCCGATGATCATAGCCTATTTGAAAAGTAAAATTGGGAGTTGGGTCTTAAATCAATACACTGATTTTGGAGATTCCAATATGGATCACATCATGGAAATTTCCCCTGCTGAAAGGGTTTTGCTAGCATAACGAGTTTTGGACGGATGTGAGAGTAACGAGATATCGTGGGTCATAAATTATTGAAAGATCGAACCCCACAATAATTTCCCGTTATCTATTGTTTATTTATTTTGTGTTTCAGAAGAGGCTGTTCATCTCACAATGGATTAAGGAGAGTCACATAATCAGTTCTTCTACCAAAACTCTTGTATTATTGTGTTTGTATTTGTGAAAGAAGATTAACTTATTAATAGTGATTTGACATATGGATGAATCACGGTAGCGGTAGGGTTGAGCATCGATTTGGGTCCTATCCAGGAATCGGTATTGTGCAAGTAGGTTCCTGGTTCTGATTGTTGAACCCACCCATCTATCTAGGAGCCCGCAATTTAGAATATGTTTTAGAAATTCGAACCTAGTACTCATTTATTTCTTAGATCGCAACATGCCTTCTCTCATTTCTCTCTCTCCTCTCTACTCTCTAGTCCTGAATGGAGAATATAACACAGCATTCTTCAAAAAAAAAAAAAAGTATGAAGTAACATTTTTAACATCGTTCTTTTGAACTACCATGTTGTTAAAAATATTAAAAAAGAAAAGAATTGGTCAATTTCCAAGTAGACCCTAGAACTGGACCGGACATATAGGGTTGGCTTCAAAATCTACAAAGAGAATTCCAGATTTCAAAAACTGAGAATTCTTCCTAACAGAATATCAAGTTTCAGGTTTAGAACAAGTAATATTGAGTGATCAATATACTGTGATTTTAAAGAATTCAAGTTTTATTGTCCGTCTAAAGAATTTCGACCAATTTTCGGACTTTAAAAGTATTCGGTTGTTATTATAAGTTGAAAAAAATTCGAATTTGACAGGCATTTTTTCCATTGTCTCACCTATATGTGATTTGTAAAGCTCTAAACAAGAGAGCATTTTCGTTTTGCGACGGCGGTTAGGAGTGTCAACAGGCGGGTCTTGGCCCGATCCGAAACTAAACAGTATGTAACTCGGCACGAGCCCGAATTACATATGCCCCAACTCTTCGGGTTGGATCGGGTCGGATCACTTTTTATTAAAAAAATATATATTTTTTTAGGTTCGTTTTTCATGCTGATCTACAATGTCAGAGTGAAAACAGTCTGTGTTTATGTGCAAATAATTAAAAGATCGTATGGACATGATCACATGGTCACAATAAGTACAGTAATGACCCATCAAATCTTGATCCAAAAGAACAAAAAGAGCCCAGGTAAAAAGGCAATAGCCCAGATCTATACAGTTTATTATGAGAAACCCAAAAGCACAATCTCTCCTTTTTCCCCCTTTTTTTTTTTTACCGGGAAGGAAACAGGGTTCGGAGCTCTAGCAAATCCATTCATGGCACCACAACCCTTCGAGCTAAACCCCAAGCAACCAAGCAGGCCTTGGCTGTAAGGCAAGAATGTCTTCTTCCTCATCTCTTCACTCTGGGCCCTGTTCGCTGTGTAATGTAGCTCGTGTGGCGATGGTGGGACCCTCCTCTTCCCGGCTGATGACCCGTTCACCGGCCTCGAAACAGAGCAAAGTTTCGAGCTTGAAGATGAGACGGAGCTGGCGGGTCTCTCTTTGTCTCTCTTCTCTTTGACTGGTGAGAACGAGAGCGTGTTCCAGAACTTGTTGCTTTTGCTTATCAGAAAATCTTTGAAGAACACCCACCTCTTCGAGCTCCGACCAGCCGCCGAAAACGACCATGAAGACGAAGCTGAGACTGACTGTGTAGTTTCGGAGGACAAAGACTCCACCTTTGAAGCACCACCTTGCTCTTCGTCGAGTTTTTCCGCTTTTTCCCCTGATCTGCCGCCGAACCCACTTCCTCTCGCACTGCTGTCGCCTTGCGCATTTGGGCGTCGCGAGGAGGGAGACGTCGCGGTGAGGAAGATGATGAGCACAATGAGCAGTCGTAGAGTTGGGCCTGGGTTATTTGAGTCTTCAATTGGCATGTCTTCTTTTCATTCCCAGGCCTGGTCTAAGTGGTACCGGAAGCTAAGGCTTTTATTTTTCGGGCCGCAATGGTACCGGCCCACATTGAAACAGAACCAATATCCGGCCCAAAAATTTAGGGAATTTTTGTGCCGGGTCGGGCCGGCACGGGCCTTTTTGACAGCCCTAACGGTGTCCCAGACCCCGCTTGGGTCAAAGGCGGTGGGAAGATGTCTGAAAGCGGTTGGTAAGGCGAGAGTCGCAGAGTTTCAACAAAAGCAGGACATGGAAGTCGAGAAGGCGAAGAGGACGACGACGATGGACCCTACGGATGATGAGGCAAACTACTCGGCGAACTACTGCGCTTCCGGGGTGGATGATGATGGTGGTGAAAAGTTAAAACTACCCTGCGGACCATGTTGCCCGCTATTTTCATTCCGGCAAAGACCAAATATCTTTCGAATTAATGAGAATCGGTCCGGCAAGATGCTATAGAACACTTACAGACCATGAAATGAGCAGAATCGTCCTTTAATGCAACTACAGTGTTTACAAATCCTGGAAAAATCTTATCTCCAGAGGACTGGATCGCCTACCAAGTCATCTGGTACTGCGCCTGATGGACAATAATAAGACGATATCTTTTGATAGATGATAGTTTGCGTGCAAGACAGATTAACTATGGAAGACAACAAGAAACTAATATCGTGTATCATTATCATTCTAAATTGTGCATGTGCAAATGAACCTCCAATGAAGATATCTGAGCTTCGGACCACGTTGGCATAGAGAAACCGTGCCAAGCTCGAACTGATCGAGTCCTTACGTGGTCAATCGGATGATGATTTTGCTCGATAGTGTAAGGACCAACATGCTGCACCCTTATTCGCTCCAACTCCATTGCCACCTCTTTCATGGTAGGTCGATTCCTTCCGTTCGAGTTCAAGCATCTCTTGGCCAAATTTGCAACTCCCAGAATCTCTTCCTCTCGACTTTGCTTTACCACTCCAGCATCGACGATGTCAAGAAGGCGGTTTTCCTCCATCGACTCGATAAAATACACTGCCAAACTTCTGCCATCTTCCGCCCTCTTCGCAGAGATCGGCTTTTGCCCCGTCAATAGCTCGACTATGACTACCCCGAAGCTGTAGACATCGCTCTTGTCCGTGAACTGGCTTGTTTGGAAATACTCGGGGTCTAAGTACCCGATTGTGCCTTTGACCATTGTGGTCAAGTGAGTTTGATCAATAGCCACCGATGTCGAAGTTCCAAAATCAGCTACTTTGGCCCGGTACTTGTCGTCCAAGAGGATATTTGAAGACTTGACATCTCGATGGTAAATGGGTATGGCCGCAGTGAAGTGCAAATAGGAAAGAGCTCCGGCTACTTCGGTGGCTATCCTCAATCGCATTTCCCATGACAGTGGAAACTCTTCAGTTGGATTATGCAAATGCTGATAAAGAGTTCCGCTCGGAATGAATTCATACACCAAAAGTGGGACCTCCGTTTCCAGACAACATCCCAACAATTCAACAATGTTACGATGAATAGTTTGGGAGAGAACCATAACCTCATTGATAAATTGCTCGACTTGTCCTTCGTCTACAATTCTCGATCTTTTGACCGCAACGATCCTTCCGTCTGTCAGCATTCCCTTGTAGACAGTTCCTTGGCCACCTTTACCGAGGATCCTGTTCTCATTAAACTGATCAGTAGCTTTCTCTAGCTCTTTCGAAGTGAACAGTTTGCTCTTGGCCATGTGATTGCCTTCGTCGTAAGATAGTTGCTGTCGTAACAACAAACCGCCGTTTCGTTTAAAGAACTTCTGTTTAAGCTTGATGTCATGCCGCCTCTTTAGGAACTTGTAGAACCACCACAATAATCCCAGAAGGAGTACGGCCCCGAAACCACTGCCAGCACCTTCATGACAAAATTCAAGAACAGTTGTTTTAGGGAAATGTCTAATTTCTTCGATGCAACTAAGATCACAACTTACAGAGTTTTCCTGTTAAATTCAAACATTAGAAGATCGATACAATTGCATTTAGCGTCTCGAATGAAAAGAAGAAGAAAACAGCTGATCTCGAGCGTAACATTTACCTATCATGGCCACGGTATTGTTGTTGCCAACACAGACATATGAACCAGGTCGGTTCACACACTTCCCCGGGCAATGAGTTGCATTTGGGATTAAGCACTCATTTATATCTGCCAACAATCAAAAAGGTTACAAACAAGAGCCTCAAACACTGTTAAAGACAAGAAAAGAAGGGCATACAATATACAGAAGAATTGGACATAGTAATTCATTGAAATTTTTCCTGGTTCACCTTTCTGTATTATTATCCAGCTCCTCGTCTCGATCACAATTTTCCGTAAGCATGATGTAGAGTTAGACGATCCAATAAACAATGGCGATAATCCAACTTACTAGTTCGGGTATGCAAATCAATCGAACACACAAGTAATGAGAAATGTCAAGTCGGGCTCACCTTTGCATCCGTCTGTTATGTAGGGGTTACCGGCGTAGCCAGACTGGCAGCGGCATTGCATGTAAGGCTTGGGGTTATCGGAACCGTATAAAAAAGGGCTGTCGTCGTGGCTGCACCCGTAGGTGGGCCTAAAAATGAGGTATTGGTAAGCACCGTCTGAGATCCGCATTTTGGCAAACGTTTCGTTGGAGATCCCCCATTCGAGAGCCACGGGCACGTGTGACGGTAAGGCTCGTGTATCGGTCATGTTGCTGGGAAATTCATATTGCGATTGATCCGCTAAGAAAGCGTACCTGCATTTGTGTGGACGGTTCATTAGTGTTGGAATATATAAATATTAAACCACAACTTCTTTTATTAGCTTAAACTTTCAGAGCAGTTGATCATGGTCTCATAAAATATTTCATGGTATCAGAGTATGAAGTTCTGAGTTCAAATCTTTTCAAGACGCCTTCTTCTATTAGCTTAAGCTTTCAAAGCAATTGGCTGTAGTCCCATAAAATCTTTCACCCAAGGCCTTCATAATCAGCACAAATATGAAATAGGTGACTCCAACCCCCAATGATAATCATATTTCCTGATCGGGTAATCCTGATGTACTAGCCCTACTAAGATTACAAATTTTGATTTCAAGACAGCTAAATGTATCAAACAGGGTAGCTCAACAGTGAGATCATTTTCTCACTTAGAGGTGTGAGAATCAAACTCACATTGTATGCTTAGATCAGGGATTCAAACCTTTAAATTCGGTGAAAAGTTTAACATTACCTGCACGATCCGTCGGCGACTGTCGAAGAACCATCCTCCGCCTTAAAATCCACGCTATACGCCTGTAGCCCGAAGGGGATCGTGTTCATGCAGCAACCATGCCCGTTCACGCAGGCGTCCTGGCCGCCGCCAGTCCCGTTGCCGGCACATGTCGACCTGCAGCCGACGACCGCCGACTTCATGCTGGGGCTGACCATGAACGCCAGGTTGTTGCACCCTCCGGACACGAACACGTTCTTCGTCTGCGAGTACATGAAGGAACTCCCCGTCAAGTTCAACAGCGTCGGGATGTTGCCATTCACTGCTCTGCCTGTGCAGTTTGGCAGGTTCTGCTTGGAGTAGAAGACTGGCTGAGAGACCTCGATGAATCCGTCGGGGCCTCTGGAGTAGTCTGGCACCGGTAGGGAAATATTGAGCACTGTTACATTCATGAGGTTCTTCAGCGTGGCGACAGGGGTGATGCTGCCGCCACGGTGGCACTCGATCTCAAAGAGCTCATCCAGGAAGCAACCGGACCCGATCCCGAACGGGTACGGAACCGTCAAGTTGCCACATGCGGCAGTGCAGTTGGGCAGGGCCACCGGGGGAGGCAGGTCCGCCATATCATCGGAGGCTGCTCCCACGGCAATGAACCGCGCCAGAAAGAGAAGCCCATAAGCAGCGATCAGTTTGAACGCCAATAGCAGCATCATCGCGTTTTCTTCACGATTCGTTGGTTGGTGTGATTTGCTCCAGACGTGTTGCAGCTGAGAGAAGAATCAGAGGACCGCTCGAACGTTACATACATATAAACACACCGATGCATGGACGAGAGCGCGGCCATCGTTGACATTGTCGATAACTTGTAGATGTTGCTCTATGCATGACGACATCTGCAATGACTCCTTCCCTGGTACGACTTTTTGGTTCGGATTGTTTAAAAAACATAGGACTACTGAGTGCCGGTCAACACCGGGACCGAGCCGGCTGGTCGTCTGGTCATTAACCAGAAAGGGAAATCATATCCATAGTTGGTATTCGGGATAGAGATTATCTGCATAACAAAGTTTCTAGACGGTTCAAAGTCTGACTTTTTCCGTGAGACCAAGCCAATGTTGGGAGCACGAGCATTCTCAGAAGTTGCTTTCCTTCCGACCCCGACGACCTGATCTCCAACACAAAAGCGTCCGAGGCTGTCCTGCGTAAGTTCCTATTTTCCCAATACAAAACGCCCACACGCCCTTGCACATTAACACCGAAAACTAGCGGTGGAATGAGGGCTAGCTCAAATATTGCAAAACCAAGGACCGAAGTCGCAGACATATTTACCGAAAGCGCTACCGCAAGTCGAGTTTAAAACGCTATGAAGCGTGCCCCGAGTATCGCGAAAATTAATCACCAGATGCATGTTGAAAATTAATCGTACTTATACTGCAATTCTCTGTTCAACATTTCATTCCCCAACCATATTGAACGTATGTCTTGTCTCTGCGCAACATAAGGGAAGGGAAGAAAGATCATTCAACAGGTAGTGGTCAAGAGGAGCTTCCGCTTGCGATAACTTCAGACAGATAGTCGTTGGGACTTAAACCCAGTATGCGCAGTGTTTCATCCCAAACTCTCCAGCATTCCTTCGGATCATCTGCAAGGCTCGACATCATTCCAGGCTTGCACCGGCTATAGTATGCAAAGTTATCGGTGGTGTTGCACGGCACATCAGCTCCAACGGAGCAAAATAGGACGTTTCTTGCCCCTAACCAACAAGAATGTGTAGCAAGACGTTATTTTTCTATTGAGCAGTGGCCAAACAAAGACTACTCAAAAGAAGTGATATCCACATCTTTCTTAAGGGCAACATGCCGTTCTTTCAGATCTCGTTCCCCCTTCCTTTTTCTGATTAAGCAGTCCATGACTCGATACCGTAATGAACACAAATGAACGGAAATTGTTCTGTTTTCCCAGAGAACTGAATTTTCTTTTGTCCAACAAAGGAAGGCAGAGGATCAGATGGCGATGAATCCGTTCGTGTTAACAATTGTTCCTCCATTCTCATGTGATTGGTCTGCAATTTCTACTGAATCTCTGATTCATGTCCTCCTTAATTTTTCAGCTATTAGTAACCAACTCTTAGATTTATCTCAGCATTCATTATCTACTAGATTATCTGCATTTTGTATTCTCGGGAAAGGTAATTTTTATGCAAGAACATTCAATCACGTACAAAAGAATAAAAAGGAAACCTAAAGCGCATAACGCCATGATCATAAGCATAGGAATCAAAGTTTTATTTACCTTCAGAAGGATCCAACATCCAAAATCCTCTCATCCTGCCGTCTGGCAGCTGCGAAGAAAGCATTGAAAAGCCAACGCCAGTCATTCCACAATTTCCAAGTGGAACAAAAAGCTAAAACTAACACTCCGGGCCGGCAGATTACCAGGTTTGATTCGACGATACCAGGGTGCACAGCTACACATAGTACTGAAGTCTTTGCCATACTTACGAGTTTTATGCTTAGAGCCTTTAGAAACATGAGCTGCACGTTAAAGAATAAGTTGTGGGGGAAATTTCGCCTCGCAGTGGTCTGTTTCGTCCTGCTTTCGACCAATTCGAGTTTATGTACATACCTGGGCTAGTTTGCTTGATCCGTAGGACATCATGCTGCTGAACTTAGGTTCTTCGTCGGCACCCATTTTCCAGGACTTGGGTTCCACAACTCCCCAGTGATGTCCCTAGGTTTTCTCGAAGCTTAGTATTAGTTCAGCAAACCATCTGGATTTTATCCGTAGGTAATTCTTTTTGAAATTCGAAAACAATCTTTTTATCTCAGAGACAACAGTTACCACTTTACCAGGGAATTGACATTTACAATGCGAGCGGAGTTGGCTTTGAGCATGGAAGGGAGCAGAAGGAGGGTGAGCAGCGAGGTCGCAACGTGGTTAACTTGAATATGCTTCTCGATTCCATCCTCTGAAAATTGCCTCGGTTCTACCATTGGAAGTTGTAAAATTCCAAGAAGAATATGCATTCCATAAGTGTTTTATCCGGCTTTAAGTTAAACGCGCTGATTAAAGGAACTGACTGAGCACATATGTAGATGAGCAAAAGTAGAAGAGAACACAACGCGACACAGCAGCAGGAAATTTTACCTCCCAGGAGAAGAATCCCGGCATTGTTGATGAGAATATGAAGAGGCTTTCCACTTTGATCCCACTCAGCTGCGAATTGCCTGACTGAGCTGAGGGACATTAAGTCCAGTTCCATCACCTGCATTTGGATCATTTCTCGTATTATGACTAGAGTCAGAGACAATCAATGATTCAAATGTCTGGAAGAGTATCCTAATTCCAGTCCAGATGTCCTCTAAACCATCCGGGGCCAGTCGAGAAGACAACTACTATGCGCGAACTATAACACCGCCTCAGTGATTTAAATAGCGGAGTCAGGTCCATCCACCCCAGGAAGAGTGTAATAGCTCACTGATAGAGCACTCAGTTTGATCTAACTCATCTAACTCGACTATCTGGTGACCAAGATGAAGCTTGCGCTAACCTCGGGCAATGAAAACCCGACATTGGTGATGAGGTGGTTAAATGTAGATAAGGGATGCTTATTGGCATAGCTGTCAAAACTCACAGTTCTGCTATTTTACCTCGACATGCAGGGTCTTGCTATCGTCCAGGTCTGCTTGCCATCGTTCAGCAATCTTCTTCGCCGCATCAACTCTCCGGCAAGCCATTATCACGTGCGCGCCGGCGAAAGCAAGTTCTCTGTGGAAAACGTCAGTCAAAACCTTTTCAGGCAACTAGATATCCCTCCTCAGCAGTCCTTTCCATTACCTGGTTCATTCAAGTTGTAGATTTCATCCTAAAGAAACATACAAGCTACCGTTTCCTACTATAGTTGATCCCCTTCTCATCCTCCGATTAGAATATTGCTTCAGAATCACAACGGCCCTTCATTTTGGAATCGCAGGACAAGAGGGAGATTTCTGAGTTAGAGAGAGAGAGAGAGAGAGAGAGAGAGAGACCTGGCTGTGTGATAACCAATGCCGCTGGTGGAGCCCGTGACGATCACACACAGACCATCCAACTGATTTGGAAGGAGAAGAGCTGCGGAACGGAGTTGGTATGACATGGTGATCCTCTGCAACGTCATTTCCTTTGCAGTCTCCCACATAGCCTTCATCATCATCATCATCACCTTCTCTCTCTCTCTCTCTCTCTCTCTCTGTGTATGTAATCAGTCACTGCATACTTAATCTCGATCGCATCGACCGCATTGATCTGTTTACAATAATTTGATACATTTTGCCATGTGACGTAGAGTTGACCTGCTTTGGACTTAACCTCACCAAATTGAGATTTTTTTAAGTCACCAGGAAAATTTTATCAGCATGTGAAGGGAAGTCCCCTGTTGTCTTATTTCAGGAAGTCATCTTTCAGACGCAGAGCCCAAACCAATTCCCAATTTCATACGCACGGTTTCCGACACAAGTCTTCCTTAAACAAGTCATTAAAATAGCAAAAGGAAAGAATGTCGTTGCAACGGGGTAGAAAAACTCGTCCCAAAAACTCAGCTTGCCGTGAGAAGGAACCCGATATCTCCTCCGATGCTCGACGTGGGACTTTGTCCGGGTCATCCTCCCCCTCTTCACCACCAACGAATTATATGAAGAACCAAAGAATCCTCACTTGAGAGAAATTCTCACTTATTATTAATTCCCAAATCTCTTTTTATACAATTAAGAGTTCTCTCATTCATGGAGGGACTAGACCACTAAATTAGGAAACATCAAATTGGGAAACCTTAAACAGAGAAAACTAGTGAAAGTGGGAAACCTAATATAAATAGAAAGTCTTTATTCTCCTCATTGGACCGCTTGGATCATCGTGCGGCCGAAATCTCATTTTTGCTTGGATCATTTTGCATCCGAAATCGCATTTTCTTGACTATTGAATAGACTCGGTGGACTAACGAGAACTTGAATTGGACTCGTGAGTTGTTTGCCTTCCATGGAACTTCCAAGCTCCCATGCTCACGCATCACTGGTTACCTTAGATACAGTGCTTCAGTTGTCGACAAGTAACGTGATCTTATGTTCTGTTTGCTTGATTTTGAACATTACAATACACAATACACAATACATGCGCTATGCCGAACAGAGCAGCCAAGACAAGAAAGAGTAAATATTTGGAAGGGAGTCAGTCACCAGTCATACAATGTTGAAGTTTATCATCATCAGCCAACTGATGCCCCTTTGGCCTGAATAAGGACGCAAATTCCACTGTTTAAGTGCCACGGCACTCGAAAAGCTGGGCAGTGGATCTCCTACAACGGAAGTAATTTAGTTCGCATTTCATGAAAATGTTCTGGACTCCATCTTACAGGCCTACGGGCACAAATAGCATATAGCAGCAAATAAGTTACGGGGAATGTCGATGTCATTCTCTTCAATGATCCGTGATGTTAAAATTTACAGTTATAAAGCAAACCTTGAGATAGACTTACCATGTCACTACATCTCTCAAAGCAACATATTACTACAACTCTTTTTCGCATAGGTAACCGCTACAACACGGTCAAACAGCTACTCAGAAGCCAAGTATGTTTCTTACGCCAAAGCGCTTGGCTTCAAGTAGTCCAGCGACCCCCATTATCTGCCTATCCCAAAGCTCAGATTGGTCAACTCCTGCCGACCAAACATTGCTCATCAAATACCGCGATGCGCTCACAGAGCCTGTCTCAGGACAGGATTTGCAGGGTTGATGCCTTCTTTGCCCAGTTGTTTTACTTCATGAGGAGAAAGAATCTTGATAAACCACACATTGTTGACGAACTCCCTAGAGAAAGACATTAGGTTCACCATTAGCAAATCAAAGGCTCAGCAGCTAAATTACAAGACAAGCACTAGTTTACAATTTCTGGTGAATTCATAAAACGCTCACAGCACAATCCCAAACAATCTGTCGAAGCAAATTGCAAACCCAATCGCACAGGCTGAATAGCCACCTCAAAAGCTGACCTTCTAAACTTCCCAAAGAGATGCTCGCTCAATAAAAAGAAATAAGAAAACCCGTAGTGAAGGTACTAGTTCCTAGCATCTTTCCCCAAGCCAATAATCTGTATGTTATATCAACATTTACTCGCCCGGACATCCATCAAAAGTAAAAAGACAGAAATTTAGACAAAGCCTTTTAAAGCAAATATTTTGCCACATAATTCAACAAAAAGCCATAATCGATTGGCAGCAATGAAGAATTTTAAAGCACACACTACCGTCACCTTATACCTATGATGGAAAAAAGAGAAGCACACTTACTGCCAAGGGTCGTCACCCAGGAGAAGGATATCATTCTCCCGGTCTACAAATACAAGCTGCCAGCCTGATCTCTGAGGGTCCTCCAATTGGCCTTCAAGGCCAAACATGCGAGCGAGTTCACTGCGCAGCTCATCATAGCTGCTGAATTTTGAAATATCCAGTGACCGCCCAAAGGTCCCCAATTTGTGAACCTGTCAATTATGTCATAAGCGCACAATTTAACACCTATTTTTCAGAAAACGTAGTAATAGGGACGATAAAATTATCAAGTAGAAGCGATGAATACTTAAAGAACTAAGTGACAAATCGACCAAGAAGCATCGTCATGGTTTTCATACATAATTAAAAATGTGGAACATAAGGAGAAAAGAGCAATTTCGGTGTGACTTCACCCCCGAAATAAGATTTGGGGTTATTCGGGAGATACTCAAAACAAGCCAAGATGGGGACAACTTCTCGCAAAACCATAATATAGAATTACCAAATATATATACATCAGAAATGGACTTATAACCATACTACCACCCATATATAGGTTATGTGGCCTTCACATATAGGAGGGTTAGCAAACTGTCTTTTTAGAAAGGTATATCCAGAAACGCTTGACTGCATATTAACTCTATACTATATGTCATTCTCAGCCCAACACCAGGGAAAGGGATCACAACTCATAGACCACCTACGTTCTGTGAGATTCCCCAGTGTGCTACATGCTATCATCCCAAGGCCATTATGAACTAGGGTCAACCAAGTATGTGCAAATCACAAGATCTACATTATTTGGGAGGATAACATGGCAATCACACGGAAGCCTCTGATTTGCATGCATGCTAGTCAAAACTCAACTAAACCATGCTCCAAAACTATAACCAGTTCTAAGGGTGATATGTTTCCTTTCATAGTCGTGCAAGCTTCCTGTAGCATCTAACTTTTTTCTGCAGAGGGAGGGATTTATCTTTTTGTTAAAGGAGAGATCTTGAGAAAGCAATTTAACCATGAAAACCAGTGATCGGACACAAGATTTCTGAATAGTTCTTGTGCGATCAAACCGTTGGAATATATAAATATTAAAACCACGTCTTCTTCTATAAGTTTAAGCTTTTAGAACAGTTGGCTATGCTCCCATCAAATCTTTCATAGTATCGGAGCAGAAGGTCCCGAGTTCAAATTTTTCCAGACCCTTATTTGCCTCCCCAATGAATATTTCAACGCTTAGTACTAGGCAAAAAAACCAAACTAAGCATGAAGGGGAGTGTTCGAATATATAAATATTAAAGCCGGCCGCGCCTTCTTCTATAAGCTTAAGCTTTTAGAATAGTTGGTTGTAGTCCCATCAAATCTTTCACAAACAAAACAAATAGACATCAAAGGAAATAACAATCAAATTCACCTTCACAAAGGTTCTCGTCGATGGGTTTACTTGGTCCACATTTTCTGAAGACTGCAATAAACCCGATTCATCCACGCAACTTGACGTCGCCATGTCTGAATTATGTGGAAATTCTGTGCCAGCAACACTAGCAAAATTTGAAGTACCAAATGGCACAGACAAGGAATCATGTTCACTGCCAATATTCCTTAGATGCTGCATCCCATTTTGCAGCATAAGAGATGTGGAATCAATGTTAACGCCAAATAAAAGACTACTATGCGGGTCAGTGGCCCCAGGATATGCAGAATATTCTCTTCCAGGAAATGGAGGTAAATAGTTTGCAAATTCAGAGACATTGGTGTGTGTCGTAGCCAACTGTTCCACCTGAGGCAGAATGCAGTGAGCAGCTTCAGAAAGAAGATGTGGTTCTACTGAATTTTGCTTCTTCAACAATGACGATGATATCATGGAGTCAGAACCATTCACACTGAGTAACTGTGATGCCCCATCACGAGAAATTGAACCTAAAATGCTTTGCATAGGCGAAACATCAGATGCGACTATAGGGTTCTCCACTCCATCAGAAAAGATATTCTGCTGGGACTGTGAAATGGCCGGCAGAGATGATGACTGGGATTGACCAATAGATCCATACTGTGGAAGAGTAGTGATGATGTTCGGCATCTGTTGCTGAAGAGACGTGTGGTTGAATTGTTGGGACTGTTGAGGTTGCTGTTGATGCTGCTGCTGTTGTTGGCGCTGATCATTATAAGAGGGATGCTGCAAAACGTGACCCTGAGCTGAAGCCTGATTTTCCTGGAAGCCCTGAAGAAGGGTACTTTGAGATTGAGACTGCTGCAACATCTGCCTCTGGATGATGGAAGCTTGCCCCATAGGAACATTTTGAGATTGCTGAAGAGGCAGAAGAGACTGAGAGGCACATTTTGAAGGGTCCACAGTCCTCATATCCTGCAGTGCTGCGCTTGCCATTGCCTGGTACACATCAGTTTGTAAAGCAGTCATTGAAGTGTCATATCTTGGCTGGAGCCATGGAGTCATCCCGAATCCCTGGAAGTTTAAAGATTGAACTCCTTGATCTCCAACTCCTTGAAGCCACATCAGTGAAGAACTGATATTCATATCACCATCCCTAAGAGCTGAAATCAGTCGAACAAAGACTTAGGAAGAAAAACGATTGAATTCTTCTAACATAGGTAAGAGGTACTTCTTTGTTTTTTCTGGTAATAAGTATTTCTAATTTGGTAACACTAACTTCAATTATACCATGAAATGAAGGTAGTCCAGATGGCCATGGTCTCTTCAGTCTGAGGGGGAATGGAGAAGGATACATTGGGAATGTTGTTAGTGGCTCAATTTCCCACAAGGATACTCTTGGCTGCCTCTCACCTGCAGTTGACTCATCCCATCCAACCTGTTTACACTACTTGAGTTTACTTATACAATTTTCAGTTGGTAGGAAAATCAGTATGATTTCACCTAAGAGCTGGAAAAGACATGCCTTTTGGCTAGATTAATGGTACCAAAAACCACTAAAACCAACCTTTACTGAACGCCAATGTGAGTTTGGCCAGCGAACAGGATCCAGATCACTAATGCCTGTTATTGTCCCCATGTATCTGGAAGAAAATCCAGTAATATAAGTTCCACATATCATTTTTATGGAATGTTTTGTCCACACAAGAAAATGGAAATAAGAACAGTGAAGAGACATTTATCATCATTAGCAGCTTATTTGAAATACATAAGCAGTTTTAAACAAGAAAACACATGCATACACCTTGTCTCTTAAAAAGTAGGTAGATGTCGTCCAAGGCAAGGATATTGACAAATCGAGCCGCATTAGTACGAGTTGCTAATTTTTTTATTTAGCAATGACAAGGAAATAGAAGAATGAAAGATTAGCTGAAAACTAAGCTTGTGTGTGGTTAGATAAAGATAGGTCAGCGTACTAATGTATTAGTAGTAGTCATGTAGCAAATGAAGCAGCAAACCAATAAGGTAAGCTCCAATGCTAGTTAGCGATTCTTTTGAAGGAAAGCATTCTAACTGCAATTCTGCAGAGACAGAAAAGTAGTACAGAGAAGAGTAGAGCATTTCAAATCAGAAGATACAGATCACAAGTTCATAGCCTACTTCTTTTAGGAGAGTCAAACACCAAGTTGTTTGAAAATATCATTAATTCTAAGGAAACTTTGGGACCCACCTACGAACACTCGACTCTTCTGTCTCAAATAGCATTCTGAACCGCATGCCAACAGATACCCTTGTGTGATAGACTGCTTTCACATACTTTGCCAGAGGTATGACAAACTCTGATGGACTGGCCCTGCATACAAGCAACAAGTGGATGAATCTCCCAGTTAAGTTAACCGGACTAGCTTCCACTCATGCTACCTTGGATTGTAAAAGATTGTAAAGCGGCTGTTCGTGGCAGCAGCATGAGCTGCTGCTGCAAGAAGGCCAATATGCATGCTGTCACTTGATAAAACTGATGAAGGCATAACAGTCTGCGGACGATTTGCCCGTCGAATACCAAGAAGCAATTGATTCTTTTCATTCCTGAAAAACACCAGGAATGTGTAAATCCTTTAAACATAAACAGAACTGAATGCTTTTAGAAAGAATCATGTATACAGAGACTCAACAAAAAGAAAGAAGGCTTGGGCTTAGGCAACAGTAAATTAAAAATAGAGAGCACTTTTCAAGAAGTATTTATGTCACACACTATCGATCAGGGCGAACACTAACTCTAGCACAATAATATCAGAAGCAATAAATATGACTAGAGATGAACCATCCTACCAGATAAAAAGAACAGAATCTCCAGCAACTAGTCTTTTCGCACTAACAAATACACTCCAGCCTGTTGTGAGAAGATGCCTCTTGGGCTGACCTGCACGTGCATGTCAAAGGTTGCTCAAATTTTCACACCATCAATTTCAAAGGCCTCAGCTCGTATCCTTCACAAAGATAAATGAACGGCCAGCTTAAGATGCTTCACCACTAATTTGCCGATTTTGTCAGAAAAATAACACTTCTGCAATAGAAGCAATTGCCTCTATGAAACTACAGAAAATCAGTTTAAGGATTGCCACTTATGAATAAACACTCCAAATCTAAGAGGGCAAATTGTGTCTTCAACCCAGAGGGCTGCCACTAAGAGTAAAAATTCAGAATGGCTTCACACTCTTTTCCCACAAACAAACCATCTCCGTAAGAAAGCCATATCCATAAGCATGCTTCTTTGTAATGAAGACAGTGCCAGAAAAATTTGCCTACTGGAAGATGTAGCCTGTGTTAAAGCCAATTTTCAATCCTAAACAGGAAGCCATGGACTTCCAGTCAGGCAAAAGAAAAAAAAATAAAAAAGAAGTTGCAAAGGTGGCCACAGAATCTTATGCATGGGTTCAGTTAAGAAGTGCATTCCAACTAAGCTCCTCCAATTTGGGGAAAAGAAGATGAAGAACCTCCAAAAGCGAATGCATGCAATGTACATCACCCAATGACTGGCAGAATACAAGAGATTGACCAGGATACAGAAAATCGTGACACAATTCGTTTCCCAATTCACCCTCAGATGGATTAGTAGATGGACTGCTAGCATGAAATACCCATTCCGGAAACCAATTGACAAACTCCCAAAAAATACGATTATGTAGAAACGACTACAAGGGTGAAGAGCCAAGCATGAAAATTGATAGGTGAGTGAGTCAGCAGACTCGGCAACGAAATGACTCTCTTGATGTATAGACTATAAAACTTCCAGAAATTAAAAGATGTCATTCCAAGTTGGCCAGGTAAAGAGCCAAAATGTGCTGAGCCTATAAAAATGGTACCACCCTTTGAAAAAACAATTTTACAACTGTGGGTTTTAAAGCAGGTGAGAAATCCTCTTTCTTTGACTATGCTATTACTAAACATACTATTCTACAAAAGAGAAATTGCAGGGGTCTGTAGTTATTGGAACTTTGTTGGCTAGCAAAGTTCCTTCATGATGAATACAACCAACTTTTGTCATGGGATGTGAGTTTCACAAAGAATTGTGAGCCACCCAGAGATTATAGAGAACATTAAAATATTTGCAGTGGAGACAAACGAGCTACATTTATGTCAAACTGGCAGATAAGTCGCTGAATCCTATTAAGAAAATTCGTAGGACAAAAATCTGATGGTGAACCACAGAAATCGATACCCTCCAACCCTGGAAACATCTAAACAAATTTAGAGCACGTGTTTGTTGTCTTTGTTGTCTGAAGAGAAGCTATAAACAAATAATAAAGCACGAAAATTTAGAAGTTTTGAAGTTAAGCATGCAACTTCTTCTCCAGATTGAGGGTGCGAGCATGCCTTTGTTATTTGCGGAAACTCGCAAAGTTTGTCATAATGCGAGTTGAACTAATTATTAGGTTTCTTCATTATACCATGGCATGTCTATTGAAAGAGGTCTTGATCATGCATTTGAAAGAAAGCATACCCCGAAAAATATGCCTAAATTTCCATTCATTATCATGAAGATCCCTGGCCATTAACTCTTGAGCTGGAGGCTGCTGTGAGTAATCCTAAACAAACAACAAAGAGACCAGCAGATGAAAAATGTGTTTCGACAGCTTCCCGGGATCGTCTTTCTAAAGAACAATTTAGAATCCACTTGAACTCAAGTCTGACGTACAAGAGGGGGGAAGACTTTTTCTGCTGCTCGACGAGGTACAGAGAATCCTCCATGAGTACTGGTATCACTTGCAGTCAATGTTTTGCAGAAGTAGTTCGTTGGCTGTTTACTGGGATTTCCCAATTCTGCAGGCAGTAGATATAGATCCTTTTGCTCTTGCTGAAAATAATCCACGTCAGTTTTGTATAAAATCAAGCAACGATAGAATAAAAGAAGTCAGTATGCAAATTTGACAATGTAAGTACCGGACTTAGAGGCTGAAGGGTCATTTGAGCATACACTTCATCCGTCTCCACATCAGCCTGTTATTTACAAGAAACTATACTCAAAATTGCAACTCAAGGTTAGGTCAATAAGCAGAAAGCATTGGTAGATGGAACACTCACGTGCATGGTAACATTATGAAGCTGACAGATGAGCTGTGGGGATAAGTTAGGATAATTAGGGATATGAGCATCCACTTCCTTATTGGTAGAAGCAGCCACCTGCAGAGGCATAGTCACAGGGAAACTAATCAAATATATTAATTAATGCAGACTCAGAATACAACGACAACAGTACAACAGTAGGTAACAATTTCACCGCTCTGACGAACTAGAAAACAGAACACAGCAGGGAAAAAGTGATAATTGGAAAGAATTTAACTGAGATCAAACTAGCCAATCATGAAATGGTTCCTCTACAAGTTAAATCTTCATATGTTACGCATGCAATTTCTATTCACGCAGAACATAAACAATGATATGTTTGAGCACCAGCGATTGTAATGAGCATGTCCCAGTAAAATTAGAACAATTAAACATCTGAGAATTCCAGATAATATTAGGGAAGCAAGATATTAATATTGCTGCTCGAGGTCACAATACAAGAACTGATGATGTTGGTTAAAACCAAGAGAATGGATGATGCACAGTGGTACAGACCTGCTCACTATGTCCTTGAGGAAAGTAGACTACTCTACTTCCAACAGGAGGCAATGACACAAGAGGACCAGCACACGCATGCCATAGCTCAGAGTTCAAACATTTCTTCTCCCCTGCATTTGAGGCTAGCAAGGAACAATTCACTTGACATTAAGTAAAGCCCGAATATTATTCTTTATAAACGTGCTCAGAAACATAGCCAAAAATCTACCATAAAAAGTGGTACAACACGCCAGATATCCATAGATGTGTCTGCAGCACCCATCACCTCATGTCTTATGTCCAATGCCTAGCCCAACCCAAGCATACAACGCGCCTCATTGCATTGTTTTGTCATCTCATGATGATTCAGTTGTTATGTTACTTAAAGACACATGTAAAATAGTAATATAGTAATGGCTTAAAAACACATAATACAATACTGGCTTAAAAACAGGTCATTGCTGTCTTTGATCTTTTTTGGACCACAGCAGTATAAGTTTCCCGCTTGCACAAGCAAAAGAACGCACTCAGGTAGCCTATGATCAGCAAAACAGAAGAAGCTCAAACATCCACATATGTAGCTTCAAAAGGCATGACCAGCCACATCCAGTTCCAGATGCACATGGCCGCGTTGAAAACATAAGCAAGATATGCATGCCCAACACCTCCAACTTCCAGGGTTAAAATTCACTTTATCCATACGGCAAATTGACAAATGGCCACACACAACCCGACAAAGCCAAACGACCCCGAACAGCACATGAAAACTGGCAAATAACCACATTTCCGCGCTAAAAACAGATTACCTTCCGGAGACTGATGGTTAAAACCCGACGACGAGAGTCTCATTCTTCAGTACAAACTCCACTTTTTCCGTCTTCAACTTACAAAACCCCAAACGTCCTTTCCTCGAACGAACTACTCCTCCTCCTTCCCCTACACGAACGCATCCATTGCACCAGCAAAATCGATCTCTCGCCGAGCGCAATCTCCAAGCCCCGCCACCCACCCACCCCAACAAGGAAATAAAAAAAAGAAGAAGAAGCCGGAAAACTTCAACCGAAATCGATGCCGATACAGTAAACGAAATCCCTAACCATCATAAGCCCCTAGAGATCTTTTCCCCCTCGACCCCCCACGAACGGCTTCGGCTCCGCGAGGCGGACAAGCGCATTCAGGTGGAGAACCCCGCGAACAGAGCCGGACACATGGCTCAGCTCACAAAACCCTAATCTAAAACGCAGATCTCGAAGCTGAGCTCACATGAAGCTCGCGCGGTTGGGGTGGGGGTTGGGGGGGAGCGAAGCGGGGACGAAGCAGCGCGTGGGCTAGAGCGAGAGCGAGAGAGGGGGGACGGGGACGGAAGACGATGGAGGGAGAGTGGAGGTGAAGCAGCAGCAGCAGTGGGAAGTGACAGTTTTGTGTGAAGCGGATGTTTTGGGGATTTTCAGAGAGAGAGAGAGAGAGAGAAAAAGGCTTTGGTAGTACTAGTAGTAGCTTCTCTGTAGCTCTGTAGCTGTAGCTCGGTAATTGCAAGAGAGTCTTCTCCGGTCCTCTCTCTCTCTCTCTCTCTCTCTCTCTTCACTGCTTCCAATAATCAATTAGATTTCCTGATGAATTAAAAAAAAACCCAAAAAGAAATTAATAATTTCGACCTGAAAATTAACTGAACTAATAAATAATCTTTTTCAGGTGCCCGGTAGTCGAGCCCCGCGACTGTGACTGTCTTTTAATTTACGTACCTTCACTGGATTCATCGTGGAATTTAGTAGATATCACTTGTATGGATATTTTTTCCTAAAATGGTGTACATTCCCGAACGGGGTCTTGGACCGGAGTCGAACTGAGTAAACGAGCTGAATGAAGGCGAGTGCGAGTGCGAGTGAGAGAGAGAGAGGACGGGATGAAGAGGGACCCGTTTCCGCTTAGTACAAGCAACTAAATATATTAGATTATCGATTAAATCATGGATGTGTGCATGGACGAAGCTTGTGGCATGAGTTCGATATCAGGCTTTCTTTTTATAATTTCATATCTCGCTTGTTTCGTGAAATTATTAAGTGTTTTGTATAGACCTTTTTATAAGTTTTCGATTTTTTTTTTTTTACTTTTTTGGGTTTTTTGTGTGGAATGTGCCTTGGACGGGAGTTCCTTTTTTTTTTTTTTGGGTGGGAGGGGGTCGAAGTATGACGGGAGTTGAATTGAATGAATGAGTGAATGAAAGCGAGAGGGAGAGGGAGAGGGACAGGACAGGAAGGGGGCCCACGGAGTATTCAGACACCACGTTGAAGCGTCTTTTTACCCATTTCTCCCTCAATTCTCTGGTGTCGGCTTTTCTGGCAGCCTTCTCTTCTCCAGACACGAGCCGGGACCCATTGATTGTCAGCCGTTGATTACCCCCCAAAACCGTAAAAACCCCGGAATTTCCGAAAAAAGGGAGAAAAAGCAGAGGTTGGCGTAGGATCTTCTTCTCCTCCTCGTCCTTTTTCTGAGAGAAAAAAGTTATTTCATTTGACTATTAATTTTTTTTTATCTTCTTACATTTTTCATTTTCTTGACATATTATCTACACAAATAAATAAAAAAAACCATTCCAAGATTTGACAAATCGCGCGTAAAATATTAACAGTCAAGTCAACCGAAAATTTTCTATCATAATTCATCGAATTTAAATCAATACGATAAAATAGCGCCATCAAAATATACAGCTAAACAAGGTGTATTACCTAAAGCTATCGTGTGTCGTCCAGGGACCAAATTATCAGCAAAATGCAAGCCAATCGCCAAGGTCGGGTTCGCGACCCACCCCGCAATTTAAATGTATCGAAGATTTAGCTTTTAGAGGTTTTTAATTATTCGAAATCTGAGAAGAAGTGCCAAATTGCCAATTGAAATGTTGCCTCCACAGGTCGACGTCTCAATTTTCAAAACACATTCTCTGTCTCTCTCTCTGTGGATTAACGTTGACTGCACGTTGAATCAATATGCAGAATGTCATGTGTACATGTGTATAAATTTTTTTCCTTTTTAATTTTTTTTGCCACTATTCATATAAACAGTGTTTCTTCCTCTTCCTTCGTCTTTTCTTTTTTCCAGGCTTTAGGAGTGCGGACTCGACTGGGCCCTCACCGACATCATTCCTTTGATGAAAGATGGTAATAATCGACCGGGCCATTGACCGACCCTCCCTCCCTTTTAAACTCCATTTCCTTGCTGTCGTTTTCCCCCTTTCTCTTTCCCACGCAGGAAACTCACGGGTACAGCCAGCGTCTGATTTAAAGCTTTTGCTTCGCGAAGCGGGAAAAAGCTTTGTCCGGCGATAGTCGAGTCGCAAAGATGAACTTGGATACGAATTTCCTTTCCGCCGAGGATATGCCCGGAGCGAGCGGGAACAGCTTGGGGAAGGACAAGATTCCGGCGTCGAGAACGAAGCGGAAAGGGTGCGAAGCTGGGCCACAGGTTCCAAAAGCTTTTTCTCGGAACCCCCCGGAATGATGACCATACGCCCGGTCGGGATGTAGGGCCAGGGAGACGTCCGGCTGTAACGGTGCCCACTCGGACGTATGGTCATCATTGAACTTGACATTCGACTTGGGCCAGATTTCGAGTCAAAGACATTCCAGCGTTCGGCTCACTTGTGACGAGGGCATCGGTCCAGTTCCCAAAAGCGCCAATGCAGTTTCCGACTCTATAAAATTAGAACCTATGATTTTGGGTCCGATTCCCTATTCCAATGGGAACCCGATCGCTTGGACTAATCAAGTATTTTTTTTTATGTGTTTTTTTTTACTTTTTAAATGCAAACCTAATAATTCACCGGGTTATTTCTTTATTTCTTAAATGCAAAATTAATTTTAATTATATATTAAAATTAAAGTTGGTGTTCCACACTCCTAATAATATTCTACCGATTCCTAGATGGGACCGGATCGACTAAGGAATCGATCACTCCTACTACAATATGAAGGGGACATGAGAGAGAAGGAGAATTAACATCAACATCACATTTATTCCAAACTAGTTGAGGTTGGCGATTGACGAACCCAAAAATAAATAAAATAAAAACAAGAACTATTGAGGGAGAAGAAATAAATATATAAATATATATATATGAAAAAATGACTAAAAATGACAGTGTGGAACATAAGAATTCCGCCCCTACACAATGCTAATAGCTTTCCTCCACTCCATTTCAAGACAAACTATACGCCAATGTATTTCTCACTTCATTAAATATTGTTTTACTACTTTCCCCTAGGTAAGTTTTGGTCGATCTCTTCCTTTCTTCATGTATTGCTCTTGGTAACAAACTTCCATTCTTACCGGAGCATCTAGGGATCTTTGAAAAATATGCCCAAACCGTCTCAATTTATGTTATATCATCTTTTTGCCACCAGGTACTACTCCAACTTTTTGTTGAATATCTTCATTTCTTATCTTATCCATCATTAACACTTAAGTGATCCTTTCAAAACTTTTGGCACTAAATTAAGTGTCGTATACAACTTTTGGCACTTCCGGTGTACTTTTTCCTTATTTTTTATGTGAGAGATAGACTTTTCTTTATGGCTAGACTTGTGTATAAGGCAATCTTGTTCGTGTTTTGCTCAGTCGACCAATTGATAATTTGCTTATGATCGTGCACACTAGATTATGGTACTAAAATTACTTTGACATGCAAAGATTCTATCTTGCTAAGGAAATGAGATTCGAAATACAAAACTTCCTTCAAATAACCTTGACTTATGGTCATTTTGCTACAATATATGATTACTCAACCGGTAACTATCACATTTCAAATTTGCAAGTTGGATGAGGTTCATGTCGGCAATATTCGGCCAAAGCCAAAATGACCGAATTGGCTCTAGGTAAAAATATTTCGAACTAAATTGACACAATTAAAAGGTTTTAGACTGAATTGATCAATGCAATAGGTTTAGAATTTTTCTGACACTTTTCTTCCTATGGAAATTATGCCGGCGTTTAAAACATCTTACGCACCTCACAGTATATAAATAAGCTCATTTCTTATCTCAGGACCATCCATGTTTTCTCTTCTTTTCCATTCGAAACCATATAACACACATGCAATAGCATCTTAACGACCTCGGTTGTAGTGAATAATTAGTAACATGGAAATACGCAGACATCCAATGCAATGTTTGTCGCACACCGTGTAGGAGCACCATCTATGTGCACCCATTGCATCTGAAAGATTGGAGGCTGTTTTTGACTGAATTGGACAAATGGATTTAGTTTGGGGCACAAAAACTCGTTCAGGAATTAGAATGCCATCTTCCATCTAGATAAAAACAGAAGTTATCCACGGGAATCACGGACTCGATGTTGGTTTATGGTTTAGAGAAACTCGGACAACCGGTTCTCGAAATCTTATGTTTGGCTTCCAATACTTATTAATCAGCATTTTGGAGCTTTAGACCCTTTTTTTTTTATATAATGAAAGGGGCAAAGCCCAAAAGTTACACCGGAACTCATCTAACGAAACTAGATCCAGCCCGATCTCCTAACAATAAAGGAATCAAACCTCTCGGTAACTTATTTAAAACTTAGGTGCCATTCACATCATAAGAGTGAATGATTCAATTTGCTAACCAATCAATATATGAGTTTCCTTCCCTAAAGTTATGCAAAAATTTGACATGCTAGACATACAAATAAGCTTTTGAATCTTAGAGCTTTAGATTTAATGTGCTGAGAGATGGAAAAACCTAATAAGCTCGTATAGAAAGTTTATAGAAAATAGAAGCTTTTTTTTTTTGCTGTTTTTCTTGAGCTACTTATGTAAAGAAGTATAAGGATCTTAGGCCTTATTATGTGAAAATCATTTTGGGTCTTGCTACGTTGATCGTCCACAGTAGATGGTCAAATGCCAGCCACAAATTCTGTTGTGGCTGGCTCTTGGCATTAAAAAGAAGAGAGAGAGAGAGAGAGAGAGTTGAAATTTTTGTGGTAAGCATAACATGATCATACTGTCATGCATAGTGTGATCGTCATGCTATCCTTTTCCAATATTTTTTCGCGCCACGCTTTTGGAACGAGTCAGTGATGTTTTACCTTGATGATTGCCTGCTTTTCTTCAAACAATTGGTTTACGTAATTTTACAGTTGTTTGATTTTTTATTTATTTTTGGTCGAATTACAGTTGTTTGATAAGTCAATCATTTTGTTGTCACTTTTGCTCGAGTGTCTTGACCCTTCCGTAAAGTTTAGTGGTGACTTGTCAGCTTAATTCATTAAATTCCCTTTCGAGCGATGCACGTCCTTACAAGTTCACCCTTGGGTATTTAACTTGTCCGATAATACTTTCCATTGAGAAGAAGACAACAAGAAGATCCTTGGGTTAAAGGTTGTTTGAAATATAGGTTTTTTTCGAACCCCACGAGTTCCGAGCAATGATCGCCAGTTTCGTGTGTGTAGATTAAGTGTGTGACATAAATTCGAATTCTCCTTAGCTGTATATTCTCGTGAGCCGCATTTGAATTTTCATCGTACTAACTTAATTTTGATAAACTAGGATAGAAAATTTCGAGGTGACTTGAGTATTAGTGGTTTACATTTGATTTATTAATTTTGGGTTTTTTTTTGTGCGGATAATATATTAAAAAATTAAGATGTGAGAAGATAAAAATTAATCGTCAAATCAACTTTTCTCTCACTAAAAAAAAAAAAGAAGAATAGGAGAAAATCCTATGCTAGTCACGAAAAAACTAATTCCTTAAAGTAATGTTCAGAACACGTGAAAATAATTCACCTATCTGGAGATGAGAATTGTTGAAATGGAGGAACTTTGGGAAAATTATTGAAAAAGTTCTAAACTTATTGCACTGTGTCAATTCAATGTAAACATTTTCTTGATGCCGATTTAGTCATAAACATTATGCATTTGATTCAGTTAAGTTCATCCGATTATTTTTGGACGGAAATATCTGACGTGGACGCTGGTCATCCCAATGGCATGATAGGAGTTGACACGGATATTTTTCAATAATTTTTTAATCTTTTTATAATTTTTCTTTTTCATTCTTTTTTTCTTGTCTTTTCTTTCCCTCTTCTTTTTTGACGATGTTGCCAACTGGCCACCGGTCGCATGTCGGGAGGGTTAGCCTTGTTGGGTCTCGCCCGCCCGAGGGCAAGCCCGGCCATTTCTAGCAAGGGTCGGCCCGGGTGAGATCCGGCGACGTTGACTTATGTGGCCTCCATTGCCACGACGCCGGCCCATGCAACCTTTGTGAATGGTGAAAGAGAGAGATGGAGGGACACAACGACGACTCAAGTGGGCGACGGCTGGTGTTGGCAAGGGCTGGTGTGATGACGAGGCCTCGTCGTAGCTTGGTCGAAGCTATCCTTGCGAGGGGAGCACTTGACCTTGCCCAAGCGAAGCAAGCCGGTCACCAGCCAATAGAATAGGAAAAGAAAAAGAAAGAAAACAAAGGGAAAAAAAGAAGTTAAAAATTATAACAAATTATAAAAAAAAAATATCTATGTCAAAGCGGGCCGTGCCACGTGGGACTCCCGACATTAACGTTAGCAATTTCCGATCAAAATTGATTGGATGAATTTAATTAATGCAAAAGTAAAATATTCAAGACTAATTGATATTAAGAAAATATTTAGAATTGAATTAGCATTAATGTAATAAATTTAAAACTTTTTTGAGATTTCTTGCGAGTAACTTCCAAGGGCAACAACCCACCGGTGGGTAGCTGCGTTGGTTGGGCCTTATTACCTCATCGCCGAGGGAACGAGTTCAAATTACGCAGTTGCTAGCTTCTTAAGTGGGGGGTCCTGGTGGTGGGGTCCTGGGCTAGCCTCTCCCGAGGTAGTGACGCCCCGATTAGGCTGTCGGCTGAAAGGAGGTGGATCCTTGGTTATAAAAAAAAAAAAAAAAAAAACTTCCAATGGCAACATGAACGTGGAGACATGGTTGAAGTAGAGTGGGCCGGGCTCGACCGGCGTAAAACCCAATTCGATCCAGTCGAGTCTCTTGCGAAGAAAGATTGACCACCCAACAAAAGTTCAGAGTCTCACCCCCCAAAAAAAAAACGAACAGAACAAAAGAGTTTTTTTTTTTGTCAATAAACAAAACAAAAGATTTGAATGATTGGATTCAGGTGAAAAGACAGAAGCATAAGTCTCGGGGATTCCTCGGTGATGCTCAGCCTAGGAATCGTCAATCATCATCCTCCCGCACCGTCAGATTCATCGCGCTCATCTCGTCCCACTCCCACTAGTATATAGGATTCACTTCACCCATCATTAGCCCTTCAAAAGAAGAGCTTTTTCCCTTTCGGGCCGACATGGGTGCGGTTAAATCGGCGATCGCCGACGGAGTCCTGACTTTCATGTGGGTGTTCTGCGCGTCGACGCTAGGGGCCGCGACGACGGTGGTGGCGGAGGCGCTCGGGCTCGGGGAGGCCGTCTTGCCGTGGGCGTCGCTGCTGATAACCACCACGCTCGTCTTTGTCCTGGTGTTGGCGTTCGACCTGATCGGGAGCGCGCTGGGCGGGGCGAGCTTCAACCCGACGGCCACCGCATCCTTCTACGCTGCAGGCGTCGGCTCCGACGACCTTCTCTCCATGGCTGTGCGGTTTCCTGCTCAGGTAAGTACAGTGCAATGTACTCGAATTTCGCTTCAGCCAGTAACATTATTCTGGATCTGCTGGAGATAATTTGTTTTGCTTTTGTGGGTTTTTGAGTATGGCGCGGTCGGGTCTAATTGTGCCGTTTGTGAAGGTTTTTGTCGTGAAAAAGTTGAGATTTTGTATAAAGTTCACTTTTTTTTTCCGGGATCTGAAAAGGGTACTTAAAGAGAAACGACACTATTCAAATCGCTATTGCGAGAAGTTACCCTCCCTTCCTTTATTGTTTCTTTTGTGTGGAGAATTTTGTGGTTGTTTTGGTGTGCGCGTGTTGATGGTAAATGTTGCTTTATAACAGGCAGCTGGTGCTGTTGGTGGAGCGCTTGCGATCATGGAGGTGATACCTTCACAATACAAGCACATGCTGGAAGGACCTTCTTTGAAGGTGGACTTGCATACAGGAGCTTTTGCAGAGGGCGTTTTGACCTTTTTGATCACCTTCCTCGTCCTCCTTATCGTGCTCAGAGGGCCTCAGAGCTCCTTCGTGAAGACCTGGTTACTGGCCGCGGTGACCGTCGCCTTGGTAGTCGCGGGGTCTTCCTACACTGGGCCATCTATGAATCCAGCCAATGTGAGTATATTATCTTCGTCAATCCCCGAGCTTCCATCTGCTTGCATGATGTTTGCTTATTGCTGATGATCACATATCCACGTTTAAACAATATCAAAATCTTGTTTTTGTTGCATATTTATAGCTCAATTAAGGCGATTTGTTACAGTGTTTGGACCAAGTCAGCTAATTTCAGTACCTTTCTTTTGATCATCTTATTGCTGGTGTGATGAGCCTTCTTTTTTCCTGAATTGTCCCTTGTGAGCATAGGTCTTGCCTGCATCAGATGATTGCTCTTTCTACCAAATGGATAATCATCGCTTCCCAATGTTTGGTTATCTCATCAATAATTCTGTTGGTCAAGGTGTTTGAAACCCCTTTATTGCCATTATAAAAATTCATTGATGTTGCAGAGTTGACTGCTTATGATGATACTTCAATAGTTTGATGTCCTTATCCCCGTGGTCCACCTCTCCTCTTTATTTTTTGGTCCCAAATTCTATTGACAGCATTGAATCAGCTCCAGCCTAACTTTTTAAACTAGCAACAAGTCGTATAATCCTAATCTCATAGACTAAACCAGATGCTAAACTTTCTCAATCGTGAAACTACATATGACCTAATAATGCAAATTGGTGTCAGGAAAAGTTGTAGTTGTAACTATTGAGTTTGCTTTACAGTAATTTCTCCTCATATTATGTGGATCCAGTCTCATGCAGTTACATCTTGACAGCCGTTGCTCTGTTCTGTGCATAACTTTTTTGTTCCTATGCAATGCAAGGGTTGGATGCATTCATATGACGAATAGTGAGTCCAATTCTTGAAAGTTTTCTTCTCAGGTTACATATATGAGATGTACATAGATGTATAGCCCGGTCTAGAAACTCTTGTCACTCTTCCTTATCTTCTCAAAATCAAAAGAACTCTTTTGCATTACGTGAGCTCCAATTATAGTCTGTTGGATGAGGTCTTGCGACAGCTTCCCCACTTTGACAAGATATTTCTTTCTCCGATGAGTATATCAAGCATCTGTTCCCTAGTCATAGGAGAGATTCTTCACCAGGTGGCGGGGATACTCGTTTCCATCATGATGCTATTCATTGCTTTGATGGGTGTGCTGTAAGTGAAAAGATACAGCTTATCAAAGGGAGTTCGGTATTCTCTCTTCTGGACATCTCTGCTAGACAAGTTGGTGAAGAGGAGCTTGTTCAAGGATATTTTCCGTATTTAGTTGCAAGCAAGCGTCATTATAGATTGTGTTTTATGATAGGTTTTTGTCCCCGGTATTCCAGTGAAAAAGTTATTGCCATTTTCATGGTTTGCTACTACATCATGTCATTTTCTTCCCATCTCTGCCCCTCTTTGTCAGTCGTGTTTCTTGTCTTTTTCAATTGGCTTTGTTGTTCGATTCAGCCAGGGCGTGCGGGGGCGCTGAATTCAATTCAGTGAATGTTTACTGCCAGGATAGTTTTTTTCTTTTGGTCGGTTCTGCCAGGATTAGTGACGGTATTTTTATGGCTTTAGAGGACGAGTTTTTCTCCTGTTTTGGACTGATTTATTTCGATACGCAAATGTTAAGGCAGGTAGTCAACTATTATTTTTGTGTTCAGAAAGTATAAGCATTTGGCTTTCATCTGAGGTTTTGCTGTCCTCTCTGCTACCGGGTGAACATCCTCCTCCCAACTTCCCATTGAGTGCATCTGACTTGGACAATCCATGTCAGACTGACTGATTAATCACCCTTTTCCTTCTCTCTTGCTCTCTCTCTCTCTCCCCCCTTTCTTTGTCTGTGTGTACGTGTGTTCTTGGTCGACTTATCTTTTTTTATACCGGCCTTCCCTTGGCATGACAGGTTTTCAACAGAACATGCATTAACTTGTATTATTGGTGTCTTTGCAGGCTTTTGGGTGGGCATATGTGAACAACTGGCATAACACATGGGAACAATTCTACGTCTATTGGATCTGCCCTTTTGTTGGAGCGATATTAGCAGCTTGGGTCTTCCGGGTTATCTTCCCCCCGCCTGTCAAACAGAAGAAAGCCTAAGAAAGCACCTAGCTTTCTTCCTTCTGGGTGTCGGACAGCCGTCATCCTCGAACTTGCTCGCCCGTCTTTGTTTTTTCTATCTTTTTAGTTTACAGTGGTAGGCCTAGTTTCATTCGTTGATACAGATTGGGACATGGACGGCTACAGTGCACGTAATAATGAAAGTGGACAGTTGCTATCTTTCCATCCAAACTTCTCTTGCTTGGGCCGGAACTGTTGTATGGAGTGAAGTTGGCATTGGCGAGAAATCGATGTGGAGTCCTCTTCGCTCCGCCGACAATGTTGGGTCGAAAATTCCGGGCATTAATGTTTCTTCTGTTTTAGTATCTTTGGATCAGGTCGGTGCCCGGTGTCCTTCAGAAGGAGGCTCATATCTGTTTGCGGGGTTCTGGGGCGTTGCGATTTCCTCTTGCCATGGAAGTCACGAATGTTTATGCTGTTGACATCGGAGGTCATCTTTCCAGCATTTGAACGAGTAAAAGTGAAAGGTCGGTCGACCAGCTCAAACGCGCATGGAGTACACGACACAGATTGATCTATTTAATAATATAAATATGGTGAATCATACATGACTCCATATATATTATTAAAATACTTTTATATTTGATTTAATTTATAAAATAATTTATATCCATTTAACATCCATATTATTTTAGATTTTATTATTTAAATTTATTTATTAAATATAATTTATGTGACAAACTCATATAATAATTCAGCCGATCAAATATGTGTTATGAAATAGGCAAATGACTCATTTTGACAGATGTAATTACGAGTTCAATCCACAACTCTTACGGAAATTCGATCAATTCATATCGATTGAATTTGCCTTTTTAATAGTTTCTAATTATTGTTTGAGTATTGAAAATGTGAGTATAGATCGATTTAAAGCTACTTCTATTTAAAGCTACTTCAACTGAACTTTACTCTAACTGGAACTTCGCATATTCGATGCTCCGCGGAACACATTACAGACTAACTTGTAAGGAAAATTTGACACCCAAAAAAAAAAATTGTAAGGAAAAAAAAAACTCATAATAAAAATCCCATTTTATTAAAAATATGGAAAAAAAAAAGAAATTGCCAAATTTTTTTCCCGCATGTTTACCTTCTGAGATCCGCTTATTGCAGTTACAGGCGCGACGCGCTTGCTCGGTCTGTCTAATCGCCCTCTCTTCTTCTCTCTCTATCTCTCTCTCTCTAGATTCGGAAGGACGGAGATCGCGCGAGCTCTTCTTCAGAACCTCACACACACACACACACACACACACGGGGGCAAGAACTCTCTATCGCTGATGCTCTGATCGGTCTCCGTCCATCTGAATCGGCATTGTTGTTGCGCCTCTGCTGCTTCTCTCGCCCGTTCGATCGATACCGGTTTCGTCGATCCTCTTCACCCGATTCATTCGCCGGCATTTGGAACCGCGGAGGGGGATTCCGCGATCCCAGGCCTCTCCCTGCACGCGCTGCGCTGGGTTGCAGTACCACGTAGACACGCGGTTAGCGACCGTGTGCAGAGGAGGGAGAGCTGGAGCCGATCCAGGAAGCGCAGTCCCTGAAGGCTCCCGCCACCGCCGCTGCCGGGAACGGCCAGATCCGGTACAGATCCCCTTCCTCCGCCGAGCTCTTCGACGCCGCCGCCGTCCTCAACCCTAACTCCCCGCCGTCGGACCAGCAGCTCCACCACCAGCACGAGCTCGACAAGATGATGAAGCGGCCCCCGGGGCGGTTCCACGAGGACAAGATCCAGAAGTACCGGGGCGTCATATTGGTGATCTCCGTGCCTCTTTTGCTCATTGGCTTTGTGCTCTTTCTGATGCCTTCTGGATCTCCTTCCGAGGCGATTGAGGAGTTCGCGCTCTCGCACCGCAAGGCGGTTCCGAATTCGAAGTCCAGGTCTTATGCGGTTATTTTTGACGCGGGTAGCTCCGGGAGTCGCGTGCATGTGTTTTGTTTCGATCAGTACTTGGATCTCGTTCCCATGGGGAAGGAACTCGAGCTCTTTATTCAGGTTTCCTTTCCTTCATTTGTTTTTTATTTTATGCAATGTCGGGTGATTGTGGTTAATGCTGGTTCAATTGGATGTTTACGTATGACAATTGTTTGATTTGTATGTGTAGATTAAGCAGGGTTTAAGTGCGTATGCAAAAAATCCCAGACAGGCTGCGGACTCGTTGCTTTCTCTTCTTGATAAAGCAGAAAGTGTTGTTCCTAAAGAGCTCCGCAGCAAGACTCCGGTTAAAGTCGGGGTAAGTTATTGATGCAAACGCTGGAATGGAGTTCTTGTCCCGGTATTTGACATTTGTTTACTCATCTTCTGCATTTGGCTCTGATGTTTCACTAGGCAACTGCTGGCTTGAGGGCATTGGAAGGCGATGCACCTGATAGGATTCTAGATGCGGTAATTGCTTTCTTTTGTTGCACCATTAAATGAAGTTTCTTGCGTTTGAATTGGAAAACTAATTTGTGTTTCCATGTTGCTGTATTTTGGACATGTGGACATCCCTTTAGGTTCGGGAGCTTTTGAAAGATAGAAGCAGCCTTAAATCTGAGCCAGGGTGGGTTAGTGTTTTGGATGGAACACAAGAAGGTGCTTATCAGTGGGTATGTTTGCTTTACCTTTTTCCTATGCATGTATAAAGTTGGGGTTTAGTTTGGGAACTGATGCTATAATTGGTTCTTGAGTGCCAGATGTGATCTATAGTTTAGACTGATGGTGTGGTTTAATGTTGGATGCATCACCCTCTGGTGGCTTGGGAAGCAATAAAAAGTTTTGTCGTTCACTGCCTTTGGTTGTTCTATCAGCAACTTGTGTTAAATGGCACAATAATACAAGCATTGCTCACTATCTGAGTGTCTGATGGAAAATGAAAGGGTGATTCAAGTGTTTCCTAAACTTCATCATTGCAATGTGGTCTCTTTCTCTATCTTGAACTGATTATTAAGTGGATCGTGCTTTACTCTGTAATTTGCTCTTTTGGTGCTTTGAAAGATATATTTGCATTTATTCCTGTGGAGTTGACATTGTTTATTTCTACTTCCATCTACTACTGATAATGTGGGTGCCTACCTACATCATGCATTGGCTTCTAATGGTGGCTATGTCATTTGGCATTATGTAATTAGCGGTGGATGTCTGTTTGTCATTCATGAAGTTGTTTTGTTACCTAGGGCCTCTGCCAATAGGTTGGCCAAGGCTTTGGTGAGTCACCTTCAACTACTGAACGTGCCTTTTTAAAGTTGCCCTGGCCTTCTCAAGCTCATGGAAAGCATTTGGACTCAGTCATTAGCAATGACCTACTAAGGAAATGATGACCTTTGTTTGTTGAATGTTGTACTACTAAATTTATCGCCATAAATTTGAGTAATTCTGTTTAAAAATAATATATATGTAGGTTATTTTGCCTTTACTTCAAGATTGGATGGACTTCTGTAATTGAGCAGCAGTTAAGTGTAGGCTATGTACTTTAATTGTTGTTTGAACTAAAAAAATTTTATAATGTTTCTGTTTTTGCACAGTTTTATTCATTTATGAGACAGTAAGTTTAATTTTTGAAGAATAAAGGTGAAAGATATAGGAGGGAAGAAGAAAGAGAATGTTATGCTAGGACATAAATTCACATAATAGGTGTCTATAGTTCATCAGCAATGAGATGCAAGTTCTGAGACCTAAATTTAAAGTATGATGGTATTCCTTAACTGCCACGGCAATTGCTTACAGTCTACTGGTAATTTTGCCCTCTGCTAGGATCAAGTAAGTCAAATAACTTACTTGACGTTTCTCAGGTGACAATAAACTATCTGTTAGGATATTTGGGAAAGCAATATTCAAATACAGTTGGAGTAGTTGATCTTGGAGGGGGCTCAGTTCAGATGGCATATGCTATATCGGAAGAGGATGCTGCAAAGGCACCCAGGGTCTCAAGTGGAGAGGATGCATATGTGAAAGAAATGTATCTTAAAGGAAGAAAATACTACCTCTACGTTCATAGGTCTCTTTCTCAGTCTGAAGAATTGTTCTTTCGGTTTTTTATAAGATAATTTTTGGCCAGATTGCCGTTAGTCCTAAGGCATCTTCTTCTTTATGGTATTCATGAGTGAATACATACCTATCATTGTGTATATGGTGCTTTCAGCAGAGCTATGGACTACTGTTTCTTATTGCATTTGTGTATGACTGTACAGTTACTTGCACTATGGTCTACTAGCAGCTCGAGCGGAGATTTTGAAGGTTTCTGGCGACTCAGGCAACCCTTGCATCTTGGAAGGTTACGAGGGTATGTATACTGCTCACTTTTTCAAGTCCTTTAGACTTAGGTCCATTTATTTTTATACAATGGATTCTCTTACTGGTTTAAACATTTTTTTTTTTTTGAGTTGTGAGCTTCACTGGTACTAAGCATGGTTCTCGAGTGCCAGATGTGATGGTGGCAGTTTAGACTCCTAGTGACGTGGCTTTAGCAATAGCATGACCACTCAAAGCACTTCGAAGCATTTTCCAAGCCTGTAGAAAGAAAAAAAAAGCATTTCTGATGTGCAAATGTGGGAAGCAAGAGCAAATTTTGCTTTCTCTAGTTGATCCTTGTCATAACCCATTTCCTTGAAACTTCCATTGGATAGCTAATTGTGCATTATCTGCCCTGGCTGTTTAGGGTCTTACCAGTATGGTGGTGTGAACTACAAAGTATCAGCTTCTCCATCGGGTTCAAGCATGAATGAGTGCAGAAGGATTGCTTTGAAAGCTCTCAAAGTTAATGAATCAACATGTACACACATGAAGTGCACATTCGGTGGTGTTTGGAATGGTGGAGGAGGGGATGGACAGAAGAATCTATTCGTTGCTTCATTTTTCTTCGACAGGGCTGCTGAGGTAGTTATATCTCGAATTTTTGTTGTTGAAGGCTTCTCAAAATATATATGAAGCATAATCCATGCAGATTATCTTATCGATGTAGGCTGGCTTTGTGAACCCCAACAAACCTGTTGCCAAGGTCAGTGCTGCGGAGTTTGAGGAGGCAGCTAAACGAGCTTGCCAAACTAAACTGGAAGATGCAAAATCTATATATCCTCATGTAGAAGACAGTAATCTGCCTTATTTGTGCATGGATCTCGTGTACCAGTATACATTGCTTGTAGATGGATTTGGTAAGTATGCATTCCAGTCCGTTTCTTGTGTGTTAATTCCTGGCTTTTGCTCTATGTCTAAAGGGTGCTGCTGATTTGTCTTTTTCTTTGTAAATAGCAGTGATTGAGCAACTTCGATATTTGTGTGGTATTCTAATTCGTCCAGCACTTGTTTCTCATGCTTCCTTTTTACAGCTATTGATCCCTGGCAAAAGATTACTCTTGTGAAGAAGGTCAAATATCGCAATGCCTTCGTTGAAGCAGCGTGGCCATTAGGCAGTGCCATAGAGGCTGTATCGGCGTTAAGATAACTGCAGATTATCTCAAATTAGCTTGGCATTCAAAGAGGCACTTGGTTCTGTGATTCTCAGAGGAGGCTGAAGGAAAAAGTAGTTGATTGTTAAAAGATGACATCAGGTCATTACTGAATTCTAATTTTGCGGTCGGTATATTCGGAATAATGAGGGAAGAGCATTGATTTATTATTGCCATGTAATTATCTCAGTTCCAATATTCTTTTGATGCCTGCCTTTTGAGATGATTTTGACCCCGGTCATATTCTTTTACTTTGCATGTGAACGTATGAGATTGTAATACAAGTGCTCTGTGGTTTTAAACTCCCCTCCTTTGGCATTTCATCCCGTTTACTTGTTTGGTTGGTGTCCAGAAAATGGATGAGACATGAAGGGCCGTGTCCGTCAGATCTATAAATCACACACGGAATCCATTGCTGCCATTTGAGGAAATTGAAAGTCTGATAACTGCGATAACTCCATGCGATAACGACAGGCTTTATCGATTAAGTTGCATCCGAGGATGAAAAGCATTCACTCAACTCTGCCCGATCCTCAACCGTAATACCCGAGATGCTGTGCTTGTTTCTCTCCTACCGATTACGATAACACACCAATGTGCTCTTTCTTGATTGAACATGAGTTCTATCGAAAAAGGGGAAAAAAAATAATAATAACGAAGCCATGGCCATGCAGCAAAAATTGTCTCCTCAGCCACTGGCATCGCTGCCATGGAAGCTGTTCGCTTCTTTTGGTGCGAGGCCCAATCCGACTCAGTAAGCGCTCGCACCATTTTACCCGCTTAGCCCTATTATTGTCCGTTGACGAGGCAGTCAAGGTTTTGCTCGGTACTTATCTCAAACACTTGCCATGCATGCGAGGCTCCCTTACTTCGAGTCAGAATGAGAAGATTCGGGTCGCTAGGCGCCTTCGTTCTGCTTCGCCGCCATTGCAGTTCCGCTCGAATCGGTCCGTCGAAGCACGCTCTTCTCTCGCCCGTGTTCGACTCTGCGTCGTCCGCTCTCGGCGATTCCAACCACGCGAGTCCCCCGGTCTCTGTCTCCGAGGCTGTGTCTCCTTCTCGTGCTTACTCCGATTACGCGTCTCCGGATCCGCATTTGGTGGCTGCCGGACCTTTTGCTGCTCGCGATAATCATGACGGCAGCTACTGCGACGGAGAAGAAGACGAGGACGACGGAGTCTCGGATTGCGAGGATGATTTCCGGGAGCGGAAGGTGATGAACGAGGCTCTTGCTCGCGATGCGAAATCCATTGTGGACGTACTACGCGAGACGGCGTCCCATCGTGTAGAAATGACATCTAGACTTGCTAAGTGTGGAGTTACCGCGTCGTCGGAATTGGTGGTGGAGGTTCTTTCGCAGGTCCGAAATGACTGGGAATCGGCGTTCACCTTCTTCCTGTGGGCTGGGAATCAACGGAATTACTCCCATTCGGTTCGTGAATATCACTCCATGATCTCTATTTTGGCGAAGATGAAGAAGTTCGACACTGCCTGGGCATTGATCGATGAAATGAGAGGAGGCAAGGATCATCCATGCCTCCTTACCCCTCGGACTCTGCTGATCATGATCAGACGATACTGTGCAGTGCACGACGTTGGTAAGGCCATCAATACCTTCTACGCGCACAGACGATATAATTTTGATGTTGGGATTGAGGGGTTTCAGGGTCTCCTCTCTGCGCTTTGTCGGTATAAGAACGTGCAAGATGCGGAGCACTTGCTCTTCTGTAATAGGAGCGTGTTCCCTCTCAATACGAAGAGCTTGAATATAATCCTCAATGGCTGGTGTAATGTGATCGTTAGTCCTCGGCAGGGGGAGAGAATTTGGAAAGAGATGAGCAAGAGAGGCATAGCGCATGATGTTGTCTCATACGCTTGTCTCATATCTTGCTATTCGAAATCCAGAAGCCTCAACATGGTGCTTAAGCTCTTTAACTGGATGAAAGAATTGGAGATAGCTCCGGATAGGAAAGTTTACAACGCGGTCATTTATGCTCTTGCAAAGGGTAGGCTTGTGAAGGAAGCTGTGAATCTTATGAGAACGATGGATGATAAAGGTATTTTACCCAATGCGGTTACTTACAATTCATTGATCAAGCCTCTTTGTAAAGCCCGGAATGTCGATGGAGCTAAAAAGGTCTTTGAGGAGATGCTGCAGCGGGGGCTTCACCCTACCATTCGGACTTACAATGCCTTTTTACGTATTCTTAGGACAGGGGAAGAAGTTTTTGAGCTCTTAACAAAAATGAAGGAGATGGGATACCATCCAAATTATGATACGTACATAATGTTGATCAGAAAGTTTTGTCGATGGCGCCAACTTGATAATGTCTTTGAGCTGTGGAATGCAATGACTGAGAATGGATTGAGTCCTGATCGCAGCTCTTATAGTGTGTTGATTCATGGACTCTTTCTGAATGGAAAGTTGGAGGAAGCGCAAAGATATTATTTGGAGATGAAAGACAAGCAGTTTTTGCCCGAGCCTAAAATTGATGAGATGCTTCAAGCATGGGTGTCTGGGAAACAAGTAACACAGATTAGTGCGGTGGAGAATCAGCTCCCTATTAATCGTTTAAATCAAGCTTCCTCCAGAAAACTTAATTGTGAAATGGATTTCCTTCGCCAACCTGAGTTGAGAAGAGTTGTAAGAGAGCGGGGATATTCTTTTTGGGAGCACTAGGATAGGTTTTCTTCGGTCATGCTGTCAATGCATCGTATACAGACATTCCTAAAGGTAGTCTACAAACTTCATCTTTTAGACACTTGGGAAGATACTAAGACTCCTATGAGGCATACTATTTGCCGTTAAGAGTTTATGCAGTTGATTGTGCACCCTTCATATTTGAATTTTGCATGATCATGCCCTTGATGAAATCATACCATAAGTGAAGGACAAAAGCAAGTTAGTCCTTCTGGTGCTTATGCTGTAATTGAAAGTATTCATGAATGTATTTTCCTCGAATCCCATATTCTTTTGGCAATTACCCTGCAACAAGTACTGGATATAAGAAATTCCAAATGTTAGATGTGTTGTGGCCCCTTGCGTTTACATAAGCCCATGTGACACAGCGAGGCATCTTCCTCCTTAGTCGCTGTTATTGGAACTTTAGATGCTCTGCAAGGGACTTGCCATTTCCATTGCAAAATTTGGTCTGCAACATATCTGTCAAGATACCATGGAAGTTCATGCTTGATTCACCACAAACTTTGTTAGGGAAAACTTGTTTGGAGCTAGTGTGGGTCATGTTCTTCAGAATGAATTAAGGTGCAGTAAAACCAAAAGTTGTGTCTGCATATTTTTCCCTCAATGCGATCTCTGGTTACTCGTGTAATTTATATACCCTTGGAAAAATAGCAAATTAACATGGGAATAATTTTCTAGACTCTCGTGATTGTCATCAAGTCAGGGACAGTTACTGTCACGACTATTTTTATGAGGATGAAAATGCTGGGTCTGTCAGGCGTGGATGTTGCCTTATATCTGATGGATGCACTCAAGGGTAATTATTTAATCCTATGAAAATGGGATCTGGTGGTGTATTGTGCGAATGTATCATTCTTTATTTGCGGCATTCCATCTACTTATGTTGGTCTTGCTGAAAACATTTGAACACGGAAAAGACCGAGAACGGGCAAAGGTGAGCCAAATGTTGGCAGAGCTGTAAAACTGAGATGGGCAGAGTGATTAGAAGCAAAATATGAGTCTTAGTAGGATTTGAGTGAATCTCATGTTTACTTTTGCTTCTTAAATCTCTTAAATCCAGTTTCAAGTTCTTGAAGAGCACCTGAATAAACAAGACTAAGCTTACAAGGCCTAGCTAAATAGATAGGCTTAAAATTGTAATTAGATCACAACTGTAAATTACATATTTGATTAAATGAATAAAGAGTATATCAATGCTGAAACCACCAATAAAGAAGAGGTCTTTTGGTTCACCTTTCTTTCAGTGAACAGTGTTCGGTTCAGGGTGATCTAGTAATGGCTAATGGGGGTTCAGAAATGATTAGGCATCTTTTCATGTTTTTCGCAAACCTGAGCCCAACCAACCTTCTGTCACCCTGAATGGTGTGTGTGCGTGGCTCACATTAACATGGTCATGTAAACATGGAATCTAGAGGATGGTAGAAGCTCTGAATAATTCCACCTGATATTTTAGAAGTCTGGTGAGCATTAAATTCAGATGAGTTTTCCGCATCACACTTCAAGCACACAACATTGAACTTTGGATGATACTTGTCAAGTGTCATGGGCACTCGTTAACACACGTGCAGGTTTACCTCTTGCAGATATCTAGTGAGAGTTTTCTCTAATGCAGTTGTGATTGTTATTACGGTTTGAATGTTTCATTGCCCTCTCGCTGCATGATTAAAAGTCTGTTCCCTGCAGACAACAACATCGAGAATTTTTCAGCTTCTTGTTAAGCAAGTGCGCTGTCTGAGCAATTGTTGTCCTCTTCAGGCATAGTGAAGAACCAGAACAATTACAAGCTCTAGAAGTGGGACCTGTTCTCGTGGTTTATATAAACTGCCCATTGACGAAAGGTAACTGTGATAGATCCAATATGCTCTTATAATCATCTATAATCCTCAAATACTTTTCCTCTTAAATTTATAAATGCTAGGCCATTGTTTGTAATGGGAAAAAATACCATCTGGGCAAGAACGATGCACAGTTTCTTTTCCGGAGCATGATAAGTAGACCATAAAACCAACCAGTTATTTTCAGGAGATCAACTTGGAGCCCTTCATTCCTTTGAAGAAGCAATCATTAAAATCTTATCACTTGGAATTCTGAGTATCAAAGTATTTAAAAAGGCTAAATCTCCGTTCATCGTATAAACAACTTGTGGGATCTCAGGTCTGGGAACTAATGGAGGTAACATCCGTTAGTTTCATTCAAATTCCTAGACGTGACTGTTCTGTCCATGTTACTTGGAATGAATTACAGAAGGCTTTACTTTTCTTTTGTCAACATATATGTACACACGTGCAGGTGTGGTGCATGCATGTGCATGTATGGCGCATCTTTTCTGGTTTCGTCTTGCTTGGCACAATCAATGAAGCTAGTCGGTAGAAAAGTTTTCTTTGTCAATGGTGAAATGCTTGAATTTAGCATTTTAGAAAATTTTCCGATTTCAACGGGATGAGTTAATTTTCAAACTATAGTCTTGCATACGGACTTATTGCTGAAGCTGTTCGTCACCACTTTGGGCCAATTAACTTGCCACCACTACGCTACCCCACCCCTTGCTGGGATAAGTAAACCACTGTTGTCTTCAAGATGATTGCAATCTGTTTTCGCTTCCTAGCGTCAATTTTTTGTATCGAATCTACTTTTTACCTCTAGTCTTTGCCATCCGTACCAAACGGATATTTCACCACTATTTGCTGGTGGTGATTTGAGCTACTGACTAGTCCACTGCCATCAGTTCACCATTTTCAACATTAGGATCGAACTTATCGTGTTCCTTGTTTGCGCTGAACAATGGACTTCTGTTTGAGGGAGAAAATTTTTTGCTAGCTAAACTTCTTACCAGATGAAAATGGTTCACCCAAATAGGTGATAAAGCTGGAGAAGTTCTTTTGTTTAATTGCTGCTACAGATTACTCTAATTTCTGGACGAGTCTTGTGTGAAGAATGAACTGCTCCTTCATCAGCCCTCAGGAAGAAGTCAGTTTTGTGGCAGAATCGTGATGATTTTACTGTCCTCAGAAAGAATTATGCCAAGACCTTGATTCTCTCAATCTTTAAGGTGACAAGTTTCTGTCCAGTCATACATTGCCGATGGTTGTTGTATCATGAAAACACGTTGCCATCAGAAGGCTGGAAGAGATGAGGATGATACATTAGGAGCCCCCGAGATAACATCAAGGTTAGGTCAAAACCACAATTCCCTGTGCATCTCAAGTGCGAAAGCAGGTGCCTCCCCATTTGACATTGGATAACTACTAGCCACTAGATTAGGTGAACCACACGTGGAAAACTACTGGATGTCGTAGTCGGAGACTTTTTTGGCTATTTGAACTAAAAAAACTCTCATATTCCTAGGCTACTGTTATATGCTTTGACTGGTCTAACTACGTGGGTGATAAACACAAGTTCTGCCACCGATTCTGTAACTATCAAGACAGTATGCGTTTAGGAGTTCAATCCCATCATGCCCTGCTCTTGCATGTCTTGGCTCTAAGCTTAGAATTGTGGACAGATTCCGAGATGTGCATGTTGGGGTGACTAGAGGCTTCAGTTTTTTTTCGTCCTTTCCTTTGGTAACTTCAGCCTTTTAAGCAAGAAAAGTGGGTTCATAGTGTGATGACAAAGTGGTCCTTCATGGGGCGAATGTTCAATCGAGAAGACAAAATTCGTGCTTCTTGTGATTTTTACATTTTGTTTGGTCCTTAGGCGTATGTTCAATGTGGTAAAGCTTTAAAAAATGAAGAGGAGAAAAAAGTCAAATTTCCCACGACTAAGTGGAGAGCCTTCTTTTGACCAATTGGCATCACCTTTTTTTTATCAAATATCTCGAATTGTTTTGTTAAGTCTTCACGTAACCTTTCCATGTACAGGTGGCTTATTGGAGTTTGTTTTTCTTCTTGGTTCTTCTCTCCTCCTTTGATTATGCCTGAGAAGCTGGACCGCAGACGAAAAGTGCCCCGGACTTATGCTCAGTCGTGGCAACCACAATAATATAGTCAGAACTTTCGGATATCCATCACGTGTTCTATTCTTGAAACCCAACCTCAACAAGCTACCGGGTGCATGTACAACCTGTGGAATATCCGAGGTACTTTGCATCAGCCATGACATTATCCTAATCTTATTTAATTGCACGCACACGCACACGCACACGCACACGCACAAGCACACGCACAATCATACGCGCATATATATTAGATTACGTCAAGAACGAGGGTAATCAGCGCAAATCAAAGCCTCTTGGGACCTAACAAAAAGAGAATCTACTATCGAGGATTGGATAATCATCAAAGTCTCGAGAAGTTATGGATAATCATCAACTTTTCTTTGTTCCTTTTGCCTTTTTTTTTTTTTTCCTGTATGTGCAAGTAGTTGTCGTTCTCTTTAGCAGATGCTCCATCACCCACTTGACCACGCCGTATTTTGTCTGTTCTCTTCCCATCTTTCTTTGTCGGAACCCACGAGCTTCACAGTCGGTTAACCGCCTCGTTTGGCGTTACTAATCCGTTGCTAGTCTCCCCCATGCCGTGGAAATCCGAGGATTGCTTCCGTTAAAAAATTGGAAGCCTAATTGAAAAGAATATACCCACTTTGGAAAAGTTATGTACCATGTCCTGAAATGCTGCTCCAGAGCAAGATCTGATTTTTTTTTTTTTTGGTGTCCTGCTACTTAGTTGTTAAGGCAGAATATTCTTCGAGTTGATTGACATGGTATACTTGGTCCGTATAACCCATCATTTCGTGCCGCATTTTCCTCTTTTACCTTTTCCTTTTCGCCGCCCACAACAAACCGGTACCTTTATTCTCTCTTGTTTTATTTTTTTGGGCCAATGGGAGCTTTAGGTATTTGTACAGCTGTAATAGATCTATTTTGACAATATAAAAACATATGGTTTTTACATGTTTAAATGCAATGATAGATTAACCAATCGCATTACAGTTACAGTAATGCGTAACAATACCCTCTTCTTTTTTACTTCCTTTTCAAGGTTCGGAAAGATTCCACTTATCTGGAAGCAGATAGGATGTCCGCAATTGCAGCTCACGTTTTAAATTTAGGACGCCAAGTTAAGTACCGTCTTTGTTTCCATCAAGCCGACTATCTACACATTTCATATTTAGTTGTATATCTCCAAAATCGCAAAGCATACTATTGCTAAGGCAGAGTTATTCAGATACCATGTGTTAGTTAAGCTTTTTTATCCGTCATAATCTTCAGCATGTCAAGTGCGTATAATTTCCTTAGCTATTGTTTGCATTGTTTCTGATTGGTTCAAGAGTGGGTAGGCTTTAGACCTGAAACCTGAAATTCAAATCTACTTGATCAGGGTCGGTTTTCAATTTTGGGAATGGGGGACCAACCTTGTTGACCCCGGAACCGAATCGGCCATTCTAGTTTCCAGGGTCAACTTAGGTACGAACCGGTTCCTTTTTTTTTCATCATATTATATACAGAATATGTATCTTTGAATACAATTCTTTTGATTTGAGGATAATATGTCAAATCGTATTCAATTTCATCAAATATTTCTCGCTTTAGGAAAAAGTAAAAGAACTTACTTACGGTTAGGGGTGGATCGGTCCCTTATGAACCAGCCTTGATTCATCCGGATAAGGCCAGTTTCCAGATTGAACTAGTCCGGTTGCACACCACCGATAAATACATGGTTTTCAGGGTTTTTCTCTATGCTGTGTGCTTTTTGAATTGGGATTATTTTTTATTTTTTATTTTTTAGGAGGGAATTGCATGCGGATCTAGGTCTTAGCTTAATGGACTCTTGTACGACTTTAACCCCCAAAAACTATGGATAGAACAGAACTGACCTAACTTCACAAAGATTATTATTTTTTATCCTGAAAAGAAAAAGGGGCAGCGACATCGCAGTTCGAGACGCCTCCATGATTGTCATCGATTGGTTGGTAGATGGACGCGCGTGCGCTTGGAAAATTAACATAAAGGAATGGGAGAATGGGAGCGACCCCGCCTTTTGTTTTATGCCTTTCTTCGAGTTTGGCTGAGCCGCGAAGGAAGCATGTGAGAACGACAAAGTCCCCGCAAGCGCACATCGAGACTTTTTGGGGAAATGCATGGAGCGTAGTGGGCGTGATTCTTCAATATCAACATCTAATTATTTGACCAGAACTCCACATTCGCCACGAAGGAGGAGGAGGAGGAGGAGGAGGAGAAAACGCACGTACTTTCCCCTTCCACGTAGCATGAGAAGAGAACCCGGTTCATTGGTTGACCAACCCTTCGTAGAGTCATTGTCCTTGCTATTCGTGGAGAATTGAGAAAAAGCAGATGAAGGAGGGAGGGGATTAACACACAAATGATGAATGTTAACTATGGGGAAAAGTATCAAAAACAAAAAAATCTCTACGTCTTTTACGTTGGTGCCGATTTGGACATAAATCTTTTGCACCAATACAGCCCTAATTTTTTTTTTTTTTTTTGAATTGATACCATTTGAGTCCATCCGGCCATATTAGGTACAAAATTACCGACATACACGCCAACCGTTTTATATAACGCGGTCGGCATTGAAATGATAATCCTAAATATTTTTCAAATTGATATTAACCGAGTGCATCCGGCCATTTTAGACCGGAAATTATTAATGTGCACGCTAGCTATCCTACATGGCACGGTAAGCATTGAAGTGGCATTTTCTTCATTTTTATTCTTCTCTTTTCTTTTTATTGTTTTGTTGTTTTTGTGTTTTATTTTTTTTTTATTTTTTTCCTTTCATTTTGGCCAGCAAAGGATCGACGGCCATTGGGCGAGGGCCAATAAGCCCTCGTGTAGCGCCTTCGTGGCCCTGCCGGCCGTGGACGAGACGACCCTTGCTGGCCAAAATGAAAGGAATATAAAAAAATATATTAAAAATGTCCACGTCGGTATCGACCACGCCATGTAGGACAATTGTTGCTACATCAGCAATTTTCGACTAAAATTGGAGGGATGAACTCAATTGGTACCGATGTGAAAAGGTTTAATACTAAATTGGTCTAATCGAATGGTTTAAAACTAAATTGGTACCAATACAATAGGTTTATAACTTTTTTGATACTTTTACCATGACCGTGATCATATGCTTGGACCATGATATTGTAATACCACATGTGGCTGTTTGAACAATGACTAGTTCCTACGTTTTACCAAGCTATTTAATACATGGAGTTTAGAACTTCCGATGGGTATTATCGATGTAGAAGTAAATGAATGGTCATCCAATTCAACTTTCTTCTATTCGATTGTGGTTCGTCGAAAGTATTCGCGACAGGAAGCTTCACGGTTCAGTTCTTGTTTCTTTCTAGGGAAATTTTCACTTGATGTGTTGGAGATTCTCAGATGTCATATGCATGCATGGAAGAGTCTCTTGCATTTATAGATAATGTGCTTGAAAGGGAGAAGCCTAGAACTTCTCCTCACTACCCTTCTCGGCATGCTAGTCTTGGCCCTCTTTGGAGTGTAACTTGATTAAGGAAAGAAAAGGGTATGCCTATGCCTTGAAGAGAAAAGCAATTGCCAACTTTTGCCATCTTTTTCTTATGTGTGGCACATGACCCGAAGTTTTCTTTCCACTTTACATAAAACATATGGATAAGGTCGAACTATAATTGTATGATGCAGATAAAGCACAACGCTGTTGATGGGAAGAGTTAGAATTTGCTGATATGCCTCCTTACCTCCTTCCCAACCAATAACTTTGTAGGACACTAACCACCATGCATCCCCCCCTCGCGAGAAGAAATTGCCAAACTCATGTCCCTTACCCGTGCCCCTTTGCCCGTGTCTCCTAACTTTCCTCTTCCCCAATCTCAATTCTAGTACACATTTGCTTCTTCTTTTTTTCGTACATGGTGAAACGTACCGTCGTGATTTCACATGATTATCGTAAGCACGTTAAGATATTATAATGAATGAACATGGAGTCTTAATTGAGATAAGATTGTCCGAATATTATCATACAAAGAGTTTATTTATCGTAAAAGATTCTGTTTTGCGCAATTCACATAGCTCGAATGTATAAATAATTTTAATCGTAAATACGAAAATCATGAAAGAGAGAGAGACAGAGAGGCACATGTAGACGGCAAGATGACGGGGACTGCCACAAGGCTCTCGGCTCAATGTGGACAAATGCACGTACCAAGTGTTTATCTCCCTAGAGGTGATGTCATGAGACTCGACCTCATCCTAAAGTTCAGCCGCCATATTTTCTACGAAACCGAATTAATTTAATTATATTATGTCCGAGAGAGAGAGAGAGAGAGAGAGAGAGAGACAAAAAGTTAAAAATGGAAATTTAACCCAACACACAACTCAACACAAAACCCTCCAATGACAAGGAGAATAAGTTACTTGGCACCACAAGCATACAACTGAATTTCTTCTTCCTGGTACCCACCTGTTGCTTTGGTCTCATCTCTGGTCTCCTTTTCTCTCTCTCTCTCTTTCCCACATGACGACAAATCACTCAACCATAAAATGGGCTCCAATCTCCCCCATACCAAAATTTCAATCCTCTCTCCGGTCTTCTTCTTGAGAGAGTCTTCCCCCTCCAAAATCTTTCCCAAATTCACCCAAACAAACCCGCCCTGTCTAGGGTTTGGTTTGATTGGGAGCCTCTTCCCCCCCTTTTTTTTGTTCTCTTTATCCTTGTTTAGAAGGAAAGACCTGAACTTCAACATGATTATGAAGAACCCACAATCATCCTTGCCACCAGGGTTTAGGTTCCACCCAACTGATGAGGAGCTCATCCTCCATTACCTCAGGAGGAAGGTCACATCTTCACCTCTCCCTGTTTCCATCATAGCAGAGGTTGATATCTACAAGCTCGACCCTTGGGACTTGCCAGGTATCTGATGATGCTTCTTCAATCCCTTCTTTCCATACCCACCATCCTCCATGCATTGATCTATCAAGAGAGACTAATCTTTGGTGGTTTTTCATGTTTTCTGTTTTCCTTTGGATCAGCTAAAGCCGCTTTTGGTGAGAAAGAGTGGTACTTCTTCAGCCCTAGGGATAGGAAGTACCCAAATGGGGCAAGGCCCAATAGAGCAGCTGCTTCAGGGTATTGGAAGGCCACCGGCACAGACAAAGTGATTGTGGCTACTTCTTCTTCTGCTTCAGCATATGCGCATCAGCACCATGAGAAACTCGGCGTGAAGAAGGCGCTGGTCTTCTACAAGGGAAAGCCTCCCAAGGGAGTCAAGACGAACTGGATCATGCACGAGTACCGCCTCGCCGAGTCGCCGGCTTACAACAGCCGCCCCAATACCAACCCCTCGAAGCTCAAAGATTCCTCCATGAGGGTGAGCCTCTTCTCTTGCAAGTGCCCTTAAGTGGATAATTCATATAAACAGATCAGTTGATGATGATTCAAACAGTGAGACTTATATTAATTTCACATGGGAAGAAAAGAAATATTTCCTTGCATTCTTAATCACAACCTGAAAATTGTGCTACTAGTGGACAAACCCTCTTTGTCCTTGTGAAGTCGATCTCAGTTTATTAATGCTTAGCCTAATCCGAGAAAAAGTGTTCTTTTTTCATACTCCTTTTGGGAAGGTGATGTCTTCCTTTTGTATTATGCAAAGGAAGGCTCTACAGTGATCTAATAGCTGTCGTTTTGAAAAAGAAGTATCAATTTTTCAAGAATCCTGAATATATTAGGCGTGCAAGCAAACGACATCTTTTGCTTTTCACACTCTTTTTCTAGGTGAGAATATGGCATCCTCCCTTTAGTTACCTTTTCACTGAAATTTTCGAACTTTCAATTTGTTTGGTTCCAGTTGGACGATTGGGTTCTATGTCGGATTTACAAGAAGACCAACGTGTCACCTCCCACTGCAACTTCGGTGGCCACACCTGATCAAGATCAAGAAGAAGAAGAAGAAGAAGTTGGTCTCAGTAATTTTCACCAAAACGGGACGTTAAGACCGTTAACACACGTCCCCGGTGGTAATGTCCAAAACAATGGTGGCCTCATGTCTCAGAAGTCCTCTTCATTCTCCAATTTGTTGGACGCCCTGGACTACTCCGTGCTCACTAGCTTGCTTTCTGACAACAACACCCCACAACTGGTCGGCACGCCCGGGTTTGACCAATCGACTTCACTGATTCCAAATAACAGTAATCATGTGGACGTGAATGACCAGCACATGTTCATCAATGGGACTTGGAATAACGGGAGCAGCAATGGCTCAGCCCAGAAGCTGCCCCACCTCAGCCCTCCATCGTCAGCTCCGTTCACGGAGGAGAACCGGCTCAAGCGTCACCGTCCGGCCGCGGCGGCGGACACCGACGCAGCGTCGCATCCGGCGAAGAGGCTCCTCGGTCTTTGCAGCTTCACCGACGCCGCAAGTCAAGTGGCCGACTTCCCGCAGCATAATTGGATCAACAGTTACCCATTCTTGAACCAGCAGTTGCTACTCGGTCCAAATAACTACGCCCATTTTCGTGGATAAACGGATGGCAAAAACGCAGATTAAAAAGGAAGAGACGAATTATTTCTCCCGCATATATTAAGTGAAGTAGGGTTTTAGGGAAATAATATGGATGTGCCCGCATGATTTTTCTCTCCCTTGAAAACGAGGGGAATTGGAAATGTAATCTACGACTTTTTAAGGAACCAGCACAAGTGTGAATGAATTGAAAACATGAGCCCCATGCTGATCAAAACTCCAATTGGGTTAAGTGCGTGGGATGTGAAATGAGTAAACGTTTTCAAGAAATTGAGTTCTTTCGTGGAGAAGCATATCCCAAGATACGGTATCATCTTGGCTCCGTCTATGTCACGAAAAAATGAATAATTTCGGATAATATTTCTCTAAAAAGGATATCTTGTATCGCTTATAAGAATGAACGAATGAAAATCTCAACGTTCATGAGAATTCGTAGACAGCGAAAATATTTTTCGTTGATTAATTATTTTAAGAGATATAAGTCATCATTTTCACAAAATTATTTTTTCAAAATTATTTTTTTTGCGAAATAAATTAAGATGATATCGTTTTTAAGAAATATTAATCAGAACGAGGTCTGGTCTGACTTTTCAAATCAAGCACAAAGCCAATCACATCTGGACCTTCAGAAGAAATAATGCAGCCACTTGCGATACTTCCATAAAAACTATGTGCTACTGCTTTGTATACGGATGAACTCTATCAGTCCATTCGCAGAAGAACTTTCTTCCTTTCTGGAAATATGTCAATCAGAACTACTGCGGGAAAAATTACCAGAAAAAATCTTAAATCTATTATAACAGCGCCAGTTCAATTCTAAATCACATTTCTTGACAGATTGAGTCTTAAATCTTTTGTATTTGTGCCATTCAGCCCATCCGGCCAACTCTGAACGGCCGATACTGATGAGGCGTTGTCGATTTTGACGTGGCAATTTTTACTAATACTTTAAGAAGTTTTGAATTCTTGAATTTCTATTTTCTATTTTCTTTTCATTTTTGCTTTCTTTTTATTTCTTCTCCTTCTTCGTCTACAGCGAGTCACCCGGGCTAGTGGCACTAAACCTTGCCATGGCTCTCATCGCTATGTGATGTCGGCCTTGCCGGTCGTCGCCTCTGGCCGGTCGTCGGGTGACCGCCTAGAGGAAGAAGGAGAAGAAAAAGAAAACCAAAAAATTTTAAAAAAATATTGTTATATTACTAAAAATTACCACATTAATATTGATCGATATCTCTGCTACCGGCTGGTCAAAGTTGGCCGGATGAATTAAATTGACACAAATGCAAAAATTTTAGGACTCAACCTGGAAAAAAAAATGTTTACGATCGAATTGACACAATTACAATAAGTTTAGAATTTTTTTGGTAATTTTCCCATTTGTTTTCCTTAACGAGTTTTTATACTTTTTAAAAGTATTCACCATTAGCTTTTTCTGCCGGTTTGGCTCACCGGATGTTGATTTGGACGTCCAAATGCATGTCCGGTGGATTCTGTAAAACAAAAGGTTAGGGCACGTACAAGTGATGCTTAAATAATTCATAGCAACATATTCCTTGAAAGTTATGAGGAAATAAGGAAAGACAAGAACTTGAATAAGTACCGTTCATCATCTGAGAAGAATAAGCATATTCGATTATCGATTACAACGATGTCGGCCATAAAACAACGATCGTCAAAATGAAGCTACTTCTCGACCGATATAATTAGGTCTCGCGGCTTTTGTTAGGTTTTCCTCCTGGCGATGAAGCTAACGCCTTGTCGCCTCACCGCCCGGCTTTGAGCCCCGTTATTTAGAGGTCGTCATCCGTCATTCATGGTACTTCGACAGAAAGAGGAGGACCGAAAAACTTTAGTCCTCTCGCCAAAAGCAGGGGAAAAAAGAAAAAAAAGGACATGCAATTTCAGGTGGACATAAGGGGCCAACATATGGGCTGCAGATAATGTTAGCTCCGATGTTGCAAACCAGGGGCCAACTGTTCTTCCCATGTCTTTAGCCCATTGAACTTAATTGGACTGAGCTTCTAGAGTTCTATTATTAATTGCCCAGTTATCCGCAATTTCAGGTGGACTTGAATCTAAGTTTCTCAATGGATTTTTGCCTGCGTCATCATGTAATTAATCAAGAATTTTGCATAAACATCAGCAATTCCATAAGACAAATGGCGGAACACGTTGCGACGTGATTCATACTCCCCCATCGATGGGAAAGCATGGGAGGTCTCGTCAGAGAGCTTTTATAGTTTGAGTCCATAATTTTTTTCATTGTTAGTTTGTATTTGGGCCTATGAATTGCTACTGCCACATATTATCTTTTTCTCTCGTAATTGAGAGATATAACAGAAAAGTGTGATGTGTTAATTATATTGGAATCATTTGATGGATGTAGCCTTAATTTAAGGGTAAATTAGGATAAATTTCGCGTCTCACTTGCCTTTTCCCGCTTTTACGCTTTACTTTATTTGTGATTTGTGCGCCGAATCCTAACATAATATGTCGGTAGAGCATCACATTGCTGCCGGTCTATTTGTCTTTTAAGTTTCTCTACTTTCCGCATTTGACAGGTGGTTCGCAAGTCGACGTCCGTGTAAGCCATGTTTAACGGATGACAAGTTACAGCTGTACTCTGTAGGACATAGTCTTGGTGTATCAGCTGCGATCAGAAACTCCATCGGAAGATAAGCGCGTAGTCATCTAAGGAGCATGGCCACGATCAACGATCAAGTGGGTGGCTCAGTTTGCGAACCACGGCGACCACGGAGGGGTGACTCGGCCGTGGACCACAGCTCCAAATCTGTCGAGGGGTGAGCTTGATCACGAGCGATGACGAACGCGTGGGCTACTCTGTCGGTGGCGACGGCGAAGGGGCAACTCCAATGAAGCACGAAAGACCACTTGGCAGTTTTCAGTCACTTATCAACTTTGACCGGTTGTGAGAAAGAAATACTCACCACGTCATGAAGAGGAAGTGGTAGCAAATGACCGAATATTTTCTCCATAGCAGGAGTTGTCAGGTGAATTCCACGGCGCATATTTTAGGGAAAAGATTTGCTAACATCACGATTTTTTTGATGACCATGAGAGTACGTTATATGTCGTCGATTCTTGAAAGGATAGACCTCATGACAATTTGTAATTAATTATTATTATTATCTTTTATGGCTCAAAACAGATCGTGAATTAGACAGCTACTAATGACTATTACATAATGAATTTTCTTAGGCCAATCATCATCATGGTCTTAACTTGCCTACCTTGGGTTCTAATTGTCCTGGTGAAACCTGTCTTTGCCCATTAGCCATTGTTCACTTATGCCTCCCCAAGTCGCATGAGGAACCAGATAAAGCAATCTGAGTCTCTTCGTATTGACAGAGGGCACGTGGACCACAATCAATCATCAAGGGATCGCTAAACGCAAGTCGAAATGTGGTTAGAACCCTTGGGCGCCTTAAACTTCTCCGTGGACTCTAAGGAGCGCATGTCTCGTTTATGAATTGAAAGTTTTTTTTTTTGCCCTTTTAATGATGTCTTTATGTAGGTGGGGAATAGATTGAGTCGTCGTCTCGTTGACACAAAAACCAATCTTAGTGCCTAAAAGCAAAGAAATTTAACACCCATATCTTTTTAGGTTTTTCCATTCTAAATTCATTTATATTCCCGTTTATTGAATATAACTGACTCATATAATGACTTAGCCTATAAAATATGGCTTAAGAAATGAGTTTATTACCCATTTTGACAGGTCTAATGACATGATCCATAAGACTCGATCGTTAATATGCTTGACAAGCTTATTGATCGTGAATGTCATGACAATAACCTTGTCCCACAATATTCTTCGATGGAATGCCCGAAGAGCTCATTAATCGTGAATTCTCAATGGGAAAAGTTTAAGAGAAGTACATGATACATTGTGACGACCGGTTATAGTGAGGAATGTACGGAAGTTGAAGACCGAGTCAAGAAGGATTCATTGACCGGGGAATAATTGTCGTTAAGGAATTGTAAGCAGTTACAAATCATCCCTATAGTAGCGTGCAAGAAAAGACAATTAGAGATTATTATGGAGGAAGATCGGAATGAAAAATGATTCGACTCATTTAAAGATACACAAAGAAACAAGAAGAGATAATGACACAAACGGTTTTTGAATTTTAACGCAATGTGTAATGTAATTTCTAAACTTTAAGTATGTTCAATTTGGTCCATCAACTTTCCTTCGATGTATAATATCATCCCCGAACTTTTAATTTGTTCAAATGTGGTCCATGAACTTTCGATACATGTTTAATTTAGTCTCTAGACTGTATGAAAATATAGTCTATGGACAACATTGAATATTTTCATGCGATCCAGGGACTAAATTAAACATGTATCAAAAGTTCATGAATCACATTGAACAAATTAAAAGTTCATGAGCGAAATTGCATATTGTGCTAAACTTTAGGGATTATGTTATACATTTGACCAAAATTCGGAGACTATTTGTATCATTTACCAAAACTAGAATGATATGCATTCACAGGCAATCAAGACACATCAAAAATCACGAAATGTGCATATATTTTGCAACTAAAAACTTGAAGATGCGAAGATCAATCGTAAAAGATTGATGTTGACGAGTAATTTATGTCCAGCTTCCAAGATTGATTTTGACTAGTAGTCATCGAGCAGGCAAGGCTTCCACGAATGAAACCTTTTGGTTTAATTTAATGAAATTTTACGCAATCTTGTTATTGTTTCCAATCTATCATTCGCATATTATATAGTTATTTGAGATTTGGCGAAATCCTTGAGACTTCAATGCATATTAGAAAGGAAAATTACCAAAAAAGTCATACATCTATTTCAATTGTACTAATTCAATCTCAATTTTTTTTCAATTAAATTTTAAACCTTAATTTAGTTCATTTGGCTAGTTGATACTGATGCAGAAAATTTTAATAAAATTTTATAATATTTTTCAAAATTTTAATTATTTTTTATTTGTCTAATGATTTTTTTCGGTCTTTTCTTTTTTGTTCCGCCGGCCCCTAGGTTGGTCAAATGAATTGAATTGACACAATTACAAAAGGTTCAGAATTCAATTGGCCAAAAAAATGTTCAAGACTGAATTAACACAATTTCAATAGGTTTAAGATTTTTTTTTTTTTTTTGTAATTCTCCCCATATTAGACTCTCGATACTTTTGATTCAAAGTCGAATTCAACAATTTAATTGGAGATCAATCACCCTCGATCGAACTTTAATCACTAAGTGAAACCATCGAATTTCTGGTGACCACACAACATTACAAAAATCCAGGCATCACTTCTCTCATTGTATGCTCATTGAATTTCACGTACGTGCCATCGCTATGTCCTAATATCTATCAAAATATTTATGCTGTGTTTAGCTTCCACAATATGGATAGCTCAAAGTATCTTTCCCTCTGTCCTCCAATTTTCGAGATTGGACCTCTCGCTATTAACCTCGAAACAAGAGGCCCTGATTGAGGGAGGTGGCTAATTAAGGTTTGACATAATCAATTGGCAAAACATCTATGAAAAAGAAAGGACGAGCTTTATGAGGATTGGTTACACGATAATTTGATGTGAAAAGAAGCGTGCTACTGGGTATGCATCATATATGCCACTTTTGAGCAGTCATCTCGAGATTTATTGATAATCCGTGATCAATTTCCTTTCGCAGTACCTTACTTCGGAGAAAGTCGTTCACTTGAAAAAATTGAAGTCGTTATTATTCACAATTATTTTGGTTACGATCGATCCGAATAGACCCAGATGTTTCATTGAGATTATTCCGTCCGAATAAAGGAGGAGTCGAGACTCGTTTTTATCACCTGTTCGATTTGTCCTGAACATTCGTTTGCAACTCGAAATGACATGTGCTTAGTGATATGTAAAATTGCTCACACCATTCTAATAAATAAATATAAAAAAATCACTGTGTAATATCCTCAACAAGTGGCTCACCAACGGTCGTTGATTTTGGTGGAATTCACAGATGAGGTGTGATTGTAAATCAACGGCTACGATGCTTCCTGTCCATAGGGCCCCACTCAAAAGTGCCGCACTAATTTGTAGCTTTTTGCAAATCCCGAAGAAAAGGAGTTTTTACTCGCGCTCAGACGGTCCAGGCCACTTCCAGGCCTCAACTCAGATCCAACCGATCAACTGCCGTTCAAAAACCAAACGCTCTCCACTTTGTCTTCGAGCTGACTGCGACGCCGGAAGAGATCAGCACCGAGAAGATCCGACGGATATGGAGTTCCCATTTGGTCATCACACTCACGGACACCACCGGAGAGACGGCGACGACGACGACGAAGAATCCCCAAGAAACCGGCCCTACCCGCCACCTGGATCCACCCTCCCACCCGACTTCGACGGCCAGCCTCCTCCTCCGCGCCCACCCTTCTACGGCGGCTGTGGCGACGACTTCGCCCCGCCCCCGCCTCCACCGTTCGACGTGTACCACACCTCGTACTCGACTCCCCCCTCTGGTTACCCTCCGCCTCAGGACCGTTTCGACTCCGGTTATTCCTCCGACTTCCCTCCACCGCCTCAGAGTTTTTCTCAAGAATCAACTGAGTACTCCGATTACCCGCCACCGCCGCCGCCTCCGTCCGCGACCGTCCAGCAAGTGGCCGACGAAGTCGATGAGCCGAGCGAGACCCACCATTCTCATCGCCCCCACATGCCTGCTTTCCTCCATCATCATACCCTGCATCAGTCTGACTCTGGTCCCGCTGCTGCTGCTTCCGGTGGTGGAGCTTTGGGCTCTTATTTCGCCAACAGGCCCACTTACAAAGTTTATTGCAAGGCTGAGCCCAATTATTCGCTCACTATAAGGGACTCAAAAGTCATTCTCGCATCCTCTGACTCCAGTGATCCTTATCAAGTATGTTGCTTTGCTTTGCTTTGCTCTGCTCGTCACGCTCGAATTTTGATCTTTGCTTCTGTTGGATATTTTCACGTCGATGGCTTTTTTACGTGGGTTTGGTTTGATCCGCCTAATTAAGCATTCCCGACCTTGTTGAGTGATGGTTTTCATCCTTTATTTCTTTTAATGATGTGGAGTGACTTGTATGATTTGATTTGTTCAGAAATGGTACAAGGATGAGAAGTTCAGCACTAGAGTTAAGGATGAGGAGGGGTTTCCCTGCTTTTCTCTGGTTAACAAGGCCACTGGTGAGGCCATCAAGCACTCTGTTGGAGCCTCTCACCCGGTATGTTTGTATCTCTAGATATTCAATCTGAAGCCTCTACAATTAGGATGGGAAAAAGGATTTTTTTTTTTTTTTTTGCCATAATCTGGCTGTTTAGTAGAAAAGAAGCTTGTGAGAGTAATCGTAAGCTAAATATCGCTTGTGTGAGTTATATGATATCTCGGCGACTACGATACTTTTAGCTCATGAAGAACGTGGTCAATCTCATTTGGTCAACAGAGCTGTCAACTTTGTTCTCCTTGTGCGAACAAAAGATGATTGTGGTCTTCCAATTGTTATTGTCTTTGATAGCCGGTAATCATGACTATGGGTGTTACCTTGCATCAACTTGCATGACAAACTCTGGTCATCAAGGGTTTTGTTTGATCAAATTACGTGTCATTCGCTTACACTGCTGTGTAACTTCTGAATTATAATTTTTCTGAAACTTCTCTGGATTCTGTGAGTAACTTCAAGAACAGAAGTGTGTCATTCTTTAAGTTTCCCTTAGGGAGTATGGCATACAAATTGAGGTTAGTCTCAAAATGGCTCATTGCATGCTAGCTACATCTGAACAGTCACTTCTCATCGGTTATTGTCACCACAATCCTTTGCTTTGGGTTCATTTTTCATATCTAATTGCTAGACGGATTGTGGTTCCTGAAGAATTCCTCTTGTGGCATAAGTCTTTTTTTCTTCTGGCTAACGTTGAAGTACCTTCTTTTCTGACTGATCAAATCTTGCCTTTTTGCCTTTAATAGTGCTAACTTGGACACTGCTGAAAAGGTCGGCCGCACTCTAAAAGTCAGCAATGTCTTTCAGCTATTGCGAAAAAGCTTGTTTGCACCGAGCCTTCACTTTTGTTGCCTTGACTTGAGCTTCATCTCGACATGTGCGTTTTGAGCCAATCGTTGGGTTTGGTTCAACTATTTGAGGTTCCCATGATTTGCTCATACTGCATGCTTGGTCACCAGAAAACAGACAAAGGGTTGAATGTTTTATGGATTACAATATACGCACCGCGTAATCATACATTAGTGAGGGACTGACCTACTTTGAAGTCCAATGAACGGCTTTATTTAAGCCTTTGCTCTCGAAAGTTTTGTTGGTATCAGAGCAGCAGATTGTTTGTCGGATTTAAGATTTGCACTTTCCTAATCTGCAGGTACAGCTGGTACCCTATAAGCCAGAGCAGCTTGATGAATCTGTTCTGTGGTCAGAGGGCAAGGACCTAGGTGATGGTTACAGAACTGTAAGGATGGTTAACAATGTTCGCCTTAATCTGGATGCTTTTCATGGTGACAAGAAATCCGGAGGCGTCCATGATGGCACAACTATCGTGCTCTCGCATTGGAACAAAGGAGATACTGAGAGATGGAAGATCACGCCATACTGTAAGTTTTTTAGTAGTCAGAGGAGAGGAATAACCTTCTCGCGACTTGCCCCTTGTTTCTTCACCTTTCATTTCCGAACTATTTTGTGCTCTAACCTATTTCAGTCTTACAGAATCGTGTCCATTTTTCACCTATATATCCTTTGATGGTTGATGCAGAATACGTGGGAGTTCCTGAGTTTGGAGGTTGCGTCTTATTTGCTGGATATGCGGTTTGGTGGATTGTTATGCTTCCATGTGAGTTTGTGTTGTGATCTCGAACATTGCTTGGATCTCCATGTGTGATTAAGACTCAACTACTATTGTGTATTACTTGTACTGTGGATGTTATAGTGTTATCAATGCGTGTAATTACACCGCAGACTATATGGGGAATACTCTGCATTAAGCTCTTTCAGATGTCGCTCGTGAAGATAGATATACCATGTCATATATGTCTCGAGAAGAGCATGTTCTCATGTTTCCACGCGCTGCTACGCCGCAAGGCGGCAAGCTGAAGCAACAAATATGATGGGAGCGGCAATTGATTTTACGGCTGCTGTCCTTTTTGTCTTAAATCAGCCATGTCAAGCATTTTTCCCAGCTGACTCGATCATCTCACATGTTTACATATCCGATCACCCACCACAGTCTTGAGTTCCCTTGTACTCGACTTCGTTTCGGAAGTGGGTCGAGATCAGTTAAAAATTAGCCTTTCGAGCAGTGATTCTGGGAGCTGGACATCAGGTGTTCGATGTCTCGCGGTGCTTCTATCTTCGGCAGATTATGTTACTTAACTATTCGTTCTGCAATAGTTCCGAGAACAGACTCTTCATCCGTCATTAGAGGCTGTGTGTCCGTTAGGTGAGTTTAGGAAGTACGTATCTTTGTTGCTGAGGCGGAGCGAGGTTTTCCTTCGACGTCTCAATCGGGGTCGAACCGTGCAAGTCTGAGATCGTCAATAGCCTAAAAGAAATTTCTGGGTCCCAATCGTAAACCAAAGACAGAGGATGAAATAAGTACACGGCCTCTCTCCCTCTCCTATGATCCCTCGACGCATTTTGATCTATTGTTAGTATGAATCAAAGTCGAAGTTACGTTTTCAAATGGCAAGAATCTGAATACACCAAAATGAATCACAACCTCCCTGGAATTATGCTGCAATGCGTTCAGCATCAAACGTCGACGTACCCAATACCGTCTTTGTCATCTTCGGTTTCTTCGCCGTTCTTCTTTCTCGTCCTCCTCCTTGGTGTTCGGGGTCTGCTGCTTCATCTACACTATGTACGTTGGAGGTCTGGAATTCAGAGGAACTCATTGTTGTTACTTTCATCGATAGCTTCATCTCTTGGGTCTACATGTCTTTACCAAATCGTGCTGAATCATCTTCGCTGTCGCTGGCCATGTCATTGTCAATCGCGCTTGTGCCATCTTACACTTCATGTTGACTATGACAAATGCACGTCTCGATTATGATCTGAAAATTTTATGATATTAATAATGTCTTTACTTACGTTGGGAAAAGATTGACTTGTCCTCTTATTGACACGAGCAAAAGTTAGGCCCAAATGTAAAGAAACTAATGGACTAAAATAAAAAATCACTTTTGCGACTAGCGTTTCTATCTATTCTCTCTCTATTGACAAACTTGAAGCTGAGAGCCTATTTAGTCGGTAATTTTCTTTTTCTTTGCTTGATTGTCTTTCTTTTCTCTCTCAATAAGTTTTGAGCTTGTGTGTGTGGATAAACTTCTGCAACTGATCTTGAGTGAACATGAAGACCCATCTAGCCATTCGTTCAATCGACAGTCACCGAGGAGGATGTTTGTGATGTGACTCCATACTCTATTCAAGATGAGGCCTGTCTCCTCTATGTATCTAGATTTAGGGCAAGATCTAAGAGATGTACTCTCTCTAACTAGATTTAGATATAAATTTAGGAGTTTCTTACAAGTTTTTAATTTGTGTTCTTTCAATATACAATGTTGGTATCTTTGCAAGACGTCGGTGATGAAGACGTTGAATCTAGATGCTTGCCGAAAGCAATTGCAAATGAAGTGAGAGATCTCAGAATGTGCTCATCACTGAACTTGGTAAACGATTGTTGATTATTTAGAGTGATATATCTGTTCTTAAGGGATAAGAGTGTACATATAATTGCAAACGATGCTATGTTATTTGCTTTTTGGCTTTTGCTTTGTTCTACGATTATTTGGGATTTGCTATGAAAGCCTTCTATGTACCTCTTGAATATTACTTTGATCAACAAATGGAATATTTCTTTCGACAAAAAAGGACTAAATCAAGCCACGGCAACACACTTAATTTATAAAATTGGAATGCCCAACAAGCTCATCGATCATGAATTTCCAGTGGGCAGAATTTAAAGGAAATATGTGACACATGGGTACAATCGATTAGCTTTAAACATGCATGGAAGTTGAAGACTAAGTGAAGGAGGATCCATCGACCGAGAATAACCGTAGCTAAGGATCCGAAAGCAGTTACAAATCGGCCCTATAGTAGTGAGTATGTTAAGACAGTTAGAGATTCTTTTAACAAATATTTGTAACGACTTGGTTCGATGACGGGAGGAAGTGGTGGGCGAGGTCAAACGCTCGAACAAGGAGCGAGTCCTCACGAGCTTTTAGAATGGTGAATGGAGGAAGAATGAACCGAACTATGCACCAAATAAGGGGAAAACAATTCTAAAATATATACGTGAAAACTAGAATTAACTTACGGAGACATCTTTTGACATAACAACAATACTTAGCTTTTGAACTCCAAAGCTAAGCATACTCGAGTAGGAGCACTCTCTAGAAAGGTGAGCTCCTGGGAAGGTGCCCACCCGTACGCCAAAGGACAAAATCGTGAAACTCGATATGGTATGGGGCCAAAGTAGACAATACATCATTGAGTTAATCGGATGGCGAAGGGAGTGGGAATGAACTGGATCGTGTCTTGAATAGAGGGTGAGCTATTCTAAAACATATATGTAAAAGCTGAAATTAACTTACAAAGGCATCTTTTGACGCAACGATAACACTTAGTTTTTGAACTTCAAAATTAAGCATGCTCGGATGGGAGCACTCCTTGGATAGGTGATATCCTAGGAAGGTTCGGTATGGGATTGGCCAAAGCGGACAATACCATAGTGAGTTAATTCTTCAAATTTCGACTACGAAAACATGAACATGTGAAGATCACTCATAAAAGATCAATCTAGATTGATTTTTCCTAAGTGGTGAATTCGAAGTATTATAGAGATTAGCTTTCTTGAATTAAATATTTGTTTTTTTATTGTAAAAGCTTTCCATTTGTATTTCATGTGTCTTTTACTTTCTCTAAGCACTCCAATCACCTTGAATAACTATTTGTGTTCGGTTTTAGTAATCGAGAACGCATAGCCTCCAACCATCAAACTTTTTGATTCGCTAAAATTTCGCACGACTTCCCCGTTGCTTCCAATATATTTTCGTGTATTATTTAGCAATTTGAGTTCCGCAAAGTCCTCGAGACCTCAAGGCATATCGGACTCAACTTACTTTCGATTGAAATCGAAGTTATCGATTGAATCGATCATAAATCACCTTTCAATGAACTTTGACCGGTGATTGATATTCTAGAAATTCCTGGTGTGACAACTGCAATTAGATTATACATAATTATTTTAAGAAATGTGATTAATAAGTAGCTCAATGGGTGTTGACTGTTGAGCAATACCATAAGTTTTAATGCCAAATACCGCTCATCAAATCAAATAAATTATAGCCTCCGGCCAATAATCATAATAAATAAATAAATTATAGCTGTTACAAACTCCGCTCTCGAAAAGTGCTCCAAAATTTTGTAGCTTTTGCAAATTCCAAAAATAATAATAATAAATAAATAAATAAAATCAAGCACAAAGAAAAGGAGTTTACTCACGCTCGGAGACGGTCAGGCCTCACTTCAGATTGAACGATCAACTGCTGTTCAGACATCAAACGCTCTCCGCTTTGATCGACTGTGCTAGATCGAGGGATCGACGACCCCGACCCCGACGGAAATGGAGTACCCATATGGTCATCCCACCCACAGCCACCACCGGAGAGACGACGACGACGGCGAACACCGAAGAAACCGGCCCTACCCGCCACCCGGATCCGCCCTCCCGACCGACGCCTACGGCCAGCCTCCCCCTCCGCGCCCGCCCTTCTACGGCGGGGGTGACGACTTCACCCCGCCCTCGCCTCCACCTTCCAACGTGTACCATACCTCGCACTCGCCTGCCCCTCCGCGCCCGCCCTTCTACGGCTGCGGCGGCGACTTCGTCCCGCCCCTGCCTCCACCGTCCAACGTGTACCACACCTCGCACTCGCCCGCCCCGTCTGCTTACCACCCGCCTCGGGACGATTTCGCCTCCGGTTACTCCTCCCCCTACCCTCCACCGCCCCAGAAATTTTATCAAGGATCAACCGAGTACTCCGATTACCCGCCGTCGGCGACCGTCGAGCATGTGGCTCACGGGGTCGGTGGTGGAGCTGTTGGCTCTTATTTCGCCCACAAGCCCACCTACAAAGTTTATTGCAAGGCCGAGCCCAATTATTCTCTCACTATCAGGGACTCCAAAGTCATTCTTGCACCCTCGGACTCTAGTGATCCTTATCAAGTATGTTGTTTTGCTTTGCTATTGCCTGTCACCCCCGAATCTTGATCTTTGGTTCTGTTGGATATTTTCAAGATGGTGGCTTTTTGATGTGGGTCTGGTTTGATCTGCCTAATTTGAGCGTTTCTCAGCTTGTTTGAGTGCTGTTTGATAGTTTTGTTCGTTGCGTGAGTGATGGTTTTTATTCTTTAATTCTTTTAATGATGTGGAGTGGCTTTTATGATTTGATTTGTTCAGAAATGGTACAAAGATGAGAAATTCAGCACCAGAGTTAAGGATGAAGAGGGGTGTCCCTGCTTTTCTCTGGTTAACAAGGCCACTGGTGAGGCCATCAAGCATTCTGCTGGAGCCTCTCACCCGGTAAGTTTGTATCTCCAAATATCCAATCCGAAGCCTCTGCAATTTTAGGATTCCTATTTGAGCTGCAATTAGGATAGGAAAAATTATCTATCTGCATAATCTGGCCGTAGAGGAGAGAAAAAGCTTGTGAGACTAGTTGCAAGCCAAAAATATCACTCGTTTGTGAGTTATATTTCGATGACCGTGATACTTTAGCTCCTAAGGACGTGGTCAATCTCATTGGTCAACAGAGCTGTCGAGTTTGTTCTCCTTGTGCGAGCAAAGAAGCTCACGGTCTTCCAATTATTATAGACTCTGATAGCCAGGAATCATGGTTATGGGTGTTCCCTTGTATCAACTTGCATGATAAACTTTGGAAATGCAGGCATTTGTTGGATTAAATTACCAGTCATTCGCTTTAGCTGCTGCGTAACTTCTGAAATATAATTTTTCTGAACTTTTCTAGTTTATGTAACTTCGCGAAGAGAAGTGTGTCATTCTCCAACTTTCCCTTAGTTTTTGAATGACATAGAAACTGAGGTTAGTCTCAAAATGGCTCGTTGTAAGCCATATCTGAATAGGTTTTTTGACTTCCGTTCGATCGTTGTCGCCACGATCCTCTGCTTTGGTTTCATTTTTGGTAGCTAATTGTTAGACTCAAAAGAATTCTTCTTGTGGTGTAAGTACCTTTTTTCTTCTGGCTACCATTTAGTACCTTTTTCACTGCCTGATCATTGTCTTGCGTTTTTGCCTCTACGAGTGCTAACTTGGACACTACTGAAAAGGTCGACTACACTCTAAAGTCAGCAATGTCTTTCAGCTTTCGTCCAAAAGCTCGTTTGCACTGAGCCTTCGCTTTCATTGCCTCGACTTGAGCTTCATCTCGACATGTATATTTTTAGCCAATTATCGGGTTTGGTTCAGCTATTAGAAGTTCCCATGATTTGTTCATACCTCATGTTTGCTGAACAGAAAATGAACAAAGGGTTGATATTTATTTTGGTTGACGATATATGCACCTTGTAATCATACATTCGTGAGGGGCAGACCCACTTTGAAGTCCAAGGAACTGCTTAATTTAATCCTTAGCTCTCTAAAATATTGTTGGTATCAGAGCTGCAGATATTTGTCAGATCTAAGATTTGCACTTTTCGTAATCTGCAGGTACAGCTGGTACCCTATAAGCCTGAGCAGCTTGACGCATCTGTGCTGTGGACAGAGAGCAAAGACCTAGGCCATGGTTACAGAACCGTAAGGATGGTTAACAATGTTCGCCTTAATCTGGATGCTTTTCATGGCGACAAGAAATCCGGAGGCGTCCGTGATGGCACAACTATTGTGCTCTGGCAGTGGAACCATGGTGATAATCAGTTATGGAAGGTCACCCCGTACTGTAAGTTTCTTAGACGCAGAGGAGAGGAGTAACCTTATTGCGACTTGCCACTTGTTTCTCTGTCTTTCATTTGTGAACTATTTTGCGCTCTGTTCTATTTCAGTGTCCTACAGAATCGTTGCCACTTTTCTAAACCTATATATCCTTTGATGGTTGATGCAGAATACCTGGGGGGCTGTGTTCCTGAATTTGCGGGTTGCATCTTATTTGCAGGATATGCGGTTTGGTGGATTGTTATGCTTCCCTTCCATATGAGTTTGTGCTGTTGTGATCTTGAACATTGCTTGCATCTCCATGTGTGACAAAGACTCGACTACTATTGTGTATTACTTTTACTTTGGATGTTACAGTGCTATTATTCTGTGCGTTATTACAGCGCAGACTATATATATATGCCTGGCAAATTGGTAATCCTCTCTCTGCATTAAGCTGTTTCAGATGTCGCTTGTGAAGATAGATATACTAGGTCATGTATGTCTTACGAGTGCGAGAAGAGCATGTTCTCATGTTTGCATGCGCTGCTACACCGCAAAGAGGGAAGCTGAAACGACAAATATGACAGGAGCAGCAGTTAATTTTACAGCCGCTGACCATTTTGTGTTAAATCAATTATATGAACCATTTTTCTCAGCTAACTCGATCATCCCTCGTGGTTACATATCGGATCACCCACCACAGTCTTGAGCTCCTTCGGACTGGACTTTGTATCAGAAGTGGGTCGAGATCAGTTAAAGATTAGTCTTTCGAGCATTGATTCTGGGAGCTGGACATCAGGCACTTGATGTCTCGCACGGAGCTTCTACCTTCGGCAGATTACGTTACTTCACTTTTCGTCCTGCAGTAGTTCGGAGGACGGACTCTTCAGCCATCATTAGAGGCTGGGGGTCCGTTAGGTGAGTTTAGGAAGTACACAGCTGTGTTGCTAACGCAGAGCGAGGCTTTCCTTCGACGTCTCAATCGGGCCGAGCTGTGCAAATCCGAGGTCGTCAATGCCCTAAAAGAAATTTCTGGGTCCTAACCTTAAGCCGAAGACAGAGCATCAAATAAGTACACAGCCTCTCTCCCTCCCTACCCTATGATCACTTGACACATCTTGTTCTATTTTCAGTATAAACCAAAGTCGAAGTTACTTTTTCAATGGCAAGAAATGATAGAACCATTACTGAAATCAGAATGCACCAAAATGAACCACAACCGCCCCGGAATTATGCTCGAAGGGCACGTCGGATTCTATGAAATTCGACTTGTCGTGACGTGTTCTTGTTGACATTCATAAACAAGACCCCGAGCGCTGATAGACCTAAGGGGGGCTGGTCATGGCTGCACCTCTGCCTCCGAATGCTTCTTAATTATCAAGCTGCCTCGCCCTCCCCATCATTTGCAAAATTCTCGATCTACCGTGAATGGAGGTTAAGTTACACTCATGCATCAAACCAATCGGTTCGCGTTAAATGCTCTGAATATCACGTTGGTTAGATTTCTGTAAAGTAATACAGTATTACTATACTAATATTATGTCTAATGCTGGGGGACCATGCCCTGATTGGCACACTGATCCCGAGATCATTAAATTAACACTCAGACTCCTTTCTTCTTCTATCTCTTCGGGATCGACGCCAAGATTCCCACGACATTGCGGTCGATCCTCGAGCCCAATCATTGTCACTATTGTATCACTAACTTGACATGCAAAAAACACACAGTCCATGCGCTGACATGAACGTATTCACACTCTTCCCAGGCTCAAGCACCAGCGAAGCAAAGCCTTGCTCTAGACTCAAAAAGGGACGAGGGGATTTCAGAGCTGAAATGCTGGACTCAAGTTGAAAATCGCATGGCCACTTTGACAAATGTTTGTTTTTGCATGTGCAGCCATTAATGCAGCTTATCCCCCAGCTTCAAGCAATCTTGCTGTACTCCGCAGGCGCCGGAATATATCCTGCTCTGAACATCAACTCTACAAGCTAGCAATTTCTCTTTCCTGTGTCTTGGCAATACGGAATATAACTCATGGTTAGCTTCAGTTTTACGAAGATGAGGCATATAAACAATGGTGCTGCAAACTGGCACTACTGATGCCGGCATGTTCTTCTAGATGCTGTTTTGGCATGAATCTAGCCAATTTCATTTGTCTTTATAGGTGTTTAATTGTAGTTTATGTGTTCTCTTGAGAACTAAATTTTGATTCGTAATGTGCAAGATGATAGCCAAGAATAGAAGTCCGCTTGTCGAATATTCGCTTTTAAGAGACTTATGCCGCCCCGTTGTCACCCTTTGAACTCTAGTTCGCGGGTACTTCATATTGCGTAGTATTTCCGCCCAAGTCCTTGAAAGTGGGAACCGCATCGTCGGCACGTGTCCGGAACTCAGTACCAGGGTTCCTAATCCACTCGTTCACCCTGAGATCCAATTACGCGAGATTGTGTCAATTGCATCAGGGACCGTAAAACCATGTTCCATCTCTCTCGCTCTAATCCGATCAGCCAAGAACTACTGGATGTGTATGATTGTCCACACAACATTACTAAATAAGAAAAAAATGAAAAGTAGATTTGGAGAAGGGGGAACAGTTAGATCTAGAATTTGTCTCTGGTTGTGGAGGTGGTGAAAAGTGAAGCAGCCAGCATCATAACCACTCGATAAGATCCTTATTTTAGGACATGGATTCACTAATTAAATCTCCTTTTTACGTTGTCTTTAGTGAAGCATGCCGTTCGCACCCTCTTCTTTTGTCGAGATGGGAAAAGGGTCGTGGCCCTTTGAGCACAACATGCACATCTTTCACATTATAGACGAGGTCCATTCCCACTTTGTCAGTCCGTTAGTTGGTATCAGTTAGGGCAGTTAGGTAATGGCACAGAAAGAGAGAAAAGGTCGGAATGGAAAAAAAAAGGGCAAAAAGAAGAGCCCTCGAGGACTCTAACGTTTTACCAAATCGAAAGCGAAAAGTCAAGGGTGTTGACTTTCGAATGAGAGGCCCGCTTTTAGATTAGTGGGTTTTTGAATGGAGATTAGAGAGAGGAGGGGGCGCAAAGGGGATGAAAATAAAGAAGGTTATCTTTTATGGAGGTGACAAGTGATCCCTCGCATGAGAGGCTATTTGGCCCAGATTTCATCTTATCCTACGTGTCCTTTGAAACGGTCGTTAAAATCTGAGGCCCTCAATATAATTTGCTGCTATTCGCAAAAAGGATTTTGTTAACCGAGCGTCCCTAAAGATGCTTTCAAAGCATATTTTAATGAACCCGATTTTCGGAGCATTGATCGCGCATAGTACGGGATCCGTCTGGATACTTCAAATCGCGACGTTGCCTTGTTTAGTTTCGTTCATCGAATGTTCCTAACACACCCTTTAATCAAAATCGTATAAAAAGGGTAGATTAAATTAATGCGCCTTCACCCACTTGAACCCTAAGTCAACACTTTGCTATGTAATTGAAGGAGATTAAGGTTCAAGATTTCCATTTGATTAATTTTACTTGAAAAGGAAAAGAACGAGAGGGTTGATGCGAGATTGCCGAGTGATAGCGATGCTCCAACTTGCACAGCATATAGCGTGGCTTTAGAGAGAGGGTCATGATGCGTATGAGTCGAGAGGGAGGTGGAATGACGTCATTATCTACCCATCCAACGGTCTCGATGGTTAGAGGGATGCCGTCGTGGGCACATGGGCGGAATGCGGGAAAGTACCAAAAAAGTGCGGGAAAATTATTTAAAAAAAGTCTTTAATATATATTTTTTTCGAACTTAAATCTATTGTTGGCAATCTTAAATTTTTTTTTTTTGGGCAATTGACTCTAATCTAAACCTTTTGCTTTTATATCAATTCAGTTCATCTAGCCAATTTTGACAATCCGAAATTGATGTGTACGTCAACCGATGTTGAGTGACATTTTTTAATAAAATCTTAGTATTTTTTGAAGTTTTAATTTTTTTTTTCCTTCTATCTTTTTTTTTTTCTTCTCATTCTTCTTCCAACCGGTCACCAATTGGCGAGGGCGAGACATGGGCGAGGTCGAGCTTGCCCATCCATGGCAAGACTCGACCTCACCGACCCTCCCCTTTGCCTGGAAAATCGTTCAAGTCATTCTTGGCCAGCAAAAGTTGGTTGGATAGACCGAACCGATACAAATGCAAGAGGTTTAAAACTCGATTGGTATAAAAAAAAAAGAGTTTATGATTGAATTGACACAATTACAATAGGTTTATGACTTTTTATTGTAATTTCCCAAAAAGCGATAAATTCATTATATTTGTACCAAGTAAGTCCCCGGACTTTTTAATTAGAGTAATTTAGTTATAAATCTTTTGTATTTGTGCTGATTAGACTAATGTATAAGAAATTTTCCATTTTTTTGATATTTTTTCAATTTTTTTTCTTTTATCTTATTTTTCATTTTGGCTTTGCCTAGATCATCGCTGGTCGCGAGCGATGGTTATATTGGTCTCATTAAAATGGTTATAACTAAATTGATTTGAAATGAAAAGTTTTCCGAATCGATACCATAATCAAATAACAAATCCCACTTCCCACGGACCGGATGCAGCGATCTCGTGCATCCGGGCACAGAATGGTTCGAAATTACGAACCCACCAATCGAAAACCGACTCGAAGCAGATTGCGAGCGTCATCCATCGTCATCACCCTTCTGTTCTGTGGGGGCCCCACCGCCCTTTCCGAGGGTGGGGGGCCCCAAGGGGGCGAGGCGTGGGGGACGGGACGGACGGCGGTGGAGGAGGGAGGCGCGCTTCGCTTCTTTGCTTCGCAGTGTCGTTTTATTTTTCGACAACGCTTTCTCAAAGCTTTCCCCGGTGGGGCCCAACGCGTTTTAAGTATATGATTCCCACATGTCATTCAATCCCTCGTTTAATTATTCTAGGCCGCACTTGATAAAATCACCCCCCACCCCTCGCGGGATTCCTTCCGAATCCTCCGTCACCGCTCTTACTCCAACCATTATTAAATTCCTTCTTCTGAAAAAAACGAAAAAAAAAACCTGATTTTAAATAGGCGATGCCACTAAAAGATCTCAAACCGTATTGCCCCATATTAATCTCCATGCCGTCGAAAGTCTTGAATCGATATGCTCGTAATTGATCTATCGTCCGTCGGCTTCGATCCATTATCCCGTCGTGTAAAAAATACACACGCGAATCAACCTATCATGTGGATCCGGCCGGGGGAAGGGGAATTCCTCATAAGCGCGTCTTCCGAAAGAAGTCTTCTTGAAAAGCCAAACCCGAAAGAAACGAACTAGATTTGGAAAATCCGGTAATTCCATCCTAGAAGCTTCCTCGCCTTTCGAAAAGTCTACTAATCCTAAATCTGCCTTAATTTTCCCGTAAAATTTCGATAGATTTTTCACGAGATGGGAGGAATGTAACATGGGTTCATCATTTTTGGAATTAATCTCCATGTGGACGAAATGCCCGTGATGGATATCCGATGTATCGCGTGGATCCAACCGGAGGAATTCCTCGCGAGCGGGTCGTCTGAAAGAAGTCTTCTTGGGAAGCCAGGCCTGGAGGGAATGAACCGGGATTGGGAAATCTGCCAATTTTATCCTAAAAGTTTTCTCGTGTTTCCGAAAAGTCTCCTAAAGTTACTGAATTTACCTTAATTTTTTGCCCTAGGAATTTTGATAGGTTTTTCACCGGGGGAGATATTATCAACCCATTTAAAGAAGAACGAAGGTAAATGACGGTGGGGAGCTAAAAGCTATAGAGCGAGATCGGAGCAAAATCCCACGAGACGAGGCACGGATTCAGCGGAAGTAACATCAAGCTCGGCATCATCGTCATCGGCAACGGCGTGCCAATGTCAACACGTGGAGGGGATTCGGATGGGCCCCACCCAATTATTATCTCACGCGAATTAATCTAAATCTAAATCTAATCTAATCTAATCTAATCTGATCTGATCTCCACTCGAGTCCATTAAGGACAAAAATTATGTGTAATGCTAATTATTGGTTTGGAGAAGATTATAGAATAGAAAAATTAATATGAATTGCATTTAGCAATTCGTAGGTTTCGTGGCTACGACGCCGGTATTTTTCTCCACGGTCGGTGTCGGGATGTTTTACTTTCGCTTGTTTATTTTTCTCTTTTTGGTCTTTGGTTATAAATTGTTTATTTATTTAACTATTTATTTATTTATTTAGTTTCCTATGACTGTGTCGGTGTCTCCGCGTATGTTTTGGGTCGGGCCAACCATCAGCATGTGCCGCTTGCTAGGCCACCAACAGATTGACCTTCACACCCCTTTTTTAATTCTTCTTCTCTTTTTTTTGGGGGGGTCTTTTTTGGGTGAACTAATTAGCAGCTTGATTTAAATGCTCTCTACATGCAAATTCGTTTGGTGTTACTGATCCAATTGGTAGCTCAGATTGGATATCGAGATTAGAAATTCTTGAGCAGAAATGTTAGAATTATCTTTTAGATGAGAGATCCGGCAAAGGCGGGCTCGGGTTCAAGAAAGAATTGATTTATCCGGATGTCCTAATTTTCTGGTTGCAATCCTATTTTACTCTTTTGGAACGGAAAAGCATCTTTCGTAACAAGTGATCACTTTCGAGAAAGGATAGTGTGGCTATCTTTTTGTATTGAAATACACATGTAGTCTTATAATGTTTAGATTAAATAGCTCTGCTGATCCTCTAATTATACCATATTAGTTGTGTGGATCTTATTAATTTGAGCATATAAATTATATGTTTCGGGTTTGGCCTACTGAAGACAGCACCTATTGAAGCTAATGCGGTGACATCTCTTACGAAATAGGCAGAAATTCTCGTGTGAAGGACATAACCACTAGAACGGGAAAATTATCCAAAAAGTATAAAACATATTGCACTTTAGCCAACTCAATCATAATCCTTTTAAATTTTGCCAATTGAGTTCTTAACATTTGGACACTTTATCAATGGAGTCCATGAGGTCAATTTTAGCCGGAAATCACCGATATGGATAACAAGCGTCCTATGTGGCAAGGTTGATACCGACGTGGACAATTTTTATAATTTTTTAAAATATTTATTAGTTTATTTATTTATTTATTTTCTTTTCCTTTTTTCTGCCAAGCCCCGACGAAGGTCCTTGGCCAACCCTCACATGTGGTTGCCAAGGGCTTCGCGGCCCTCGCCTAGTCAATGATGAGGGTTGTCAACCCTCGCTTGTGGTCGGGCAAGATTGGTGATAGATTAAAAAAAAAGAGGAAAAGAAAGGAAGAAAAAGAATATAAAAAAATTAATTAAAAAAAATCCACGACAGTCTTGGCCATCCCTATGTGGTACGGGCTGTGTTCAAGTCAGCGATTTTCTATTAAAATTAATCGGATAGACTCAATGGGCAAAGTATACAAAATTTAGGACTCGATTGACAAAATTGAAAGATTTAAGATTAAATTGGCCAAAGCGCAATAAATTTAAGACTTTTTGAACATTTTTCTCTGACTAGAACCAATATTTCAGTCAATTTGAAGCAATCTCCGATGTCCGAGATCAAAAAGGAAAAAGAAGCAGCTTCTAAAATGAAGTTTTGCCCATCTGAAATAACCAAAGTAGCCGATCACATTGGTCAATCCCATCAGCCTGTTCATCTATCGATTGCGTATGTCTATGCGTACACTTACATCTACCCACACGGCAAAGCAAACTCCAACGCAAATTTTTGATCGCGGGTTCTTGCCAGATGCTTTCAAGGAAGTCCACGCTTGCTGTTCAGGCGAAGAACAACGGTGCATTCCAAATGACGGACAAGATCGAAGACTAAAAAGGAAAAAAAAATCGCCTAGAAAGTCTTCAATCTATCGCACTTTGACCCGTTCAATCCTAAACTTTTTAATTGTGTCAATTCAGTCCTAAACAATTTGACAATTTTCCAAATTAGTACTTCTAACCAATTTTGCCTGGAATTACTAATATGGATGTCGGCCGTCCTACATAACATGGTCAACGTTAGCGTAATTATTTCTTTAAATTTTTTTTCTCTTTATTTTTTTTGCTAAGAGCCGGCTGGGACCACCAGCATATGAGAGCCACAAGCCCTCACCCTCCGGGCCTCGACCTATGGCTAGCGGCCCTCTCCCTGCCCTTAACAAGAATTTTTTTTTTTAAATTAAAAAAAAATTCACGTTAGCGTCGACCGTGCCACATAGGAAAGCCAACGTCTATGTCGGTAACTTCTGGCCAAAATTAGATGAAATGACTAAATTGGCAAATTTCCAAAAGGTTTATAACTCAATTGACACAATTAAAAGATTTAAAGAGTTGGTCAAAGTGCAATAGGTACAGGACTCTTTGGACAATTTTCGCGTCTACAAGGCACTATACGTATACCTCGTCCATTCGTGATCCGAATTAAACATCCCTCATCACGCGATAACTTATATTAAATACTTAAAAAAACCCAAAATCACCTATATTATGTTCTAAGTATGGTTGGCCTATAGTTTAATGCATGACTTAGCTTAGCAATATCGTAACTAGTGCGAATGAACCCTAATCCAGAGAATGATTCTTTCGGAGAAAAGGCAAACCAGGGAACGACCGGACGATGCCGTTCGGTAAAAATTCACAAATGAAGTCTCTCCGAAAGAGCCGATTTCGATTCGGTTACGATCTCCTCGTCGTCGTCGGCATTAAAAGGAAAACGAGCAGAAAGTGCTCATGACCTCACCCTGCCTAATTAAATTCCTTTTTGCGCGTTTGTTAAGCTCTCCGATGAAGTCAATATTCCCATTTTGTCTGACCCCACCCAAAAAAAAAAAAAAATATTCCCATGTTGAACGAGAAGAAATTTTGAAACTTACAAATGGCAACCTCCCTGACACCTTCGAAACAAATTAACCCGATTCCATTTGCATTCAATTTTTTACGCTGACGAAGTTCGAATTTCTATAAAGGTTTAGCGTAGGAGTAACATGGTCGGGGAGACGGGATTGCTCGAATTCGCGATTGGGTCGGTGCGCTGTGGTTTGGCGGATTCACGGGCACCCACGAGTCTTCCCAATTTTCAGTTAAAATGAAATCCTTTGTACATGAATTGGACCGGCAGCTTCCCAAAATTTTTTGCAAAGTCGGGGTTAAAGTGGAGGGACGTCCGCCCCATCGTGTTAGACGCAAGTGGGGCCCCAAAAAAAAAAAAAAAAAAAAACTTTATTTGCAGTTAATTCGTTTATTTTATTCACATTAATTTTCAAACAAAAGGACAGATTGCAATTAAAGATACAAAAAGAAAAAAGAAATAAAGATGATTAAAAAAAACAAATGAACTGTTCAATGAGAGGGAGGCTTGTTCCACAAGAGCCTTAGCCTCTACGGATCTTGTGGACTCGTGAGCTGCGGAAGACGAAGAAGAAGAAGGAGGAGGAGAAGGAGAAGGAGGTCTCTATTTAAGCCCCTCTCTTTCTCACCTTGTCCTCCTTTCTAAAACAGCTTCTCCTCCAAAATCGTTTCTTCTCCTGCAGTCTTTCTGATCAACGGTGCTTTCGATTATCCAGTTCCTTTTGCTTCTCTTCGAAAGTTGGCGGCCATGGAAGAAGAAGGCGTGGTGGTGAACCAAGGGAAGGAGCATCAGCAGCTGATAGATTTGCCCCCGGGCTTCAGGTTCCACCCCACGGACGAGGAGATCATAACTCACTACCTCACGCAGAAGGTCCTGGACAGCTCCTTCTCCGCCAGTGCAATCTCCGAAGTAGATCTCAACAAGTGCGAGCCCTGGGACATGCCGAGTTAGTAAACGGACCCTTTCGCAGCTCCTCTTTCAAAACGCCTTTTTTGGAAGTTTTTCAGTCTCTTTATTCATCTGGGCTTTTGTGTTTGTTTTCTCTCTCTTTCCTTTGATTTGCAGAGAAAGCCAAGATGGGTGAGAAAGAGTGGTACTTCTTCTGCCAGAGGGACAGGAAGTACCCGACAGGGACGAGGACCAATAGAGCCACGGAGTCTGGGTATTGGAAGGCCACAGGCAAAGATAAAGAGATTTGCAGAGGGAGAGGCAGGCTTGTGGGGATGAAGAAGACCCTTGTTTTCTACAGGGGTCGAGCTCCCAAAGGAGAGAAGACCAACTGGGTCATGCATGAGTACAGATTGGAGGGCAAATTGGCTTACTACAATCTCTCCAGGGCTACCAAGGTACAAGATACATGTACAGATGAATGATCGCCGCATATACTGTCTCTTTCCTTCTGCACCTTTGTTGTGATTCTTTTTTTCCTTTTCATGGAGAGGCAAAGATTTTCATTTTCACGTGGCTTTAGAGATTGAATCCTCCTTCTTTTTCCTTCTCTGGTTTTATTATGATTTCCTCCTGTTGTTCATGGGGTTGCTTTTGCTTTTGCTTTTGATGTGAGAAAATCTTGGCGAAAAGCTGAAGGGCTTTCTTATGATGATGTCCTATATGATTGCAGGATGAATGGGTGGTGAGCAGGGTTTTCCACAAGAGCACGGGCATCAAGAAAGCTCCATCTCCAGGCCTGGTCACAAGAATCAATTCTTATGTTGATGACCTGTTGGATATGTCTTCGCCCCCGCCGCCTCTCATGGACGCTCCTTCTTCAAGCAGACCGAGCTCCAGCTTCACCGATGGGGAAAACGAACTCAAGGGCGTGATCAATTCAGTCCCAAGGGCGCCGGACGGAAACACCGGTTACTTTTACTTCCCGGCAAATTCAACCGACGACCAGCATCAAGTACTACTCCAGCAACAACAAGATCGTATGAATTATTGCCATATGATGAACCCAAGCGTCGATGCAAGTCACTGCCCTTCTCAGTTGTCAAATTATCCTCCTCTCTTCCCCTCCCACGGGTCTACGCATCATGAGGAGTACTTGCACCAAGGACAAAACGACCTGGTATTGAGCTTTGGCGGCACCGGTTTTAGCCGCGGGAGCGCTGATCATGCTCTTCTAAGAGCAATAAAAGCAAACTTGGAGACATCGAACCTCCCGCATCACAAGCAGTGCAAAGCGGAGCAGTTTTCATCCAATCATTCTATGGTTAGTCTATCTCAGGACACCGGGCTCAGCACGGATGTTAATAACGAGATATCGTCCATAGCGATCTCCAAGCAAGAGGTGGGAAGCGGCAATGCATTTGGAGACCTCGAGGGTTTATCATCAGTAGGCCCGATTCAAGATTTTGATTTTTGGGACTACTGATCAAGATTACAAAGCATAGACAGCATCGTATAGAGATGATTATTCTAGACCTATGATACCAGTAGGTATATTTAGTTTTTTTTTTCTTTCAGGTTCTTGGATCCTTATATTCCTGTACATAAAACGTTCCCAATGTCCAAGACCTTTTATATTCTTCTTTTATCGATGGATCACTGGGAGCGTGTTGCATGATCATAATTTATATACCTTTTGTGTAACTTATGATTTCTCGTATTGTGTTTTTGCAGCTATGTATCAGTCATTCGTTCCACTTTCTTTCGCAGTCTTTCTTTCTTTCGACATTCTGTTAATTAACCCTACGCGTCTTACCCTACGGAGAATTAGATGGCTGATCTTTGCCATGAAATTCACAAACGAGGGACACTTTGGTCAAGTGTGCAAAACTTTGGGGTCAAGTTCAACCAAGAAAGGTCACAAGCTATTTAAGTTTGAAAAGATCCTTCTAACCGGGGGGGAAAAAGGGAAAGATAAAGCCCTGCTAAAGTCATCAGAATTTAAGAAGAGGATGGGGTGATCTTTTCAGCTGAGAGCACCATGATTGCATATCAAATCCAGGTCCATTGAATGTGAGATGCAGATTGAGTGACAAGCCTGTGGAATCAGCAAATGGGAGTGAAAAGCTTCATCAACGCAGCTGAGGAGAGAATCTCCTCAAGCTTATCACACCCATCTTCTGATCTAATTCATGTGTGCACAGCTTGATAACCAATTTAATTAAGAGGAGGATTGAATTCGGAAGGGAATGACATCATGTGCAAGTCCTTTTAATGCTTGGACAGGTGGATAATACACTTCAATCAGCAACCTTCTCTGTAGAGAAAGAGATCTCCAAAAAAAAAAAAAAAAAAAAAGGGAAAGGAAAAGGTCCTGGATCACATGAATCATTCCCAGGATTCTAGCAGCAGATGCCTCTCTCTCTCTCTCTCTCTCTCTCTCCCTCAGATCTAATTAAACGTTTTTAATTGATACAACAAGCAACACAAGAACAAGTATTGTCAATTGAAAAGACAAGGAAAAAGGGTATGTTCTTTGGATAACATGGGAAGGTGTCAGCTACAAGACTTGCTCTCTTTCTGTGGCCCTTTCCCCTCCCTCCCTCCCTCTCTGAGATGAATCAATAATTGACAGTGCTCTTCCTTTTCTCTTTGTTTTGTATCCTGAAATGTAAAACGTTTCTCCCTAGTTTGGTTCCTGCAAGAGTTATCAAACACATACGAATATGAAAGATGTGATAATAATCATCTGCAAATGTAGAAAGTAGTGGGCCATGAACACGAAGTTCCATCCGTGGAGTAATAAACCAGCTTCTTAATTTTCCTGATATTAATTTCAACGAGAACAGAAGCAATGACAGCAACAAGATGAACCCTTCTGTGTGAGAGAGAGAGAGAGAGAGCTTTCATTCTGGCCCATCTATGTGTCATCATCTTACTTTCTATGCAAAGCAAAGGAGGAAGAGTTGGTTTGAGGCTTGCCGGGGAATTAACCGCCCATTTCCGGCTGTTCATTTATTTTCGTTCCCTTACCCGACATGGAACTTAGAATTTTGTCGTGTTAAAGCATTTCTTGCTCCGAAGCAAATGAAGAGGAAGCAAACAAAAACAAGAACAGCGTACACAACACGCGCGTAAGGAGTCTCTCTCTCTCTCTCTCTCCCCCTACTAATCTTCCTTGTGAATTACAGAAAACTGCCCGATTTGCTGCATGAAAAAATGGAGGGCGCCCACCAGCCGGTCACGATTACTACATATCTCTCTCTCTCTCTCTCTCTCTCCCTGTGACTTACCTCATTTGCATGTCATCTCTCCATCTCATTTTTCTTGGGAAGAATTTGTGCCAAGCCTTTCTATTAGGGTTTCGATTTTGAAAAGTTAATTCGTTGAAAAGCGGAATGCCAGGTTATCTGGCGAGTGTTTTTGGTAGCGCCCGCCGATGGATACTCTTTTTGTTATGCGCGTGTTGCCGGTGTACAAAAGTCATAACGTACCTTCATCGCTTACACGAGCATGATTCGCTCCGGTTAGGGTTTTTATCCATCTCATTTGTAGATGCTAAGAAAAAATAAACGCCACAAGCACATGCGTTTGCAAAGGGATAATGGGATTATTAACATCCGTTAATTACAGAAAAATCCAAAAGGGAATGGAGAAAAACGCACATATTTATATATGATCGACCCCATAATTGGAAAGGGCAGATTGCAATCTCACCTTTGTTTTTATTATCAACAACATGCGGAAAGAGAGGGGAAAAAAAATGAAACTTGTTGACGGTTTAATTCGGTGACTATGTCAATACGAGTGCGTATGGATTTTCATACGTAAATCATTTGAATATCAGACTATAGTATGCTTTAACCTTGGTTGATGACTCCACCTAGCACGCCTAAATCAATCATCGTTGACTTCGTTTTTCTTATGACTTCCATTAAAACGTTCTCTAAATTAAGCATGATTAGTAAAGAGAGAGCTTCACATTTTTGACACTGTTTCATGCGTCACAAGAAAAAAGATCCGTACCATCTTAATCTAAACTTCTTCTTTTTTTTTTCTTTTGCTTTGGTTGTTTGATTTTATTAAAATGTTCTTGCGGGTATTCATTAACAAGAATCATTTCATAAATATAAGCAGAGATTCGCGCCTAAGAGAGGTAAAGACAAATTGAGATGGTTGGATGGATCATTCATTGAGGCTCATGTTATTGAAAAATCCCGGATAGCAACTACATGAAAAAGAAATTAGAAGCCCTTTCTAATCCCGTCCTTTCATCCGTACGCTAAATCTCCATAGTAACACTAGTGAAAACGAATTTTCGTGCGTATAATATAAGGAAATGGTGACAGAAGAGAGAAAACATATGTATGTATATATATGTATGTATGTACATAAGTTTTGTCGATTTCTTTGTGTCTGACGTGTCCGTTGTGGAATTAATTGATATATAGAATTGCCGGTCTAGCAAGAGTCTTGCACAGTGAATTGTAGAGGAAATTTCACGCCCGTTGGCTTTTGTAGTGATATTCTTGACTTTTCCTTTCCGTTCGAATAACCTAATCTTGTTTGTTTTCCCCTTTTTGGTCCGTCCTTTCATTCGCAAGAGAACGTGTGGAACGAACGAACTAACGAAGGGCTGAGTGTCTTCTTGTTCATGAAGCCAGTGGAAAGCACCGAATCCTCAACTTCCGGGGTGGCTCTCGTTCCAGATTCTTGTGCCAACATTTTCCCACGAATTCGCAAGTAAAAGTCTTGGTATTAACGTCGACGTGGCCCATGTGGCAACGGTGTCTCCTTATCGTCGTGATAACTAGAAGGTGTCGATTCTTTTGGCGAAGACCTGGATTTTAAATCACGCGTGAAGTACTCCCGAGGCCAACGGAAGTCATGAGTAATATCTACACGAGGGCAGTGACACGTGAAATTTGAGGAGCAACGAGGAACTTCGTGACGTCCTAAATACGTGTCGTGTGCGTGCCTGTGCTTGTCGATTTTAGACAAGCATGTCCGGCGTGAGTCGCGCTCCAGTGTCGTTCCGTGAAATGTTAGAATAAGTTTCCCCCCTCCTGCTTTCGGTCATCACGTTAATCTCGAACTTGCTTTTGCTGGCGACGCCGATATCGAGAATCGCCTCGTGGTATGTGCTGGTCTGCAGCTTTTGAGGTCGAGATCTAACGACGTTCGAGACGGAACAAACCCGATCGTCTTATTGATTGAAGAAACACGAACTCGACGCGTGTTGTTCAATCTTCCATCGATTTATTTCTAATTCCTTGCCACATAAGATTAATGACGACATTATGTTTGTCGGTATGGATTGGTTGGTACGGATTAGTTGGTACGGATTGGTTGGTACATGTATCACGCCTAAAGAACGATATCTACTAGGGTTAATCACAGATGAAAAGATGAAAAACGAGAGAACCCATGAATCTAGAACGCCTAGCCTAACGAGGGTGTGTCGAACAATGGGAAATTTCAAGGAAATTTCTCAAAGAAAGCACCAAATCCACTAGCATCGTCAATTCCTGTCCAAGGCATACCCTTTTTGTCACAGCTGGAACAGCAATCTAAAACGACACGAACACCATTGATGTGGATGTGATTAGGTTTTGACATTTCTGTCGAGAAGCCTTCTTGGGTCGGAGGATTTCTTCGTTTTGTGCGTGTGGTTGAAAAATCTCCATTGGTTTTTGCAATCATGTATATGTATGCAATGCACATTGGGTTCCTGTTCCGAGTGATTTCCACATTGGATGTATAGGACCTCTTCCTTAATGACCTTGACTATAGGCAAAATAAGATGCTCAATTTCTTTTTTGGGTCCTTTCGAATGTCGAACTCCGTAGTTCCGGGAGGTGCACATCTACTGGACTTCCGGGAGGTGCACATCTACCAATTGAATCCATCCTATCATAGTTTGCCAGAATCATTGATGTGAACGTCGTCCATCCTACGTGGCACCACCGACGCTGATGTAAATAATTTTTAAAAATATTTTAATATATTTTTAAATCTTTTGATGAATTTTTTTACCTCTTTTCCATTTTTTCCTTTGTTCCTTTTTCCCTCCGCCGGCCATTGCCGGGCCTTGATGATGGCCGGCGGAGGTCGTCGGCCTCGAGCAAGGACCGCCCTCTTCTGCATTGGACAAGGGATGCTCGGCCTTGGGCTGACAACGATCGCCCTCACCTAGGCGGGTCTAGGCGGGCGAGGGCAGCCCTTCCCAAAGTCCGTTAACTAAACATTTCCTACATATGCAACATTAAACTTTGTAAGTGTGTATCTAGGACAAGATTAATTATCTTGTTTAAAATAAATGGCCAGTTGGGTTCATTAAATTTCTCGATGAAATTTCCTCGAATACCTCAGCAAATCAAACTTTCAAAGTCTCGTCTAGAAAACGGTATCAAAGAGATGTTCCTCGGTCTATGCAACCTAAATCAATTCAGGATTTGACTGTGTATATCTGCGGAAAATTATCCGAATGATGGCGGACTTATGTTGTTTCTATAAGTAAACAAAATCAATGTTGATATCTCAAACTTAGTTGGTAATTAAATTTTAAAAAAAGCTTGTAAGTCACTCTAATTGAGGTTGGTTATTATTATTATTATTATTATTGGCAATAAGAATGAAAATTGGGTACAAAACTACAAAAAAAGTGGTACATCTAAATATACTACCATTGTATCGTTAGGGACACATTCTTACTAAACCGTAGTATAACGTCTTCTTTTTAAATGCATGCCCCCTCATAATTGTTTAAGTACTCTATGTGCTCGCAAAGGGAAAATTGTCCAAAAGAGTCCCGAACCTATTGTACATTTGTCAATTCAGTCATAAGCCTTATAATTTTACCAATTGAGCCCTAAATCTTTTCACGTTTTGACAATTAAGCCCATCTAGTTAATTTTGGCCGAATGGACTCAATTGGCAAAATGTGAAAAAGTTTAAGACTCGGTTAATAAAATTAAAAGGTTTATGACAGAATTGGAAAAAAAATGCAATAAGTTTAGGATTTTTTGAGCAATTTTCTCCACTCAAAAATCAACATCTAGTCTCTCCGGACGGTGTTTAGAATATATTATTAAGGGCGAATTTTCTTTATAATCCTACGACTAATAACGTCCATCGCGGTCAGCTACGGTCACCTCGGTTTTCTCCTAATGAGCATAATCATCTAGATAATCACATTTAACTTCAAGTTAGAAAGCTGGATGAGGTCTTTAGTTGGGGCGGTGACCAGGCCAGTTACACCTGAGAGCACATATGGAGTGACAGAGATGTGTAGAGAGGGTCGAACACGTCCAACAACGCTTGCTGGAATCGACGAGGCCATTTCTATCCTCCGCACGATTCGTGACGCAGCAGTTGACTAATCCATGTCAGATTAGGGTTGGAGACTTGGAGGTCCGTCCATCTCTATCCGAATTGTCTTGCCACGTTTGGCCAGATTGACCCGCGTGGAGAACAGAAAAAGGATGAGGGAATGCGATGGAAAGTTTCGGTTGCAGCTTTGGAAAGTTCGCCAAGGAGTTCTTCCCCAGCTGATCCATTCAAGACGCGCATGCGACCGAGTCAAGATGGAAACTTCGTGTGAAAGAACCCCAGAAAACAAAGAGAGAGAGAGAGAGAGAGGCTACGTACGTTCAAATCATTAACCAGACGGAGGACCCATTAAGGAAAGGAAAAGAGATTAGGGCAAGATTCTCTGTCACTCAGACAGGGATTCTCTGAAACTAACGTTGATGGTTTTAACCAAGAAAACCGAGTTGCCCTCCAGGTCGCCAATGGTGTTCTTCACTTCAGTAAGTGACTGATCATGCACACAGCAATGCGGGTTCTCCGGAAACTTGAACAGCTTCATGTGGAAGTAGATTTATAAGAAGCATCGTTCAGGGGCAAAGCAGGTCGCGCTCAAGAAAGCTGTTTCAAGGAGTGTTATATTGCACCGCCAGAATTGTTGGCCAAGCGAAAGCTGCTTTTGATTCGATTCGCGAAAAAATGGACGATTCGAAAAAATAATTTTCTAAAAATTGGTCACTAGTATAGTTTACAAAAAATGAATGAAGGTAAATATTTATATTGTGCACGAAGATGTTTTTCAATATCAATTGTCGTCCGTGAAGAAAATAGTTTTCATCAACGAATTATTTCATGCGATGTAAGAGATTATTTTTAATAAAAAAAAATTTAATCATCCAATTTTCGTGAAACGAAGGGGACGCAATTTTTGAATAACTTTATTTTATATATATATATAGAATCATAGATAAGGAAAGGATTCTCTGAAAAAAAAAATTGCGAATTTCATCTTGACTAAACAGACGAGAATTTATATTTGTCTCTCTTGGATGATCCATCACGCTCCCCACTCGTTGTCATTTTCTTTTCTTTCACCTATGGCTGATACTCGGCCACGCCTACCTACATGCGAGGGATAATGAGGGCGTTGCGGCTCTTCCCGGCCACGGGCGAGGGTCGCACGCTGAATTTGGCGAGGGCTCAACCCTCACGGCCTGGAAAAAGGGCCGCCCTCGCGAGATCTGGCAAGGGTAGCCTCGCCCAAGCCATGAGGTTCAAGCTCTCACTTGTGGCCAATTGCCAACCAAGGAAAGCAAGTAAAATGGAAAAATTCATAAAAATTAAAAGAATTCAAAGATTATCCATGTCGGCATCGGTCACATTACGTATGTCGGTTGCAAGTACACATCAACGATTTTCTAAATTACTAAATTGGCAAATTGTCTAACTAGTTAGGACTAAATTGACACAATTAAAAGATCTATGATTAAATTGACGAGTCGTCCAAGGATTTTAGACTAAATTGGCATAATTAAAAGGTTTATGACCGAATTGGCTATTGTACAATAAATTTAGGACTTTTTGAAGATTTTTCGAGCAAAATTATGATGACCTATCAACGCCAAGTAGCTCTCTCTATGTTCTTAAAAACTTATATTTTTTGCTATCAAATCTAGTGAAGAGAATATAAGAGTTTGATATGATAGAAATAATGTAGAGAGTCCATTACACCGATGTTACGGTCGAAAATCTGTATCCCTCGAATACAACATCCGATAGGTAATTAGTTTATGACTGAATTTGCACGAAAGCCATATTGAAAATGGATCTTGTCGGTACGATAAGGAGATTATACGTGTACATTGATAGTCCTATTGCTCTCGAAGCTTGATCGAAAGTCTATGTCTAGGGTACACGTTAAGATGAATAACGTGGACAGGAGTTCCAAGAAGTCACTCAATATGGTCCTGGCAAATTATGGTCCACACAGTACCAAATTCATCAGAACTTGTTCTGGCTCGTTCTTTTCACTTCCCTTTGTAATTTGTTTTGGTCTTGGAAGCAAATAATAACGAAATAGAAGGAGCTTTGCTAGCACAACATTTTTTAGGTCACCGTGAAAGTAACGGCACGTTATGAATCATCAATTTTGAAGGGGTGAACTCCACATAATTCTAACAACAAAAAAAAAAAACAGCTTCACACAATTGTTTACCTTCTTTTTTTTGTGGCCTAAAATAGGCTGTTAATCTCTCGGTGGATCAAAAACAGTCACTTGATCATTTTCCTAGAAAAAGGAATGCGCGTACTGTCGTCGCTCGGTGGGGCAATGGAGTCATTGACGTCGATACGGGAAGTTTAGAGGAAAAGCCTAAGGCATTTGTGATATTTATGGTATGGAACTTACACTCAACATAAGGTAACAAGATTATGTGTTATGATATTAGTATCATAAGTGTTTACGAACGTTAAGAAGAAAAGCTACAAATAAAGATTTTCAATCAATGGGACATGTCCAATTACCTAAAACAGTAAATTTCTCTTTCTCCAAATTGACTTGTGATCTCCTCGTGTGTCATGCTAATCATGCTTAACACCCAATCCCAAAATTAAGAGAGGGCACTGGCGATGGAATTGCAAATTTTTTAATCTTTCTTTTTTGCAGGGGTAGAACTTTGCGAATAAGTTAAATCTTCCGTTAAGCCTCTTTGCACTTTATAGGGGCAAGGAGAGAACGTGTGCGGCTATCTCAATGAAGATTGCGACATTGGAGAAAGCAACGATTGGGCTTAATTTGTAAATTCCTCTTTTCGTAGGGGGGCGAAAAGAAAAAAAGTGGAAGTCATCAGATGTCGTCATACGATGAACAGGAGTTCAAAGGCCTTTGGTTGGCCCATCGTTGTTTTGTCCGAAAGGGATTGATGGCCTAATCATTAATGGCTTTCCACTTATGCAATCTTACCTTTTTTTCTTTCTTTCCTTTCCTTTTCATCTTCTCTTTGCCTCGACGTTATTCTCGAAGCACTAAGGTAAAGATATGATTAAGGGAATCTGTCAGGGAATTTTTTTTTTTTTTTTTAAGTGTGCCCGAGACATTCGTTTAAGTATAGAGCAGATTTTCAAATAAACATGAAAATTGTGCGTATCACAAGTACAATCGGTGCATTGCAAATTACAGTAATTTTCTGCCTAGTTACTGGCTAGATGTTTCGAGAGGTTTTCCAACGAAACACATTTATTGAAGTCCGCTCTTTCCTTGAGACGAAATCTATTCTAAAATTTTTACTGGCGTTGTGTTGGATAACAGTCCAGTGCTCCACGGGGATCAAAGGGAGCGTTCCCTGTAAAATTTTTACTACGGATCCTTATTAAGAGAGGGAGATGTCATGCAGGTAAAATTCACGTCCCGACTTTTTATTCGATTCTGCTTCTTTCATTACGAGTAAAAGGATAAGGTGGGGGCGATTGGAACTGGAAAATCCTATATAGGCCTTATCATAGAGGTCTCGCACCTACAATGATCGAGGTTGGTGAGCCCAACAGGGTAGCCCCATCTAGATGCTAGCGGTCGAGAAATCTCTCCTCGTGGCAAAGACCCATTTAAAAGGTTCGTCGCCGAAGACGCGAATCGAGCTTGTCGGCTCGTAGAAGATAAGCTGACTCATTATCGCTATGGCCAACCCATCTTGGAGGTCCATTCGATTTCAAAAAAAAACCGGCCCATGGAGTTTTGGACTAATGGGCCAATGGATGGAATCCAATCATCAACCGACCCACAAGCGTACTCTTAAACCGTTGGCTACAAACCAAGCCCAAACAATCAGCAATGGACTTACAAAATCCCAGAGTCCCCTTCGACAATTAGCTCAGATTGACCTTCCCCTGTTTCTCCCATATTTCTCAGGTGATGCTCGTGTCCAACGGGCTTTGCCCTATAGAAGTATGTTTATTAAGCCATCAGAAAACTGTACAATCTCTTGCTTTTTCATCTCCTCCAAAGATTTGCACACAAGCGGACCTAAGTAAATCCTTAAATCATTTCGTCTATGATCTCGTCCGGACATCGGGATCCCTCATACGTAAAGCAAATAGAAGGTATTCCCCGTCATCACGAAAAGAAAGGGATATGACTGGCAATTAGGGTTGCAGGGCGTGCTGGCATCGACACGTTAAAATAATGAACGCATCCGTGAAACCCGCCGTCGACGTATATCAAAATGGACATGCCACAAAGGCTCATCCGCAGGAGAAAACCTTGATTTTTCATCTCCTCCAAAGATTTGCACACCACATTACCAAAAAAATTAAAATTGAAAAACTATAAATTACAGTGTTTTTGAAGTCAAGTTGATCAATATTAACCAAAATTTGCACATGATTCTACATCTTTCATTGATGGGCAAGTCTAAGCAACATTTTAGGGCTCAATCCTAGGACCCGGCAAGGTCCGTCGATCGCTAACGTCTAACATCTATGAATTCAAATTAAAAACTGTTTTTTTTTTTTTGAAATTTCAAAGAGAGTAAAACACTCACGAAATCAAGTTATTGAGGGAACCAACCTACTTTGGTTACAAAAAAACTCAATGGTTTTAGCGGTTAAGCCAACGCGAGGATGATCGATGGCCAATTAATATACTAATATTACTTCAAATAAAGAAGTAGATGAATTGTAAACTCGTTAAAGCCTCGATAATTTTTTGAAAATAAGATTCGAGCAATCGTATATGATGATTAAAGATAAATCAATAAAGAAAATCAATGGTAACTCAATGGAAATGGTTGTTACTTGATGGGAGGTAAAAAAGAGGGGGGGCAGGAGTCAAATCAAAATGGTAACCTTATTTATTTGCATTTCTCTCCATTTATGGTAGGGAAACTAAGGTCATATTAAAGTGAGAGTGAGGCTAAGCATGTTTATTGCTATGAATGAGAAAAACCCATCAAATTCCTCTTCATTAGTTCGCCGCCACGTGTTTAGTGGAGCCCACATTTTATGGTTATATTCACATATAGAATAATAACTATTGAAAGAATGAATGAAATAAAATATATTTTGATGTCTACGAAAATAGTTAGACATAAGAAGTTATCGATAATGAAAATATTTTCCGATCGCTAATTTTTTAAAAATATCTAAATGATCGTTTATTGAAAAATGCTTTTCAGATTTTGAATTTTTCGTGAACTAAACGTACCCTAAGCATGTTTATGGTTGAGGAGATGATTATGTTGATAATTATCTTTTAAACCTTCTTTTTGGGATGCCAATTTTCTTTTATTAATTCCAAGGAGGAGGAGCAACAAAGCCATTTTTTCACGAACCCAAGTTCAATAGCTTTCTTCAACGGTGTTCTAAATCAACGTTAATGCCACCTCGCCGCCGTCACTCGCCGCCGTGACCTCTAGGTCCATCTCTCTCTCTCTCTGTCTCGGCAGGTCACCACCTCGCTTTAGCTAACTCATCACCTCACCTCGACTCTGGCCGTGGCGGTGCGACTCTCTCTCTCTGTGTTTTTTTGTCCTTGCGGTTGGCCGTGCATGTCTCTCTCCACGTTCCTGCTATCTGATCTGATTGTGAATTGCCGGTTCGAATTGGCTTGACCATTGTCATCGCTAAGTTTAAATTGCATCTGATTTTCCCGGGCGGGAGGCTTTGTGCTCTCTGATTCTCTGAAACTCGAGAATTTAACCATCGACGGTACCCGCAGCAATGGCAGGGCAGTGGTTATGTGTATCCGTCGTAACTCTTTAGCGCCTAATGGGTCCATGAACTCACGAGGCGTTGCCTGCCGGGTGTTTGATTAAAGTACTTAGAAGGAACTAGTCCGTGAAGTTCCGTGGCATCAGTGAGTTAACCCCGCTGTTGCTGGGGTATCTTGAGATGTTTACTATGCAGCCATTAACTAAAATATTTGTATGGTCAGCTAATTGGTGGTCTTGGACCTGGGGGATAATTCATTTGATGTTCATTTGACTCTTCCGATATGGTTAAATTGTTAATGTTTTACCCATTTATTGAGAATAGATTCAGGTTTGGCCTCAAAAGGGTTGTTCTGTTCATAGGGAAATTAGTTAGGTGTTTGGATACAATAGGTCTGTTGTTAGGATACAATAACCACGTTCCTTACGCATTTCTCAAGAGACTTCTGCAAATTCCATGGGCATTAGTTATTTTTTGGATTGGCACATTTACCTTGGAAATAAGTTCAACGGGTCAATTTTATTAGTGTTGCTGTTGACATACTGTGTGGCATCTTATGAAATGTTCAAAACGTACCTCATTGTAAATTCTGGCAAAAATTTAACTTATGTAGCTGGGAAACATGCATCTTTGAAGTGATTCTAGCTAGTTAATGGTGAGTAAAGAGAACAGTCTTTATCATTATCTGCTTGCAATGAGTTGACAATTGCCTTACGCAGTTTCATTAAGTTAGTTTTCTACTTCTTATACTAGGGAAGCAAAATATGGATGGCATGCCTTTTTCTCAGGCATCCTTCAATGTTTATCATGGTCTTCAGCATCAGCAAGGATTACCATCAAATTCATTGCCAGCAGACTCGCCTATTACACTTTTGATTCGTCACCTTCCCGAAGCCATTCCCCAAGAGACGCTCTCTAGACTTCTTTCACATTACGGGGCTTCTACTGTTCGTCCTTGCACTTCAGAGAGGTAACTGCTCACAATATCTCAATGTTAAAAGTAGCCTAGCTCAGTTGGGTAAGGAATTAAGCGTGCATGCCTGAGGCCAGGGGTTCAATCCCCTTGGTGCCGGCTCTCCAGATTACTTTTAGCTAAAGACTGGTCAAAGACTTGATCACACCGCTGACCGCTTCATTGGGTTTACTGGTTGAACTGAGTCATCATTAGGTTTACTGGTTGAACCAAGGCAATGTCAGGCTTGACCGATTCTTGACCACTCCGATTCTTAAGTGAAAGCAGTACCGGACCGTGATTCAGTTCCTGGTTGAATCAGCTGGTCTGGTCCAGGTTTAAAACCGGTGATGAAAAGTAGTTTCATTGGTTCTTCAAGGTTGTTATAGTCCATTGGCAACATTTTTTTTTAAACGCCATTAGAAACATTAAAGTTTTGTTCTGTTTTTGACCAGATTGAAGAATTGTGCATTTGTGGATTTCAAAAGTGAAGCACTTGCTTATCAAGCACAGTGCCAGTTGAATGGGTAATTAAATTTTCTTACCAGAACAGATGGCCTGCCATAGTAGTTTGTATCAACTGTTGAAATGGATATATTGCTTTTCATTGGCTAGGCTAAGGTTTCTTGGTAGAGTTTTGAAAGTGGAAAGAGCCAGTAATGATAGCAAGGATAACAAGATTCGAGGGAAAGGTGCTCCATCTGCAAATGATAAAATTGCACCTTCCACTGTGACAAAGGAGGCTGGATTGCCTGGGGATCATAATGAAAATTCAAATTGTGGTTTTGCTACTGCTAGTGAGCCCATTGCTCCAAAACTTGGTGTAGATTACCCCTTCCCTCCTCATCTTGAGTAAGTTTCATCTAGTCTTCTTTGCTTGGCCTTTACTTAATTTTTTTTTTTTTTGTGTGCGAGCCTATATTGCAGATTGATTAAAAAAAATGTCCCTCAACTGGTTGTAGTTTTCACATGATGCAATGATGGGATACCCAATATTAAAAAGCCGAGACAACTGCTGAAAGATTCAACATATTTGACGTATTGCAACGCTGCATAATCTTCTAATCAGTTTAGGATATTGGATAGAAGCTGTAATTTAGTGTCTCAATTTTTAGGATAAAATTATCACGGCTATTTACAACATTGGCGTGTAACCGTATGAAGGAAGAGAAGGCACGAATGTTGGAGTTAATGAAAAGACTCAAGGTGTCATGGATAAACTGTACTTTGCATCTCATCTAACCAAATCTCTCTCTCTCTCTCTCTCTCTCTCTCTCTGATGTGCTCACTCATGCGTGGTGTAAGACCTCACTTGTTAGCCATCTATCTTTTGTATACACCTTGATTCTTGGTGGAAAACTGAACATTTTGTTCTATTCTTTAAATTGAGAATACCCATATTTAGAAGTTATGACCTTTCAATGGAACACAAATTATAGTTTGGTGTAGCTCCTTTGGGAAAGTTGTAAATTCTCTTGGTTAGCTATGAGTCTGCCGGCTGTGATGGTTAGTGTTGTAGTAAAGCTTCCTTCCTCGTTGATTGCGGTGTACATGGATATAAATTTGTCAATTGGAAGCTTTTATTTGGAGGTCCTTCTTAAAGTTCTACCCTCAGCCACAGACGCAAAGACATCAGAAAGATTCACTTTGCATCTCTTTGTGTTTGTAGAGCCTACAAAAGAATCATTTCTGATGGGTCTTTGATGAGCTGGTGTTCCATGTTTTACTTTCCCCCTCTCTCTCTCACTCAAGTGAATGTGCATATGGACATTTTCCATAACACATTGTCTTAGATATTCATATGTTCATTGTTGGTGGATGAAAAATGGAAGGACCTGATCCAGCCTTTCATTAGTTTAGCATCTTTTTTGTTTCTGTTGCTGCCTGGACATCTTGTATCCTTTGGTACATGGTTTTCATTTATAATCTGCACCCTTCAGGTCAAACTGGATGCACCCTTTCTATGCTATGATTATGATTGCTTGATTTTGTTACTTTAGTCATAAACGAAATGTTCACCATCTGATGTCAGGATGATAACATTCGATATAGTTAGAAGCTCTTGGCTTTCTATGTTGAGTCGTAGAATTTATTTCTGTAGTGATTATTGTTTCTTTGACACAGTTTTGCGTTATTAGTCAATTGATTGGATTTAGGTGGTTCATGTCTAGCGACTAACTTGCTTCCATTTACAGGTATGCCTATCCCCCACCTGATGGAAATATTCTTACCAATATTGTGAATGCTCTTATTGCCGTTCCTCGATTTTACACTCAGGTGGGTGTTGTGTATTTGCACAGATATGTGACAACAATGTGTGCATGGGAGATGTTGAATGATTCCTTGCATTCCATTGTTAGGTATTGCACTTGATGAACAAAATGAACATTCCAGCACCATTTCGTGTGGCATTACCCACTCCACCCCTACCACCATCAGCGGCTGTACCAGCTCCACCTCCTCCCCCTCCTACATCTGCAAAGCCCTTGGCGGCAGACCTATCCAGTGAAGAGTCCGAGCTTGAGTCCTCAGAAGAGGTAATCTCTTCCTTTTAAATAGTTTAATTCCTTGAGAGACGTCAAGCTCCCTATCTGTACTTGTGTGACTGATTAGTATCCCAACAGAATATTTAAGGCACTAAGTTTCTTTTATTACTTCAACTTTTTGTACTAGCCTGTAGTTTTTGCAGTTGTGGAGCAAAGTTGTAGCTTTTTGGTTCCATTTCAATCTGCACCATTGCATGCTTTTGAAAAGAGAATTTTTTTTTCGCAGTTTTCAGCTTCAAATAATGAAGAACATATCTCTGTTTTTTAGGAGGTTGATGACAAAGCCCATTCTCTTGGATCTTCAACAGTAAGATCTGGTAAGAAGCGTGCTAGAAAAGAAGCTATCGTTGGTCCTGCAATAGATAAAGATGTGGCTCATGAGTCTGTGGGTGTGAAACCTGCCACCTTGGTCCCAAAAGAAATCCCAGTGATTAAGAAGAAGAACACTGTTTTGCAGGTAGTATGCAGAAGCAATGAATTATCAGTTGAACTTTATTTTGGCCTGTTTCTAAGCTTTTCATTTTGAAATTTCTTAGATAAAAATTACTCCAAAACCAAAAGTTTCAACGGTTGATGAACATAAAGATGACAGCACAACAAACGATATAGAAGAGCCAGATCAAGAGAAATTGGAGAAGAAACAATTTGCAACTCAAGAAGAACTGGAGAGGGGAAGGTTGCCTCCTGAAGAAATACTCTCTCTTCCAATGTTTAAGGTATAGTGCATGCTAAAATGCAAGCCTATAGGTCAATTGATTCTCTGAGATGAACCGATGCAATTCACTAAGCCACGCTCAATTAGAAATAATTATTAGTGGCCAATGTTTGGCGATATGGACTTTTTATTAGCATCAAGCATAAGAAATGAAATTCCCTTCTCTAATGTTGCAGAACTATACTCCTGGAAATCCTGCACCGGTCTTGTACGTAAAGAATTTGGCCAAAGATGTTATTATGGATGACTTTTACTTTATATTTGGTAAGTATTTTCAGGGTGGATGCTCTCAACTATTTTGTTTTGGTCAGTATTGATTGGTCCTTCTAATATATTCCTCGAAGTATTTTGTTGTTTCATATGAAAGGAGTAGAAGATCAAATCTTAAATTGTGGATTTTGAAGTCAATTGTCCTTTGTTCTTGGATGAGCCTGTGTTACTCATAAGTGAATCGTTTTGTGAAGTGTGTCTCTGGTTCTTACTTCTTGCTTGAAATTTGATGAAGGTTCTTTGTTTGGAAGTGCGGATGATGCCAAATCCACCCTGAATGTGAAGCTAATGCAGGTAAATAAAGGATTGATGCCTTTTCATTTAACGTATTCTATTCTGTTGCGTTTTTAATTAAATAGTGTATGTATTGACAAGACAGTAGTTGTTGAAGTGCATTCTCATGGTTGGAGCCTCTCTAGGGTCTGATATTAAAGGTCAAGTTCTTTCTTCTTAGAAACCAAGCATTTATCCAGTATACCTTTCAATTACTTTGGCCAGTGAACCATTCAAACATGGAGTACCTATTCAAGCCTCTCTTTTATGCTTTTGAAGTTCAAATTATTCCTGCTTGCAGTAATCAATATATTGCCAGCCTGCCAGGTCTTGCTGGAATAAACAACTAAAGAACATTAGGAAATTTCATTCTATCCTTGTTAGTTCTGTTTTCTACTGGTTTTAGACACGAGTCGAGAGCTTCGTCGACCCTCTGTAAAGAACTGCATCGACCCTCTGTAGAGGGTGTTGCAATAGACGAGCATTCTTATAGAATTTATATGGTTCGTCATTACCATTGTTAATGAACTTACTGAATTTTAGGAAGGAAGAATGAGGGGCCAAGCTTTTGTGACGTTTCCATCCATCGAAGTTGCGCAACGTGCTTTGGTAGGTATTACTATAAATTTTAAACTTTTAGCTCCTCAGTCAATTCTGCCACAGTTTTCAAAATTCTGGGGCAATGATGGTTTCTTTGTTGCAGAATCTAGTGAATGGATATGTATTCAAAGGCAAGCCGATGATTATCCAGTTTGGCCGAAACCCTTCTGCATCTAAAACTAATTAGACGGGTCGCTGTCATGCGAAGCAAGTTTTTGTAGTGACTGCCCGACAAAACGGGACTCTCCAATGTCTTCATCTGACGTCTAAGCAACTACGATGGTGACCGATACTTTGGCTGATTACTTACAAGCTGGATTTATTGGGTGGGCAAGGATCCGCTTTGACCCTAGGAAGAAGGAATTCGACGGCACCTATGAACACTATGCCGTTGTTCAGTGCCTAGTCCCCTAAGCATGTGCAGAACTTGAAACCACAAAATGAGCTCACTGAGCAGGTATGCGGAAGGCTGTCCGAGGTAGGATCCAAATGACCTCCAACTGTCTGGAAGTTCTGTTGCATATAAAGAACCGGCTTGCAGGTACATCGATTGTCCAATGAGATATGCGTATCCTGGACGTTATAATTGGTAATTAGTATGCCAAGGGAAAATCTGTGGTTCCTAATGTTGTTGGGTAGGAATGGGTAGGGGAGCTGCATAGCTTAGCTTGGGACCTCAACTTTGTATGGACATCACTTGTGGAGAGCTTCGCAATTTCTTAGATTATCCAGTTAGCAGCTGATGTTCTTGTTTCAGTTTTTTCCCCTTTTCTGTGGTGAACTCTGATCTCCATATAAAGTTCGACTCTAAATCTTTCGTAGAAACTGCAAAGCAGTAAAGATGATCCCAAGCATCCGAACCATTACGCCGTCTCAGACGAGTCTGACTGAGGTGACCTGCTTTTCTAGCTCTGATAAAACAGCCCGAGGAAAAACAAGGACCGGAGAGAAAAGAAGAAGACTGAAAAATGGTCCGAACGGATGCGAAAAATGGTTTTGGGCTGGAATTCTCAAAATTTTCGTTTGAAATTTACTTTTTAATCTTGTTTTGTCTTAAAGCGCACAAACTGCCGATCGGCATCCGACATCTTATACTGTCATGTTTCTATCTATCTATTGAAGGGAAGTGTGCGTTTAGTCTCACTTCTAGAAACTTTTTAATTATACCCCTCAGTGGATAATATTTTAAAAATGTGCGCGAATGAAGATGCAAAATCAAATTATTTTCATAACTTTCACACCCACTAAAACCTCCTCAAAATCCTCTAATTTCAATGTTTTTTTTTGCTCATACTATTTTTCTGTATCTCTTTATTATTGTTTTTTTTTTGTTATTTATCGTGTTTTGTCCTATCACATCAGTCGCGATGTTCGGAGGCCGTATGATTATGCTGATTGCAAAGGAAACTAGTTTTTGACAAAGTATAACACCATTCACTTAAAAAGTTAAGCTAAAAATTGATGTAGAGAACTAAAGCGTGAGGGTGAATGAATGCTTTTGAGTCTATCAAATATTCAAAGGGAAAATTTCTAAAAATGATCCCTGCTTTTCATTTCCATATTAATTTTGCATGATTAGGTACCGTAATATATACCTCCCATTTCCAATGAACACCGAATTAAGGAGGTCAAAATACCCTTGACCAAGCGCAAATTCTAACCTCCCCTCATTTCCAATGAACACCGAGTTAAGAATGTCAAAATATCCTTGATCAAGTGCAAATTCTAGCCCCTCTTTCTATTTGTCTCTCTCCGCATGTAAGGCTCGAGATTGATATCATGATTGAGCTTGAATTTTCTTGGATTCAAGGCACGCGCTCAAGTTTGCAACGAAAATTGTAATTTTTAAAATGGTAATTGCGTAAGTAAAAATGAAAATTCATAGTCGATGATAAGTACAATCTGAAATGAAAGCACAAAAGTGAAAATGAAAAGTTTGAATCGCAAATATTTAAACCTTGGATGTAAATTGACTTGTGTGGAGATGATTTTTGAAATTATTCCACGTTAAAACAAATTTGACCAAAAAAAAAAAAGACCTGAGGGGAGCAAGAAAAAAAAAGGGTAAAGGAGGAAGTCCCGGACCGGAAGTGGGGCCCCCATCTAGCAGTGAAGGGGACGTGGCACCACCGCTGCATTTTATCCAAAATGATATCCACTTCCATCTCTTTTTTGCCCCTTTTTCTCCGTCCATCGCAGTCAGATGACGCCACGTGTATGAAAGCACCGGCGCTCACGTGCACCGCTCCTCCACCATAAAATTCCCGGCTTTCGTACGACCATCCACGCCTCGCATACGTGGAGAAACCAACTTTATCCGTCGACACCTCACGAGCTCGCGGAGGCCGTCCGATTTCATCACGACACGTCCCAATCACGAAAAATCCGACGGCTAATATCAAATCGAGCCCCACACCGCGGCTCTAGAATTATCCAGTACTGCTGGCCTCACCGCGTTTTTCTTTCTTTACGTTTTGTATAATTGCCAAAGCATCGAACTTTGTTGAAGCAACGAGTTTCTCTGGAGAATCCCCTTTTTCCGACGAGCAAAGTGATAGAGGAAAGGGTTTTGTGCTGCTTGCGATTGTCGTTGTCCGTTGGATGTGAAGAACGTTATGGCCGTGGTTACCAGCAAAACGAGCTTTGTTGTGGTCGAATCGTGGAGTCAGGAGCGAAGATGGCGTGCCTAGATTTTCCAAGAGCTGCGAGAACGAGAGGTTCGCGAGATTCCAGGTGAGGCCGGGCCCTTCTTCGTTGAAATCGAAGCAGCCGGAGCTCGGATCGTCGTCGATTTCGTGGTCGAGGAGTGGTCTTCACGGCAAGAGAATCGTCGCGCGCCGAATCGAAGCTGTGCCCAAGAGAGCGGCTGCTCTAGGGTTTCGCATCAATTCGCGGCAGGTGCGAGCGGGCCCAAAATTCGCCCTTTTTTTGGCGTTTTAACACGCTGTTTTGGTATCTGGGTTACATTTCTGTGATGGTGTTTGTTTTGGGGAAAATCCTTATCCGGTGGCTTATTTGGTAATTAGTCCGATAAATGGCTTCTTGATTCATGGGTTGACAGTGAATTTAATTTTCACAGGGGGGTCTGCTAATTGGGAGAGCTCATAAGTGGTGGGAAAAAGGAGTGCAACCGAACATGAAGGAAGTGAAAAGCGCGCAAGATCTTGTGGACTCGTTGCTAAATGCAGGGGACAAGCTGGTCGTCGTTGATTTCTTCTCACCAGGTTGCGGTGGGTGCAAGGCTCTGCATCCCAAGATATGCCAGTTTGCCGAGACGAACCCGGACGTTCAGTTCCTCCAGGTGAACTATGAGGAGCACAAGTCCATGTGCTACAGCCTCAATGTCCATGTCTTGCCCTTCTTTCGATTCTACCGAGGGGCTCACGGCCGGCTCTGCAGCTTCAGCTGCACCAACGCCACGGTTAGTTTCCTGTCCCATTCGATTGGTGATAGTTGCAATCATTTTCATGTCGAAGGATCGAACTTGTCAGGCATGTTGTAGCTCTAGAGCGACGAGGTCTCGAGTTTGTGGTGCTTTTTGTCTCACAGCAAACTGGTTTTGAATGATTTGCGATACGCTGTGCACATGGTGGTTCGGTGCACAGTGGTTCTGATGTTTGAATGGATTCTCTTCCTTGTATTTGCCAGGACTTTGGTTGTTTAGTATCTTGTGACTTTTTTTTTTTTTGTTTTTTTGGGATCAGGAAGTATCTTGTGACTTGGTAGTTTTAGTTAGAGCTGAAAAATAATTGGAGTCTAGATTTGTTCGTCCTGGGCAAAATTTTTCAAAAGACCGTTTCGTTGAAACGTCTAGATTCGTTGATGGGTGCTCCCGAAGTAGACTTTTAGTAGATTGTGGTGGAAACAATAGCCCCTAATGCGTTTCATCGGTTATTATGATTGGATCTTTGGTTCCCGTGTGTTTGGTTTGCTGTTACGATGCTCATTTCATTTATCAATTCACAGATCAAGAAGTTCAAAGATGCATTGGCCAAGCACACCCCAGAGCGGTGCAGCCTCAGCCCAACCAAAGGTCTGGAAGAGAAGGAGCTTCTCGCGCTTGCAGCCAACAAAGATTTGTCCTTCAACTACACCCCAAAACCAGTTCAACCTACACGGTCACCTGCAGAAGAAGTTACCGTAGGACCAATACCGTCCTATCCGGGCCTTCCTTTTCCGCTTCCATTGAGCGCTCCCAAGTCTGCTCAAGACATGGACGAGAAATCTCTGGTCACATCCGGGAGATGATGATATCAGCTTATCAAGCAACCAAATGCTCTTAGCGCTCGGCCGCTCCCAATGTACAGTCCCCTCTTTATGCCATCCGTAGTGTATCTAAGCTAGTGTATTGTAGTGTCCCAAGGATTGGCGGGGTGTCCGGATCTGGTTTTTGCAATCCTAGCCCCTGCTGTTGTTCCAGTGAGAGCTTGATGAGTTTGCTGTCTTCTGCTTCCTCCTGTATAGAAGATGAGTGATTACTGTTTTTTCCCCATTTTTGGTGGCCAAAATAGAGCCCTGCTCATGGAAAATGGTATGCCTACTTCCCCAGTAGCGGTCCCTGTTTTTCTTTCCCCTCTGTCCTGTGTTGTTTTGTCGGTGAATTGAGATGCGAGATATGAATGCCTACGTCTCTCGTGTTTACTGGAGAGTCCATTAGTGGGTGTCTTTGGTGGCACTATTGATCGATTCCCTGAAGTCGTGATTGTTCTCCGCTTCTTATCTCGAGGGCATTTCTTACGATGCCGTGGGAGTTCTAATGAAGCCAAGAATAGCGGGCAACTCATTATACAGGGCACATCAATCACCGTAGTTAAACTTATTAGACACCGCTAGGATTGGAGTGCTGATACTAAGGCCCTTGGTCGAGTTATTTGAATTTGAATTCCCAATGTACCTTAGGTAATTTTCTCATCCGGTAGTGTGATTCACACTCCGGAATGTTGGAGTAATTCGGTCAGCGTCTGAAATTCAGGCGGTGACATGGGTTCAACCGTTCAGCCATACTCTTGAAGTGGTGCTAACGTCACATATTGTCAATAAACAACATGGTGGTTTTAGTGTCCTAATAGCTTACCGACAGATCAATAGTAATCCCAGAAAACCTGGTACGTAGGGCCACGTATTCCTGCCCGTGATGTCGGGGGATGAAAATCCATTTCTTAGGTGGGAAAGAATTCAAATTTCAAACCAGGGGTGGGACCAATTGAAAAGGAGAAGAGACTACTGAAAACAGAGCTATGTGCGCTGTGCTGTCCTCGGCAGACAAGAAAGCCCTTGTCGATGTCGGGGCTTAATCAAATCCTGATCGAACACGATCGAAGTGGGATCGATAATGGGGAGAGAAAGGGATGGAGGAGGTTGAATCAAATTTCAATTTTTCTGCGTGGCCCCTCCCTTGCAGTACGCAAGAACGAGCCCGTGGGCGGCCAAGGAAAGACGCGCACGAAACATCGTCCCAACGGAAAAAGAGGGGGCACCTGTCCGCTAGAATTCCGCGAAGAACGCACAGCTCGCGCTCCTTTGAAAGCGACTCTGTTCGTGGATCTGCTCGCGCCAGCCCATTGCTTGTCTCGGAACGGATTTGGTTGCATAGTTAAATTAAGTGGGATGGACACGTGTGTTTCGCTTAATGAAGAGAACGATTGAATTTAAAGGGACCTGGGTGACTTTTGACCTGCTGTAGATGTCGTCTGAGCAATGATGCAAAGTTTGCTTCTAATAGCCATCGAGGAATTGCGGATTATTGTCTCGAAGTGCAGCCATCATTAGGTAACCCGAAGATCGGTGGAGCGATAAGAGGAACGAAAGTCTGCAAACTGTGCAAGGATGCAAAGTTTGCTTCTTTTATGAAGGTGGCGATGGCCCAGTGGGCTGAAATTGGACCAGTGGATCCTTACTTATAGCACTAATCAGCTGGCTACAAGACTCCCTTTTGCAAGGCCCATTGTTCTTAGGGTTGTCGGCCCATCGTTACTTATAGATTGGTTGATGCTATAAGGACATGGACGCTCGATTTCCAAAATAATTTTCTCGATTTCTGTTCTAATTGACTCGGACGGAGATTGAATCCGTGACGGTCTTTTGATTATCTCTATGTGTTATTTTTCACGTAATCTTAATTTGGATCGCCGCACTCAACGTAAAAAAACATGAAATTTCGTCATTCAAAATGACAATGATGAGGTTCTCATATTTATCGAACCACACGTGTATTGGCCATTTAAGAATGTCTCGACACATCAGGAAAATCACAGCATCTACCGTTCAAGAATGTCTCGACCCGTCAGGGAAATCGATGGACGATGCCTTTCATTGCAAATGAAACTAAAAAAAAAAAGAGAGGATGAATTAGGAGAAATTAAGAAAAATATTATCTTGCATCGACCGTCTAATAATGTCTCGGCCCCTTGTCAGATTTGGTGAACAATGTCTTCCATTGCAAATGAAAGAAAAGGGAGAAGAACAACCATTGAAATTAGGAGAAATTAAGGATAATGCTGTCGGATGGAGGGGCATTATCGCGAAAGTCTCCCCGTGACATCCCTATCCAGTATAATGCAAACGAACCGATTTTGGCAGTACTAGCGGGAGGTTCAATAATTAAAGTGTTCATCGTTACGTGGGCAGATTCCAGAAACGATAGAGACTCCCATTCCCCTCAAGATTAAAGAACTCGACCCTTTTCAGGTGATATCATTATAAATCTGATCACCCCTTTTCGGTATAACCTACACATATACAGGGTGTTGATTGCGATGATAATTTGCAAATCATGATGTATAAAAATAATTTGATCTGATTGAGTTAGCGCATTCGAGCCATCGCCATCACCGGCTGCTTTTGGCACCCTGTTCCTTCTTTGTCTCATTTTCCACGCAGAAAAGCACAAGGGAGGAGGAGGAGGAGGAGGGAAGGAAAAAAACGCGAATATTTGTTTTTTTCAAGAATATATCAATGGCAGCCGAATCAGGCGACCCTTTTTAGGGTTCTCGTTTCTCTGCTTCTCTCCTCCGGTTTTCAGGGTGGTTGCTGGTTTTGTCGTGTTCGAAATTCAGAGGTATGCTCTCCAGATTTTCTTGTTTTTTTGGGGCTGCACTTGCTTTCCTTCTTTCAATCTGAGCTTCTCTGGCTTTTTTTTTTTTATTTTTTTATTTCTTTTCAATGCACTGGTTTGTCATTTCTTCAGCTGGACATGGCTTTCATGGGCTTTCTGTGATTTTGTCGATTGTTCACGGATATGTGTTGTTTTAGTGGATTCTGGTATTTGTTTGTCCTTTCTTCTGCTGATGTTTTTGGGCTTCATCGATGAAACATTTTGTTACTTTGGGGCAGTTGTTGTGGGTGCTTCAATTGGCCTGTCAGTTTGTCCGAAAGCCTGAGCTTTTAGCAATTCTACCAAGTTCTTGTTCCGTGTTGTGAACGTGGGAGCTCAAATGAATGCGGTGGTGTCTTATTTTCAGAAGATTACAATCATTTGAGTTGAAGAAGGTTGAGTAGGGGCAGGAAAGAATCCTGTGGCATTCGGTTCAGATATTCGCCTTCCGAGACTTTCGTCTTTTGACCTTTTGTATGAGGATTTTCTTTTAATGCTAATTCATCGAAACTCACCTTAACCTTACGTTTTTCTAAACCATAGTTGGTGCAGTTCTTGCGGTATTTTCAGTTAGTAGTTAGATCCAAGTTCTGAAGGAAAATGCTGTGTGCGATTAGTTTGGACAGGAGTTGTACATTTGGGCGTTGTGAAAATTTGTTTCTTGAGACAAGTCGTTCTGGTAACTAATCTAAGCTATCTTAAGCATAACAAACAGTGGTATACTCATTTCTGATAAGTGAAAATGTTCGCTTGAACTTACGATTCTGAATGTCTTTCTGGGGGTGACTGGTCAAAGTAGTTGCTTGTCAACTGTGATTGGGTAGAAATGAGTCTCAGAAATGGCTGAAGATATTTCTAACCTTGAATCTCAAAGAGAGCATTTCATCTTATTACCGAGGGGAATCTACAGTGGCACCCCGCTAGTATACTATCATTTTTGTGGATATCCATGTTTTCCAAGATTTGCACCTTTCCCTAAAAGCTTTGATTTCATACATTCATAGTTGTTGAGCTATTTGATCTATTCAAATCCATCTAACATGAAGCGGAACTACTCTTCATTTGAGCAATATTTTCCTAAAAGTAGTATGCTTTAACTATTTTAACAACTCTAACACGGGCAGTTGTTATATGGGGAAATACATTCTAATTTAAGCAACAACAAGAATAAGGCTTCTGCCTACAAAGTGAGACTGGCTATTCGAATCAGTGCGGACCATTGTGCTCCATTTTGTACCGAGGTCTTCATGATGTCTAACTAATCAAGGTCATTCTTCCAATTTCCAAATATCTACCCATGTCTCTTTAGGAGGCAAGCAAATTAAGGAACACGTTCACTACGAGCTGACTAGCTGGCATAACAGACTTGTAACCAAAGCACTGTCTCCTCTTGGCTCTTGTCCAGCATCTGCAACTAAAGAGCCACATCTTCTGACTAAGCTTCAAACTTTTATGTTTAATATGAGAATAGCGAGGTTTAGCCGTCCTTTTCCTTACCTCATGTTTGATATAATGAGAACTCTGTCGTCTGGAAGAGTCTTTTCACTTTATATACTCCTATATTGCGTAAACTTCTGACAAAGGAGCTCTTCTGTGCTGCTAAAATTCTATTCCAATGAGATTCTCATCTTTTCTACGATACCTAGTGCAGCCCAAGAGAGTACATTGATTTATACAAGTGAGAAGCATGGTCAACCAGCTTAAGTGTACGGCCTGAATTTCTTCGGAGGATTCTCTGAGAGTTGGCCATGCTTCTGCTTAACTGTGGTGCCGTTTAGTCCCACTTAGCATCTGAAAAATTTGCATGCTGACTTCCTTTCTTCTTCATTCTCGGCCATTGACTTGAATGCTGCCTATCCTTTTAGGCAGTGCAAAGTATAAACAAGACGGGTGCGCTTTGTTGTGTGGCCGCTGGGCCACATGGATCAAAACCAGGCACAGAATCAGGGGTTGGCGATAACTCCACAGATAGAGGTGAACCATATTGGCGGACAAATTCTAGCTTCTCACCTCCTCCGTCAAGGATATGGGATTGTAGATTGCAATCAGATGTGCTGCCTCGAGGTTATGGAACTAACAGGCTATCATTTTCCTCAAACCGCAAGAGACGCAGAAGCAGGTTGGGTAGTGATAGGATTACGAACCATCACCATTCGGTGTCTGATGGTGCACTTTCTTATAATGATAGCCCTGCACATAGTGCTCAGGCATCTAGGCGGTGGACTTCACCAGTACAAAAATTCAAAGTGGGCGAGATGGCTGGCCTTTCAGTTGGAGGTAATCTTTTCTATTCTCTTTAGTGGTTATTTAATGTGATATTCTAATGTCTTACAAGTGGTTGTTTTTGGATGCTAAGTATGTGAATGATTAAACATCTATTTTCGCTTAGGTTAGACTGTATGATTTGGGATGCCCTTTCAATTTCAACAGACAGTTTTCTTATTTTTCCTTCTCCTTGCTCATACACATTGGTGGAAATTGGTTGTCTTTTCCTTTGCTGCATATAATTTTCCTTAAAAATTTTGAAGTGTACGGTGTAAATTGTTTTCAACAAGACGGCAGAAAACTTTCTTTTAGGGATTGTCAGATCAGTTCTTTGGCATTAAATGTTAATTCAGTGCACTTAGTTTATGTATAAGATAATAGTATGAATCTTGACCACAGATGCACCATCGGAGGTCCAACAATGCATAGTGCGTCTGTGCTGGTGATGTGGAATTGCTTAGATTTTATTTGATGAACTGAGACTTACGGATACGAAACATGTCTTTCTTATGTACCTTGTAGAGGCACTTTTTTCTTTTGGCCAAGTGATAAGCAGGTCTGTGATTGAAGCTATATTTTGTGCTCCCCAAGCTTGGGAGAACTTGGAATGACAATACAGACATTGTTAATTAAAGCAGATAATCCATGTATGTTAAGAGTACGTATTCCTAGGAATATAAATCAGTACATGAGGTTTGAATGGAAAGTTGGCTACAGAATCAATTGTGTTTCGTGCACTCTTCTTATCAATTTTATTGTGCATGCATTTTCCATAGATCCATGTCATTCTTTTTGTCGTCGTCATCATCATTAGCGCGTGTATTGGCCAATTCAGTCTTAACTCGTGTGTTGGTTTGAAGAACTGTGCCAATTTTCTCTTATGCTGGATTAGGTGGAAAGGTGTAATTACTTGTTAACTTCCTTCCGTCCCTTCTGATTGAGTTTGGTGTTCTTAATGATTATTGCTGTATTTTCCTTGATCAGGATCAAGGTCTGGAACATCTCCATATCTTCCTTGCACTGAGGTGACTGATACTTTCACCTTCCGAACTATGTTTCCTTCATTGTGAATTTGTACTGAATCCTATGTTAATTTCTGTTCAGAGGTATCTTGCTGTGAAAGCAGCTGCGGCATCTCCCAGTTTTGGCTCCCCATCATCATTCTCAGAGTTTGACACCTGGGAGTCAACACAACAGCAACCCTACTTTCTTCCTGGTCGTCACTCTAGACGCTCTCACGTGTCAAAAGCTGTTTACCCAATGTTGTTTCACAATCCGGTGTCTGACTTCGAGACCTTTGATGATGCCAAGGGCAGCAGCCTTGGCAGGTTGACTCCTGGTGAGGATCGTATCTCGCCATCTTACTGGCACGATGACGGTCCGTATAGAGAGGACAAATTTTACAGAGCTCTTGCTGAGCTTCGAAAGTTGGAGGCATCTCCAGATCTTAACACAAGTTCAAGAAGAGAAGGATTTAGGTGGAGTAATGCCAGTAGTTACGATCTAGGGTTTGATGGAGAAAGGTGTGCTATTGCAGATAACACGGACAGGGAGGAAATTACATCACCTTATGGCCCTGGAATGGATCAGAAATGTGGAATTTGTGGAAAATTGCTACAGCAGAAGTCACCATGGAGTTCCCATCGGATTTTACGTGGCAATGACATGCCGATTGCTGGGGTACTTCCCTGCAGCCACGTGTTCCATGCAGATTGCTTGGAGCACATGACACCCAAAACCCAGATTCATGACCCTCCATGTCCTCTGTGCCTGAAGTATCTTGGACCCACCTCGGAATCTCCATTTGTGAAAGAGTCGTTGCAGATGGCATTAAGATCTTTAAGAAGGAGTCGAGGGGTTGCAATAGATGAGGGCTCGCTTGATCTAAATGACAAAGCCTCAGCACATACTAAGGATAGATTAAAGAGAAAGTGGCCTCGGGTCGTTCAGCGTTGGAATATTGGTGGTTCTTCATTGGGGAATCGGCTTAAAAGGCACCTGATGTTTAAGGGGAGCGGCAGTAAAGATCTTTGCCACAAAAGAGTCTCTGACAAGGCCGGTTCATCCTCTAGCAAGCTGCCAGTTGTGGACCATGTATCTTCCGGTAGTCCTGTTTCTTCTAGTTAAGGTGATGTAGCATCTACCTCCATACTCCATCAAGATTCTAGTTCTCATAGATTTTTCTCATATTCTGATCCTGCTGACTTGCTTCGACCTTTTCGGGCAGGCATTCTTGTATACTAGCCTCGGCTTGGATGCATTGTCATCCCATGTTTTCCTGGACCCTTTTTGGGTCAGCAAGATCTGAAGTGGGATGTATTGGAGAGCTATAATTGTCCACACAAAGGATTGAAAGGGTCCCATCTGAACGAACTGTGGAGTTAGATCTGGTCAGGCACATATTTTGGCGTACATTCACGCACAAGGTTTTTTGTGCTTGGCATGAACAAAGTCTCTTAGTGAAAGATCGGGTCATCAAAAGCACCGATATTGGAAGTTCCGAGACTTTATATGCTGATTGTTGATCAAAGGAAAGAAGTTGGCGTTTCGGAATATTGCCATAAGAGAATTTCATGAGATTCCTGATGTCTTGCTGTCACTTCTGCCCTGGATGAATTTTTGTGTCCTTCAATCCACTTTGTGCTGCATTAGTTTGGTCTAGTTTGGTCTCTATCCTCACACAAGGCTCTCAATTTTGAGAAACCAAGTTGAACGTGGTTTCAAGTTCGCATTTCTTCACGGTGGAACTAAGACCACCGCATACGGTAGCTCATGTACGTCACTTGGTTGCACCTGAGTAGTTCTCACATGATTGTGTGGATAGGTGGTGCAAAGCGGTTGTTGCACTTGCAATGGCTAATGGCAGAGGTTCCTGAGAGCCTGAGCATTTAGTATTGCTCATGCATTTTGTTAACATGGGCGCTCATTCAATTCATACAGTACTAGTTTTGACGTTCGTTGAACATACACTCATCTCGACCGAAATTGGGTACCTGTTCTTCACCAAATGGAGCTGCAGTTTTCGATTCTCAGTGGTTGATAAGCAAAGGAGGGGGAAGCTTTTGCCATTCAATCCAACTCTCTGTATATCCAAGTACAGTCAGGTACCGTTTTAGGTTATAGCTCCCCTCGCCCATCGAGTGATTGTAACATTAGAGGAATCGCTTCTTTATGGATAAACTAGTGTTGCAAGTCAGCATGTAGATCGTTACTCACTTATTGATGCGGCACTCTATAATACTTATATCCAGGTCACTAAGGTTTTTCCGATCGAAGTCAGATAACATGGAAACAGAACATCATACATGAACATGAAATTAGGCAAACTACTCAGCCACAAGTATTACAAATTACTCAGGACAGGAAAGCCATACTGATCTTGAAGATCATAACAATGAACGTTTCCAACGACAAAAGCCAAATTCCACAAAGATAGAACTCCAGCATCCCATCAAGCCAGGATCACCTTCGCATCCCTCTGTGGACGACTTAGCTGGTATGTTCTATCGTTGCTCTACTTACGCAACATGTAGTCCACAGCAGCTCAAGCAGCTGTGTCTGCTTCGGATCCAACATCCAGCCTCGGCCTTGAGGTGGCAAATATGCCTTCTCAACACTAGCAGCGTGGGGATCGAACGGCAATCACCAAATTGGACCGAGATGCCGAGCTCCAATGCTATCAGCGACCACCTATTTCAAGACAAATCAACAAGTCAATTAGCTCAAATGCACGAGTACTTGATCATTCGAGCACCTAGAAACCAAGGTTTCCGCTTACACGACACTCTGCATTAGACCCATGTTCACGTAGCCCTTAAGAGTTCCCCTACAACGCCACATTACTATAAATTCCAAGCTAGCGTTCCTGCACAAGTCCAGTGCCGAGCTAGTGTTCCTGCGCAAGTTCAATGATAAATATGGCAGCTCCTCCAAAAACACTAGCCCCCAAACACAATCACATCAGCTGCTTGAGTCGCCAAACTCGATTCAGTTCATCCGCATTCAGCAAGAAAATTTCTGGGAAAAATAGCTTTACGAGAAGCGTAAAAGTTAGCTCTGAGAAAATGAGTGAAGAGTTCACATACATGTCCAACCAATGACATTTTCACAAACACCTAAAGTGCTCGCCTAAAGTCTCAATCTTTGCGCGCGGAGTCTCTGTCGAAAATCACAAGCAGAAACAACGCAACATTCGGGATTGACCATTGTATCGTACATACATATATAAACAAACATGTAATCTTCATCGCGTAGACTGATTATGTGGGAGAGCCCGCGACGCCATCACTGCCCAATCCAATAAATCGGAGAGAGGCTCTGACCGCGGGCTGTCTTCATCGCAGGACGGGACAGCCATAAACGACGGAGTGCCACCAGCAGCCCAAAGCGGCGGCGGAGGGAGGGTGGCTCAGCCGCCGTTCGAGAGCCCTCGCTCCCCTGCTCGGATAAGATCAAGTAGTTGCCTTCTCACACTAGGGCGCTCGCCGCTTTATAGCACTCCTTCGTGGGCCTATCTCCCCCAACAAAAAAAAAAAAAAACACAAAGAGTTAGTTTTGGTCTCAATTCAACTCTAAATTTTTTGGATTGCATAAAAATTTTTAGATTCGATCTCAATTTTACTTTAAATTTTTTTTTGTCCCATAAAAAAATCTCAATTTTAGATTCAAGTTACAATGTACACTAAACTTTTTTTATTTCGCAAATACCATTAACTTTTACTTGAGGCTTAAATGCGCCCTCGTTAACGCTCCATCCAAAATTTCTCTTGACAACCAAGAGGTGGACTATATGAGCGTCCCAAGCCTAGTGTTCTGAGCACAAGCTCTTTGATTATGAGAGATGGACAAATCTCAAGCATGAGCGATTGAAGACTAAGTGCAAAATCGAATATCCCTAAGTAAGATGGAAGAAAACCTCTCTGAAGAGTAAGAACAATTTAAGAAAACAAACCCTAATTACTCTAATTTTTTTTTCCAAATTTCATATTGAAGAAGACATGGTTTGGGCTAATATGAAAATTCATTTCCAAAAGATATCCTTTTTTTTCATCCAAAATTTGGGAAAAAACTATAGCAATGATGTGAAAATGCCACATCACTAAGCGCAATTTGGAACGAATGGTTAATGGGATAGATGGAGTCCTCAAGTAAAAATTGGTGGCTTTTTTATTAGGCATAAAAAAAAATTAGGGTAGAATTGAGAATGGCCCAAAAGTTTGAGATTTTTTTATGAAATGGAAATCCTTTAGGGGAGAATTGGGGCTCCAGCTAAAAGTTGAGGGCTTTTTAGGGTATTTGGCCATCCTTCACGTAATTAAACACAAAAATAGATAATTGAAATGCAAAACAAAATTAAAATTTGTAAATTGGGCGAAGTAACTACCGACTTTATAAGTTCTAGAATACAATAAATCTCTTTATACCATGAATGAAATCCAAGACAATTCTCAAACATTACAAAAGTAAAATCCAATAAAAACAAAATTAAAGTGGGATGTAACCCTTATCCAGTAAAAACCCTTCGTGCTTCGCAGGATAATTTCCCTTTATATAAGTCGAACGTGGAAGCACTTAGTTATGATAAATAAACAAAATACTACAAAAGAAAGTGAAGAATATGGAAAATGAAACACACACTAAAAAAAAAAAAAGATGGATGGATGGATAGCCAAATATAGAAAAAAATTTAGATGAATGCAAAAGAAACACAACTTAATATATAATACATGTTCCTTGAGGGAAAATCGATCGATTGTGAAATTTACAGGGACTTATTTATAGTTTAACATTAAAGGTCTACTTCGACCCAAATAAATCGAGATTGCATTCGAACATCACATCAAAGTTGGTAATGAAGAAATTGTTGGTTATGTATTATTCTTATACAAAATGATTGTGACACGGCTAATCCCTCTGTTAGTTAAGCATAGAATCTTTCCCATAAGTACCATTTTTTTTTTTAGTCCGTCCTTCCGTGTTTGAAATAGATCACATCTTTTTTATTAAGACTTCGCATCTCTCAGTCTCACTATATTCTGCATGTTTTGTTTTTTTTTTTTTTTGGCTATTTGGGTCATACTTTGACAACTAGTTTGTCTCCATTGGTTTTATTCCTTTTCTTGGGCTGCCTTCATAAGCATATATATACGTAGCTGTCCGAACAGACCGTGGTCGGGGACAACCTTACAGTCTTGGTCTTCTCTTCCTCGTTTGCTTTAGTTCTTTGCTGATCAGGTTGTGGACAGAGAGACTGCTAAGATGGAAGATACTGGCGTGGTTAGTCACTGGTGTTACGTCTGCTCTCAGACTGTAAACCCATTGACTGAAGCTGAGATCAAATGCCCTCAATGTGAGAGCAAGTTTTTGCAACAAATGCGCAGCCCGAGAATGAATAGCCAGAATGCTATGCCAAATGCAGGGGACAGAGTTCCAATTTGGTCTCCCATACTTTTGGGCTTGATAGGTGCAGCTGGTGATGAAGACTCTCCTCCCAATTTGATCGCCTCAGCCGCGGCGCACATCAGTTCAGATGTGGATCAAGCTGAGGAACACAGTGCGGAAGGGTTCATCAAGCTCTCGTTTGGGAGGAACTTGCACGATGATCCTTCTTCTGAGAGAAGATCGATGGACTTGGAAGATGACTGGGAGAGAAGCACTGAAGGGATTTTGCTGGAGGAGGACCTACTACTGTACAGTGAAGAGGCTCGTAGCTCCTTGGCCGACTATTTCTCAGGAACCGACTTGGATGTACTTCAACAGCATTTACTGGGGGTGGACCGACATTCTCGCTTCTATGAGAGCGTGGAGGCTGGAAAGGCAGTTGATGCCATGCCAATGGTAACCATCAAAGAGAATATGCATTGCTCCATCTGTTTGGAGGATTTCGAGATGGGAGAAGAAGCTAAGGAGACCAGATGTAAGCATAGATTCCATGGGTGGTGTATCTTTTCCTGGTTGGAGCTGCATCGTTCTTGCCCACTTTGCAGATGCAGAATATCTCCCGACTCTGCGTCAAGGCGTTTGCCTCTTATAGGATAGCAACATGACAAATTTGTCCAGTCACCGTACTCACAGGGTTCTGAAAGGCAAAACACAAATCCCATAAGATGCACATTGTCAAAGGCTACTACTTGTATCTATGCTATTCCTATATCGAACCACATTTGTCCAAAACATAACAAAAGAAGAACCAGAGTGAGATTTTTTCATCCTTATTGTAAATATACATGTCCGGCATCAATGAGAACTACCATAGTTTCGAACTTTGAGCAGTGAGCACCAGAGTTAGTGAAACGATGGACATACAAGTTAGACAAGAGAAGCCGACATCGTCCCAATAGGGATGTGCACATTCATCTAAAGAACTCTTCACATTGGAGATCCTTGTAGACATGGACTTACTGTATAGATGATTTAGTTATTCATCTGCTGCCTTCAACAGTTGAAATCTCCTAAGGCTCTATAAGCATAAAGACTGCACGCGAAGCAGTGGCCAGATATAAACAGAGTAGCTCAGTTAAAACCAGTTCTCACCATGACTAAGACTTAATACACCAAGTGAAAGATGGAGCTGGAGGTGCAACAATCTCCTTTCATAGTTTCCCTTGATTTCCCTAGAAACAAACATGATTGGCTCATACAGGATGAAGCATCTGAAAGTAGAATTGGCCAGTTCAATTTTTATGTCATCGATTCATCCTTCAATCGCAATGCGACAAGCCGTACAATGAAGGGAGATGTAAGCATAAAGTTAGGCAAAACTACCAAAATATTACGATGGAATAAAAGAAACTCCACCAACTTCTATAAGAGTCGACATATAATTAACTCACTCTCTTTCAAGGCTGCTTCCAGCATCAAGTCTCTCGTGTAAATAGAAAAGAATATCCAATTAAGAACTTCCAGTTACTCCTGATTGTAACCGGTGTTTTTATTCATGCATCAAGCCAAGTTTGTCAGGGATGATAACATAGCGAGGAGGAAATCCAATTCGCTTCCGCAATAGGGAATGAGGTGCAAAGGAAATCATACCCAGAGTGATCACAATGCAAAAGATGAAGCTTTGACATGTAAGTTAACATTTGAGTTGATCATTAAATACAGAGTTGATGGAACAAATCCCCGAAAGCTAAGCAAATCTGCACAGGCAAACTCTCTTCCTCGGTCCCAAGCACCCATGCACGGGCAAATCAGAGTGATAGAGCTGAGGTAACATTTACAGGGTAGATGAAGTTCTTGATTTGGGGATTTTATCATCTTGAGAAGCTGAAGGAGGCAATGGAGAGGAGACAGCCGCATGATAAGATGAAGACCCCAGTTGGGCTAGAGCAGGCACCGTACCACCTGCATGTTCCCCATAAGATCAGTCACTTTAAGATGACTTGCACACTTGATATACTAACATAATGAAAGGATACACTCAGTTCCTCGACTTTATTTACTCCTCTTGATAATATTTGATTTGAAAATCTCTTGGAAGTTAATTAAATTATAGAAAATAATACTGTACTATTCACTTAAATTGGGTTGAATATGACATTAGACCCTCGACTTCCTCATTTAAAGGTTCAGAACTACTTAAATTTAAAGATAATGGAATCACAGCGACTGCTTAATGTGCCACCTTGGCCAATGAGCACAGACCAAAAGACAAACTAATTCCCTTGCTTATTAAGGTAATTCGACAACGATATAGGTTTTATATAAGTTAGATCGTGGAGGCTGTAAACAGGTAATTTTTGTAAGAAAAGGTCATTTCAATTGCTAGCCATAGTCTTCAGACTCCTCCACATCATAACATCTGACTTTCCTTAATGGACTTGGGGAAGACGAAAGCACACCGTTAGTCATCCATGAAAAATAAATGGCTATAAACTGGCAATGAATACAGGAAAAGGAGAAAATAAAGAAGAGAAGAAACCTGCCAATCCTGCACAGGCTGAAGAGAACACTATCACTGGGGGTGCCTGCATTGCAAATATTTTAGTCACCAGACTGCACTGAGCAATAAAAAATAGAGAGCATTTCCATGCCAAAGAAACTTATAAATTTGCAATTTATAATGGAAATAGAAGAAAAATCAGTTGTCTGTCTGTTCGCCCACTAGATTGATTCTAAAAGTACCATCTTCAATTATCCAATGCCTTTCCAGAAAAAGGAGCAATAAGAATTTCATCCTATAAATTATGGTCTGAAGTGTTCTGCAGATGGAGTCACTAGCAGGAACAAGCATATCAAAAAGCACATATGCGTGCAATCACTCATTGAACAGAAGAATCCGAAGCACTATGGTCTAAAATGAAAAGTCAATGTCGAAGAAAATACAGCAGAATGTAGAGTCACAGAAAAGTCAACATTTAATATCAGCTGAACATAAGGAGCTATAGCTAAGAAACTAATAGAGAGACAAGGAGCATAAGGAACTTACACCAATAAGGAAATGTAACCACATTGGCCCTTTTACCCACCTCCGGACAATTGGCATCACTACAATGGCAAAAACACAGAGGAATAAACGGACGGGAAACAAAAGGTAAGACACGACACATGCTTCACCGTACATTGATTATCACTAGTCAACATTCAACATCACAATCAACCAAACAAAGGAAAATAACTTCAAGCAAAGTTGATGTGATACAGGCAATTGATAGAAGCTTTCATCTTTTAAATTCAGACCTCACCTACTGCAAGATGCTATGAAATTGCAATGAAGAGCATCCACTGGAACATCAAATTCAGGAATCGATGTTGTTACAAAACGGAAAGGCCAGGGAGGCAAGCAAGGAATATACTCTTTTCATATGCTTCAGAAAGTAAATTATGCAGCTTCACTTTCTGGAAATATCAGAAGAAAATCAAACAGGTCGGAGGACTTCTTCCAAAGTCATAAAGATGTAACTTTTTCCAAACTCGTATAAACATAACGATGCTCTTGTTACAAGTACTTTGCGAGAGCTCAAAATTACCACCGAAGAGTGCTAAAAACACCTCCTTCCCCACTACAGGAGAACAATCCAAAAGGAAAAAACTGCCTGGTCAAATTGACTACAATTGGCATGTGGATATCAGTTACCCCTGACAACAAACGGAAGCTAAAAAAAACTGTGTTCCTAAGTGAAACTGACGACATTCCATAAAATCTAGGACACCCGGCTCCCTGAATTCACAGTAGCCATAGTCAGCCCAAGTACACAAGCATGCATACTTCAAATCAGTATCAAACCAAATCAATCACTGTAGAACCATTTGAACCCACGTCGCAGACAAATCCGATGAGGAAGCAAAGGAACAGAGAGAAAAAGGCATGTGCATCATACCATGGTTAAATCCATAAAAGGCGCTGGCTGTACCACCCACAGCTGAACCGATCTGAACAAGCAAACGCAAAAAAAAAAAAAAAACAGTTCAAAGAGCGACTAAAAAAAATCCGCACGGCAACGAAATGCAGGACACAATCGCATGCGGAACCAACGCTGCCTAAGACAAACCACCTCGGAATTTACGAACAAACAGAATTTGAGCAACCGCAGGTGATGTAAATAAGAAGCGAATTAGAGGATCACCATGGAAAAGCTGTCTCTGATGAGGGGAGACACGTTCCAATCGCTGGTCCCCTGAGACCATTGAGAGCACATCGGGGTAAGTGACAATCAGAACTTGAAAACCACAACAGAGAGAGAGAGAGAGAGGGGGAGGGGGGAGGGAGGGAGATACCATGTCCTTGGAAAGAGGACCTGCGCAGTGATGACATCTGAAGCAGCCCCGAGGGTTCGGATCCGCCATTGCTGTCCTTCGTAAAACCCTCTCTAAGCCCCTATACACTACACCTCCAAGCGTACAAGAAGCAAAATTTCCTTTTATTTATTTATTTATTTTCCCCGTGGAAATGTTCTCTTCCTAAAACGGCGCCGCATTGCTGAGGAGAAGGATCCTCAATAATGATTTGGATCTAGTCAACTGTAACAACATAACTAATATTTAGCATCACGTGTCCTAAAGGGATTTGCTGATTAATTTTTAGCAATATCTATGACTAACATATTAAGTAATGTTGTGGGATTTATTGTTTTTATGAATCGAATGCGATTTACCTTTCTTGATTACTCGATTATAATGCATTTCCCTGTATTATTATATGACGAGCAATCTAAGTATGATCGTCATTTGCATTACTTCGATTTCCGAAGTTACGAACTAACAGGTGAAGTGGATTTGACGTCTTTCAAGCTTGAGAGTCGACAATCCATCTTACCATCTCATTAAGTTTGAGAGAACAAAATAAGAACAATCGGAGAAATTAATATTGATATGATGTTTGGGATTGAATCGTGATTGTGTATTATGAATGTTTAGTCCAAAAAGAATAAATATTCATAGGCTTGCGTTTTAGGCTTTTGAAGTTTTTAATAATGTAATCAACTTCAGATGATATCTTAATAATGTTATCAACCCCAGACAATATCAAACTAGGCCAAGTCCTGCGTGGAACTTCTTTTTTCTCCCAATTCACATTTCCTCATATTGGACGAGTGGAGTCAAATCGTTTTGTCAGACAAACACATACTTAAAAGCTCCACTTCATATTACGAAAAACAACTTTCAAAAAAAAAAAATTTGTGAATTTTTCAACGTTTAATTTACAAAAATAAATAAGTCAAGAAAAGCATTTTCCTCTCATGAAAAAATATCTTCAAAAAGTGAAAAAAAATAATTTTCTCTTTTTGAAAAGATGAATATATTTTTCCCATCTTTCCTTGATACATTCTTTTACATTTCTTTTCTTTTAATTGATTTTTTTTTTTTCTCTTTTTGAGAAGATGAAAATATTTCCCCTCATCTTTCCTTCATCCTTTCTTTTACATTTATTTTATTTTTAATTATTTTAATTAATTATTTAATTATCTTATTTTTTTTCCAAAAGATTCAAAATTTTTATTTTTAAATTTTTTCTATTTAGTATTTTCTTTTATTTGTTAATTTTTTTTTCCTTTTCCTTCTTCTTATGTCAATCACAGGCCACGACAATGGCCGATGATCAACCGCAAGCAAGCTCGAACCTCGCCATAGGCCGGCGAGCTCGCGTGATCGGCGACCAACCAAAGAAGAGGGAAACAAAAGAAAAGATAAAAAAAATTAAATTTATTAAAAGGAGTGCATGGTGAAAAATCAACGCCGATTTTCCGTCTTGAATGGCGGAAAATATTTTCCAGGTTTTAGCCAAACATAAAAAAAATATTATCATTTTCCTAAAAAATGAATTTCTAAAAAATATTTTTTAAAAATACTTCATTTTTCATAAAACAAACATAGCCTTAATTTACTCCCGATGTAAAACACTATATCGTAGTATTGCATACATCCCACTAGTCAACCGGACGGAGGCTTTCAACCCAAAAAAAAAAAGGGTGGAGGCTGATTCTACTGCAAAAACTCTGTCCCTCGATCTACATGATTCGAAGGGTGTTATCAGAACTTATTTCGATGGGCATTTCGGCCGAATCATCGGCCTTTTCTGATATTGGAACGAGCGAAAAAAACGAAAACGAAAACGTAGGACTCATGAACCGGGCTTCCATTATCCCGGGACCTCTTCAGTGGATCAGCCCGAACAACGGAATCCAATCGACCCGTTCCGACTTCATGGAACGCATTCAACTATTCGAACAGCATCTATGCTCGTCTTCATGACCTCGGATCCATTTCAGGATCCCCCTTCGAGAACATGGTCCTACCTTTCCGAGTGTGGGCTTAAGTATGCGGATGAACCGGTACCTGATCACACATGCACAAATAACAAAAAGGGAACTTTTGGATCAGCTTTTCGCACGGAACTGAAAAGTCAAGGGGCATAAGTTCCTTAAACCCGAAAGAGTGGATATAGAGGCCGATAAGAAAGGCGAGATGCAGTGGGACCACACAGCACAGGTGCAACAGTTTTTGATATTCTTGGATTAGATCGCGGCTACCAAACAAATTGAATGCGGGGGTAGAATATATGCATGAAACGGACACTCGCTCGAGAATGAATCCTGTAAAGGAAGCAGAACTATCATGACCTCTTGTACTTTACAAATTGGATTGATTCGACAATGTAAAAGAGATAAAAGGCATGGTTGGAATGGATTGCTTTGTAAAGGACATTCTTCATTCTAGGCACAAAACGCAAATGAGGCAAGTTTTCCTTCTTTATAAGCGTAGTGCTTAGACACAATTGCCATATTTCTATATTTTCACATGGCATCTGAGATACATGGGACTAGAAGAATCGTTAAACACCAGAGGTTTTGGCAAGTTTTAGTCTTTAACATTAGCTTTGATCAGAGGAAAACTGATTAAATTAGCAAATGCAGCTCCGACATTTAAAACCGGAACGCAGTTGCACTTCTTCTGAGATGCATTCTTCTAGAACAATACACAGCTAAGCACGTTTAACTTTGACAATAATTACCCAACATTGCAACACTAACGGCCGATTATTCTTTTGAAGTTGACATGTGGAACTCTGTAAATTCTTGTTTGTCTCAGCGGAATCGATCACACAAAGACTAATCATACTGAACAATTTTGGGGCATGAAATACGGATAGTTCGACTTGCAGTGCTTGACCACACAGATGCAAGGATGCAAGCAATTGCCAAACCTAATTTCCGAGACTTTGCGGACAAGCGCGCTTATATATTCCTGCAAGTCAATGTCAACAAGCAAGTTGCTCAAGAGAATGGGTGAGAGATGGTGCTCGGGGATCCCTGTGTCACGGGCCAATAGATCTCGGTTGCGGAATTTGACCCACCCGGCGCCTAGCAAGCCAAGCCAAACCAGCCTTCCTCTTATAGTTGTTCCATAAAACACTTAGGCGATTAGTTCTCCCATATTGGATCTTACGACACCCAGCTTAGCTTGAGTATCCATTATATCGAGTAAGACGAGTAGAACACTTTAGGCACAACAATTGGTTTCGACCTGCCATAATCTCATCAAGAGAGCGACATCGCCTCCCAACTAGTTTGTACACGAGAGGCCAACCCCGCATTCATAGCTCCCAAGGATATGTTCTATTTAACCTAGAACTCCTAATACAAACTCGTCTTGTCACCACTCTTAAGGACCCGATTATCTCTTCCCCTCTATAACGCTTACTCACCATGATGATACCACAAGCCCCACCCAAAAGAAGACCCGAGTACGGGAAAACTTGCCCACCCGAGACACGGAGCAACCAACTCATGTGATTGTCCCCCACTCAATCCACAAGCACTCTCATTGCGGGTTGTTATGTTGTTTCCCTACGCCAAACGCTCGCCCAACAGAACAACTCCACTCCATTGGTAGCTTCCCCCGAATAAAGCTGTTCACGAATCTCCAATCACTTGTACTCTCTTGACAAATGTGGTATCCCTCACCAACCGCACACCCTCGGCAGCACCATCTTTCGCCTATTAGGCTTCTCATGATCTCAGTAGACCAATTGTGGTTTCTCCCCTTGTTGAAAACGTGGTAGCGAGCCATCTTGAGATTCGCCGAATTGATCCAGGAACGTTTCCCATTTCAGTGAACAAGTCGGTTCTTTCCTATGCCCCCATTGACATTGTAGAAGCTAGACGAGAGCCGCACTTTGTTCGAGCCCCTCTTGGCCCCGACGATCACTCTACGCCCTCAAAAGGACCGGGAAGACCACAGGTTTTCTCCAAATCACCCACTTACTGGAGGGATCTTGCAAGTCGATGTCAACAAGCAAGTTGCTCAAGAGAATGAGCGGGAGATGGTGCTCGTGGATCCCCGTGTCACGAGCCGACAAATCTCGGTCATGGAATTTGACTCGTGCGGCGCCTAGCAAGCCAAGCCAAGCCAAGCCAGCCTTCCTCTTATAGTTGTTCCATAGAACACTTAGGCAAATAGCTTTCCCATATTGAATAATACCATGCCCGGCTTAGCTCGAGCATCCATTACATCGAGTAAGACGAGTAGAACACTTTAGGCACAACAACCGATTTAGACCTACCATGGTCTCATCGGGAGAGCGGGATTAGCTCCCGACTAGTTTGTACATGAGAGGCCAACCCCACCTTCGGAGCTCATAAGGGTATATTCTATTTAACCTAGAACTCCTAGTACAAACCCATCCCGACACCACTCCTAGGGACCCAATTGTCTCTTCCCCTCTACAACGCTTACTCACCATGATGATACCACAAGCTCCACCCACAAGGGGACCCGAGTTCATGAGAACTTGCCAACTTGGGACACAGAACAACCGGCCCGTATTACTAGTATGTCACATTAGGCTTATCAAATATCAATCTCCTTTTGCGGTGATATTCCAGCGATGTGGAAATATAATGACAAAGAAGTAATCATAGGTTTTGAAAAGCATCAGATTGATTAGCTAAAAGGAGCACATATGTAAGAATCCATTCTTAGAAGCTTTTGGAAGAAACAATAATCATATTCTTAACTTGAGAATATGGTTCATGCATTTCAGTTCGAGTTGAGAATCTTACGTCTGATTTCAACGGAATCTGTACGCTTTTATCTTCCTTCCCCTCCTCCAACTTTTTCTCCACTGGGAGTAGCTTTCCTGTGGCCATTTCTTACTTACCTTTTAGGGTGATGCATTGGCGTGTCACAAAACGGATAAGCACCGATAAACATTTTGCAATGTCATTGATTAGGATAAACTTGTCTCTAAAATGATTCTAAGAGTTGATGTGAAGTCTCACTTTTTAGAACCAGGCCGTACCTGCAGAATAAGTTTTGCAATGATAAAATATCTACAAAAGCAATTCTAAGTACAAAGAACATTATAAAGCACAAAATCCTAGAGGATAGAGATTCTACAGATGGTAATAATTATTCGATGAATGCTCCTCCTTGACTCTGCACAAGATGAAAATGCGTTCATCCAGGTGGAAGAGACCAAAGTAAGGGCTTTATGACATCAAGTAAAAGCAAATACTTTCCAAGTACCTGTCACCACTCAGATATGCGAGCAGAAGAAAGTTAAAGCACTAGCCATTCTTACCAAAAGAATAGAAAGGACGACACTATCATGCACCTATATCAACTACATATAGATTTTCTTGAAAATTAGCATAATCACACAAGCATCAAAACAAGAACAATCCTAGTTTGAAGCTACAGAAGCCTGATCCCTCTGCAGAAGCATAAGTTACCAGCAGACCTTTTTAATCTGCAAGAAATAAACACTTTGGTGAAGTACAATTGTGAACTCTTGGAATTAAGCTGTTCAGTTTGGGGTATGCCATCAAATGATGCCAATAGTAAATCGCAACAAAAGAAAATCAATTGAGTGCTAAAATTGACTACAGAGGGCATGAGCATTTGTTCTGTTTTTTTGAAGACCAAATGACGTTTGAGTAATTTATTCCATCAACATGCCAACAAACTACTTAAGCATTCTTACTCTGTCATTTTGGTAACGGCCTCCACTTCATCGAGTCTTCGAGATAGCACAACATATCCTCCTACCAAATTGATTGATCTCTGCTGCGGACCAAACACAAGTACATCATTACAAGGAATACATCCATAACTCTGGAGCCCCACTCCGATCTACAGTTCACATTGTTTGTTCTGACATCATCAAAATGCACTAAATGGTTCTGTTTATTGACCATGTCTTACCAGATCGATAAATTACAGATCACTGCCGTAAGGGTAATTAGACAGTGAACTAGCAGCTTGTGTCATTCTGGACCCATGTACGAATTTATTCTGCATTAGCTGTGGATTTTACAATATACCATAGATATTATTCTTTCTGAATACTATATAGGTAGGTATGGTTGCATAACATGACCAACCAACCACGGGTCACGCACTGGTGCACATTAAGCAAATTAATATATAGTGGACTTGAGTGCTTTGCACTGATTTTGATGAAGTACATTTCTGCTATAGCATTCTTCATTCTCTGTTCCAGACCTTATAAATTTATTCGCTCTATATCACATGGGCATATAAATTTCTCCGACATTCTATGTTGATCATATAGAAGCATAGATGATATTCTTTTGAATTATCTTTCAGATACTAAGGTAGGTACAATTAATTAGTGTCACTATACAACCACGGCTCCCCCGGATTTGCACATAAAACAAATTAATCTTTCAGACGTGACTACAGTTACACTGACACCGATGAACTGTATTTCTGCTATAGCATCCATCACCCTCGTTTGCGAATTCATCACTTTATATCAGAGGGTATAGTTCCAACATAATACTTACATAAAACCACAGTTGTCATTGCAATACACACTATAACAAGCCAGTATAGCTCTGAGATTGACACAATGCAACGGCACTGCCATTTACAAACTGAAAACTGCTTTTAACTAGACGCTTAGCGTACATATTATTCAGTCATAGATGGGTGTCAAACTGTCATTGCCCACAGAAAGTACCTGGATGGAGAGTACAGTAATCAGCATTAGTATGTACAATGTACTTAACCGCAGAATCCAAGTCTCGCATTATTTCTCTCTCTTTAGCTTATGAACATATCAGTGTGACTAATTGCACACAAAAGTTAGCTTTAATTGCATCCAGCAACAAACTCTTTTAATGTTTGTGAATCTTCCAAGAAGGATCTTGCATATGGAAAACAAGAAAACAATTTGAAAGAAGGAAACTGCAAATTGGAGCAAGCGAATTATAATTTAAAGCAGGATGAGTCGAGGGCGAGGTAGGGGGTCCACTCTAGGCACTGTTGTCCTTTCATTTACTAATAAAAGTGTGGAAGCGAGTACAGTCCACCTTTTGTTTTCTCACTGGGTTCCTGGAGCTTAGGATGCATAAATTCGCTGGGGCTAGAACAGCTGTCTTATGCCAACTAAAGAACTAAAAGAATTTGGGAGCCACTTTTTGTTTATTCCCTAACAACTGAATAAGTACTAAACTTCTGATGGAGAGAAAGTGGAATTTATTCCTTGCCTTCTAAAACTCCAAGAAGGAGGAGCCCCCTTTGCCTTTTGTAGTGTATCTTATACAAATGCCTCTCATGACCCAGTCAACAAAATCGTCTCCTACATACTCCAAATGTAACTAATAAAGACATTCTTTGGTGTCTACATCTACGACCTTTAATATGGATTGCCAGGCAGAAATGAACCAATTCATTTTCATTAATTATTTACTATTAGTTGACGTAATGACTTGGACAAACAAAATTCCTACTACTCTGAGTTCAGACGGAGGCTTGGGGATCCTGAAAATCCACTCTCAGAACAAAAATTTGTTATGACTTTGAAGTTGTCAAGACAATAAAACCAGTGGACTCTTTTAATCCGAGTCAGAGAATGCCTCCATGAATGGGAATAAGATTCCAACCTTTGCCAAGCAGACGAAAAAGAAAAAAACACATCAATGCACGGAAGCACAAAGAACATATTTGCAGGTGTAGTAAGTTTATGCCTCTTGATAAATGAGTAAGATTATCTGAGATAGGAAATTGAAGATGGATTTTAGAGCTTGTAGTTGGCAAAGCAGAAGAAACAATTTTTTTTCCAGTCACGATAGATATTGGATCGGGTCCACTACTTTTGCTGTGACAAATATTCTATGCATCAATGACCACAATACCCTCACAACCTCTCAAAAAAGGAAATTAGAAAGCCCCTATAAATCCATGCACAAGCATACCTTTCATTCAAGAGAAGCCAACAAGACAATATACGAAAGAGTACTTGAAAGAAATTCTCTTTAATGCAGTGAACGAGACCTAGAGCTCTTCAGCAACAACGTAACTGCACTGACTTCCAGATATCAGGTCCGGCATATTTGGACGGAGAAAAGGTAATCATATATAACTGACCTCAAGCCAGATTTGGTTTTGGACAGAGGTCTTCTGATCAAGCTTCGTATTAATTACATTATCTTCATTGTAGATAATGCACAATCACAGTCTCTATGGAGGAAAGAACTTCCATCCTTCTTCAAGAATGTCCATCCTTTCAGAACGGCATCTGCTTCTGCAAGCTGCAAATGGCCCTGGAGATTCAGGACTTATTCTCTCAACTGATGCTAAGCCCAGGCTAAAATGGACCGCAGACCTCCATAAAAGGTTTGTAGAAGCAGTCCATCAGCTTGGAGGAGCAGATAGTGAGTATGGAAGACAAGATCAATTTGAAGTTTTCCATAAGTTCATTGCCAAAGTATGCTTATTTCGTGATGTAATTTTCAGAGGCTACTCCAAAATCAATTTTGAAAGTTATGGGGATTCCGGGACTTACCTTATACCATTTAAAGAGTCATCTTCAGGTAAACTTCTCACACAGTCTCGCATAGCTTATAGTATTCAACACGAGATTTGGAGAGAAACAAATAGGGTTATGGAAACAGGTGGCACAAATTGCTATTTTGTCTCTGACTTGACATCCATGACCATAAACTTGTATAATAAATCCTAGCATCATACTTTTGTGGCAGAAATACAGACTTAGCAAGAATCTGCATGGACAAGCAACTAATGGGACAAACAGAGCTGGTAAAAGCAAATTCTGTTCTCTTCAATTGCTTCCTTTTATTCCCTAATTCAGTGAGCACTGAGCAATAAACAAATTGAGAAACCAATTTTCTTATTGTTTGTAACCAGTGGCAGAAGTGAAAGTGTCAGAAGCAAATGGACCTCACATGAACAATTCAAGTACTGGAATACAAGTGAACAAGTGAGAACGCAAAAGAATTTCTATTTTCACTCGTCTACATAAATTGGCTTGGGCAATATTTCCTGAGCAATTCAAACTCTGAAAGTGAACTTCTTGAATGCAGAAACTTACATATAAGCGAAGCATTTCAGGTTCAAATTGAAGTGCAGAGAAGGCTTCATGAGCAAATGGAGGTACAGTAGTTGTTCATAATTCATGTAGAGACAAAATGAAAGGACGATTACCCGACAAGATCAAGAACTACTCAACTGAGACGTTTTGCATGTGAATATGTTGGGAAAAACATCCAAATGCTGCAAAAGAAGGAACACCCGTGTGCTTGAGTGTAAAAGCTCCAATATGCACACTAATTAGTAATATTCAAAAATCGACTAATCCATGACATACCTACGATCCCATAGAAAAGAGAAACACATTTGTTCAGCTAAAACAAAATGAGATTTCATCTGTTGATACACATCTCTGAAAATGGAATCAACAATAATATTCATTTACAAAACTGCTCCATTTTAGAGATACTAACAATAAGAAGTCTGATGCCAAAAGCATGAAAATGAAGACCGCTTATGAAGCTTTTTCTCAACAATTGAGGCCAACAACAACTTACTATGAAGATAATATCCACCACCCCCAACCTTTTTGACTACCTATAAGCTTTCGATTCGATGTTGAGTACGATGATATTTCTAGCTCGTTACTTCTGTATCATTCAAAAATTGGTGAATCTAAAGAGACACTGCAAAAGACTGAGAATCTGTTCGCCAAACTTAAGCAGGTGCAGAGACACATGCAACTGCATATTGAAGCACAGGGAAAATATCTACAGGCTGTGCTGGAGAAAGCTCAAGAGACTCTCGGAAGACACGACTTAGGCTCCGTCGGACTCGAAGCAGCCAAGAATCAACTCTGCGAGCTGGTCTCTAAAGTGTCTGCCGATAGCCTAAGCTCCGCATTTCCCGATTTGATCAATCTCCATCTTCACCAAATGCAAATGAACCAGAACACCGATTGTTCGTTCGACAGTTGCCTGACGTGCGAAAGACCTCAAAAGGACCGGGAGGTGGACGTCGATGGATCGCGATCAAGGGATCATCATCCTAACCCGTTTCTGCTCTCGTCGGACATCGCAGACCATTGCAAAACGGGGCAGACTGTTCGCGAAGACACAGGAGAGAGAGTGAAGGTGGCAATTTGTGATTTATCCACGAACTGCGGTTACCGGAGCTCCTCCGAGGCAACGAACGGAGGAGTCAACGAGAAAATCAAGCTCACGAGTCCCGGACGAACCAGCGACGGCGAGACGGACTCGACCAAAGCGGAACGCGAGGGATTGTCGCTCGATTGCGGGCATTCTGGCCCTCGGTCGAAGCTGGACCTGAACGCTCGCGATGAAGGCAGAGACGCTTCGAGCCGCAGGCAGATTGATCTGAACGGTTTCGGCTGGAGCTAAAAAAGCCACGCTCACGGCGAGCTTACGCGACGGGGAAGAGCGACGAGGGTGAGCATCGCCAAGTTCCGTCGCAGCTGCCTCCGGAGTTCGGAGCCGGGGGCATCAGCCGACTCCTTCGTAGCACCGTTCTGTAGCGGGAAAGGATAAAAGCGAGATTGTCACTCAATTGAACTATTATGCTCAAGAGATTTTTCCCATTTTCTTTTTCAATTAATATTTTAAGAAGGTTTCGATAAGCGGGAAGATGGCCGTTTTGGTACGTAAACGAACGAACAATGAGGAATAACTCGACACAAAAGAAAAATAATTACAAACCACATGTTTCATTATTAGAAAAAATAATTTAAAACTATGCAAAATTTATCTCATCCGAAATTTCTCAAGCGAAATATTAAAAATCATAGTGTATACTTTTTCGAAATACGACATACATTTATATAAGAAAAAAGATTACATTACCCACCCCATAATTCGATAATCGCATAGGATTTTCATTGAAAATAAAATATTCATATCACGCTACATAATTTGAATATTGCAGTGGTTTCATCGCAAAGCGGAAAAAAAAAAAAAAAAGAGGAGTCTAACTTTGAGATATGAATATGATACGAAATAAAGATAGGATGTATCCTATGTAATTTAATGACCCTCCTTTCATATCTTGCATTGAATACGATGATTTATTTGTTTCGAAAAAAATAAATGATTTAAAATATATTTTTTAATGATTGTTTATTGCTTCCAAAATATTTTGATGATTATTCGTGGCCCACAAACATATTTAGACATAAGACGTTTCTGATAATGAAAATATTTTTTATTAATTCGTTTATTTTTTAAGTGAATACAAGCGATCATATTTTAATAAAAATACCTTTAAAATTATTTATTTTTCATGAATCAAATTGAGTTGATTTCAAAATGACTTACGAGTCTCTAATGCTTAAAACTCTATTCTACATTACAAATGAGACGAGACCAAAGAAACGAACTCATCTTATACGTTAAAGTTAATCACTCACACACACCAACAAGCCACCATATAAAAAAGGTTACAAAATATCTAGTGCCCGATTTTTTTTTCATTAGTAAATTCTTGTGCCTTGTGGAGTATGTTTGACTTACATTGTGTAAAGTTTTACATCATACTCCTTTCAACGGTTCGGATGCATGAAATTGATACCACACCTTTTTTATTGGCTTGCACTATTTCCACACCATTGTCGGCTCCTGACACCTCCTATCATATTGAATTGACTAAATTATCCCACATGAGTCCCACTCTTGATTTAAGATGATTTTTCGTCTCTTTTTCTTCTTTCTACTTTGTTCGATTTTACTAGAGACAAAACTACGATGCTCTTCTCAAAAAACATTCATCAAGGTTAAATATGGAGCCCATTCTTGATTTAAGATTATTTCTCTCTCTTTTTTTGTACTAGGATTTAATTAATAACTTAAGCACGAGTAAGAGTGAAAAGACTCCATATACCGATTTTTCGTTTAATTGTAACCTTAATATAACTCAATACGCTATAATATGTGTATTTTAACTACTCAATTTTTCATTTTATTCGGTGAACCTAATAGTCCAATTTTTATTTATTTTTCACATCATCATTGGCATGATGTTTTAAAAGATATTTTGAAAAGAAATTAAAAGCATGACAAATTTTTTTTTTTATCAGAAAGTATGACAAAGTTAAGTACATAAAATTCTAAACATCCATTATTAGGTAGAATACTATATATGCCTTGATTTCATGGTATAATTAGCTGTTGAAAAATATTATGGCAATTGTACTGGAATTATAATTCAAACCATTTTCAAATACATATTTTTTTAATGCGTCGGGCTTTTCATAAAATAATCAATGAAAATAAAATTGTTCACTGCGATAATAACAAGTTACATATGCATCTTAATAAAAAAAAATATGTAGTTTGTTCAATTGCTTGGCTCACCTAAAAAAGGCCACTCTCTTGAAAAAAACAGTTTATATGAATCAAACAATAAAAATATTCAATCACATCAATAAGAGGGTCATTATACACTCAAAACACGGATACATCAAGAAAATAATTTTCAATGTTTAGTGCGAGAAGCTCTAACTTAACTTGTTGACGTGATTGATTGTTGTTCTACATTCATAGTTTCATCATCAATCGATACATTTAAGCGATTTGGGTCCTCTTTAATATTGTCTTCCATAGTGATTGTACTACAAAAATAATATAAAGAAATATGTGTATAATGCATTCATCAATCGTAATATCCAATCTTTGAGTAAATTCTCAAAATTTGTGCCGAATATTGAGATCGAAAAGTTCATGATCATGAGGATTATTTAGGAAATAAAGTTAATAATTGGCGGGAATAAGTTTGTAAGAAGACAAACACAAGGGAAACGTTGAAATGTAATGGGTGTGGAAAAAGTGGTCAAAGTGAACAAAAATAGTTCTTTGAAAGTAATGCAGACAATTTTGTTTTTTATAAAATTGAAACAAAAGAAAAATAACAAAAAAATATAAGAAATAATCTTAAATATAGAGTGAGACTCGCAGAATAGTAATGTAATCAGAATTTGTATCCATGTGACATGTTTACTCCATATATTTTTTGTTGTGACACAAAAAATTTCAAAATTTTATATGTGTAATGCATTTATTTCAAATTATTTTTCTATGATACCAAAAGCTCAAAACTTGTAGGCAAATGACACATTTAGATAAATATTTTGGGTTTTTTGTGTAGCAGTTTTTTTGGAGCAAATGTGTCACAGTGGATGCAGTTTAGGGTTTCTGATGGCTTTTTTCTTTTGAAGAACGAATGATTTGGAATTTTTTTTTCCAAAAAATTATCATTTGTATCTTTTGAAATAAGCCATGAAAAATATTTACATTATCAATAACAATTTATGCTGAATATTTTCGTGAAAGATAAAAATATTTATCTTTTAGTTTTTTTTATAAGTTATGCAAGTTATCATTTTTAGAAAAAAATTTCAATTCATTCATTTTCTCGAAATAAATCGAGCCTTAAATTCAACCACATTGGTTTTCATGCATAATGGACTCTTTGCATGATCACAAGGGCTCGTGATTTATATAAAATTATTAAAAAATGCACATATTTACGTTTTTCTTTTGGTTTCATTTAATCTATATTCATAGGTCTTAAAAATAATTAGGAATGAATAATTACACAAATGGTCCCCGAGCTTTGATCTAACGTGCAATGTTGTCCCTAAACTTTTAATTTGACCAATATGGTTCTTAAACTTTAGCCTAATATATAATGTGATTCCCAAACTTTTAATTTGATCAATATAGTCCACAAACCTTCTAAACATATTCAACTCGGTCTCCGAGTTATAGAGAGATGTTCAACGCAGTCCTTCAATTAATTCAAATTCTAAGACGACTTTAAATATTTTCTTATAGTTCATGGACTGAGTTGAATATGTTCCAATAGTTCGGGGATCGCATCGAACAAATTGAAAGTTCATGAATTACATTGTATATTAGGCTAAATTTCAGAAGTCATATTGATAAAATTAAAAGTTTATGGCTCATATTATATATCGGATCAAAATTCAAATGTTAACTTTTTCCCAACCAGGAAGTCCAACAAGTTCTGGCTTTTTACAACTTGCCCCAAGAAAGCCCAGCCCGTTGACTTGCTGGGTTCAAGCCCGAATGCCAGAATCAGTCACACACTCCCTTTCTCCTCTCTCCGTCTCTCTCTCTCTCTCTCTCTCTCTCTCTCCCGTCTTCATTGCAGTTTCAGAGCGAATAGAAGACGACCTAGACAGACACAATCTACGGAAGCCATCATAATCACGAACAATTCTTCGCGGTATCTCTGTGCCCGCACGACGCACTCGCCGTCGATTGAACACTGCTTGAGCGCCGGGCGGTTCACAACTCACCATGGGAGCGAGTCGAAAGCTTCAGGGAGAGATCGACCGAGTGCTGAAGAAGGTCCAGGAGGGCGTCGACGTCTTCGACAGCATCTGGAACAAGGTGAGCTGGGCCTTTTTTTTTTTCTGTTGGCGCCGAGTTCCCCTGAGCTGAGGAATGCGGACTGTTCTGATCGGTTGATCGCATGTTTCCGTCGCCTCAGGTTTACGACACGGACAATGCGAACCAGAAGGAGAAGTTCGAGGCCGAATTGAAGAAGGAGATTAAGAAGCTGCAGAGGTACAGGGATCAGATCAAGACGTGGATACAGTCCAGTGAAATCAAGGACAAGAAGGTGGTTTCTCCATTTCACTGTCTCGGCGCGTTACGTGGTTCAGAGTTGAGGAATTTTTTTCGTCCGCTGATCGTTTCTTTTGTCTGCCGTTACTTTCTCCGTAAAATCAGTTCTTGGACTGCTCGTGTTGCACATGGGCGTTCCATGGAAGCTACGCCTTTTCTGATCATCACTTCGCTTAAACATCTGCAGTTCACAGTGTTGTTAGAATGTTGTCGATGTCAATGCAGGGTTGGTAATTGTGAATACGGTTCAATTACATGGCTCGCTTTATGAGATAGTCCTCCTGGGCACGAGCATCAGAAGGTTCAATAAATAGAAACACGAGTATAAGACAGCACGAACTCACTTGACTATGATTATTCTCAAAAAATGAAAAATAATGTTCCATAGTTTGTTTCTAAGCCAGATTGCACCAGCTGATGATTTCGATTTATCAGTTCAATTTCTAATTTTGGGTTGAGTAAAAATTGGGTAGTCTATCAGTTTGGAGAACCCATATCCCAGGCTGCATCATAATTGGTTTTTTCTTGTGTTAGTCGGACAATCAGTAGATAGTAAAATGACGAGTTAAACATTTGCTCAAGTTAGAGCTGAAAAGAACTTCCAGTTCTAAGAAATTAAATTGATCCAAATGCTTAATCTGATGAGGTTCAACACTTCCAAGTTACACATTAAGAAGAACTTATTAGCATCTGTATTTGGAGGAAACGTCCTTTGCCTTTCTAGTCTAGTTGTCGCTTCTGTTGGTGGGATAAGGAAAAGAGAAGAAATGAGATGTTGTCACACACCCAGTCATCAAGTAATGCAGTGTGTGATGACTGGGTGTGTGACGACCTATAAAACCATACCATCTGAAAGTCTATTATTGTAGCCTGTGTTCCGAAATGAAAGTCTATATTCATTTGCGCATCAAACATGTGAATATAATGTAGCATTGGGAAAGGAAACTTCTCTCTTGTTTCATTGAAATAGATTGTGGAGACAAGATAACCCTTGTTTTCTTTTTCTGTTTTCCTTTCCCCCCCTCTTTTTACTCATGACCACTCTTGTTGACAAAGGAGTTCTTGGTTTATGTGTGTAAAAGCATGTTTTTCTCTCTGACGTGGCATGTATAAATGTGTTTTTGTTGTCATGGTGTAGGTAACGATCTGTATATCCATGCAGTTTGCAAAGCTTTGTGTATTTGATACTCCCTGAACTCTGTTTTCTGGTAGAGCACTCTGAGCATTGTTGGTCACACATGTCATTAGGGCTCTCTCTCTCTCCAGCGATATTGAGCTCATATAGCGTTGTCTCCTGATATTTTCTTTGTGTTGGTATCATTCTTTCATTGCTTGTTTCTGGATCTGGAGATGACAATTAATATGTCTTCTTTTGCTTATATGTTGACATAGGTTAGTGCCTCTTATGAGCAGGCTCTGATGGATGCACGCAAGCTTATTGAGCGTGAAATGGAGAGATTTAAGATCTGCGAAAAGGAGACTAAAACGAAAGCATTCTCTAAGGAAGGGCTGGGTCAACAACCTAAAACTGTAAGACATGCAACCTGCTGGCCTTGTCCTCTTGACAGGTTATGTTAGGCGGAAAGTAGGGTTTAGATGGATTCAAGTTGAACACTGTGGTCAATGGAGTGATTGATCTGAAAACTCTTTTTCTTGTTTCAGTTCGTCTGTTGTTATCATTGCTTTCAGTTTCCCATGCTGTCATTCTAAGATATGGATTTTCCAATTTCTGCTTCTTCGGTTAAAGTGTAAGACATGCAACCTGCCGGCCTTGTCCTCATGACAGGTTATGTTAGGCGGAAAGTAGGGTTTAGGTGATTCAAGGTGAACACTGTGGTCAATGGAGTGATTGATCTGAGAGCACCTTTTCTTGTTTCAGTTTGTGTGTTGTTATCATCGCTTTCAGTTTCCCATGCTGTCATTCTAAGATATGGATTTTCCCATTTCTGCATCTTCGATTAAGGTAAGTTGCTGTGCTGTGCCTTGTTTGACGCATGTATTACGTGTGCATCTTTTAGTCACAAGGCGTTCATCCTTTCATGAAATCAGCTCTATCAGTGAAGTAGTGGCATATCTTTGTGACTACTTTTCCTGATTATGGTTCATGTATAAACCAATAATGTGTGTTCTTGTTCAGGATCCAAAAGAGAAGGCTAAATCAGAGACTAGGGACTGGTTGAACACTGTGGTATGGAAATGGTTCTTTTGCTCATCTATCCTATCTTTCATGGAATGCCTATTGTCAGAACATTTGTTTGACTGATTTGACTTTGTGCGGAATGAGTAGGTTGGGGAGTTGGAAACCCAGATTGATATCTTTGAAGCTGAGATTGAGGGGCTATCTGTTAAGAAAGGAAAGACGAAGCCTCCCAGATTGGTACCTAGTGTGAAAAGGCGCTTCATTTTTGACATAGAATTTTGCTTTTCCAATGGTCTTCCTACCGACTTTGGTTTTCTTTTGCAGACACATTTAGAGACATCTATTACTCGGCACAAGGCTCATATAATAAAGTTGGAGCTGATTTTGAGACTTTTGGATAATGATGAATTGAGTCCTGAGCAGGTCAACGACGTTAAGGAGTTCTTGGACGATTATGTTGATCGTAATCAGGTTGATCTCTATAAAAATAAAAAAATGTATTCCTTTTTAGCCCCTTGCATGGGGTTTGTAAAATTGACATGCAGAAGGGACTTGAAGAATCTGGCCCTCTTGGTGTTGGTTTTCTGGTTTGTTTTTTGTAGCGCATGCCTCTAGATCATTTCATTGTGTATGCTGATGTCAGTTCAAACTATGACATCTGCAGGAGGATTTTGAGGAATTCAGTGATGTTGATGAACTCTATAGCACATTACCATTAGATAAGGTCGAATCTCTTGAAGAATTGGTAACCATTGGTCCTCCTGGTCTCATCAAGGTAATTCTTTTAAAATGAAACGTGCCTTGCTTCTTGTAATTCTTGGATGCAGAGAATGATCGCCATTTTGAATGATCTTCTTTCCCCATTCTCTTGTGGGTTGCCTGGTGAGAATGACATTAATTTACGGATTGGTGGCATGAAACCTGCCTCTCTGTTGGTGTATCCGAAGGTAGCTTTGTCCTATGTCGTGTAGACAATGCAGTTTTGTCATTCTGAGAACTTTAGAAGAAAATTGTATCCCTTCATATTTTGATTAACAGTTCCAACTCCTTACCTCTACTTTCTTTGATAAAACATTTCATGCAATCATTTATTTTGGAAATGGGGATGGTGGAGTGCTTTATGACTTGTACCTTGAGCTTCGTCTCTTAAAGTCTTCTTTTCCAACTTGTGGTGTTGATCAAGCTTATCTTGAAAGCTCCGGCTTCTGAGGAAGCATCAATACCCTTTTTGTGACGATTGCTCCATGGTGTCCATGTGCCCACAATATTTTTTGGTTTGTTAGCTTATGGTTTAGTTGTGGCAGGAATACCATTTGGTTTCTGTTGAGACATTTGCAAAACGGTTAAGCTGAAGTTTCTGCTCTCTTTTGCCTGATACCTAAATCCCAATGAACTTGAGTTTCTGGCTACCACCCTTAACATTACTAAACGGATATTTTCATATCCATTGGCAGGGGACACCCCTAGGCTTAAAGACTTCTCTGACTGCCACAGCATCTCAACCAACGGTAGGGTTAGGTTGTTTTATGTTGTTACACGTACTTCATTACAAGAATAGTCATACAAACATTGGGTAAGTATATATAAAGAGAATTTCCTTACTAGGCGACTACCACGGCTAGTCAACAACTAGTTACACCAGCCCAGGAACAAGTTGAGGAGGCGACCTCTCATGATGGTAGTTCTGACGTATCTACAAAAATGCCACCTGCCAAAATTAGTGTAGTGGTCTCTCCATCAGCAGCAGCAGCTACTACTGGTCATACCATACCTGTTGCATCCAATATTCCTTCTCATAGCATGGCGGTGCCATCAACTATGTCAGCAGGTGTAACTTCTGTTCGAGTTACTTCCGAAATTGCAGGTGCTCCTAGTTCATCAACTGCAGGCCTTGCTAGTCCTATCAAAGAAGAGGAAAATGGGAGCCATCCTGCTCGTCGATCATCTCCGGCTTTGGCTGATGCTGGACTTGTCAGAGGAATAGGAAAGGGGGCTCTATCCAGCCAAACATTATCCAATCTTCCTCTTTCGAGCAGTTCAGTTTCTAGCAATGCAACCCTTGGTGCAGTTCCTTCTGCTTCTGACATAACAAAGAGGAATATTTTAGTAACTGATGATAGACTCGGTAGCAGTGGCTTGGTACAGCCTCCAGTAGCCCCTTTTGGCAATAGACAGGTTTTGCCACAAAACATTAAGGCTAATGATGGAAGTGCCTTGGTTGATCCTGCTAGTGTCGATAACACAGCAATAGCTGGCAGAGTATTTTCGCCTCCTGTGGTGTCCAATATGCCATGGAGGCCTGGAAGTTCCTTTCCCCAGAATGAAGCGGTATATCACTATTGTTACTCTGGTTTAGTAGCATTTCAGTTTTCTTCTGCTGTCTTTTGCTTCGTGTCTTTCTTGGATGCTATTTGTGTACCGGGTGAAGGAGGCATAAGGAAGCATCATGTGTAGGTGCTTGAACACAGAGTCTCTTTTTTTAGTGGTGTCCACATTGAGCCTCAAGTTAAATGTAAAGTGATCCCAGTGTTATGCGATAGCCACTATATTTCTGTAAAGGTCACTTACTTGTTGGTCCGTCAGGAACCTTAGTGCAAAGTTGATGTTGTTTTAGAGTTGGGTAATTTTACACATTTGTATGAGTGTTATTTGCTTTCTATCATGTGCTTTCTTGGAGTTTATTTTGTTTTATTTTCTATTGGGGGCCAGCCATGTTCTTTTCTTTTTTTAAGTTATTTCCCTCTGTATTAAGCTCAGCTTTTTGTTTTATCAGTATCTTCTTTAGGTGTCTCTACATCCAGGTCATACTTGTAGTATTTCCAGAGTCAAATGTTTGCTTTGTTCTGCATATTGTGCTTTGTTACTGTGTTGTTTAGATCAGTATCGTGCTCCCTTATTGGATATACTTTATGTGTCATCTCCCAGGTGCAGTTGCGAGGGAGAACTGAAATAGCACCTGACCAGAGGGAGAAATTTTTGCAACGGCTCCAACAAGTGCAACAGCAGGGACATAGCAACCTTCTGGGCATGCCTCCACTGGCAGGAGGAAACCATAAGCAGTTCTCTCCACAGCAGCAAAACCCACTCTTGCCGCAGGTTCTCTGTGTGTGTGTGTGTAGTGGTTGTGGGTTGGGCGGGGGTGGGGTGGGGTGGGGTGGGGGTGGTTGTGTTGAGTACGCTGCTATGTTGAAATGGGTTGTGCTGCTCTTAAGAAGCAGTGCTAGAGCATATGGTCGGGGAGGGGAGGGGGGCCGGTGACATCCAATTCTATCATACTTACATATTTTGCTGAACTCCTGGAGATGGCATTAGGATTTCTTGCAAGAAGGAAAATAAGTTGATGATGTGTCACACCAGATGAACCATGACCACTGTTTAGGTGGCATGTCTGTGATCAACACAAAAATTTAGGATTTCACATGTTACTTTCAATTTAAGGAATTTGATCTCGCTGATATGATCACAACTGTTCAGCATGTGTTGTGCATGACATGGTGCACCAAAACTTACGATGTCAAATGGTAATTGAAATTTTGGCAAGTGGATCTCACTGATATGGTCATATCTCTTCATCACTGTTCTGTGCATGACACGGCTCTCAGTTCTGTACACAGATATAAATAGATCGGCATTTTTGGCAATACATGGCATCATTATGGTCCAAAAGAATTATTAGTACTACTTCCTACGATGTGCTAATAGATTGTCTTATCCTTGCCTCCCGTAATGCTATCACGGCATCTTCTGTCCAGAGCTCCTGCCCCAATAGCTTCTGTCTGCTGCATTCTTGTTATATTTTCTCTGCTATGCCCCTGCTTTCCTATATACTGTGCCCCACGCATATCTGTCGTTGCACTGTCACTTTCTATGATAAAATCTCTGTGCTGGGGATGAAGATAAAGAGTTCCTCCTCACCTTTCATTTATGAAGGTACTCTTTGAAAGAGCCCAATTTAGATATGCAGAGTTGAACTCAAACAGTAAGCCTATAGCTTGAACCGTTCTTTAAGTGAGTCAGTAAAAAAAAAAAAACTCTTTAGAATTTTTATGAGTATCCTGTACTTCCTGAGACTAACTTCAAGCTGATTGTTTTGGTTGAGATTCTGGTGAAAGTTTGCTTCGGTACATCATGCCTATAAGTTTGAATTGATTCCTGATGTAATGTGAACGAGCGATGGACAAAAGTTTTGGCATTAGCCAGATATTGAAGAATGTGCATGTAGTCATGTACAATGAATTTGAGACTGTCCTTACATAATCAGACGAACCTGATTTAACATGTGAGAATGCTTTTATATGCTAGGGTGTTGGTTTTCGCGCTTTGTAGCTGGAACCATTTCTACAAAGTTATTTGCTTCCTCGTGCGATTCAGTTCCTAGTAAACTGTCACATGGTTTATATAGCATCTGATTTCCGCTTTGATCTGTTTTTTGATATTTTCATCTTGTTTTATGTAGTTTGCTATTCAACTGAGACACTTCATTTTTTGTAGTTCAATGCTCCGATCGCATCAGTTGCTCCTCAAGTTGGTCTTGGATTAGGATTACAGACACCGGGTGTTAATGGGGCAGTGGCTGCCACTATTCAACAACCAAGTCCCATCCAACAGACTAGTCCACAAGGTCTGATGTTTACTAATCCAACAGTTCATTTCTGATTCCGGAGTTGCATTCCGCATTGGCGATTGTAAGATTGTGATGTATATTGTTGAAGTTGGGGGGAGGCATTTCAGGGGGTTTGGCTTTGCCTTTTTTCATTTCTGCTAGGGGTGTTTTATGGATATAACTGAGCAACTATTTTCTTTCCCACAGGAGGAAGGAAGTTAATCCTTTCATTCTGTTGGTGCTCATTTTCCTTGTGATATCTCTTTCGTGCTTCTGTAGGTTACTGTATGGCTAGATTGCGGTTCTTCCAATGTTCCTAAATTTATGATGTTCTCACAAACAAGGATTAAGTTTTTAGCATTTTAATTGGTGGATTGTTTTTTGGTACTATGGTAGATGCAACAATGGATGGTGTTTGATTTCTCCATGTAGATTTTACATTCATAGCCTTCACTCAATCGTGAATGCATGTTGGACTGAACTGTTTATCTGCAGGAACTGGCCTTGCTAAATTGGAGGAGCAGCAGCAGCAACAGCAACAGCAGAATATGCCTGATGAATCAACTGAGTCTGTTGCTGTTACCGGAATTGGCAAGAGCACGAATGATGATGATTTGAAATCTCCACACCCATTAGATGCTTCTGTACGTGATATTATTTTTCACTTAATTGAAGTACTAAAGTCTTTCATTGTCTCTTTTGTTTTGTTTATATACTGTAAGGTGCAATTAATTAATATATCTTTTTTGGATGTGACTAATTTGCACTGATTTTAATGTAGTGGATAAATGCCAGTGGTCCTTTTTAAAGCTATCTTCATCACCATTTTAATTATATAGATTCCACGGTGGGATGGAAACTTAACTTGATAGGTTACAGGTATCATTATATGGGTTTATTGTCTAAGATGGGTAATCATTTAGATTTGCAAGATAACCCAGGTAGTTTAGACTATTGTCTTCGTTTCAATGTGAGTGTACCATTTCCTATGTACCATGCAAGCTGATGGTCTTTGCTTTGCTCTTCCACTCTTTTTCCTGGCCCCTTTCTTGGATATAAAGCTTCTTTGCAGTGCCATATCAGATTACCCAGGGTTTGTACAGTGGACAGTGGCTTCACTTAGCAATAAGCTCTTTCCAGTTTATTATTTTCTTTTTTGAGGTGTTTTACTTATATTCACCAAATCCTAGAAGCAATGGCTTGTGGGCTGTCAGTGAGAGAATCTTCCTGTGCCATAATTGTCTTCTTAGGAATTACGAGGCAAGACCACATGGATTTGTTTGGTGAAAAAAAATTCCTTAAGAAGAAAATATGAACTGTTTGATGGCGATGTTGGTGGTTTATTCTAGTGGGTGAGAAAAAGGGCAGCCCTTTGCACGAAGCTCTCACATGGCACGGGTCTGGGTTAGGTTTCATATAATATCAGAGAAATTTCGGTTGAAGTGCATAACTAATATAAAGATTTGGTGTACCACTGCTAGGTCTGCTTTTATGTGGATTGGGTCCAAATTTACATCACGAATCTGGATGTGATTCATTAATTTATATGGCAGGAGTGGAGTGGGGTTCCTTTCAACACAATTTGCTAGTTCATATGCTTTTGATGGGCCCATCCTCACTTAGTTTGATGATTGATCTAGTTTGAAATTATTTAAATTTAAGTGGAGCTCTACAAGAGTGGTTGAAAAAAGATTGAACTTAGATGATTGATGACCAAAGAGAATAGTTTTAGATGACAGAACCTGAGTGAGCCTCATGAGGTTGGTTGCAATATCTTATTCTGATATGATTTAACTAGTTAGGGATTCAAGACAGAGCAAAAGCAATTGATTTCTACGAGACAGAGATGAAATGATAAAAAGAGAAAAGTTCTCATTGTTAGTGTTTGCTATTACACAGGCTGGAGCAGCTGCTTCTTTCACTGAGCCTTCTCAAGTGCCTAGGGATACTGACCTATCTCCTGGACAACCTCTGCTGTCCGCTCAACCTTCTGCAAGCCTTGGTGTCATTGGGCGGAAGAGTGTTTCTGATCTTGGTGCTATAGGAGATTATCTCAGTGGATCAACTATTAGTACTAGTAGTGGAGGAATGCAAGATCAGTTATACAATCTCCAGATGCTTGAGGCTGCATATCACAGACTTCCTCAACCCAAGGACTCTGAACGGCTGAGGAGCTATGTTCCGGTATGATCTCTGCCTTTTTTTTTTTTTGACTTTTGCACATCATCTAGCACTACACCATTTTAAGCAGGTGTGCCATTTGTTTCATCTTATTTCAAATGTTCTTTCTTTCAGAGGCACCCTGCTCTCACGCCTTCTAGCTTTCCTCAAGTACAGGCACCAATTGTCAATAACCCTCTCCTTTGGGATAGATTAGGTCCTGATACGCTCTTCTTTGCATTTTACTATCAGCAGGTGATTCATCTCTATATAATTTAAGGGATCTTTTCCTTTTACTTTGATATAGTCACTCCCAGGGCATGACATCATAAAAATAATTATCTGCAGAACACCTATCAACAGTATTTAGCTGCAAAAGAGTTGAAAAAGCAATCTTGGAGATACCACAAAAAATACAATACATGGTTTCAGCGGCATGAGGAGCCACAGATTGCGACTGATGAATACGAGCAAGGAACTTATGTCTATTTTGATTTCCATGTTTCAAATGATGACCTAAAACATGGATGGTACGTTCGATCAACTTCACCCTCACAATCTGTCTGTGCTCTATCTCACTTAAGTTGCTATTTTGATGTGTCAGAATTTTATGCAATGCATAGGACTCTGAATTATGAGGGGAATACTTGCCTGACTTATTTAAGGAGGTGTATATGGGTTTTTGATAGGATAATACAAGAATTAGAATGAAACTATATACCCATAAAATGGAGCTGAAGAAACCCGAACTACCCCTGACTCTATTGCATGGCCTCTCAAGCAAGACATTCCAGAAGGAAATCCTTCAATTTAAAAGAATCTTCTCTTCCAAGAAATTTCCCATGCTTCCTTCCTCTTAGACCATAGTACCCATAGTAATTCTTCTCGCTAACCGATTTTGGCATTATCCTTCTACAGGCACAAGCTGAATATGAGTAGTATGTTCAACAATTTCCACTCAAATTAACATTTTTCCTACTGAAATCTTTCTCCTCTTTAAATCAATCCTCTTATTATTTCATAGCTCATCGAAGGATGACCTTTATGATAGTTCTTCACGTTGTTGATTTAGTTTGTGTTTAATCAAAAGTTCCTTGATTCTTGGTTCTATTGATGGCTGAGATTCTGGAAATATGTCATTTCATGGTCTTGCTGAAAATTCCTTGCTTTTGAATATTGAAAAAAAAAAAAACGTGGACTGCTTTGATGCATAGGTATATTGCTTGTTTGAACGGTTAGTTAATGCATTGACATTTGATTCCTGTAAGTTAGGACAAGGTCTTTTGTGGTTTCTTCATCTTGGGAAAGGTACTTCTGTCTTTTATTGTGACCTTTGCTCAATTTGATTGGGTCTCAGGTGTCAGAGGATCAAGACCGAGTTCAGATTCGAGTATAACTACCTTGAAGATGAGTTGATGTCATAAACAGACATGTGTAAGATGTTGCCCTACCGTTGATGCAATCCGTAGTTACGGTTTATTACCCAACTCTTGGTAAATATGCATTTCTTTTCTTCCCAGCTCAATGTGACAGTTCTCTTGTATAATGCACCCGCGCCCCTTAGTTTTTTATGCTCTATGAATTCCTTTCTTTCGATATGCCAGTTTTGGAGTATGCATCTCATTTGCTAGAACAATCTTATCAGTGGAAGCGCTTTGCATATCTATCGGCTTGTCCCCATGGATTTGAGCCTACGATCTGTTTTTTGTTCCCAAGTTACTGACGCATGGTCAGTCAAAATGTTCAGCATAGTCGTGCAAATTTTATGTTGGTTCCATCCCTGTCTGACCAGGGACAGACAGTTCATTCTCATTGAAGACCATATTACTCTTAATGCAGCGGCATGGGATGTAGGGACAATTGCATTTTCTATTATGTAGAATGGGGATAACTAGGCAGTACATACCGTGTTCACAGAAATCGCACTTAGCAGCATTTGTTTTGCATACACACGAGCCTTGACCTGGCCACCCCCAATTGAGCGGGAAGTACACACGATATCGAGCACTCCACAGGTCAGGCCACGCACAGCACGATGTAACACAGGCATGGGCAATTTGAGCCTGCCCTTTGGTCACTTTCACAGCACCCTTGCACCACTTGCATTGGCCGGCACACCCAATCACACTTGTGACCTGTTCATGAACACTGGATCAATCGTTACTTGTCCTGGCCAGTTTGCGAGGTTGTAGATGATTCACAGTACCCTAGTTCATATAGAAAACACGTCAGGACTGAACATATAGGGGTCAGAAATGCCCAGACACTAAGGCACACCAAATGTCCGATGAAATGTATAAGATGCTGGAACACTTTCAACGTCTTTTTCTTATTCTAACATGAATACCAACACTTGTTTGAGCTTTTATCACAATGATAGAAACATGCATACACTGGTCTGGAGACTCATAAATACAAAGAAAGCAGTTACATGAACCCATCCAAACATTTACAAATGTACAACAGTCACAGGCAGTTCCAATATACCCTACAAGAATATCTCGACCTTAGTCTTGGTCGACTGCTGCGTCTGAAGCCTTTCTTCTTGTTGGAACGCATTCTTGGTCACGAGCTTATTCTTTGGCAGATGGCTCGAAGTCACAGCCACGCGGCATGGCTCATGTCCTGGGCGAAGTATGCAAGCGGTCATGAGCACCAAGCCAATTCCCAGTGTGCCCTTCCTTCCTTCCCCGAGTCGAGCACAAGCCCATGCCCACTCCCAGCGCCTGAACCATGCTTACTCTCTGTCCACACAAACCACACTCTGTGCGCGTGTACCATGATCCGAAGCAGCCCCTAGGAATTTTGATCATCCAAAAGCGGCAATCCATGCTCTACCCAAGCCATGCGATTTAGTAGCGCCCCCAATTCATTACCGATCGACCGTTGCCTTTGCTCGAGCAGGCTCAGCCCCTGCTTGTGATCCATGCTTAGCACGAGTTCAAGGCTGTTGCGCTTGCCGCAGATCCTGCCCAGCCGATGCACTGATTCAAGGGTCTAACGGTAGACTACAATGGCAAATAGTACTTCAGTTGGTTTTGAAATAGAGAAGAGAAGTATCCATGAGCGAATCAATGGTTATAATCGATGGTTGGTAAGGGCGGAGAAGCTATCCCATTTTTGCACTAACAGAGAAATTGGCCATCTTCAGTCTTCGTATTTTCTCCTGCTCCGAAACCAAACCAAGAGTAGTGTCCCAAATTGACTGGAGTTCATGGATCAAAACATCATTATAACCATATTATCATGCCGAGATCTGATATTCTATACCTGACACTAACAACGGGTTTTCTAGGGATCATTGGTGGACAATTCGCCAGTTAGATTTCTTGATCGCGGTTGTGACATGTGAGAAGGAAGTCAATGGACTCTCAGACTAAAGGAGGGAATGCAATGGTTGACCAAAGGTACTATTATTCTGAATGGAACAAGCTACAAGATTTTGTTATTGACCAAAAAAGTGCTATTGTTCCTTAGAACTGAAGATTTCGATTCACTTGATGGTGTCTTGTTTCAGAAGTCCGTGTGTACTCTTCAAAAGTGATTATTGGCATTGACGACCATTCCTTTCTCCCTCTCTCTCTCTCTCTCCTCTCATTTCTTTTTGGTTGTCGTATTTGCAGCTTCATTTTTGTAGGGTGCGCAATCTTGCTTTGATATCATTCGTAGGGTATGCGGAAACATTGTAGTGGTAACACGAGATACACTCGTTGTACCAAACTGCACTACAAACATAACTACAAACATAACGCTCAAATATATCTCATACAACTGTTACACCTAAATTTCTTATCCATCACAATCACCACCTTCGTCACCACATGCACAAACCCACACACAAACAGAGAAGGTACGTGTGTGTAGGGAGGTTAGAATCACATAGTTATTTGTGTTTAGGTTCGATTCACTCCGGTCCCTTTTCTATTGGGGTGTGGTTCATACTTCCCATCAACAGGAAAGCACAAGGGTCTCGTTTCGAGTCTTGACTAGTGGCCCGCGAGGTTGGGGGATGGCCGGCGGGGTTGTCGAGCCTTGGCTAGTGGCTAGTGACCCTTGCCGACCTTAGGCGAGGGCCTATAGGCCCTCACCCGGATCTAGCCGAGGCCCACTAGTGGCGGCCGAGCCCAATGATCGACCATAGGATAGGGCTAGCAAAGCTCACCCCCGTTGACCATCGGCGACGGCGAGGCTTGCCCTCATTGATAGCTCGGCTAGGCGGTCAGCTGAAGGAAGAAGAAAAAAAAAGACAATATTAAAACATTATTAAAAATTGACCACGTAAGCAATTTTCGAACAAAATTAGTCATGGTGCAAATGCAAAAGTTTTAGAACCGAATTGACACAAATAAAAAATTATGAATTGGCACATTTGCATTAAATTTAGGAATCGTTTGGTAATTTTCTCAGTTGAAATTTGTTTCTTCTTCGACTTTTCTTTTAGCCACCAACATCTTGCACCTTGTATTCCCGCTAGAGTGCTAATTTAATTTTCTTGCTTTCACGTTAGATATCAACTCCAACATTTCATCACTCCAGAGAACTCCTAGCCACGACGCAACATATAGTCCCCACAAAAATTTGTTACCCAGGTCTACAATGCGCATCGTAATTTCTTCGTCGCTTCATGTCCGCCGTCACAGCGAATATCCCAACATGTGAGCGCAGATCATTAGCCCGGGGATATAGAGTTCGAAAAAACGACTAAATTTACTCCGCCACATTCTTACGACGTGCGATCTTCTCGTGTCTAGATACACGATAACCCGCACCCGATGTTAGGGTTTCCCCCCGAGGCTTGATGCTTTTTTTTTCAACAGAGAGCCCTAACTCTGATCTCTAAACGAGAAAGGTCCTAGAGGTCAAGACAGCATAGGGCAAGCCCCACCAATTTGGTCAATTTTCACAGAATAGAAGCCAACCTAATCTCTATAACTTTAGGACTCGGGAGCCCAGACAGATTCAGACATATGCTTCGAATAATTCTATTAATTCAAAGTTCAGTATACTTCGCCATTAAAAAGAAAAGAAATGCTAAGATGTGACTTGCAGATTAAATTATCTAAATAATTATTAATTAGATTAACATGTCGACTAATTAAATTTGTTTGTCAGCCCAAAACCTCCACGGTTTTCTTTAAATGTTATTTCGAGGGTTATTAACAAAATGACAGATTATCAACCTTGGAAACACTCCTCACTGTCAGGATTTGAATTTGAAAACCCTTGAATTTTTATCTCCTGAATCTCTAGGGTTTCTATCTCAATCTATGCTTCCACCGACAGTGGGTGCCTACAAATTAATTAATTTTTTTTTCGAGGAACTAGTACACAAATATTGATTAATTGAGTATGTTTCCAGCTTAATATTGGCCAAGATCACCGGAATCGAAAAGTAACGCAAGTCTACCTCCACGAAAATTATTTAAAAAGTCTTAAACATATAGTAATTGTGCCAATTCAGTCGTAAACCTTTTTTGTACTGTAAAAAAAAAATCTTTTTGGTCGAAAGTATTGTCAATTCAGTCCTAAACCTTTTGCATTTGTACCAATTTAGTCCATCTAGCCAATTTATGTCGGCCGGCGCCGACGTGATAATTTTTAATAATGTGTTTCTTAATTTTTAATTTTTTTCTTTTTTTTTCTTCCTCCAACTGGTTGCCAAGGCAGCATAAATAAATAAATAAAAAAGGTTTACGACCGTGCACGTTCATCTCATTTTAGACATCTTACAATAATCAGCCGGCTCCTAACTTTGTATGTCGTCACGTTAAATGGTGATATAAAAGTACGTATTATTCACTTATTCGAGAGCTCCGCCCGCCTAACATTTCCCTAATTTTTGTTATATGCTGATTATTAATATCCTCTATTATGATCTTGACTTACTTTTTTTCTGTATAGTAAAAATGGTGTTGACCTACTAACTGGAATATGGAGAAAATGAAGAGAACGGTGATATGCCTTTTGTTCCTCGTCTTGTGCAGCAGAGGAGGAGTTGCCGACATGACAAAAACAACAGTTAGGCGAGGATTATGTTTACAGTCGAAAATGACAAAGCACGTCGGAAAAATTCGATATCCAACGGCATTAGAAATTGATTTAAAGTCGCCATCCAACGGCACATCCATCGACCACACAATGTCGACCCATTTATCAAATTAAATAGAAAGGTTCGAACACGGACACAATTTTCAGTATGAACTTCAAGCAAGTTGCGTGGCGACAAAAGCCGCCGCCGCCGGCCGACGTCTCCCGAGCTCAATCATTCCCTTTCGAAGTTCATTCCTCGAGCCACTTTTCAGCTGGCGATTGAATGTTAATTTGTGTTTTGATCTTGTAATTTAGAATTTCTGCTGTGATTGAATTCATGCATACGAATCTACCGTCATTAACCGAATAATATGGCCGCGATATGTTTTCGCGGAACGATATATTACAAAACTCGACCAGGCAATCATTCATCCTCTGTTCTATCCGGCAACCACATTACTAATTATTCGATCGCCGGATTCATGTACGCAAAGGATGGAGCCCAAATGCAAGATCTTCCACATACAACTAGGCCCCATAAACATTTTGTATAATCAGAATCGCTCCCTTTCGATCCACAAAACGGCTCGCCGTTTCGACTCATCATTTTCTGGATTTTGATTAGAAAAATGAAGGAATGGGCTTGGTGCAAGGAGGAAAGTGTGAACGCGATGGGTTTTGTGACTGGAGGGCACGTAGCCATCCTCATCCATATATTGTTGGAATAGGAATGATGAATCCACACCCACTTGTTTTCTCAAAAAGCAAAAATAAGGGAAAAAAGAAGAAGAAAAAAGTCACTTTTTCTTTTCTTTTTTTGCCAAGTTTTGTATTGCCTAATAACGCGCATGGCAATAATTCAACTCTAGAAATTAACTTTCGAGTAAAAGTTAACTTTTTCTACTTTTGCTTCCGAGCAAAAGGCGAGGGCACGTATGACAACACTTCTGTCGTAAAATTTCTACTCCAAAAGTACTTTTGGAGCGGATATCCGTTTGCTAATGTATCTTCTTAAGTAGAAATTCGTTTGGTAACGTAACTTCATTTTTCTATCTCTGGAGTATTTTTGCTTCAAAAGTTGTTTTGGAGCCACTTGAAGAAGCAAAAAAAAAAAAAAAAAAACTTCTCTTCAGAAGTAGAAAAATCAACTTCTAACCAGAAATTGATTTTTAGGGTAGAAGTGAATTGATTTCTAGAATAAAAGTGTTGCTATGCGCGTCCCGATTTTTCTACTTCCGAAAAGAAGTATTTTTTATTTTTATTTTTTCAAGTGCCTGCAAAATTACTTGTGGAGTAAGAAAATACTCCAAAAGTAAAAAAAAAAAAAAATTGCGTAACCATATAGATTTCTACTCCATAAGTTGCATTACCAAATAAATTTTTATTCTAAAAGCACTTCTGGAGAAAAAAATTCTACTCCAAAAATATTATCATTTTTTAGGATACCACCCCTTTTTTTCTCTTGTCATTAAGCCTTTTCAAGGATTAGAAGAACTTCGAAGAAAAAGAATTATTTTTTTTTTAAGATGAAGTAAAGAACTGTTTTCATCTTAATTAGTTTTGGCTCATAAAACTTTAGCTTTAACCTATTGGGTTTAATGTGATCGATGGGAATTGGACCATTCCAAGTGCAACAATTTGGAATTTCCCTTTCATGTTTGATTCCCATCTCCCTACTTCAACGGAGAGAACATGCTGAAGAACAGATCTCTAACTCCGACACCAACTGGTAAAGATTCAACCGAGTGTTGATACCAATTGGTGAAAAACGGAAGCACGTGAAAATCTCCGAGGCATTATTTTCCAAAGCATATGAAGCCCCCACACTCATTCTGAGGTAATCCATGGTCTTAACCTCAAGAGTTTGCCTTTTTCCCCACCTTAAACACGAAGAGGAAGTTTCTTTGTGCTCCAGCCTCTCTGCAGAAGCGTACTCGTATGGCAACTCTCTCGTCTGCAACGCGTCGGTCGCCGACCAACGACCAGAATTTTCGAAAATGTCGATAGGATAGAGCACTGTGTGAGTCACATGTGCTGAGAAAAGGTGGATCCACACGGACAATGAGGCCACCTCGTTTGGACAAAGACATTGGAGGGGGAGGCGGTGTTGCGTGGAAAGTGCAGTTGGAGATTAGTGGACCACCCCGCAAACCTGAAATCACATTCACCCCATCTAATCTATTGCTGATGTTGAAGCTTCTGGGGGGGCGGTGATGGATTCATTGAAAAGGCAACGGCCCCATCATTGTCTTTCATTTTAGCTGTGCCTGACACCCTCCAGAATCTTGGATCATGAGAGAGACGGAGAGCGAGAGAGCAGAGATTTGCAATGTCTGCCTCCTTTTTTTTCTTCTTATTTTCACACGAACAAGAAAAGACCCTCAAGGAAATATGACAGTAACCCGTCGAAAATAGAGCTCTGACCCTTTGCAAGTTATCCATTCCCATTACCCTTTTGGATCGCTTTTCGATAAGGGCGAGTCGTGTATGGTGTCTTGGGTGTCGTATTCTCATTAAGTCATTAGAACACATAATGTGTGCGGCTTTACGAAGATGTTTATTTCTTTTACTCCATTGATGGGCTTAGTGCAAGCAAAGAAATTTTTGTTTTTAACAACTTGGAGAGAGAAAGATTAGGCGAAGCTAATACAATGGAGGTTGTCAAAGTTTTTGAAGAAAGAAGCAGTGTATGAAAACCACACGTGCGATATAAGTTCAATTTCTCGCATCATCAAGTGCAAGTGCAAGTGATATTCGACCCAAAAAAAAAAGTGCAAGTGGCAGGAACAATATGAAATCAAATATTTACTGTTAGCGTTAGTTGCCTCTCCGCACCCGTTGTCTTCTCTCTCTCTCTCTCTCTCTCTCTCCAGACGATAAGGATTCGCACTAATTTAAGACGAATGCTCAAAATATTATTCCTTAATCGCTCTCCTACTGCAACAGTAGGAGTTCTCACGATTCCCAATTCCATCACCACCTCTCTCTCTCGCCCATCTTCTGCTGCTGCTTCTTCTTCTTCTTCTTCTTATCCTCGTTCTCTTCAAGCTCGCCATCTCCCTCTCTAAATAGTGAACACAGTTTGAAGGTGGATGCAATAGAATCGAGTGGGCTCAGCTCCTGCTTTCTTCCGGCTTGTTGCTCTGTTTCTAGAACCTCCTCTGTATTTCAGCTCATTCATACTTTTCCTTCTCGGTTTGAATCTTTACCTATTTGAGCTTCAAATTTACAAAACTCGTCCTTCGTCTCTGTCTAATCACCATCCTCTTTGCTTAATATTGCTCAAAGCTCCCAACTTTGTTTCTGGGTCTCCTTGGTTATATCTTCTCTCTCTCTCTCTCTCTCTCTCTCTCTCTCTCCGAGGTTTTCTCAAGTTCCAATTTGCTACTCCACCTGTTGCATTCATTCACCAATTACCTGTGGGCTTTCTTCCGCCAATAAACACGGATTCCCACCTTTTTTTCCCTGAGATTCAGAGAATAACTTTTTCTCCTTTTCTTTCCCTTCCTTTATCCTTGTATTACTTTCTGATCTAATTCTTGCATTACTTTGTGTTTTACCTTTTAAAAGAGCGAATATTTGCACGTCCTCAATTTCTGTGGGTGGAAATCGTAGTCATCAGTCGTCCCACCTTCAAAAAACCGTTGCTTCCCTCTCTCTCTCTCTCAGAGTGATGAGAAACAGAGAGATATAATCAGCAGGAGTGTGGCTTTTTCATATTCCTCACTCTAATTGAGACCCCCCTTATTTACTCAGTTGGGGCTGAAAGAGAGATATAATTTTGAGAAAAACAAGGACAAGTATGAATTTTTCCAAGTGGGTTTTGTGTTCGGGGCTGTTGGGTTGTTCCATCTTTGTTGTTGTCGTGGAGGGTCTTGGTGTGAATTGGGGCACAATGGCCACCCACGAGTTGCCCCCGAAGACAGTAGTGCAAATCTTGCAGGACAATGGGATCAAGAAGGTGAAGCTTTTCGACGCCGATCAGTCCACCATGGGCGCCCTCGCAGGGACCAACATCGAGGTCATGGTCGCGATCCCGAACGACCAGCTCGCCGCCATGAGCAACTACGCCAGGGCGAAGCAGTGGGTGCAGCGCAACGTCACCCGGTACAACTTCAATGGAGGAGTTAACGTCAAGTAAGTTTGGTGTACAAACTCTTGTGGTTCTTCCATTGCATAACTTTTGTAAATGTCTTGAGTCAATTTGGTTGATTGAGTGTGGTTTTACTAGATCCAATGAGCTCCTTGGTCTGCCTTTTGAAATTGACCAAAATGTTCGAAACTTAATGGAAGAATATGTTGTTAGCTTAGCTAATGCAATTGTTTACAGGAAAAGAGCCTATTGGACATTTCTTATTGATTGAAGTTGGTAGTAGTTGGGATCTGCTCGTCTGTCGAATTTCTTAATCTGTCTGAAATTACGTGGCAGATAGAGTTGTTTATTTCTTGTGTATCAACTTTGTTAATGCCTAAATCTGATGCGCAATCAATGCTTGTGTTGTCCCAAGGTGTCATTAAAAGAAGAGTCTGCACGACTTAATTCTAAGGGAAGTCCTCGGCGTCGGCATCATCTTCTGGAAATTAGTTCTCTATGTTTAAGTCGTAATTTCTTACTGACTTGCCAATTTTCAGCTTTTACTCTTTCGACGATGTCCGTCCTACGTCGCCAGTTTGATCTTAGTTGCCCCAGTACTATGCAGTCGGACTGAAGATAGAGATGTTGTAGAATGAACCCCCTGTGACATCTTTCTTCCCGTGAACGGATAACTTGTTCACGTAATTGCAGCCTTCTAATAGCGCTGCAACTTAGTTTTAGGAACTCGAAATTTCTTCGCCATGGTTAGCTATGGGGTCAAACACGATTTGAGAACCAAAACAAGCAGGCAACACATTGCTCTAGAAGCTGCGGATTTGTGACTCGCCTCTTGAGAAGTCACTACTATCTGCATCTCATATAAGGAACTTCCATTAGTGATTTGGCAGATGAGATGTGCGCAGTAGACAGTAGCGATCAACAAGCTTGAGCGATATGTCATTAGTAGGTTAGAATCATCCATTGATCTGATTTAACCGCGATACCTTTTCGGGAGCTGCGACAACCGCAGAGCGAAAAGGCCTTTTCTTTTCATTCCATACTCAGTGCCTTGATATGCCCTACACAGGATGGAATTGATTGAAGCAGAAAATTATGATTAGGAAATTGGCCCCTAACAAGAAATAAAGTTATTTCTTCATCTCCTGTGATAACTGTCCTTCTCAAAACTTGCTGAGCGGTCTCACATTATGTGTGGTAGATTGTCCTGTTGCGGTGACATCACAGGGAACAGATTAGGGAACAGATTGTCTGAAAATCTCAGTCGGGTGAGAATGTCTGTCACAATCTAGCAAATGGATGTATTTATGTCTAGTCTATATCTCACTCAGAACTTGCTATTTCACAGAATATGTTCATTGATGAAGTACTTTGTTCTTAACACAGATATGTAGCAGTTGGAAATGAGCCATTCCTCTCATCCTACAACGGCTCATTCCTAAATGTCACCCTCCCAGCTCTTGAGAACGTCCAAAATGCCCTAAATGAGGCAGGGCTTGGGGACACCGTTAAGGCCACCGTACCCGTGAATGCTGATGTGTACAACTCCCCCGACAGCAATCCTGTGCCGTCCGCCGGGAGGTTTAGGACCGACATCAGCGATCTCATGACCCAAATTGTTGAGTTCCTAGCCAAGAACCGCGCGCCCCTCACTGTCAACATTTACCCCTTCTTGAGTCTCTATGATAACGACAACTTCCCCATCGACTACGCCTTCTTCGATGGGGCCACCCCGGTCGTGGACAACGGGATACAGTACACAAATGTGTTCGATGCCAACTTTGACACTTTGGTATCGGCCCTTAAAGCGGCGGGGCACGGGGACATGACCCTCATGGTAGGTGAGGTGGGATGGCCTACAGATGGTGACAAGAATGCCAATATTGCTAATGCAGTTAGATTCTACAATGGGCTTATGCCGAGGCTCGCGGCCAATACTGGGACCCCGCTTCGGCCTGGTTACATTGAAGTATACCTTTTCGGCCTTATTGATGAGGATGCGAAGAGCATCGCCCCGGGAAATTTCGAGCGGCACTGGGGAATATTCCGTTACGACGGGCAGCCCAAGTTCCCATTAGATCTATCTGGCCAGAATCAGAACAAGTTCCCTGCCGCCGCTAAGAATGTGGAGTATCTTCCTCGGCAGTGGTGCATGCTGAAGCCTAATGTGAACGATCTGAGCAAACTTGGGACGAACATAAACTATGCTTGCACCTTTTCAGATTGCACCGCTCTAGGATACGGATCGTCGTGTAACAACTTAGACGTCTATGGCAACGCATCGTACGCGTTCAACATGTACTACCAGGTTCAGAATCAGAACCCTCTCAGCTGCAACTTTGAAGGCTTGGCCACTGTCACGACGCAGAACATATCGCAAGGCACGTGCAGCTTTATCATCCAGATTGCTGATTCCTCTTCAGCGGGGCCTTCTTCGGTTGCTCTAGTGTTATCGACGGTACTTGCGTTCCTTCCCTATAGCCTTTTGTGCTTGTAGATAACTTCCATGTATTATTTCTTGTTCCTCGTTCTTCGATACTCTCTTGTATCCTCATTTTTTTTCCATTGCTGAACATAATAAAGTTACAGAAAGTTCATTTTGACTTGGGATTAACAAGGCGACGATAGTTTGATGACAGGAGTATATGCATACTTTGAATTTGTATAGTTATTTCTGTGCACATATGTTTGACGTGAACTAGGTAGGTCGCAAACTATGTAGATATTCACTCCTTAATCAAGTGAAGCATCATGATTCGCCAGTCACGATGAGCTGAAAATGCCTGAGCTCAATTATGTAAAGGATTTAACAGGGTAAAAAGCAAGGCTTGTTAGGCCTGTGAAATGTCAACTTCCTTGTCATGATGGTACGAATATTGAACCTGCCCCGATGATTTTCGAATGCGATATGTGATTTCATCTGGCAGTATCCCAAACTCGAGGTAGAGAACGACCGACAAGTTAAGATGGATTTGTCTCGAAAACAGTTGGTTTAGATAACTGTGACCATGGTTGGGATCTATGAACTCGAAGCTTCTCTCTAGACACCACCATCCATTCAGTGCTGTCTCGAAATCAAAGTAATCACATTGGAAGAACGTAGCACAGGAGAATAGGAACAGCATCGCCGGACAAATGGAAGCATACCAAGCAGAAAAGGCATCGCCGGGATTTGAAAAGGGATCCAGCCTATGATGTCGGGTTCTGATAATCAATTATCAGAAAAGCTTCACCCACCAGAACAGTGAAACCGGAGTCCTAGCATCATCCTAGAATCCACAAGATGGATATCTTGTCATTTTGAAGGAATACCTCCCACACTGATCGGACTGTACAAGTCCGGCATGGATGAAGAGTCCTAGGAATCTAGTCATTGTGGGATTTACAGCGTCAAAGGGCCAACTTCTGCTAAATCATTCAAAGCGACAGAGAGGCATATCTAGGACAAACATGAGCTTATGGAGCCAATGCCGCCAGTTTAAAAAACCATAACTTTTGTCGATGAACCACTCTCAGGACCGCCTAAAGCAGCTAACAAGCAAGTTGAACAGCCCTCAGTTTCAATCTCACGTTGAACCGAAACCAATTCAGGAAGACTTAGATGACAGCCATGTCGTGACTATGCCGACAGACGGGAACTATAGCTTGACGAGCGGTCATGAACTACATTCATGCCACTATATCGGGGTCGCAAAGCATGGACTCTACACTTTTTTTTTTTGTACCGCGATTGATTCCATCCATCGTATTTCACAAAAAAAGTGCGGACGTAGCGTTTTAAATTGACGGGCTCAGTCAGTTGAGTCTGATCCCATCATCATTGATGTCGGCTTGGTCGTCTCGCAGGAGCTAAGGGCCCATGAAAATTCATAAGCGAGATCCTAGGATGTGTACCTGTGTCGGGCTTCATTTAGCCTGTGATGCTAAAAAAGATTAATTGGACGAGGACCCAAAATGGGAGAAACATCTAGCTTTCCTTTGACGTTCTTATCGGCAAGCCTTAAAACTTTTCCAATGCGCGAATTCGTTTTTGAGTTGCACTTCACCTGTAGTTAGGCATCAGACCGGCGAGCCAGCAAAAATTTCCAATTTCCGAGTATGGCTTCGTGAAAAGAAATTTGCCAAGAAAAACCATTGGGACTGAAAATTTATGCTACGAATATGCCTGTATTTCGCTTTAGAAACCTTAACCGAGCCGAATCGAATCGGGCGAGGTTTGAAGTTTTCGGATGCACCAGGTGTAATGCAATTCAATGGACGCCGTAGCTCGAGAATTTGAGCAATTGTTGCACCATCCTGAAGCATGTAATGATATTTCTAAGTATTCGATAGGCCTCTCGTATCAATATGATCTAAGAGCGGGGATATGCGCTGATTTTGGACGCATTGTACAATATGTATTTAAGGGTTTCTTCTTCTTGTTTTCAACCAAAGATTAATGGTTGCATTAGTCTTGAATGTAGCAATTAAGTGACAATGTAACAACAGCAAAATTACCAAAAAAAAAAAATAAATCATAAACCTATTATAATCGTGTCAATTTGGCACCAAATATATTTTTTTTTTTTGCCAATTCATTCTTAATAATTTTCACGTTTTTCTCATTGAGTTCGTCCAGTCAATTTTGGTAGAAAATCGCTAACGTGGACGCCGATCGTTCTACGTGGCACAATCAGCGCCGACATGGACAAATTTTAATAATATTTTAAGTTTTTACACTTTTTTATTTTTCTTTTCTTTTATTGGCGAGGTTTGATCGGTGACCCTCAGAGACGTGCAGCTAGGGGAAAAAATACAAATACTAAAATATTATTAAAAATATGCTCATCAATGTAGGCCATACCACGTGGGGCAACCGGCGTCCATGTTAACTATTTCTGGCCAAAATTGACTGGACGAACTCCTGGCACAAATGCAAAAGATTTAGCATTGAATTGGTAAAAAAAAAATTATGACTAAATTAACACAATTACAATAAAAGATGAAAAACAACTCTCTACATGATTGTAACCTAAGATTCGAGCACATATGAATAATTGATTGAGGTTTCACACTTCTCTAAGTTTCCATCTTTGGATGCAACCCCTCAATAATGGTGAGCTTCCCCCTTTTCCTTTCTTGTCGTGTATGTGCCCATATCCATTGAATAAGTTGTGAGCTGTAACCCTTACACACCATCTTAACAAAGCTGCTTTATGTGGATTATACTATATGATATGTATTTACAAGACATAATCTTTGATTAATCACCGATTCAAATCCAAGCATGAGTGGTGACAAAGGAAACCGCATCAACAGCATAATTTTCGCCACAAACTTTACAATTGTGGAGGCATATTCAAAAAGAATAAAAGCGTCAATGTAATGCCTCCCGTGATGTGTTAATGCGAAAACCTCAAATAAGGGCATGAACCTAAGCCTTTTTCTGAAAAGAAGGTCTTGAGCAAGCCTTATCTCGTATAAATCTTGAAGTGACCAACTTAGCCTCAAAATAAAGACTCGAACTCACGGTCCGGTGAAATCCTATGCGAGCATGTTCTCTGTCCTTCCCTTTCATCTCTTTTTTGTTCCATAGCCATGTTGATAAAGGGTCTTTGACTCCTAGTGTTGAGTGAGCGTGAAGAAGCATTCGCGTGACCCGGGACAACAAGTGGTGAAGCATTGCATGTGCCTCGTGAGAAAAGCTTTGTTGGGACAGCATTTAGTGGCGAGGATAAGGAACTTACGTCAAGAGCATCATGTCCTACAAAGCATGGAGACGTGACCAGTGCTTTGGTGGTGCATACATTATACAGGTAAGGGCATGGGGACAGGCTGTGCACCCTTAGGGTCCATACCAAAACTGCCTACCTTTTCATTGATTTCCGAAAAATAAGGCCGATCGAGATCGCGGCTTCTTCTCGTCGATTGCTAGATTGATGTCCCTCAATCCCATTTGGTTATGCACTTCTTGTATCTGAGATCGGTTCGCTCATAGTCAACTAGCGGTTTGCGCTGAAACTGAAAGTGTCTAACTAAGGTGGTATCTTGCACTTTGGAGAGAGAAACCATTAAAGGGTGAAAATACCATAAAAAAAAAGTCAAAATTCAAATAAAAGCCTGAAATATCCTCATTTTTTCGAACAAGGGCCCGAAATGGCCATATCGATCTAAAAAAGGGCTTGACCTAGCTGGCGTTTTTTCGTGTTAAACTCCCAAGTCGGATCCACACCATATGCTACTTATTTGAGTATTTTGCCCCTTATAATTTAACGAGGATTTTAAACGGATGCTAAGGGAGAATAGATATGTTATGGAAGTAACCACGCAAAAATAAGTTTGGAGTAAATGTGGCATGGTGCCACCATTATTATTTTATTCTATTTAATTTTATTTGTGGTATCAACTCCAATTCTAAAATATCCAAACTTGAATCAAAGGAAAACACACAAAAAAAAAAAAAAGGGTGATTCCAATGAGAACCCATTGGTTTCTTTGTTTGGGAAAACAAAAATTGTGGGTACCCTTCTAAGATTGCATTATTGAGATCTAAGCCCAAAAAAAAAAAAAAAATTTGATGGGGTTAAATTTTACTAGGGAGGAGTGGGAGTGGCGTAATCGAAATAACCACCAGGATCACCAAAATCACACGACATGTCGGTCCAAACCTGATTCGAGACGATATGGCTCGAAGACTGTTATAAAAAAAAAAAAGTAAGTTGTGAATTTATGAGAATTGGGAAAGTAAAGATGACATCTGCACATTTCTCTCTATGACGATCTATATCCCAGTCCCTCTTTCAGAGTTACTCTGATCATAGTATGTGATTTTCCTTTATTGACGTCTTTATTTCTATTTTTGAGAAGGAAGGAAAAAAAAAAAAAACAAGTGTCCAATTCCAGAAATTATTCGAGTTATTCTGACCATAGAAATTGCATCCGAAGAAGCAAGCTCTCGTAATCCTTTCCATAAGGATGCAATTGAATTAGTCAAGTGTTCAATGTGTTGGTTCCGTTTATTTCGTGAAAAATCAATAATTTGATTTTTTTTTTTTGCCAATTTTAATCATTTTTACCCCTTAGAAAAAACGAGTCAATAAGAATACTTCTATCATCGACAACAATTAATGTTGGAAAAGTTTATATGATAATAAAATTACTTTTTGTAAGCTCATTTCTTAATATATATAGGATAAAAGATTATAAATTTTTTTTTCGAATTATTAATTTTTCATGAAACGAATGTAGTCAAATTAAAGTGACAATATGATGGGTAGGGTAGAAATGAAACCGTAGAACCGAATGGATATTCCAAGCAAATTATTCACGGAGTTAATGTTAAGAATAGGGATTCGAGCTTATCCACGGAGTTAGTCGGCAATTATTTTGACTAATCAAATTACAGAGTGGTCGTCCCACTCGTCTGTGATTTTCCTTGTCGCCATTGACCTCGATAGAGACCTGTACACACGAAATCACATGAATTTTTTCCAAATAATTGGACAAATTATTGGACATGGGACGCAGCTCTCATTCATGTGCTCGCCCCGTCCCTAAAGTCATAGCCCCAACAACTGGAGTGACCAATCCTCGTGAAATTTTAACCGGTTCGTCGTCGTCTAGCTTATTTATTTATTTATTTATTGTTATTTCCATTATTTGTCATTGTCATCGTATATGGTTATTTTATCGCCTTTGTGCGAAATTCCGATAACGAAAACTTTTAATTGGGGAAAATTTGCTTCCCCGTCTCGAGACTTGGTCCGTCCCGTTACGTGTTCTTGCACGAAAATGCAACGTTTTAACGGACGCGCAAAATTGGCGGCCATAGAAACGATCGACGTGCAATGTTTATTTCACATTTTTCTATCACGGCAATTGCGGTTTCTGACGATAAACGTATTGTTCGCGCGATTTTTTTAATCGGCGACGTGCGCACATGCCGCGTTCGTTGGAGGGTGTAATTTACACTCTCTATCGATAGCAAAGCATAGAGACCCCCGCTCTTGATTGAACAGGCGAGGTCCAGGGAAGCCGCCTCAACGTGATTGCAAAGGGGGTAGCACCCTTGGGACGACAAATGACTTTCATGGTTGGAGTCCGTGAAGGCATAGGGATCCCGTTCCCGGTTGAACAGGCGAGATCCAAGGAAGCTGCCCCCGCGTGGTTGCAAGTTTCATAGTTCGAGCCCGTAATCTATTAGTAATATGGATTTGAGCTCATGAACAGCTATTGTTATATATAATCTCTTTGTCTTGTAATTGAGAGTTATGATAGAAAGATGGAGATGTTGATTATAAAAGAACCCTCTCTTGAATGTAGGCTTAGTTTAAGGATGAATCAGGATAAAACTTTGTATCTTAATTTCTCTCTATTTTCTTTACTCTCTAATTCGTTAAGTTTGTGTGCCTAATCTTAACAATGTTCACGTCCCGTTATGTTGTGTTCAGTTGACAAGTGCATCGAGAGCACTTGTTAAACATAATCGATGAAGAAAGATCCGATGCCATTAACTGTGCGGCGACCTCACAAAACCCGAATAGTAAAAGCCGCTATTTTCCCCTCTCACGGGTGCGAACAATCCCAAGTCAAATCATTAAAATTTTTCAAAATTACATGGTGCGACGCAACTTGTTTAACGTTTTCTCCGCCCATGTCTTGTGCGCGCACGGAACTCCGCCGTTGAATGTGTCAAGAGTTTGGTGTTGAATTCTATGTCTGAATGTCTACTTGCTCCCAACCAACTTGGACAGAAAAAACCAGAGATAGAATTTGGACGCGCGTATACGCAAAAGCAAAAAGCAACGTAACATATATACAAGTACGTATTTTCCTATTTATCGTCGAAAGAAATGAAAAATTTCCCGCTCAAATAAAAGAGAAATGTTTTGGAAAGTGGTCCTGCCTCGTCGTCGCATAAGCTGGTGTTGATACGACGTCGATTGTACGATGTGCCACGACGAGCCAAAATGTCAAACGCAGGTCCCGAACTGGTTTGTGCGCGGAGCCCTCCAACGTACCAACGGCAGTAACTCCGAGCCGAACTTGAAATTCGAAATGGGAGTCGGGACAAAAGGGACCGGCGCGACCCCACCACACAGAAGAACTCGTGCAAATACCGAAGCAGCCTCTGGCTCTGGCTCTGGCTCTGGCTCTTGGGACGGAGGAATCAGATGGTAGCGTTCCTATGATACGAGAGAGAGAAGAGAGAGAGAGAGAGAGAGAGAGAGAGAGAGAAGGTACAGGAATCTCTTCCCTTCGAAATAGAACAGGGGTTCGAAAAGTCATTGGTTCAGAAAAGAGAGAGATGATGAGAAAGCTCACGTGCATGCTTCGCTCGCACTACAAACTCCGTCGTCCTCATTTCGAAGAATATAAGATTCTCACTTTACCCCTCTCTCTCTCTCTCTCTCTCTCCCTTGGATACCCATCAATCCATCATTAGACCGGAATTACGCCAAATTATTCTGAAATTTCCGCTAATTACGGGTCATCATCAATCATGGCTTCTCACGAGAGAGGCCTCTCTTTTCCCCCTTTACCACTGGGATTTCTGAACCTTTTCTCTCTAAATTCAAAAGGCTGCATGCTCTGCCTCTCTCAGTCTCTCTGTATGTATTTTTCTCTCCTCACAGTTTTTGAGGGAGCAGAGCGGGATTGGATTGGCGAGAGACGACTGTCGTCCTCTGCCTAAAACGACGAAAGAGAGAGAGAGAGAGAGAGAGAGAGAGCGGCCATGTCTCTTTCAATTCTGCCCTTGTGCCGTGTGTTTCCCACTTCTCAGCTAAACTTTGGGCGCTTTTCTTTTGGGTCCTTGTGGCGTAGGAGATCATGTGTCTGTATCCGCACATCACCACCACCATCATCATCATCAACATCCAGCGACCTTTACAATAATTGCAGCAACGTTTTTCCCTCTTGGAGGAGCTTGATGAGGAAGAAGATGAGAGGCCTTATTAAAAGCGACTCGGCTGTGGAAATTTTGAATGGAATTTGCAGTTGCAGGTGGAGGGAGGAGGGGACTCGTCCAACCTAATTACTGGTCTGTGAGGCAGAGCCAGAGCATTAAAGGTTCTTCGGTTCGCATGTCCAGATTTATTCATTGCTGGGGCACACATTTGACATTTGGTCACAAATTGCCCAACAATCACACACCTTTAATCGATTCCCAGCCTCTTACTCTTACCACACCCAAAACCCAAAAAAGAGAAACCTAGCCAAAGCCAAAGCCTCAACAAATCATCGTTAAAAATTAATAACTAAATGGAGGGTCTTTTGCCACACGAAAGAGGATAACAAATATTTACTATTTTGACGCAGAAGATTTTAGCTAATAATCACCTAATCTAATCTCGAATAAAGAGAGAAACCCTCACCTTCCTGGGGTTTTCACCTTCTTCTCTCGCCAGGAGGAGAGAGAGGGGACATGTTTGAGCTCCTCATCTCCATGACCTTCTTGTGGGAGTTGGAGTGCAAGTAGCTCACAAAGGTGGGGCTCTTGGCCGGACGGTACTCCGGCAGGAGCCGGCCCGACTTGTACCTCACCCCGCACGCGTTGCACAGCGTCTTCGGCCCCATTGGCCCCGCCCTCCACTGCGGCGTCCTCTGCGACAGGCAGTGGGTGCACCTCCTCCCCGCCCCCTGCTGCCCTGCTCCGCCGCCGCCGCTCTCCTCCGACTGGTCTTCTTTGCCCTCCACCGTTTCCTCCTCTGCGTCGCATTGTGCGGGACTACTGGCCATGTCGGCGGTTGTCTTGAGCTGTTCTTGCTCCTGCTTCTTGGGGTGTTCTTGTTCTTGCTTCTTGGGCTGAATGAGCTCGCTGTCGGCCAGCCAGTGGGACTGGTGGAGCAAGAGCGGGTCGGAGGAGTGGTTGGGCCAAGTGGGTATCATGAAGAACGGGTTGTTCTTGGCTTTGGCGGCTGCGATTCGCTTCCTCTTGCTCCTGGCCTTGCCTGTGACCACAATCTTGTGGAGTGCCGACAAGTTGGTCGAGGAAGGCTTGTTGGGCGTCTTGGAGGGAACTGATGCTGAGGAAGGAGGCGGTAGTGCTTGGACTTGGAGGGTGTTTCCCCTGCTGGACAAGCAGTCCTCCACAAAAACTGACAGCCACTCCATGCTAACATCAGCTTCCTGAAAGTTGCATAAATTAGCAGAAATAGTAAGACTAAAGACCCCGTATGATTTTAAAAATGCTGCCTTTTTAAGTGTTGCATCTCTTGCTGCTTGAGAAACGGGGGTACAGAGGACAGAGAAGATGAAACAGAGTAAGCGGGTTTTAGGTCGAGCCCAGGACGGTATGAGTCCATGCATTGTGGCCAAAATGGAAAAGAAAAATCAGTAGATAATCTAGAGAAAGAAAAGATTATGCCGTTCGTTTTTCGCTCTTCTTGGTTCTTGAAAGATAAGACATAAACTGTGGTGCGAAACACAGAGAGACAGAGCAAAATGAGCTGTACTGGCTTCTGAATGGAGAAGAGTTCGTCAAGACTGTTGCTTGCGAAGCCACCGAGCTTCGGCTGCGAGTCTCCGGGAACTGACACATTCCGGCAGAACTCCATGGGCGAGAGAAACAGAGCAAAGGAACGCGAATTTGCTGAGCGAGGGAGAGAAGATAGAGCAGGTAGGAAAAATGAGTCAAGTGCTCTAATGACCTGCTTCAAAGAGAGAGAGAGAGAGAGGGGGGACCCTTTATAATCTTTGATGACCTCGATATCTGTCGGCAGATAGATAATGTCAAAGAAAAATAATCTCATTAACATTCATATGTGAGCTATGAAATACCTGTCTACCATACACCCTTCATTTTATTTGCATGTTGGATTCTATGGCTACTTTCCTTGGTCTCTTTAAATTTTATCCACTCCTCATCTTATTTCATACGCCTCGTTATTTAACATTAAGTGCTTTAATCCAACGCACAATGCTTATGGAAAAAAGATTTTGCTAGCATAATCGTTTTTTTGAGCGATCGTGAGAATAACATCATGTTGTGAATCATAAATTACCGAAAGAGTGAACCCCATAGTTATTTATCATTCATTTTTTAGGCTCGCAATATATTGTCAATTTCACAATAGATGAAAAATTGTGACGGAAACATATTCCTATTTGAAAATCAAGGGCACTCCCTCCGGTTATTGCTGCTCAAATTGGAGCATACGTATTCTATTACACTAAAGTTGCATCCCCCATCCATACACATGATCACATTCTTGTTGCATGAGTGAGATACATGGACGTACGATTTTGATTTTAGGTAACAATAGTAATAATTTCGAAAATAATAGAAGAGAGACTTTTTCAGGGCAGCTGTGCCAGTGTCCATCACTAGGGGGCCACGAGGCTTGAGCATGCCCCAAGAGCAACAGGGCATCTTCATTGCTTCTTCTCTCTCTCTCTTTCACTAATCTATAAAGCAAAAGGGCCAAAATAAAAATAAAAAAAATGATAAAAAAATTCCATTTACTTTAAAAAAAAAGTTAATGCGAAAATAAAGAAAGACTTTACGACCAGGACCTAACCGACCAGTGTCTGAGCAGTGAGAGTAAGAAATGACCTGCAAGATTCTTGAAGTTCTCAAAAAAAAAAAAACAGAGTGCTTCGAATAGTATTTGGCAAATACCCTGCAACCGTAGTAAATGCCGAGCCAGACTCGGCGTGTCACGAGTTGGAGGTTTTAGGGCCGAGTACGGAGGGACTGATCAACCCCCATCATAAATTCCACTGACTGAGATGAGAATCGCTCTTTGCATGATCACAATCACCACATCGTCCAGTTCAAAATGCGCATACAGTATTGCAATTTGCATCTGTAAGCAAAGCTAAGCTCTGTGTTGTTTTCATTGCTCAGGAGCCTTCGGCACTGTCCAGGCATACCCAACAAAAAAAAAAAAAAAAACAGTGACCACCACTGCATCCGACTAACTCTTCCGCTGTCCATCGATTTGGACGGACGGGACGAGAAAAACGCGAGCTTTCGAGATCTGTTATCAATAGATTTTCACCGGCGAAACTCCGCGGTGGTGGAGAAAAAGAGGTGTCGGTCTGCTAATCCGGAGAGGGGACATAACACATGCGAGGCCAGGTTTCGGAGGGTCGACTTGATTGGAATTGGGGTCAGGAGGGAGGGGATACATGTGTTGTTGCAGGTGCATGTAATTCGATGAACTGAATTGGATTGGATTGGATGTGAAATGGTACTTCCTTTTTCCAACGTTGGATCCATTTTTCCTTTGAGGGAAACCATTCACCAGCATCGACAGTTCTGTGGCAGAGTAAGTAAAACCCGTGACAAGTACTACATCACTAACGAAGACTCTTTGGCAGTGAACAGAGAAAAAGACCCCTCCATCTACCCAAAATTCAAATTCACTCAACGTCAAAGACGTCTTTATCATTTTCTAACGCCAGTTGGGAAGAAAGAAATTGAGCTCTCACCACTGTTTCGAAGGGTCTGAGCAATCTCAAAAACAGTGTTTTGGCCAAAGTAATTGTGCAGCTCAGACCATACAGAGACAAGACATGAACAATCTAGGACAATGCCCACGATTGACCTAACCTTTACATGGATTTAGCTCACGCGTAGACAGGGTTCACGAAAGATCAAAAGGGCAACCAGAGAATGTATTTGGGTTCAAAGCATTGTAAGGAACGAAGGGAATCGGAGGTTAACGCATGGTAGACCACCAATACACATACATTGCCATTGTCCAGTAATGTCAGATTATCTTTTTTTGTTCTTTCCTTTTCTTCTTCCGATTGTCGTGCATGATGCATCAATCGCCTTCAAGTCAGACATACATAAACGGTATTATTCCACATTCATGCGAAGGAAACGGAATGCAAATAGGCTGATTGTTAGTATGTATGAAGCATAAGAATGTACAAATGCCACCGCAAACGGTGTCAGCGCTCAGAAGAGGATCTACCAAGATACTGGCGCCACTCCTCCGGAGTGCCTTTCCGCACTCTCAACATCTTCACCGCCGCACTCGTTAAAGGTATGGCGAGTATGTCGAAGTCTTTAGGAGCCTGAAACATCAGGAAAGATCATTTCTTTTCCTTCGTTCTTTCTTTTTCACCATGAGACAACATCGGGGAGGAGGGAGCAAGAAAGGAAGGATGCTGGTAAAATGAAAATGGAGTATTTTTCTCTCGATCTAGTTATTGCTACAATCTAATTGTTATCACTAAATAGAGGTCAAGTGAAACGGAGACTTCTTGCTGCTAATTAGATGTCTCGACCGTAGGTTTTTACCTTGGGGATCTTGAGCAGCTTCATATTTGCTTCTTCTATTGTTTTATGACCTTTCTTGGAATTGCATTTGGCACAGGCAGTTACCTGTCACACACAGCAGCATTTTTCAGCAGTGTCCTGGGATTCCTAGGAACTCTTTCCAGGGAAACACCATTACTTAAGTTTCCAGCGAGTTTATCCCATTATTAAGTCACGTTCATCAATCTGTATAGTGTTTGTGCTTCACAATGCTACTATGCAACCTCAACGAAAGTAAGATATCCTTGGAGCCACCACCCATGCTTTTTACTAAACAATTCCCAACAAAATTTGGTGTAGGAACAAAGAAGATTCGAGATGCTAAACCCAAAGCTTAACCCCAAAATAGTACAGTAACACATCGTAAAAAGCACAACCTGGCTTCACAGCAAGTTTAGCAAGCGATTTTAGCAGAAGCCTGGAATTCTTGCACCATTCATCCAGTAATTGCAGGTTGACACTATGCTCTCATAATCAATTTATCTATTAGCTTCTGCCATTCGCAAAAGACAAATGGAAGACAAACTATTATACGCTGCCATATTTTTTCTTTTTGGAGGTGACACTGCCATATTTTACATGTCCATGGACTTCACAACCAATAATAGAACATAACTCATCTCCATCAGGTACGAGGGTTCCACGAAGCAAAGTTGGAGCACTCAATCTTCAAAGACGTGTATGAATAAAATTCTCTCGAGGCTAATATGCTAAAAGTAAAAAGTGGTGATGAATGGTTTGCAGAAAAGATATTGAAGTGAATGGACATTAGAAATCATTTTTAGATGCTTCTCTAAAGCGACAAAATACCGGTATAAAAAGGAATTATCCACAATGCAATACTAATTTATTTGTATTGCAATACCATTAATTCACCAAAAACCTGGCAATGAAAGGCCGCATTAACCGACAGATTAAACAGAAAGTTGCACAGCTCTAGGATATGCGAAAAGCAAATCTTACCAGGTTCTCCCATGTCCATTCTCCACCTCGTGAAATTGGAAGAACATGGTCAATTGTTAAATTCTCACCCGAAGAGCAATACCTACGAATGACCAACATATCACCTTTTAGCTCACAAATCATTTGGGCAGGTAACAAAAATGTCCTCCATTGGCGATTCTTCCAATGTCAATGACACCACACCTTTTCGAGGACAGGTGACAAACACTTATATTCATTCAAGCAACAAACAAAATAATCTTCTTGGAAGACAAGTCGGATATTCATTCACAAGCCACTAAATCTCGCTGAGAAGCCACCATTAAACTCTTAAAGCCAGCAAACCTAATATTATTTGAGAAACATAAGCATTTTGTCTACTAGATGGGATATCCAAAGGAATTGGCTCAACGGCTCATTGCTCCTAGACAAAGGCAGAAAGAAAGACAACAGACAGACCTTCAACCAGAGAGTGTCGCTACGTACACGATACACGACTTCAGAGCTTTCTAGAGGAAATACTGTCCAACAGAGCAAACAAAACTACACATCTGACCAAAATTGCATCTGCTAATGAATCAGACAAGTAGAATTTGGTGATAAGTGTTAACCGGCTGATTACTTACTGGCAAGTGTAACTGTCTCTGTACAGTAAGTTCTTACGACTAAGGTTGTTTTTCACTCTCCTTCTCTTAACAACTTGCAGTAAATGTGGCACCTGGAGGGAAGCAGATGGGCATCAATGGTCAAGCAGAAACTGAAAACATAGCAATGATCAGATAATAATCCCGATTAAGGGCTCAGGAATGAGCAAAAAGAATATGAAATATTCATACAAAGAGCAGCGGAAAATTTTTAAGAGCACTAGCAACAAATGTTCCGTTAGTGCATACCCTTAAAACTGCTGGTATGTAGAATGATCCACTAGGAGAGTTCACTGTCTGATCATAATATTCTAGTACATCAGCCTGGAACATATAGAAACGAGGAATAAAAAATTGCAGGAGTCTCCATTCACAAATTTTTACCAAATCATATAGTCATTAAACAACTAAATGGTCTTGACCAAAAACAAACATAATAATAACTAAATGGTATCTTTCAATATGTGAAGACCGCAAAAGACAAAGGGCAATATTTTAACGTTAAAAACTCAAAGCAGGATTGTCGTGTTCGAAAGGAAATGTTTGTGTTCCAACAGCTACATTTGTATCCAATTCCAAGCTAATTTGCATATGCCGTGATCTTGTCATTCAAGAAATGTGGAGTGGTGGTCTCTTCTTTGACTTCCTCCAAAGGGAGATTTTCCATTTTCTGATTCTATTATGACAATGCAAACCAGCATGCTCTAATGATCTAATCGTTCGAAGAAGATAGCTACCGTGAACTAGTAAAAGTATGTGATCTGCCACAGTGGCCTTAACCTAGCAATTATACATCACTCTCGTCTGAAACACTCGAATGAGCCATTTTCATTACAACCTTCTCCATGAACTCCAAGCAAATCGCACGCCTCCAGCAAACCACATTGACTGGCCTGAAGTAGGTTAACAACAATCAGAAAACCAATCAACCAAACCAGAACATCCAAGAATAGAAAAAGAAGAAGAAACAAAACCCAAGAAAACCAAACTAACTACGACGTAGACAACCCATGCGATGGCCTAACAAAGTTTGCTTGAAGAACTGATAAACATATGAAAGCCAGCAAACCCAAGGAAATGGCAACAATTGCTTTTTCCCTCGATCAAAATGCTTATCACCGAAAGCTGGAAAGGGGAGGCATAAATTCATAAAGATGATGCCTGAGCTATTTAAGCTTCAACAGAGCTAAAAATGGTCACTACATGAAGCGAAGGACGAGTACGACAAGATCAACCAACTAACCTGTAAGAAAGATCCAAGACCAAACCTCTGAAGCACGCCAGCTCGTCATCGACTCCGAACTCATCATCGTACTCGTCGTCCTCTCCATGCACACCTTCCTTACTGTGCTTATTAGCGCTTCGCGCGTGCGCTCTCGCGTTTCGCCGCCAAGAACCGCGCTCGGCCGAGGAATCAAAGAATCTGAGCCTGCGCTTGCGGACATGGACTGATCCGAGCCTAAAACGAAATGGGTCCTTCGATCCTCGCCTAAATGAGCTACCTTCGCCATTGAAGAGCAGCTTCATGGTTCCTTGAGCTGTGAACTGAGCCATCCACTCCACCGCGTCTCGGTTCCAAGCGCCAAAACTCTCCTTTTCATCCAATTCAACAGTTCCTTTAACACTCGCGAAGAATTCGTTTCTCTATTTATCCAAGGCGAGATCTTACGGGTCTTCACGGAACATTTGATGAAGTTATGAAGCAACAAAGTTTTTATTTTTTTCCTCTTGGGTGTTTCGGAGCGTGAGAGAAACAAACGAGAAAAGACCACATTTTTCACGGAAGAAACCGTTGCCACATAAATTGTTCACAGATTCCTTCGTCCCGCCTCCGAATATCTTCTCCTCCTCCTCCGCCCGAGTCCTTGCCTTGTTGGATCGACTAACCCATCTGCCACATCTACAAGGGGTGGCTGCAGCCCAGTTCGAACCCATTTTGGATTTTTCGGCCTCAACGAACGGGGTCATCTGGGCTCTCTGTCTGTAGCTTACGAGAAGATGGGGCAACCTATGTCTCCCTGCTGCGTACTTTTCTCTTTTCCCTTGAATGAAAATTCTAGTTGAACTTCCTGTTGTTTTGTATTTGATGTTGGGAGCCATCACAACTTACGTGTTGTGATAGTGCATTCATTCGAATTGCAACTTATGAAAGCCGATTTAGGTGACTTCCTTAAAATTACGGTAACACTTGAGCCGATGCGGCTACGAGATGTTGTCACAAGCACCTTATAAAATACTATAAAATTTATGTTGTGTTTTTTTCTAATCTGCACAAATATTTTAATTCCATACGAAACAGATACATAATTTCAAAATAAAATGTAAAATCTGACAAAGCAAGATTCTTGCCAATAAGATTGCGAGTTCGGATCCAATCCGGAAAATGCATAAGATAAGGAAAACAACTACCTAGACGCAAGAAAATCATTTTCCTCGGCATAACTATGCATAATCCAACTTTTTGAAATTTTGTTACGATAGGTTTATGGTCAAATTACATGTCTCCAGCTACTGCTTGTGAATCACCATCTCGTTATTCAAGAGGCACCCATCGTTCGTAATTACATTTTGTCCTTCCTACATCTATGTACAGTTCGATATCTAGCTCCAGTTCTCTTTCGAGATTGAGTAATTCCCTAGTCACACCAATCCCATTCCAATCTGAGTTTTCACAACATGCTTTCCATTTTCAATTGCCTAAGCATCCGCACTATAGATATTTTCATAAAGAATATTCTTGCAGAGTTCATATCACATCATAGAAGAAAGGGATCGATATATCTATGCTAAGCTAATATATAAGCTTAATACAAGCAACCTTGATGCTTAAATGGATTGTAATTTCCCCAATTCGATCAAATATTTAAAGCTTAATATTAAGCAAGTACATTCCAATCGAACTTAGTTACATTACATTCCTAGGCCCTTGAACAGAATCAAATGACGAATCCCCCGCTGATTCTAATTTCTAATCACCTGGCCGTTCACCCACTCTCCGGCATCACTCGCCAAGAACCCCACCACCTCCGCCACATCCTTCGCCTCCCCGAGCCGCCCCAGCGGACAGGCATCCACCACCCTCTTCAACATCTCCTCCGTCTTTCCCGCGAAGGACAGTTCCGTCGCCACGGGTCGGGCGGCACTCAGTTGGCCGTGATCCCTGTCCCCTTCAGCTCCTTAGCCGCTATTTTCATCATCGTCTCCACTGCCGCCTTTGAAGCCGGCTGAGTACCCGGGAAGCAGGTTCCTGTCGACCGACGTCATCACCATCACGATCCCCCCCCCACCGCCGCACGCCAGCCGGTTCGCAGCCTCCCAGCACCCAAGGAACGCGCCCCGCGAGTTGACCGTGAAGGTCGAGTCCCAGTCCTCCACCGTTGTGTCAGCGAGGCTGGGGAATTTCAGGTCCACGACGCCGGCGCAGTTGACAAAGACGTGGGCAGGGGACCCGAACGCGGGCTCGGCCTCCTCAAAGAGGCGCTTGACCTGATGGGGATTGGAGACGTCGGCTTTGACGGCGATAACGTGCAGAGTCGCGGACGACAAGTTGAGCTCGGCCACGACGGCATCAGCTTGGGCCGAGCTATCGGCGTGGTTGATGACGAGCCTCGCACCAAGGGAGCGCAGGTGGGAGGTGATCGCTCAGCCGATGCCTCTGGATCTGCCAGTGACAATGGCGACGCAGCCTGTGGCCATTGCAAAGAGACGGAGACAGAGAGATTGAGCCGAGCGGTGATGGGCTCCGATTAACAAGATCAACTGGGTGTATAGCGCTGTAGATCAGATGGCGGGACGAGACATCGAAGGAGATTATTTGGAGGGGTCGAAGTCGAAGAAGCTGAAGCAAAGAGTGAATTCGACAATTTTTACGTACGGGCTTACGTCAATCATGCATACTTAATTAAGTAATCAAGAAACCGCTGGAGATCCGCAATTTGAATAACGAGTCGTGGCCGGAGATGTGTAATTTGACTGGACATCTATAGCAACAAATTTCAAAAAGTTGGATTATGCATACTAATAGCGAGGAAAATGATTTATTTGTGTCTATGTAGTTGTTTTCCTATTATATTGTATCCACACCTCCAAATTATACTAACACATTTTCCGAATCGACCGGGACTCAGCATCTTATTGTCAAGAACCATGCTATGGTAGTCTAGTTCCGATACTAAAGTAACCTCTTGAGACCAACTCAAGTAGACCGTTGAGAAACACGTTATGATTCCTTTGTTGGGCAGTTTCTTGATTACCCGAGTTTTTAAGAAAACGAAATGCCTGCTCTTGATGAGAGTTTTTTCAAATTACATATCTCCGTATGAATCACTAACTCATTATTCAAGAACATCAAATTCGTCAACATCTAGCTTTAGATCCGACCAAAAAAAGAAAATCTAGTTATAGTTCCCTTTCTAGATTGAGTAATTCCTCATCCACACTAATCCCATTCCAATCGAGTTTTCACAACATGCTTTCCATTTTCAACCGCCTAATGTCCCTACCGTAAATATCTTCAGATAGAATATTCGTTAAGAGTTCATGTCATATCGTAGAGAAAAAAGGGGTCAATTTATCCATGCTAAGCTAATAGATAAGCTTAATACGAGCAACCTTAATGCTCAAGGTGTGTATTTCATAAATGGGTTGTAATCTCCAATTGAATCAAATATTTAGAGCTTAATACTATACAAAGTACGTTACAATCGGCCAGAAAAGGGCACCTTAGTTACCTTCTACAAGAGAGTAGATAGAGGCGTGTGATTCCCCAGCCACAGCAAATCGCATTTCGTCAAACAGGTCAACGACGAACCTAGCCCTTTGACATAATCAAATGACGAATCCCCCATTGACTCTAATCACCCGGCCATTGACCCACTCCCCGGCGTCGCTCGCCAAGAACCCCACCACCTCCGCCACGTCCTTCCCTTCCCCGAGCCGCCCCAGCGGACAGGCGTCCACCACCCTCTTCACCATCTCCTCCGTCTTCCCGGAGAAGAACAGCTCTGTCGCCACGGGTCCCGGCGCGACGCAGTTGGCCGTGATCCCTGTCCCCTTCAGCTCCTTCGCCGCGATTTTCGTCATCGTCTCCACCGCCGCCTTAGACGCCGCGTAGGCTGAGTACCCGGGGAACAGGCCACCGACGACCGACGTCGTCACCATCACGATCCTCCCCCCACCGCCGCGCCTCAGCCGGTTCGAAGCCTCCCGGCACCCGAGGAACGCGCCCCGCGCGTTGACCTTGAAGGTCGAGTCCCAGTCCTCCACCGTTGTGTCAGCGAGGCTGGGGTATTTCGGGTCCATGACGCCGGCGCAGTTGACAAAGACGTGGGCAGGGGACCCGAACGCGCGCTCGGCCTCGTCGAAGAGGTGCTTGACCTGCTCGGGATCGGAGACGTCGGCCTTGACTGCGATAGCGAGCGGAGTCGCGGACGGCGAGTTGAGCTCGGCCGCGACGGCGTCGGCTTGGGCCGAGCTGGAGGCGTAGTTGATGACGAGCCTTGCGCCGAGGGAGCGGAGGTGGGAGGCGATCGCGCGGCCGATGCCGCGGGATCCGCCGGTGACGATGGCTACGCGGCCGTCGAGGGGAAGCGGAGGGGGGCTGACCAGGTCGGCGTTGATTCCTGTGGCCATTGCACAGAGACAAAGAGACGAAGAGAGAGATTGAACTGGTGGTGATGGGCTCCGATTAGGAAGATCAACTCGGTGTGTGCTGTGTAGCGCTGCAGATCAGACGGCGGGACGAGACGTGGCAGGAGATTATTTAAAGGGGTCGATGGAGATCAAGCGAAGAGTGAATTCGCTAACTGCATCGTACGCACGTCCGTACGTCATCATGCATACTTAAGTAAGTACGTATTTAAATCAACAAACAAGGATTAATCGAAGTTCCTCAATCACGCGCGTCGTTACGGTGACGGAGGTACCTGCAAGCAAGTTCTTCGAATTATTATGTTGGCTACGGGCAAAAGGACATTAGGAATATCAATATTTATGTACACTATTCTTTTTAGTATCGATATTTTTTTAGAATCACTTAAGTGATAAATCGATGAAAAAAAAGATTATTAAAGTGTCAATTCCAATAAAAAAAATGATCATTTTAGTTCCAATTCCAGTCAAACAAGACACGTGATATCTTTTATTATTTTTTTAATATTATGTTGATTTTTTTTAAATCGGTCCACGTGGCGTCCATATGGTAATTTTTCTAAAACATCAATCCACGTGGATACCGCCACGTGTAATATCTTTCAACAAAATAAACTAAAATATTTTTAAAAACTAGCTATATAACTTTTTAAAAAAAAAGAAGTTGATTTGTTGCTGCAGCTAGGGCTTGGAAGCCCTCGTCGCCATTGCCTCCCACATCACCAGCAATGCCTGGCGAGGGTGGGGGATGGCCAATGGGGGTCGCCGAGTGGCTAGTGCCCCCTACTAGCCGTAGGTGAGGCCTCGCCAAGGACGACGGGGCATTGGCATCGCAGAATTGGGCGAGGGTGAGCGTCTGCAACGCCCGGCCATCTCCGGGTGAGGTCGGCGTCGCTTAGCCACAGTGAGGTTAGACACTTGCGAGGCCTTGTTTGCAACCAGTGGGGGTCACCAACCACTCGGCAACTCCCCCCGGGCTTTACCGGCTATTGAGGGTGGCGGCGGCGAGGGCTTCCAAGCCCTAGCCGCTACAAGACACACACACAATATATATATGTTTTTAAATTTTTTTAACTTTGGATTTTTTTATTGTTGACTTGGCAGCTTTGGCGAACCACGTTGATGCCACGTCAGATTTCCGGCGAAACTCATCGGAGTTAGCATTGAAATAACAGTTTGTCAAAAAAATAAAAAAAAAAAGGCATTTAAGTGATAAAAAAAAATATTGGCACTAAAGTTAGTACCTATACAAATATTAACATTTCTAGCGTCCTTTTACTGTCGTCTACGATGATCATGACCCCTAGTCACGAACCAAATTCTCTCGTACATTTATACCCTTATAAGTGAAGTTAGTGGTGTCATGGTAAAGAGTGAATGCTGCAGAAGAAATGAATATAACTGACTCGTAAGAATGTTATCGAGGGTTTGTGTTAGGAATTTTAGGACATAGTGGTTATAATTGAGGGGCTGTAAGGGGAGAGAGGTCGTCCGTGTACAAACTGGTTGGGAGCTAATGTCATTCTCTTGATGAGATCATGGCATGCTGAAATTGGTCATTGTGTTGAAGTGTTTTGTATGTCTCACTCGAAGGAATGGATAGCCATGGGCACTATACAATCCGATATGAGGATTTGATTCACCATACTGTTATTAGAAATAAAATATAGAAAAAAGGCTAACCTGATGTGCTTAGCTCACCAAGCGCCACACGAGTTATTCCATGATCAAGAATCCGTTGGCGTGGGCCATATGGATATGGTGAAATTTACTCTTTGTTCATGCACAGTAATACCAAATATGTAGTAAACTATAAAACCATAGTGAAGAATTGCATAGCTTAACTACTGAGTAGTTAAAACTGCGATCATGGCAACACTTATATTTTAAAAATCAATTTTTGACTAGAAGTTAATTTTTTTACTTATTTAACTGGTTCCGAAAATATTTCTGAAGAACAAAGAAAAATACTCCAGAAGTTGCGTAACAAAACAGATTTCTTCTCTAAAAATTGTGTTACTATATATATTTATGCTCTAAACGCGCTTCTAAAACAGAAACTATATTCCATAATTACTGTACAGTGTGCAAATTATGATAAAAAGTACTTGTCCTCGTCGAAACTTTGCTGCTCCTATAATGGAAAGGAAATTATACACTTTTAAGAGGATTGCGTGTACTTCTCAATATAAAACGTGTTACCTACTTGATAGTCATTTATAAAATTTACTTATCTCTTTGTTTGTCACATAATCATCTGGCATGTTGATATTGATTATGCTGAGGGTTGAAAATTACTTGTGTTGTCCTATTAGAAACTTACTAATCCTCAGAAAAACTTGATAGCCATTATGTGAAAAACCTACTAACTATAAAAATGAAGTCACTAGCTTTATTGATGCGACGAAAACTATTTGTTACGATTAAAACCTTCTGATCACTTATAAAAATTGATGGGTTTACTTTTATGGTTAAGTATAGTTTTAGCTCCTGTACAATGTGATCCTCCTCTAATTTTATTGATTCGTGCAATTTGGCTCTATAAGTTTTAATTTATAGAATCAAGTCCTCTAACTTTTTTCGATTCGTGCAATCGAATCTTTTGGTCAATTCACTCTTACTAAACCTCGGCATTGTCACAGTGGCATAAGATATCACACGGTGCTAAGGTGACACCGAATTAGGGAAAAACAAGCTGGGATAAGAATAGAAAAGATGTGGTAACTTAGTGAAGCACTTGATTACATAAATTAAGAACGTTAGAGAGATTGAATAAGCAAAATAAAATTTTAGAAGATCAAATTGCACAAATTAAAAAATGTTAGAAGACTCGATTAAACAAATAAAAGTTAGAAGACCAAAAAGTACAAATGCTAAAACTCAGAGGACCGAAACTTTTATCAACTCTTGCACTTTTCGAAAAATATGACGATCATTTATTCAGCGATGAGAAAAATGGACCCATATATTTGATAATTTTAGCTAGCTCAGGTGCTTAATAGAATAAGCGGTAAAATACTCAGTAAATAAATCTTAATAGTAGTTTTTGGTAAACCTCGTATTAGCCTAATATTAAACGTTGGAATTAACGAAAGTTCATGATGGCATTTTCATTTTTCTTGTCGGAAAGGAAAAATCTTAAGAACAACAAACGCCTCAAAAAGCTGTCGTTTAGCATGTTCCCTCTCCCTCGCTCTGAACTGTCGATTCTACGGAGGTAGAGCCAACCCAGAAACCCTAGAATCCCAATTGTCGATCGCAAAGAAGCGAGGAGGAAAAATGGCAATCGCGAGAACCGGAGTCTACATCGATGACTATTTCGAATGTAAGCTTGTCGTCTTTCACCAATTTGGTGATGCTCCATTCTCTATGGGTTTTCGTTCGACCTGAATTGGGGGTTCTTTTGCCTCGAATTTGAAATAGATGCGAGCACATTACCAGCCGAGCTCCAGAGGCTTCTCAATACAATCAGAGAACTCGATGATCGATCTCAATGTAGGTCCTTTCTCGGTATTCGTTGATTTGTACTTGCAAAATCGTAAGATGGTATGTTGGAATTCATAATTGCGGGGGGGAAAAGTGGTTTTTTTCTTTTTTTTTCGTGGATTGTGATTGTTAAATTGTTGGGTGTAAAGCTATGATAAACCAGACTGGCCAGCAGAACAAGTACTGCGTGGGGTTATCAAGACAGGGCTCTAGAAAAGGGAACAACAGTGTTTACAGCAGTAGCTATAACAATGACGATGAAGAGACCGAAATCGAGAAAATGCAGAAAGATATAGAGGCCAATCAGGACAGCGCGTTGAGTTTGTGTACTGAGAAGGTGTTGCTGGCAAGGCAAGCATATGACCTCGTAAGCTTTGACCTCAATTTGTAAAATCGTACCTTAATTGTCTTTCTTCAATGATACGTGCACACGAGTTGTTGTATAAATGATAAGATCAGGCTTTTCAGATTGCCAGTTCTGGCATGTTTTCGCTAACTTTCTCTAATTCCATTTCTCCAGTTCACACTCCACAATTGTGACTGAAAAATCTCTTATTTACAGCTTCCCAAGACAAAAAGTACTTAATAGGAAGTGAGGAGAGGACAAGGATCGTTTGTACATATCTTTTTCACGAGGATAGAGTATCTGCTGAACTCTATTCTTCATCTACAAAGCAAAGTTAAAGTAACTCAAGGAACTCATTGCATGGCATGAGCTTGTATTGATCTAGAATCAATTACTAGATGTAAACTTCAAATAAGAGAATATTAGCTCTTAAAAATGATCTTCTATTCTTTAAATGAGTTGCAGTGGATGTCTTGCTCTTGAATGAGGCTGAAGAGATGGATATTGATGTGATTTCCTTTTGGCATTCTATTTCAGATTGATAGCCACATTAAACGACTCGACGAGGATTTAAAGAACTTTGCAGAAGATCTCAAGCAAGGTACAGGATATTTGCTTTAGTGTTGCAAAGTTGATACTCATTAGTTTGAGTTAGGCACGTGGACTAGACAGTGTTGTCTCCAACGAGTTTTGGCTTGCTAGTTCCTGATTTATTGTTGTCCGTGGATTTATTTGGTCTATTTGTTCAACTTCTTTGTGAGCAATTTGGTTATGGACTGATATATACTTTCATATACCCTGTCAAACCGAGCTCAATCTATGAGACCAGACTAATCCTCAAAATTTTGTGTGTTTAGAGGATTGGAAAAGCTGGAAATAAAATCCTGCTTTGGCTTAAATTGGTGAAAAGCGTTTGGAATTAGTTAATTCCATCTTATGATGTTTTGAAGGGCCCTCTCACATTTTTTTGTTTTTGTTTTTTCTTTTGTGACTTTGTGCAGGTGCCAGGTGATGTGTTTTTGTTTGTGTGTGTGTGTGAGAGAGTGAGTAAGTGAGAGAGAGAGGAGGGGAGGGGGGGAGGGGGGGGAAGAGAAGGAGGGAGGGGAGGAGAGGAAATCTTGGTGAGGGGAGCTAATGGAATGATTGGTCATTACATTGCAGCTGTCATGTCAATTCCCGACAACCTCGCGCTCCATTAATATATAAACAAAGTCCATTTTGATTAGGGGCATGGATTTTGAAGGAAATGCATGTGTAAGTATGTGCTTGCACTTGCACCCGTTGTGTGCTATAGCATCAAGAAGAAGAAAAGAAGCAATGAATGTATGCTCCGATGAGTATCACTTACGCTTCTGAGAGTTTCTAGTCATTTGTACTGCAGTTCTCTGTGAGCATAACTTACGCTTCCGAGAGTTCCTATTCATTTGTGCTGCAGTTCTCTGCTTGATTTGGCAGATAAAAGTGTGTGCCTGAAATTTCTGTATCATAGAGTTTTCACCTCCTTGTTGCTAATTTGCTTATGCTTGTTGGTTTCTTGTAATTTTTTCCCCTTTATGACACAAACAGAAGGGAAAATATCTCCAGACGAGCCAGCAGTTCTTCCCCCATTGCCATTAATTCCTAAAAGTGACAAGCGCAAGCCCCTATATGTAACACCACAATCATTTAAGAGGCCTGATTATAGGGGGGACTGGGATCGCGAGCGGGACAGAGATTTTGAACTCATGCCTCCTCCAGGAAGTCATAGAAGGGACTTCGCTGCCCCAGATGTTGATCAGCCCATTGATCCAGATGAACCCACCTATTGTGTCTGTCATCAGGTCCTCAATATTTTCACCCTTCTCTAAATTTTGGAAGTAACTTTTAACTTGAAGTGCTACTTCTCTATGTTGTGATGGCTTTTATAGCTTTGGTACTTAACCAATTGATTCATGGACTGCTAGGTGTCATTTGGAGACATGATTGCCTGCGACAACGAAAACGTGAGACCTTCTTTACGAGACAGTTCTTTTTCCTTGATGTTTTACTTTCCCTTCCAGATCTCTTTTACATAGTGCATTTGGGAAGTATCCTTATTGTAGATATAACCAGTAGAATGTGAGTTAATGTTCTTGGCAAGTCTTGTAGTGTTCAAAGGTGAAGTGGTGCAGCGATATGTATATGTTTCTCCAAGAACATGCATGTACTCCTTAATGACAAATTCGATGTCATTTGTCAAAGAATTCAGCCAACAAAAAAATGTTGCCTGTCAAAATGTTTCTGGTTAGCAAGTGAATAGGGAAGGTGAAGTAGCAAAAATAGCCATGAAAGGAAAAGTAGCCCAATTGCATACTACACGATAAAATACTCGTACTGTGTAAATATATTGTCTGTTACAGAGTGAGTAGCTGCCTTGCCTTTGTTCATTTCCTTAGTAGTTTCTCACCAGCGACGGTTGTAGGATTTTCAATATTCCTCTTGTCAACTATTCGTTTCAATTGGTGGACACTCTTCTCTAATGTCCCAACTGTTTTTGACAGTGCCAAGGAGGTGAATGGTTTCATTACACGTGCGTTGGGCTGACACCAGAAACAAGATTCAAGGGGAAGTGGTATTGTCCAACCTGCAAGCTACTTCCACAGTGACAAAAAGGGCATGCGTACACTTCAGTACATGTGTTATGGTGGAGGCATGGAGGGATGATCTTTTGTTCTTCTTGATTAGGCTATTCCAGAGCTTGTTTAAGATTATTCATCCGTCTCTTCCTTCCCAAAGTAAAGAGAAGAAAGAACCCTTGAGCGGAAGAACCGTTGAGTTTGTAAATTTCTTGTTCTGCTCCTCCTTCTTCCATGGATGGGGATTTAGCAAAAACAGTTTATAGGTTGCAGTGTAATGGAGTGGAAGAAACGACAATGAGTTCTGGAAAAACTTTGGCTGTTTCTTATCCTGTCTTACTTCATTCATGTTTCCTATCAAATAGGACTTGCGTTCGATAATCTTATGTATTCTGTTTTCTTTGGCTGACCGATGATCATGTGTATTCAGTTAATACTTTTGATTGGCAAAAACGAAGCCCCATCATTAGCTCAGCAAAACTGATCGGTTTCCAAATGTTGGGATGCCCAGTCAACTACCAAATCGAAATCCATTTGGATGTATCTTTCTAATGTCTACCCATAAACCTCATATATGATTAACCTCTCCCAAAGCTAGGCATAATGAGCCTAATGTTTTAGGTACGCTTTAATGATTGAAGGACTACCAAAAGGTCATAATATGTTCTGTGTTGTTGAATCAAAGACTAACGGCACAATTTGTGACGGCTCTCAAATATAGAGGGATAGATATACTTGTCCTATTAGAGAAATGTGCATAATTTTGCAATTACGTGATACATCTAAAGTTGAATAAAACTCGTGAATCTATTAAAATAGGTATAAGTATTTACTTTGAAATTAAATCGAACTTATTCAATAATCTAGAGAAGCCCTTCAATTAAGGGTGAGGGCAGCTATCTGGATTATGGACCTTATTTTCAGAGATGAAGGCAGTCCTAAATTCTATTCCACACTCGTATCGTCATGTTCGATTCTTATGTGAAAAGAGTTTTCTTTTTTTTTTTCCTTTTTGGCCGGAAGTCATATCCATAAGCCAATAACATCTATTCCTTACATATAATTAGTCCATGTATGAATTTTTATGAGGCCATTATGATCCCCATAACAAGGAACAAGATTCAACAGTAACATCTTTGTCACTCTCTCTGTCTTTTCGGTCGGGGATAAGCTGGAAAAAAAAAAAACATAAAGTGGATCTACTCCTGAGGTGGGACCAAGAAAGCCCAAAAGGCATGGCGGTGCAATTTGAATGAAAGATTTGAATTTATTCAACAGTAGTGTTTCCCCCCTCTCTCCCTCTCTCTCTCTCCATTCTGCTGCTACATTCCCATATTCATTCATTTCACTGACCCAGAAAAGGAAACTTCAGCCGATACGTCTCATAAATCTCGGTACTCATTGATCTTTTGCTTTAATAACTCTTTGAAAACCCTTAAACCCACCGAATACTCTTTGGACCTTGGTTGTGCCCACTCTTTTCTTGAAAAGAATTTCCAGGTCGCTGGTTCTGTTCTTGTTCAAGTTTTCATTTTTTCTGTATCTTCTTTGGAACTCTCGGAGTGGGAAAGAAGCTGTTGCAGTCCCTGCTTCCTAGACCTCAAGGAAGTCGAGTTATCGCCCCTAAGAAGCTGCAAAAGGAGAACCTTTTTGCTGGTTCTAGCTGGTAATCGTACCCCTTCTTGTTCTTGTAGTCTGTGTCTTGTTGCTTGATTTCGACCCTAAATTACTTACTTGCTCATACATTTTTCTGACTTACCGGTCTCGGAAATAGTTGTGTCGATGTGAAGGCTGTGATGAAGGACAGAACTCTCGGTGCTAGATTTACATTTTAGGATTGAAATGGTATAGATGCAACGTGCAACCTATGATCTCTTCTTGATGATTTGTGTTTTTAATCTATACCCATTTGGTTTTATTAGACGGATCGTGCTTAATGTTGCTTATTCTGTGAGAAATCCGAAATTTGGTGCATTTCCTAATGTAAAACAAGGAGAGAAGGGTTGTTTTTGGGAAGTACAGAAATTTTGAAATTTCAAGATGCTGTTGGCCAAAGCTCAACTTTTCTATCGAGTTTGTTTTAAATCATCATCTAATATGTGAGGAACTACTGCAATTATTTTCAGGTGAAAATGGGTAGGAATCTTAGCCCCGCATTGCGCAGAGAATTGGCAAACCTGGATAAAGATGCTGACAGCCGTAAATCAGCAATGAAAGCGCTTAAAACATATGTGAAGGACCTGGACTCAAAGGCGATCCCTTTATTTCTGGAGCAAGTTTCTGAAACCAAGGAGACAGGCTCTCTATCCGGAGAATACACAATTTCGCTTTATGAAGTTCTTGCTCGTGTTCATGGCGTCAACATTGTTCCTCAGATAGATAGCATCATGGCAACAATTGTGAAAACTTTGGCTTCAAGTGCAGGGTCTTTCCCTCTCCAACAGGCCTGCTCAAGGGTAGTTCCTGCTATCGCGAGATATGGGATAGATCCAACCACTCCAGAGAACAAGAAGAGGCATATAATATACTCCTTGTGTAAGCCCCTTGCAGAGTCTCTTTTGGGTTCTCAAGAAAGCTTAACCTCAGGGGCTGCGCTTTGTTTAAAGGCTCTGGTGGATGCGGATAATTGGAGGTATGCTTCGGATGATATGGTCAACAAGGTTTGTCAAAATGTCGCTGTGTCTTTGGAGGAGAAGTCCACTCAGACCAATTCACACATGGGGTTGGTTATGGCTTTAGCCAAGCGCAATTCCTTAATAGTTGAAGCTTATGCAAGGCTCTTAGTAAGATCAGCAATGAAAATCTTGCAAGCTGGACTATCAGAGGCAAATTCTCAGAAACGTTTATCAGCAATTCAAATGGTGAATTTCCTGATGAAGTGGTTGGATCCCAGGAGTATATTTTCAGAGCTGCAGTTGATAACTGAGGAGATGGAGAAGTGCCAGTCTGATCCGATGGCTTTCGTCAGGGGAGCAGCTTTTGAAACTCTACAAACTGCTAGGAGAATCGCCACAGAGAGAGGGTTTAAATTTGAGAAACGTTTGAGTTCAGAGACCGAGTCCATTGGCAGGAGAGATGAAAACCAGGGGAGAAACTTATGGAGTTCAGGAGACGCTTCATCTGCTTCCACCCCAGAATCTCAGATGCTTGATTTTAATTTCGAATATGATTCTCTGCTCGAGTCACCTCTCTATTCCCAGGTCTCGTCTGATTTGACTTACGATAGGCAGAGTGCCCATCGCAGGCTATGGAGACATGAAAATGGAGGGGTGGATATTTCTCTCAAGGATGGCTTGTTCTCAGAGTTGTCTAACGGAAGTGGCCTTTCAAGTAGAAGTGCCGAGCGAACTCCTACTAGGCAACAGGAGTACAATGCCAATGAAGGAGATGATGTAAATGATTTCATAGGATTCCAGCCAAGAAGTCCAAGATATGAAGTAGCACAACAATCCCCTACTCCTGGTCCCCAGGTAATATAGTTCATGCATTTCAAGTGCCATGGATGAATTGAAAATTCTGTATCAGTAACAAACCTAGACAGGCTGCGTTTAACTTGTACTTTCAGCAATGTGGTGATGCATATCATTTTATGATGGTAACGTTTAAACAGGGTATGTTTGTTTTTTACCTGTCTTTAGGATGGTCGTACTTTTTCCCTTGGTTGCAAGGAGGATAGACACATGTACTGTAGTATCGAGTTAACCACTTTTTCATAGTATGAAAACAGCAGGAATTAGTTTGAAAGGGGATGCATATGCCAACTTTATCTACTAGATGTTTCCACTGTTCTTTGTGGACAGACATGAATTGCAGTGTCCTTGATCGAAGAAATCGATCTTCCTATTGAGATGAGCTGCTGTTCTCTCACTCATCATAGCTTCTTCTGAATTTGTTTTCTAACTGCTTACATGAGTCCTTGCTTCTGCACCAGAGGCCACAATCCCCGATCAATGTCGACAACATTAAAATCTTCACTACCCCGAGGAAGCTCATCCACTCTCTTCAGGATCCAAGTGATGGGGAATCCGATATAACACAGAAAAGCCTCGGAAGGTTTAGAAGTCCATGTTCAAGCGTAGATGAGTGGAGTCCTGTGAGGAAATTTGACCAGGGTGGCTTGATAGATGATCCCCATGATGCCAAAGAGAAGGGGAACTCTGATGATGGCGCTAAGCAGTTTCAGGGTGGATCAGAATCTCTCTCATCGGGGTATAACATTGCTGCACATCTAGAAATGCCGGTGCCAAACACAGCGACGCTGCCAGATGAAACCAAAACTCCGACATTCGGCACCAAAAAGGCAGGAAGAAGAACGGCCTTCAAACTGATTTGCAGCATACTCTTTGTTTTGCTTGCGATATTCTGTTCATTACACTACATTGATGATCATGACTATTGTCATCTCGTTCCAACTTAGATGTTTGGTTAGATCTAGGATCTTAGGGAACAATTTCTTTGTAAGCTCCTCTAGGGGAAACATTGTACTGCTTGCTTTTCCTGTCACAATATCCACGAGTTTAAAGTATCTTGAACTTGGAGCTCAATCCATCCGATTTTGGTCTCTTTATTTTCTTCCACTTCTCTGGAAATGGTTGATCCATTGCCCACAAGGTTTGTAACTGACAGCAGATATTCTGATAACCATTGCACGACATTTTCTTATTCGCACGTGCTTGTTATTTTGCCATATGTTTAGGCACCTAAAATGAACTTCATCGCGGCCATGCTATACTTTTTACTTGTTGAGCTCATATGTAACTTGACTAGAAACTTCCGGTTCACTACATTGGAGAGTCCCATCTGCTTTTTTTCACTTTTCTCCTATAATCTTGAAGACCAATCCAAGTTAGCAAGGGCACGAGAGACCAAACCAAATAGATGAGCAAGAACTTCCGCGTGAAAATAAAACGAGTCCGTCACATGCGAACACAAACTCAGAGAGCACCAGGAACGCCCATGATTTTGCATAGAGGTCTGCCAATTGTTGGCAAATCACCATCATTTGGGAAGTCTTCCATGATATAAGTCGTGCAATGTATGCCAATGAATTCCGCATTAATATGGAAAGGGATAAAGTAGCTCGATAGCTGTTTCATCCCTTCCAAACAAAATTGAGGGGAAAATCCATCTTGCAACGTAGACTGATACATCAGGTAGCAGACAGCAAAGTCTGCATATACAAACATCCACGCATGTTTCTTTTCATCGCAATTAAGCCAAGAAAAGCTAACACAAGACTCTCAGAGCCCAAGAAGAAATTTGTCTAAAGATAAAATAACGGGTAGGCCGAAGGACCATAATCAAGACTGATTTTGTGCAAAACTAGTCCTCGTCCATTCCAGCTGGCTGTTCTCTCCTTGGGCCGCCAGCTGGTTTTGCCATTATGATCTGCCAATGCGCAAGTCAAAATCAATGTCCACAAGTTAAAGGCACCCATCGAACTCAATAGATTGATCTATGATGTGACTCTTTCTTGCACACAAAATAGAAGGTCGTAATGGAGATTTTTGATATTCAAGGAACTAAATAATGAAAGTATGACTTAAATACACCAGTCCACTGTTATATAACCGCTGCACATACAAAATCATTCCTAGCAGACGATATAGAACAAAAGTGGACCATTGCACTGTAGCTTCAGAGGACCATCAGCATCAGTATTCATCAGACTTTTAAGGAAACCATAGCTACCAATCCACTATTGCAAAATATAAGTTCCGCAAGGAAATGGAATTTGTGCGTATGAATCTAAACATGCCATGAAGGAATGGCAACATAACAATACGTAAATAAGGTACCTGATCAACCCGAAGAACAGTGCAAACAGCATCAGCAGCATACTTGAGAGCAAAAAACCTGGATAAAAATCCCAAATGTAATCCCCATACACCATCAAGGAAACGCTACGTCTACCCTTATCATATTAAGCAAGCAAACAAACAGTAAGGCTGGACAAAATGCAGATAGTATTGGGTTCACTCAACTGATTATAACCTTAAACTAGGTAAATAAACAGCCTACATAAGTACAAATTGTAATTACAAGAAAGGAAGGAGAAGTGTACTTTGTAATATAAAGGTCCCAGACACACAAAACTGAGGCATCCTTGCAGACACCTTCCTCCAAGTCAATACCCACTTTGACATTTCCATTTGCATGTTCAGCATATAGAGAAGATATGATCTCCATAGCATTGAGTCCAGCATTCTCTGCTAGTGTCGTAGGTATCATCTCAAAGCTCTCAGCAAATTTTGCAATAGCATACTGATCCAACCTGCAGAAACCAACACAAATCCAATGAACAAGAACGAACTCCAACCATATCATCAAGCATAGAAACAACTGGAAAATTGGCAAAATAAAACTGAAAGAATAAAAAATAAAGGAATTGTGGATGATACTTGATGGAAGAAAGAAGATTCCATTTTTCACCACACCAAAAAATCGAAGATTTGGATTCCACTCGATAGCATGACGAAAAAAAGAAAATACAAGAAGTACCCAGTCTCTTTAAAAGAAAATTCCTTCACTCTTCTAGCCAGCTCAATCTCCGTAGCAGCAGCACCAGGTACTATGCGACTATCCTTACACATAGCCTGAGTTAAGATAGGGATAAGAGACAAAAATTTGCATTAAGAAATGATGGTGCGTCGATGTCTCTACATAATCAACGAAGATCGCACCACAAAATTAAAGCACGACAAAACTCGAATTTCACTCTATGGTAAAGAAATGACAAAAGTCAAAGGAATCCTAGTTTCAGACAAAAGCTACCTTGTAAGTGTTTACTCCGTCATCAACTGCTCTTTCAAGGTCATCTAATATGCTATCAGTACTTGCCCGCAGAACAACAGTCGAGACAGAGTTTCCACCTTCTTCATTTTTCACCAGAGTTACCTGACACAAAAATAAAGGAGGAATATCGAAGATGAAGCACTTAAAGTATGATGGCAACAGCAGAAGCCTGACAAATTTAACATCTTAATCATACCCTCACACCACCAATTTCCTCAACAGAAACCAAATCTACATATCCCAAGTCATCAGGATTGGGTTGGCTCAGCTTCAACTGTAACATTTACACAAAAAAAGAAAAGCAAACTCTTTAAGCAATTCTTATGGGTCATAAGTTCAAAAAATAAAGTGGCTCAATGCTTACAATAGCCACAGCACCAGTCGTGCGACAAAATCTCCGTAGTTCAAACTTCGAACTGATTTTCAAGACCATAAGCCTGAAAGTAATGATAGTGATATAAACAGAACAAATCAATCCCAAAAAGAAACCAAAGAGGAGCAAACAGCATAGAGTATGGCATTATAACAGAAAATCATCTGCACTCTTGTTTTAGCCACCATATCAAATTATGCTTCTCCCGTACATTTTGAGATGACACCATCAAGGAGCAGCATGGTAAAACAAAAATTGGACATGGAAGAGAGGCTTACTTATAACGCTCACAAAAATGCAACGCCATCTCTCCAACTGCAGCACCACTAACAATAACTTTCGCACCCGAATCGGCAACTGATTTTACCAGCTCCTCCACTTTAGCTTCCTCAGATTTTGCATAATTCTCAAGCTACAAGATGCAGCATGCCACAGATTAGTGCATTTACGAACAGACATATAAGAGGATTCTATATCAGCTCTGATATAAGTCCAAGTAAATGATGAAAGTTTGTCAGGTAGCACACAGAAAACGTTAAAACTTCAGTTGACCATAATGTGAAACATCCATAACCAAAAGACTTTACATCGGACATATTTTGTTCTTCAAAATAAGGAATTTGTATGCAGAGCAATAGAACTTGACAAAAATTCAACTTATTTTGAGGTTTTCATTTCATTGAAAAGACAAAAGCAGTACTCTCTCAGTGCTGACAAGATAGACACCGAAGCAATTCTTAAGAAAAAAATTGCAAACAGATCATCCTTCAGCTACTTGACAATGCCACATTTTTTATACAGAAATTTTAAAATCAAGCTGCCAGGCATGCATACAGTGATACAGCCAATGATCTCAAATTAGTATGCAGAGAATATTGAACAGCAAATTTATTAATTACACTCCAATGTTCAGGTAGTTTGGTGATTTATTTTCTTGCAGCAGTTTTACTAGTTAAGCAAATTTCCCAATCTGAGCTTTCAACATCACTGGCACTGAAGCAGTAATTACTTGTCAAACTTTCTGTCCTCCACAAAGAGTGATTGAATCACAAAATCACCATACTAAAAAGACAAGAATCACTTATAACACAAAGAAAGAAAGAAAGAAAGAAAAAAAAAACATTAAGATACTTCTACAATGCAAAGCCTAAAAAGCATATCCAGTTAAAAACTGGAAGAGTCGCTCAAAACAGCACAAATCAAAGGCAACCATCACAATTATTCGCTCAAGAACTACAGAAAGAAGTTGAATAAACTTACCTGCTCAGCACTATGTATAAGAACAGTTCCCTTCGTATCAGTAGCAGATGTATCAACACCACCAGCAAATACCGCTACCTAAATTCATTAAGTGTTTGACCAAAAAAAACATATCATTAAGTGAAGAAGAAGTATAGATACTCAAATCAAAATCGTAATATCTCCATAATCCATTCATGACATCACAGGGAACAACAAAGTGATAATCACCCCGGTTCACAAGCACATGAAATACAAAAGAACCTTTAAACTGAAAAGCTAACAGGATGATGAGGCAATGTATCCAAGCAAATGAGTTTTCCTATGTGTAGACAAAAATTCACAAGCAACCTGCAGTTAATCTAAAGCAACGATTTCCTCCTATTGATAAATAAATGTCTGGCTGAGCTGAGCATTTTGAGAAATACATCAGCATTGTCAGAATCGTGAAATTCAGGCCACAGCCTATGTAGAGCAAACGGTAAGCTTGAAATATAAACATCAATCTGCAAATAAATAACCTTTAAAAGACGAGCTAACCTTTGCCTTCTCCATTCTCTTAATACTTCCAACAGCATCGCCTTTCAAGACCATACCTCGAACAACTGCACTGTCATGCAGACCACCACCCAAAATCTTAGCCACTCGGACATTATCCACATTGAAGTTAGCTGGGTTCTTGGGGCACACTTGAATGCAAGCCTTATCAAAGACAAAATGAATATAATTAGCACATTTGAAAAGGACAGGTGAAGAATCTATAGTACAAAGGCAGCAGGTTTGAGAAAGAGTGCCTACATCGGCAACAAGCGAGCACAATCTGTCTTCTTGTCCAAATTGCTTGCTAGCAATTGCAGCTCTCATTCGAGAAACAACTTGCTCCTTATTTCGCACATCCATAGTCTCAGAACCGGCCTCAACCAGTTCACCCAGTATCTCTATCGTCTGTGAATATATTACAAAATTATTCATCAATTTTACAACCTGAGCACACTACTAAGGAAAATTGCATTTACCTTGTTGATGGCCTTGATATAACCACTTATAATTTCGCTCGGATGCAAACCCATTCTAATAAGCTCCTCCGCATTTTGGAGGAGCTCTCCTGCAAAAGAAATCGTCAGATTGGCACCATCACCAATCTCCTCCTGTTGAGCCTTGGCTGCCAAAACCAATATCTTCGCTGCAGGATGCTGGACCTCAAGCTCATTTACAATCGTGGAGGCATCATTTGTCACGAAGAGCTTGTCCAAGTGATTGATGACCATTTTATTCATGCCTGACAGAAATTGCCATGCCAGGAATACGCTATTAGACAGATTACATCGTATATTACTAGCCTGGACAAGTAGCGTAAGGCCCCAACATTATGCGGACACTACCAGACCACTTAAATAATTTCATCTCCAGCCAACATTTAGATCCCAAAACGCCATTTTATTCCACAATCACACTTGAACTAATTACGAACTAATCAAACCAACTTAAATCACTAAAAAACAGAGAAAAACCCCTTGCGCCAAACAGCGAATCAACCAAAAGATCGAACATCATGCGATACACAAAAATCTGAGAAGCACTGCAAAGATGCACATCCTTCACAATCTCAAAGAGAGAAGCAGGACTCGCGACCGAGATGCTGATCCAAAACGATAGAGGGAAAGCAAAACGAATTGAGACCCTACCATTGGGGCCGAGAGAAGTGCGGGTGATGGCGGAGAGCTGCTTGCAGGCGTCGATGTTCTTGATGACGGCCTCGTCGAGCCCGGAGAGATGCTTGTGCCCCTCCTTGAGCATCGATTGTATGCCGTACGGTTGCATTTCGCCTGCTTCGTTCTCACCCTTCTATTCCACAATCTCACCGAGAGGAATACTAGCTCGAGCTCCGACCTTCGACGAGTCACTCAACTCACCTTACTCTCTCTCCCCTCACTCCCGCCTCTGCGAGCGCGATGCGACTTCAAGTTCAAGAACCGAACGCAAGCAGAAACCTAGTGGAAACATCAGGAAGGCGAGAGAGGCTTTTGATGCATTTACTGAAGCATTTTCAAATTAAAAACGGGCCGGGCTGGGATTGGATGGGCTGGGCTTTCTATAATGGTCTCGAACTGTTTGAAATTCGTTTTCTGTCAATTCCCCTAGTGAAGTCTGCGTCCTTCGTACGCAGCACCGATCTTTATATATGCACTATGCAGGCGTGTTGCATACTTTTGAACTTTTCCGGTATCATGTTTTCGCAATGGCAAGAAATGAATGGAAAGCCGAGCCGATTTCGGTTTGGGAGCGATGACGTGTCTAATCCCGGTTTGGTTGGCAAACGAAGGCAGGAATGAAGCTGCGACCCCACTCTCATTTTTTATTCGCGCTGTTTCGGGCGGATCTTTGAGTTGAAATAGGCAAGAAATGCCGACTAAAACTTCATCGCATTTGCAATGTCGCGTTGAATCTCTCAATGGATGTGAATTGCATGATTGAGATGGGTATAGTACTCCTAGAGGTTGGATCTGATAGCAGAACTTACCAAGCAACAATCAGATAACTTCTCTTTCTTCCCTATCTCGGCAGTTCATTCCTTGCGTATGAAACACTGTAAGGAGAATGCAGAGTTCAGGTGTCAAAAACGGCAAACACTTCTGTTATTCATACAGCTCCTCCTGCGGTGGAGAAACATGGAGCCACTAGCCAGTTCCTATCGCCATACAGGATTTGTTGTATTCTCTAACACATGCATCATTCCGGACAAGATTAACTAAGGCCTAAGCCAAATAGTCCAATTGAATTCCGATTATACAAGTACATAAACAGACTGAATGGCAAAGAAGATCGACCCACTTCAGCACATTGGCCAATCTGAGTTAGTAATGCTTTACGTTTCCCGACTAAATCTGGACATGGACTTCCCTCAAAACTTTTGCCGCTTCCTCCGGGAAAACCGGGTTTATGTGGCAACCTGTCGCGACTTCAAACCCCGCTACAATAGTTAGCTGAGGTAGTATTTGCAAATACCAGTGAGTGGAACACATTTCGGATCCGGAAGTGTGGACCGGGGAAGTCCGGATCATGAAATTGAACGGCGGATCATTTAACTGAATAGATATCTTCCTAAGCATGAGTTTCAGCAGGCCTCCAAGATCAGCAGCCTGAAAATGAAAAAGGAAATTACACATAAGTTTTGCATAGTCACACAAACAAGGCAGGTTCTGAGAAGAATAGTGGGAAGGCCAGTTCAAATTTCCATTAACAAAGGGAGAGCCAAAAGTTAAATAGAAACTGACAAGCTTCTGGTTATTGAGAATACGGCTCATGTTCTCTGAATCAAGAATACAGTATGGACGAAAAATAAGTAAATGTATGCAATCATTTAAAGTAGAGAATCCTATTCAAGTAGAGATATTCCGCAAGAAAATATTTTGGGAGCTTACCCACTCTAAATACAAATCCACCACAAAACCTTGAAAAACCTTTTGCAAGTATCTCAATTATGTCTCTTAAACCGGCTCATCAATCCCTCAGTGAAACACTCACTCACAATCCTCCCTCCTGTAGATACTATAACAGACCAAGTTCAATTCACAGTGTTACTTTGTCACTGCTCGCTGTTCCTCAACAGGCGGTGCTAGGGACCTCAAGCCCAGCAAGATCACAGGAAAGAAATGGTTGGAATTACAAGCATGCAGGAACATTGGAAGGAAACAATCAAACGAACCTTATCATCATCTAGTTTGTGGAAATGAGGAGAGTGATCCCTTGGCACAATCCATATCTCAAAAGGGAATGCGGCGGCAAATGGAACGAATGAAACGAAATGAGCCGACTCGTCAATCAAAAGTTCATTTGATTGGACTTCGCAAAGACAACACTTCCCCGTCCGATCGAAATGCTCCTTCAGGCACTCAATCTGAGCTGAGACATTGGAAGGTACAATCGGAAGAGCTATTATCTGGCTGTGAGAATGACTTAGCGATGCCCCAGCCGGCGCACCGTGGTTCTTGAAAACCTTTAAAACCGCGAAACGAAAACCAAATCAGATCAAGCACAAGCTTAAATAAAGATAAGGACGGTACACAACAGAGAGGTCTGATAGATACAGCAGTTCAGTCCATCCGACAGCATCTCAACCTGAAGCCATCTGTTTTTCAAGTGGTCATTCAATTATATCTAATATCAAAAGTATACTAAGATCGGCATTGGTTGCAATACAAAGGACTAACTCTTCAAGGCCCACTGAACAAATTTATCACGCCCATAAAGAACTCAGACAAATGATAAATGAGCTCCAAACACATGAACGAAAAACGTTCAATTCCATCCACAAAATTGATCGGAAAAACGACGACTAACCTGTACATATTCGATCGAATCGAAGGTCAGGAGCTGCTCGATCCTCTTCTTGTACGCGAGAATCACGTCGCCGACCTCCCTCGGCGACAAATCGCTCAGATGCACCGAATGGTCTGGAGTCTCGATTACCACGTCGTGAAACCCGAAGCCCCGCAACATGTCGCCGTCAAAGTCGGCATCTTTGAGGTTCCGGTCGAGCGCAGGGTAGAGGTTCTCGATTACCCGGATCTTCCAATCGGAGCTCGGGTCGGGCGGGACCCGGAAGATCTGCGGGGCGCACATGTGCTCGTTGCCGGAGCAGAAGGGGCACTGCCGGCGATGGTCGTAACCCGGGTCGGACGCCGTGGCCGGAGCTTTGGACTTGAAATCGGAGGGCCGTTTGGCTCTCGCCGGCGAGAAAATCACCCACCTCCCTGTGATCACGTCCTTCCTCAGTTGTGGGAGTCGATCCTGCGAAGCCATCAACGGCCGTTTTCGCCCGCTCGTACTGTTAGCTTGGCAATTCAGCAACGGCGACGAGTGCGTCGCCGAGGCTCGCCGACTGTCTTCGTTAAAGCGTGAACGGGTCGGGCCGGGCTCCGAGAAAATATTCAGTCATTAATAGTTGTTGATAATTAACTTTTTTTTCATTGGCTATAAAACGATCGTTTTTAGAAAAATATTTTCTGAATCATCCATTTTCTATGAAACAGACGGAACCTTAGAGACCTATGAGGTTATTATATGGACTCAATTGAAAATAAAAATAAAAACGATTTAGATGGTGTCACCACGGACCGGGTGTAGGAAAGAATCATTTGGCCAGAGTAAGAGAGACCCTTACCCTCAGAGATCCGATTGGAGCTAGAGCCAAAAGAGGCACTGTTGTTGCCACGAAGAGTTGAGCGCTTTGATTGTAGTATTGATGGTTCCAATTATATAGAACCGAAAACCGACACCATCGGGGATCGAATTCAATCAGAGGTTCTCGGTTCGATCGATCCGTCTTGCTCATCCCTATCTCGAGCTCATCATCCATGGCTGTAAAAAATCAAAGCTCGAGCAGGCCATGGCTACAAGCTTTAGATATGGTGTCCATGGCTGCAGCCTAGAAGCTCGACTCTAGCTTCGAGGTCGTGACCATGACAGCCATTGTTGTAGCTTCGAGCTCGAGATATGGTAACTCCATGATCGTGAGACTCCAAATCGAGCGTCCATAGCCATGGCACTCCAGATTAGGTCTTTCTAATTTCACAAACTTTCTTATCAAGTCAATAGAACAATCGATTAACCAACAGTGTGATGTGGATGAAATTATAGATATCCACATGTGCATTCACAAGCTATGAACCTTTTTTTTTTTATTTCGCAACTAAATCCAAGCACTAATTGGGAACTTTCCGAAGACAAAAAGTTAATTTCTAAACCTTCTTACATGACCTTTTTTGGCTGATGTTTTGTTCAAATCATCATCACGTAAGTGCTTGTTGACTTTTCCTTTAAATATGCAAGATTCAAACAATTACTTGCTATGATCGTTCTTGACAATCTACGGAGAATCCAAATGCTTCGACCGTTTATGCTGCATTGAACCAAACCTATGGTTTATTTTCTTCTATCAACACAATTATTGACAGTTATTTCGGTTACCCGAATGAAGTTTCCTATGCCTGCGCTGAAATTACCGCACTTATTAAGCTAGGAAACTTCTCTAACATAAGCATATCAGATTAACACCTTCGATTGCACATCATGCTCATCATTTTCGACCCTGATTCACCCAAGCATCATTAGAGTGGGAACAACCTCTCCACACCTCTCGACCCTGGTGGTCATTATCAAAAGGGGATTTTTTTTCCAAAATAATTTTAAAAAAATATATATTTACAAAACTATTTTTTAAAAATAAATATTTATGAATTTGGGCCTCACTCGACAGCCCAATTGCCGAGGGAGGGGCTGGGCCTACCCCAACCCCTTGCTCGGCGGACACCCGGCCCGCCTTTTTTTTTTAATTTCGTATTTTTTTAATTATTGATACTTAGAATATTTATTCTATTTATAATTTTTTTCTTGTGAAGCTTATATTTATAACATTATTAACAATAATTAATGTAAAGATTTATTAAGATCTATAATTAATAAATAATGTTATGATATAATGTAATATAGCCGTAGGAGTATGTTGGAAACCGCAGTAATAGATAGATGGGAAACCGCAGACAAAGAGTTAAAAACCGCATGGAAAGATTAAAAATTGCAGCAAAAGAGTGGAAACGAGTGAAGAAAGGGCAAAACTTTGGAAGAACATATCTCATCGCTTGGAGATCCGTTTGAGACGATTTTTTTTTTATTTCACGTAATTTTTTTAGACAAATCCATTGGTAAACGATTGTAGGCGGTTTGGCCGGGCTTTTTCCCCAAAAAACGCCGTTTTCCTTGTCAATTTTGCATTTTCTCCCTTCGGTGCTACTTCTCGATATCGAACGAACCCTCCTTTCCCTCTTTCGTCTTTCAATTTTTCAGCTGACTGAATTTGGTTTGGGGAAAGATTGAAAGAGGAAAGAGGGAAATGAGGGTTCGTTCGATATCGAGAAGTAGCACCGAAGGGAGAAAATGCAAAATTGACAAGGAAAACGGCGTTTTTTGGGGAAAAAGCCGGGCCAACCTGCCTACGGCCATTTTCTAATGGATTCGTCTCGAAAAATTACGTGAAATAAAAAAAAGATCGTCTGAAACGGATGCCCGAGCGATGAGATATGCTTTTCCAAAGTTTTGTTCTTTCTTTACTCGTTTTCACTCTTTTGCAGGGGTTTTTAATATTTCCATACGATTTTTAACTCTTTTCTTGTGGTTTCTCATCTATAAATATTTACATTAATTATTGCTAATAATGTTATAAATATAAGCTTCACAATAAAAAAAATTATAAATAAAATAAACATTCTAAGTATCAATAATTTAAAAAAATACGAAATTTACAACAACAAAAAAATGCGGGCTCGGTGTCTGCCTTGCTTGGCGATGGGCTCGCCGAGCAAGGGGTTGGGGTGGGCCTAGCTACCAAGCGGGCCTCACTCGGCAACCCAACCGCCGAGAGAGGCCCAAATCCGTAATATTTATTTTTAAAAAATATTTTTGTAAATATATATATATTTTAAATTATTTTGGAAAAAAACCCTCAAAAGGGGGATTCGAAGCAAAGCCTCCTTTCTTTTCCTTAGCTTGAAATTTGAGCCCGGTCCGAATCAAGTAAATCAATTCAGACTGGGCCCATCGGCCAAAACCCCGTTCCTTAAGACTAAAATACGACACTCTATTTATTTAATGAAAAATGAATAATTTAAAAAACATCCCTAAAGATGATTGCTCTCATCGCTTGTAAAAATGAATTAACAAAAAATTTCACCATTCATGTAAATATTAATCTATAAATTATTGTCGATAATGAAAATATTTATCATTGCCTAATTATTTCAAGCAAAACGAGCGATCATTTTTAGAAAAATATTTTATAAATTTCCCTTGAAACAAATGCGGCAATGAATATTGAAATACGGAGTACAAGCAATATCCTTCCCTTCAAAAGAGTTGTTCCATTTCATATGTAAATTCCCGTTAAAGCGCAAAGTAAAATATATGTAGATCCTAATAAAAATTTGGTCGATAGCAAGGGTCAAGATAAAGTTTGATCTAGAAAGTCCTATCATAAATTCATGATTCATTTGTTTCGCACAAAGTAAAAAGTTTAAACCGACATTTTTTAAACATAAACGCTTATATGCTCTTAATGGATAATATATTTTTTCCAAACATATCGTCCATGTAACCCTATAATTTTCTTGATATCTATATAACATGCAAATTAAAACGAAGCTAGTGCGCCCAAAGAGGCGAAAACACGTATCCTCTTCGTTTCGATGAGCACGTGTATATGCGATTGATCCGGAACGGGAAATCGAAAATCAAATCGAACCATAAGATACAGGAAGATCTAAACAATAAGTTTTTCCCCCAGCATAGAAATAGGAATCATGCAAAATGACCAAAATTTGAGTAAAATCCATGATCGCATAAAAAGCTATCTTATTTTCGAGTGTCTGTTTAGCATCACATGCGATATCATAGCACATTATTCTTCTTAAATATCGCGACACCGAAGTACAAATTAAAAAGCGTATATGTCGTATCATTCAGTATCAGTATGTAGCATACAAATATTCAGTATCGGTATGTAGCGTACGAATATTGATACATATTATATAAGCATGATGACATACTAATCAAGAATCGTAAGATATTAGTAGATATGATTGATCTCATGTTAATTGGGAAATAAAATGGTAAGAGTATATTTCCTTTTTTTCCTCCAATTTGAACGTGAATTTGCATAGGGTAAGGATCACAACACGTTATCTACATAAGTAATCTTTGGAGTCTTGCCCGTAATTCAAAATCATCTTTGTACTTTTTTAAAAATCTACACCGGTTGTCCTTCGATTAATCTCTTGATCTTTTCCGAGCTATCGTTGCAGACATCAATTGTCGGAAAGTCGAGTAGGCCACTAAAGCTGATGTGTGTTAGATGAAGACCCAAAAAGGAAAAAAATTAAAGAAATCGAAACCAAGATAGAGTAACGGAAAATTAAAAAATTAAAAGCAACCCTAGCCCGTCAACAACGACAATGCCACCGTCTCGCTATAGCGACTCGAGCTCGATCTGCCCATTGCCGTCACAAGCTCCAGATGTGGACGATGGAAAAGCTGTCAAAAAAGTCATAAACATTTTGCCATTTTGCTAATTTAGTCATAAACCTTTTCAAATTTTTTGATTCAGTCTTATTGGCCAAAAATTGCCGACGTGGATGCCGGCTGTCCCACGTGGTACCGTCGGCGATGACGTGGATAATTTTTAATAAAATTTTAATATTTTTTTAGAATACTTTTATTTAACTTTTCCCCGACTGAAGTTTCCTACGCCTGCCAAGAAATTACAGCGCTAATTACAGCGCTAATTACAGCGCTAATTAACATACGAAACTTCTCTAACGTAAGCAGATCAGATTAACACCTTTGACTGGACATAAAACTTATCTATTTCGACCATAATTTACGGTGGGAAAGAGCCTCTCCACCCGGTGATCATGATCTATCAAAAGGGGGACTCGAAGTAAAGCCTCCTTTCTTTTCCTCGGCCTGAAATTGAGCCCGGTCCAGACCGAATTAATCGATTCGGACTGGGCTTATGGGCCATTGCCCCTTTCACTTTAGAGTAAAATACGACACTTTTGTTTAGTGAAAAATAAATAATTTGGAATCATTCTTCTACATATGATTACTTCTATTGCTTGCAAGATTGAGTTAGTAAAAAAAATCATCAATGTAAATATTAAGTCAAATATTGTTGTCGATAATTTAATTATTTTAAGTTGTACTAGCGATCACTTTTAGAAGAGTTGTTCATGTTATCTTTTCTCGATATCCTTCCTTCAAAAGAGTTGTTCCATTCCTTATAAAAATTACGGTTAAAACGAATCATAAAATATACATAGATCCAAACACAAGCTTGGTTTATAGCAAGTGTTGAGATAAATTTTGCTCTAAAAAGTCTATAATAAATTTACGATTCGTTTGTTTCATGACAAAATAAATAACTTAAAGAATATATTCCCAAGAATAATAACTTATATTCACTAAGCGAATGAAAAATATTTTCATTATATATGAAAGTGTTTAGATGTAAGTTATTGTCGGTAATGACAAAATTTATCACAAACTAATTGCGATACAAGCGATTATTTTTAAGAAAATATCTTTCAAATATTCTAATTTTCAATTGGATAATATTTTCACCAAACACGGCATCTTCGATCTCCGTACTCCTATAATTTTCTTGACATCTCTATTAACATCAAAATTAAGACAAAGCTCGCGTGTTGTCCCGCGTTCAAGAGCCGAAAACACGTACGACCTTTTTGTTTTGATGCGTATAACGTTTTGAAGAATCTATGATGATGGATCTGAATAGGAGTTGGAACAATGGCGCGAGGATAATGCCCATAAATCAACTGTTCGTATTAATAAAGCGATCTTCATTTATATCATAGAAAATTGTTCAAGAACAAAATGCAAAAGCTAGAAGAATCACATTGAAACGTTATTCAATGATAAAATAAAAGCTAGAAGAATCCCATTGAAGTGCATTGTCCTGTCTTCTCATGACTCGAGCTTCTCTACTTTTTACTTTTACCTGACATGCACAAAAAAATAATAATAATAATAAGGTTTTCAATCAAAAAACATCTATTAATTAAAGAGGCGAGAGTACCATATGGACTTCATCAAATTACGATCATGGATATGGTTAAGGAGCCACCAGGCCCGATCAGCCGTCATGAGTCGGGCCTAGGAAAGAAATCTATCACGAGAGCAAAGAGAGACCCTTACCTTGGGAGAGCCGACTGGAGCTGGGGCCAGAAACGCCGCCGCCGCGGCGTCCGTGACTAGGTGGAGTGTCTTTAACATTGCAAAGTCGAGAATGCTCTTTCACACTCATCTTCTCTATCGTATCGCTCTCACCATGATAGACGTAGATGCTCTTTGACTTGGGCTTGGATGTGGAAGAAGAAGGAGAAGAAGATATAGAAGAAGAGGAACTAGATTTGGAAGAATAAGAAGAATTGGGATATTTGGTAGAAGAAGAAGATGATGGAGAAGAAGCCGCCTGAATTTCTCTGATGGTCACGGTCGCCGGGGGATTCTCGCGGGGATTAAAGAAGTCGTAAAACAGAACTTCCTTCGTCTTTGGCGTTCGTTCCATCTTTCTTCTTTTTCTCTTCTTTAATTATAATTTCACCAATTGGGACGTCATACACATATATATATACACACACACTCCATGCTTATTCCTGGACTTGACAATCAAGAGCTTATGCCGATCCATCCCATAATTGGAAATCGAAATCCAAAATTCATGAACGGCAAATGAAAAATCAAATCGAATCGCAAGATACGATACGATCTAAACAATAAGTTTTCCCTTCACATAAAAATAGGAATCATGCAAAATAACCAAAATTTGAGCAAAATCCATGATCACGTAAGAAGACATCTTATTTTCGAGTATCTATACGGCATAACATGCAACATCATAGCACATTATCCTTCTTAAATATCGTGACATTGAAGCATAAATTAAAAAGTGTATATGTCATATCACTTAGTATCGATACGTGACGTACAAATATTGATTTGTATTATAAGTATGATGAGATACTAATAAAGAATTGTATGATATTAATCAAGAATCGCAATACATTACTAAGTAAGATTGATCTCATGTCAATTCGGAAATAAAATGGTTAAGAGTATATTTCCTTCCCCTCCAAGTTGAGCGTGCATGTAATAAGGTAAGGATCACAATACGGTTAATTTATTGAAGGAAATGGAATTTCGCATTTTGATCTTATATAATCGGTGATCCTTTGGTCAAGATACAAGTATCAAATTAAGGTGAAAAGGCATAAGTAATGTTTGGACTCTAGGCCGAAATCCGAAATCATCTTTGTCCTTTTTAAAAAAGATACACTGGCGTCCTTCGATTTATCTCTTGATCTTTTCCAAGAAAAGCAAAATCGCAAGACTATATATCCTCTTTCCAATTTTACTCGAACGTGGAGGATCGAGAGATCAGACCTCGTTCTTCTAGGGGAATTTTTTCATTAGTGAACGCAATGGAGCTAGTAGCCATGATGTTCCCTACAATGCCGTCCAATGTCCAAGCTTTTAGCTTTCCACCGAAATGCTCCGGCAAGCTACGAACAATCTTGTGAGTGAAATATTCTAATGAGCCGCCAAAGTAGCTAAAGTGGTGATAAATCCCATCAGTAAAATAGATCCTATAGAAAGTTCATCTATTCCCAATCTTCAGTAGAAATCAAAAAAATCAATCTATGTATACTCTCCTTTAGCTGGGCTAATGGATCGTTCCACTGGAAATGATAACATAATGTAGAGGCAGTTAAAAGGAGCTCTAAGATGCAAATGCCAATATTCACAGAAGAACTTGTGAATATTGGCAAAAGTACAATCATTATTAACCAAGAAAAATAATTCGTGATAAAGACAAGATGCACTTGGACAAAAAAAAAAAAAAAATCCCGAACTCGATAAAGAAAGGAGAATAATATATTATCTATTATCGAACATAGGTTTTTTTGGGTAAAATAATAAATAAATTGAATTCGAAATGTATTACCTGAGATTTGAATGAATGATTTAGGAATATAAAGGACACATTCTAGAATTTTTTGGAATTTTGAAAGATAGAAAGATGTTTTGAGTTTAGTCAAACCATTTCATTATATTGACAATTTCAAAAAACCGTTCATACCATCCCATGAGCTTAATATAGTATGATGCCGGTGGGGCAAGAACCATTCTCAATGAGTCCATAAGTAGTGATCCCATTCTTTCATAAAATTCGGGTAGAGACCAAAGGTCTTGAGCTAATCGTTGCTGACATCGACCATAGGAAAGTTGAGTAGGCCACTAAAGCTCATGTGTATTAGATGAGCACAATTTTGTTTAAGAAGTCAAAGCGAAAATAATGTAGAGGAAAAGTAAAAATTTAAAAGCAACCCTAGCCCCACCAACATCGGCAACATCGGTCGCCGTCGTCTCGCTACGCCAACTCGAGCTTGATTGCCAATGGCTGTCACAAGCTCCGACTTCAAGCTTTGTGGCCACAACGGACATGGCTACCCAAGCTTCAAGCTCGAGATGTGGTAGCCATGGAGGTATACACGGCCGGTTCGGTGGAACCGCCGGTTCCGGTTTCACGAAAAGGTGGAACCGGAAACGGCCGTGTATACTTCCGGTTCCGGTTCGAACCGGCGGTTCATTCCGATTCCTTTTTTAATAATAATTTTTAAAATAATAAATAATAAAATAAACATAATAAATTATAAAATACAATTAAATTGTACATTGTAATAAAATATGAGGAAAAGAAGAAGAATGAATGGGCTTGAACTTAATGAATTATCATTAAGCGCATACATATCTTCTTGGGGATAGAAGAATCAAATCTCATGTAGTTCTTTTACCTTTGAGAACCCTAACTTACCTCATCGTCAATCGCCACCCATTGTGGTACCCGTGGCGGTGGTATCTCCAACATCATCGCTAAAAAATTCGTGTTCACGATCTAACTCTTGGTGTCGATATTTCGCCCTCGTCCAATCGCCGACACAAGCTTGAGCTTCCACAGAGTTCGGGCTTAATCTTGAACGGTGAGAGTCCAAAATTAATCCTCCACTAAATGCTTGTTCAAGCAACCGTTGAAGAATGGGTTGCTAATATTTGAGAGCGATGAGGGCGAGAACCGGATAATCGATTTGGTGACTCTTCCACCACTTCAGGATTTTGAAATCGTACTATGTTCCATCCACGAAACTCAAATTGAGTGGTTAAATATTTTCTAATTCAGAAATACTTGGCCCATTTTTTTTTTTTTTTGCCTACTCTTAAGCATATTATACCATCTACTAAGTGAATTACCACATTTGCTAAATAAAAAGATAATCGAATCACTTAAACCATATCTACTACAAAATTCTCCATATAATGCTATTATAGATTCTTTAACATCTCCTAGTATATTTGAAATATGTATTGAATCTTCCAAATGTAAACAATCATGATAATACACATTCAAATAATCTTGTAAACCGTCTAATTTAATACGTGGATCAAAAACAATACCAACTAAATAGACAAAAGGAATTTGCAAATAATAATGCAACCATTTTTCTCGCATTACTAAAATAGTTCGACCTAATTCGGTATCATTTTCATATTCACTAAAAACACTACAAATATTAACACACTCTATTAAAAATAAATGCGTTGTAGGATAATAAATACCAGATAAAGTCTTAATATCATCATTAAAAATTTTCAAAATATCTAAAATTTTCTTCCAAACGTCCCAATGTTGAGGAAGTAAAGTAATTTCGGGAATATTTTGTGAAATAAACGTACATAATAAATCTTTATATTCAAAAGTTTGCCAAAAACTAAGTAAAATTCCAACAGTCGGAATATCTTTTGGAAATCTTCTTGCTCTTCTCCCATTTTGTTTACAAAATTTTCCCCATGATTTCATACAATGGGGACGACTCCATAAAAATTTAATTGTACTTTTTATTGGGGCGAGAGAAGTGTCAAGAGTTCGTAAACCATCTTGTACACATAAATTTAAAACATGACAAACACATCCAATGACACGTGACACCCATCTAATGTGAAAAAATTGTGCGCCAAAAGTGGGTTTGCAAATATTTTCTAATTCGAGAATAGAAGCGGTATTTGCGGCGGCATTATCAAAACCAATTGAAAATACTTTATTTATTAAATTATATTCTTCTAAAACTTGCCTAATTATTCTATAAATATTATGAGCTGAATGTCTTTCATAAAAAACTCGGAATGCAATAAGTCTTTTTTGAATCGTCCAATCGTCACCTATCCAATGACACGTAACACCCATATAAGAATGAATTTGCCAAGGATCACTCCAAATATCGCTACTTATATGCACACGTCCATTGAATTCCGTAAAAAATTTTGCTAAAGATTTTTTCCTTTTTATAAAATGAAAAACTTCGTGTTTAAGAGTATTTTTGAATAGTTGGCGCTTATGAAACCAACGCAGTATTTATCAAATATTTCATATTAAAATTTTCACTAATATTAAACGGAGCATGATCAAGGGCAACATATTCACCTAATGTTTGTTTATAAAGTACTTCAGTGAAACGAAATATAGGATGATGATTAGAAGTGGCGTACCCGGAAATTTGTTGTTCCGTATTGTCGATCCCCGCTTGCGTTGGATGTTTTTCGTCAAATGCCGACGGAATGTTCCGTAGCCGTCTCTTTTCGTAAATCTATATGTTTGCTAACAATATTTACATTTTATATTATACTTACCTTCGTTCATCACGTACCTTGTCGAAGTAGCCACAAGTCGGATGTATTATCTCGGCCCTTCCGTTGAGTTTTCTTCGACATTAGTGGGAGGATGAAGACTTTCTTGTGTTGGGATGTGCTCGATGTTCGAATCGGGACATAGTTGATATTATCGTCGTCGTCTTTCCAACTTGCATACTCACGAGGATCATATTCGGGAATGGGATACTCGAATCTTCCATAGTCATCTTGCCCTTGTCGGCATTTGCTTCCACTTGCCATTTTTAAGAGAATTGATCGGAAATCCGATTGAGAGAATTGAGTCGGGATTGAGAGAATTGGGAGAATTTGAGCGATTTGAGAGGATTTCGAGAGAATTCGAGATTGTTCGAGAATTTGTGACAAAAATGAAAGGGGCATATGTATTTATATACAAGAATTATTTTTAATTTTTTTTTTATTTATTTTACAAGCAACGGCCCAAAGGGCGGGGCGGGGGGGGGAGGGGCGGTGGCGGGCCCAGGGCAAAGAGCCCAACGGCTCTGCCCCGGGCCCGCCTTTTTTTTTTTTTTTTTTTTTTTTTTTCACGGTTCCCACGGTTCCGGAACCGTGGGCCCGGTCAACGGGCCCAAATGGCACCCTCTACATGGAGGGCGTGGGACTCCCATCAACACTCCGGATCAAGTCTTTCTAGTTTTACAAACTTTTTTAATCTAAGTCTCCCCAATACTAAATCCTGCCAAATCCAACTAACATAATCGTACGGCGACTTGTCCGCATAGGCAATCCGATCACATTGGCTAAATTTTTCCGTAAAGCATCCGCATGTTCTAACTTCTTATGCTTCTGTGTCTTCCGACCACAGCCCAGATGAATTTGGCTAGATTAGAAAATTTATAAAACCAGAACGAAGATGACTTCACAAATTAGAAAGTAAAGTGTAAAGGAACTTTATTTATTTATTATTATTTTTTGGGGTCTAAAAGGAACTTGGTTAGAAAAGGCGCAAAAGTTATAAACCAAGCACTTTTGGAAACTATTTGCTCTCCGCTCGAAATTCAATATATTAACTTCTAAACCTTAATTGGCCCCATTTTATTCAAATTAGTATCAAACAAACGTACGTTAAAAATTTACCTTCAAATATATAATATTGGAAAAGAAAATGCGCAGACAATACAACCTCTTTTTCTATACTCACACGATTTTTGCAAAATTCAAATGTTCTTACCGTTAAATTTTTTGCATTATCGCACGTCGAATCGAATCGATTCGATTCAACGGGGTACTTCTTACCTGCTACCAACGGAGAGCACTTTAATTAACCACTTTTGACCGTTAAAACGGTTGTTTGAATGGAATTTTCTTCACCTGCCATCCAATTGCAATGAAGGTACATAGCGTATCCAAGCATTATTAGAGTGGGAAAGATGAACACTTAGCCACTCTAGCGATCAAAATAAGTAACAACCGAATTTGATCTCCTCACTCTTACTTAGAGTCTCAGATGAAGCCAGAAACGCAAATCACAGCAAAATAAAACACTGATGATCAATGTCAAAACTCTCGCCCAGCAGTTCTAGATATGGGCAAGAGGAGAACAACTTAAAGGAGCGCGGATTTGAAGCAAAGCCTTCCTTCCATTCGACTTATTCTGGGATGGCGATGTGTCTTCAGGCCTCCCAGCCCCGAAGGACCGTGGCCCGAGCAACGCGGTTGACCCCAAGAGTGAAGGCGCCCATGCGGAGATCGCAGTCATGGGTCTTGCACATCTCTTTCACTGCCTTGAAGCCCTTGGTCATGTAGGTCCGCAGCTCGTTGTTCACCTTCTCTTCATCCCACATAAATCCTTGGATGTTCTGCAATTTAAAGTTACATCAGGAATCACGTAGAAAGCAACTCTAAAGTTTGCCCCTTGGTTTGTTAAACCCCCAGACAAGCACATATAGTTTGTGTTTCTTACTGTAATTTGCAGAATATACAGTAGAAGAGAGACTGTTTGTAAGCTACTAATATTGCGGCGCAACACACTTGAAACTCCGGCAAGTCATACCTGGACCCACTCAAAATAACTGACAGTAACTCCGCCGGAGTTTGCATATATGTCGGGAAGGATGACCACGCCTTTCTTCGATAAGATCTGGAAAACCGTATGAGAGAAGCTGGATAATCAAGTCGATGAAATCGTGTCCTCGTGTTCTAATTGATTCCTGACCATTGACTAACCTCGTCGGCCTCAGGGTCTGTTGGATGGTTAGCCGCTTCAATGATAAACTTGGCCTTGATGTCATTTGCATTTTCCCTTCAATCGGATCAAATGGGCACTCTTTAGGCAGAAACACAACCATTTTGATTCAGACTTACATCCATAAAGTTGAAAAGCATTACATTAGCAAACTAATGGAACTCAGGTATTCCGAACAGGATAGTTTGAATGGTGTTCTCTGTTCAAGGCAGAGTAAGCAGCATTTATGCACACTATTTCAAAAATAAAAGAGGCCATGCTAGGTGTCTCTTGCACTAAAAAATACCCGTTTATGACACCACCGAGGGCGGCCGGAATGAGAATGTCACAATCTTCAACCAATATCGACTTGGGATCTATGGAATCACCACCATGGAAACCTCTGACTCCCCTCTTTTCCTTCACATGGTTGAGCAGGGCCGGAATGTCGATTCCATTGCTGTTCTTGATGGCTCCTGTAATGTCACTTACAGCAACAACTTTCCCACCACTTTCGCTGATGAGTTGGGCAGCCCATGAACCCACATTGCCGAAGCCCTAATGAAAAAACGTACTACTATATTCTTAAACTGTCCCAAACTTTCGGAACATGAGAAATTATACAAGTAGTATACTCATTCTGGGTGCAACAGGCTAGAGAAATATTGTTGACATAACTGTAATCCCTCGGCACAATTATCATTGCTAGCTACTTTGTAGTACATGAAGGGCACCTGTATGACAACGCGCTGCCCAGAGATGCTCTTTCCATACTCATTCAGAAGGGCCTCGGTTGCGAAAAGAACTCCTCTTCCAGTAGCTGCGTCTCTCCCTAGAGATCCACCTAGATCCTAAATTGGATGAACACTACATATTGTCAGAAACAAACATGAACTCTAGAATTCCACTAGTTCAACACTCAATACTACAGTCACAGTTTTTCTTCCCTGGTATATCTAAAAGTGTATCCTTCAAAATAAAGTTTAGAACAACACTAAGGCAGTGATTTTAGATTCTAGCAAACTTAGGTAATTGAACCATGTATTACTGATAGAAATGAGAGGACCTATGTCGAGGCAATTTGTACACATCAGCGGCAACCACAGCATTAACGCAAAATCACTCATGATCAGACTACATAGGTGTGAATTTAGTAGATCAACTTACAATTGGTTTTCCAGTCACTACCGCAGGCGAGTAACCATGAAATTTTGAGTACTCATCCAGAATCCATGCCATCGTCTGTTCTCATATATGGGAGCCAATAACCGAAGTCAGAGTCGATCCAGTTGAATGAGATTTTCAAGAGGAAATGGCAAAAAAATAGTTCATATATGATAAAGCTTTGTGATTGCTCAACCTGAGGACCTGTTCCCATATCGGGCGCTGGAACATCGGTGTGGACTCCAACCAGGTCGTGTATCTTCTGGGTGAATACTCGGGTAAGGCGTTCCAGCTCGGAAATGCTCAAACCTGCGGGGTCACATCCTATGCCACCTTTGGCTCCGCCATACGGTATATTTGCTACTGCTGTCTTCCATGTCATCAATTGAGCCAAAGCGTTCACCTCATCTGGGTCAACCTAAATATATATGCATAACCTCAATGCCTAGCTACGGTAAATATGGATAGAAATTCAATTTTGATAGCCATTTATCCATACAGACATCTGATAGAAGGAGAAAACGATAAACAAGACAATCTAGAAGCGCATATACTTAAAAATATGGAAGTCGTCCAATAGCCCTGAGACTGATGCTCGATAACGAGCAGGAGTTGAAAGTGAGCAGAACAGTCCTATCTTGTTACGCAAACAAGTTGTGCCTTCCATTTGTATGAATATGAGAGAGAGAGAGAGAGAGAGAGAGAGAGAGAGAGAGAGAGAGGACCTCTGGGTGGTATCTAATTCCGCCCTTCATCGGGCCCCTGGCATTGTCATGCTGAACCCTGAATCCAACATAGGAAGCTAATGTTCCATCGTCTTTGGGAATGGTACACTCAACCTGCATAACCCTCCATGTCATTCTATGGTTCTTGTGTAAAAGAAAAAAAAGTCGCACATCTGCTGCACAGAAGCGCCTATTCAAGAATCAGGCATATATTCTCTTGTATAGCAGATGAAAGCGTTTGAAAAAGAACCATTTACCTTGATTTCTCTAAAAGGAATAAGTAAGCTCTTCTCAAGCTTAGAGTCCAACCCCAACAGCCGAGTTGCTAGCTTGAAGTTCCTGTTGGTTGCTGCTAACGCGTTCATGTTGTCTGCTTAAGGCTTGATAGAGAAGACTCAGTGAGGTTGAGAATGTTGTTATGGAGAAAAAATGGATACCCATTCCAACAAGCTTAGCAGGAAAAGAGGTGAATACCAAAAGTCAAATCTCTTACCTAAATGACTGCAGTGTGCGCGAAGTACAAGACGCAAACAGGAGTATTTGCTTCCTATCTCAATAATCCAGCTAAATACAGAACATTGAGTGTCCTTCTTAAAACACCCTAACCTTTAAATGACTCTACAATTTGAGCAGTTTGGCATGAGCAGAATTCGAACTCGTAGACTTAAACACTAGGTTCACCAATGAAGAGGAGATTTGTTTTAAGCATATGCTCGATTTTGTAAACTATTCCTTCCTTCTGGCACCTCCCTGTGCTGATTTAAATCCAATCCAGTTATTTTTGGACATCTTTAATTCTGTATTTCCAAAGCAAAACACCAAAGTTAATCTATCGAGGTTTGTCTATTCTGTCCCAGAATAATGTAAAATATGCCTTGGCATCTGGCTCCATGCTGGTTGCGGCCCTGTACCCCTAACATCAGTCTCTAATTCCTATGCTCACTTATTGCTTTCAAGCTTCAATCTCAAGTGCCATTTCATTAAAAAATTTAGCATGGTCTGCTCAAGAAACTCCTCTCTCTCTCTCTCACATGTGGCATGACCAGATATAACCTTCACGAGACTCAAAAGCAGCCATTGAACTGATAATTTGACTAAAACTGAGAGAGTTGCCATTATTTTAATCAAAATTTACAGGGTTAAAGCAGAGCCCCTGTATGAAGAGTCAAAGATGAATATGTAAGATGTGCTTGAAGATAGGCATGACATCCTGTAAGTCTCATCAGGCTCAACAGTCCAAATTGGATACCATTTTTTGCACAATTGGGTCCAAAGAGGTCTTATCTGAGAGAGCCTGGCCAAAGCATATGATAAAAATGAAACCCTGTCCCAATGGAAATGTCTAGACAATTGCTTGAAGCATATTTTTACATTCTGAGGGCCCATTCTGAGCTAACCGCACATGAAAGGATTGCCTGTAACCACTATCCAATGCAGATGCAATAATCTACTTGATCTTTTAATTCAGAGAAGTGTTTGATTAATCATCAGTGGAAGGGAAAAAGGAGGATGACGTCACTAGAAAAGCTTAAGCTGACGTAGCTAAAGACAAAAGAGCAACCATACGGCAAACATTTTATTTTTTTGGCCTGAGGACTCCTAGAAACAGAAACAGAGCCAAAAGGCTTTGCAAAACGGCACTCACACAAAAGGAAAGGAGGCATTTTTTAATATTTGCAAGGAAGAAAATTTCTTTACGAGCAAAGAAAAGGAGAAACAGAGATATATTGAGATAACCTCGGATCAAGAAGAGAAAAAATAAATCGTGTCAACAATGGAAAATAAGACCCTTTCTACACTGGACACGTGGCAGAGACCCTTTTGATTGCAGTTTCAGAGCAGCAAACAGGGACCAAAGTCCCAGTTTTTTTCCTCTGGCAAGACCACGGCATTCTCGTGGCCCTTGTTCTTGCCTTCCGTGTTTTTTTTTTTTTTTTGGGTTATCTCGCTGGAACTTAAATTGTCCAAAGGAAGATACACAATTTTACAGCAACGATAAGTCGCAAACAGAGAATGAAAACCAAAGAGAAAACCCGCCAAGCCCTGGCCCCTCTCTGCTACAGAACAGCAATAAGAGAACAAGAAGAACCAAAACCATGTCTTTCTATTTGTGGCTGGGTCATTTTCATGATAAAACCACCCAGAAAATGATCTCAAAAAGTACTTGGTAAACAGAGAAGTTGCAGGTGCATACCCTTGGAAGGGAGAGGGACAGCTTCTGCAAGACCAAATCTTTTCACTCTGCCGGTCACAGACGATCTCTTGGCTTTAAGGGACGAACGAAATGAACCCAGGCCTAACGCAGAATCTGCAACATGGGCGTGATTTGTGGAGAAGGTAGAATCAGAATCACATTCTTATAGTAGGACCAAGAAAAAGGTGGAGAGAGTGAAGAAAAATTCTCGCGAACCCCCGCCCAAAGAAAAGGAATCACTGCAAATGCCAAATTCAATCCGTTGTCTCAGGATAATAAACGAATAAAATCCGACACGAACTGTCGAGGTAAAATCAAGCAACATCCCCCAACATGCCGAGGACAATTTTCCTTTCTCAGCAGAATTCGATGCCCCTCCACAACAGCATGCTTGATGACCACACTGTCTCAGTGTCAGACTCAGACATCACTAAAGCTCAAACTCACCCTCGTGCCGACCCAAACAAGAACCAGAGAAGAAGGGAAGGGGAAACAAAAAAAGGAGGGGGACCTCACCTCGTCACCTTCCAATTGAAGAGAGAGAGAAGGAGATGCTGACGTGGAGGAGCGAAGCCCTGGGATTGGGATTAGCCAATGTGCATGTGGGTACGTGAATCCCAGTCGAAACCCACGCTGCATATATACAAAGCCACATTAATCTGTGGAGGCTCTCTCCTTTGGAGCATTTTGGCAAACACGAGAGGGGTTAGCTATGGATGGGTCAGGGAACGTGGGATTTCATTGAGGTCGATATGTCTGCTTTTAATTGCTAAATTCACTCGAACTTGAGACCTTTTCTTCAAGCGTCATCGACAGAAAGATTGAGAAAAGAACGGGGCCAGCAGAAAACAAATGCGTAATGAGGTTGAGGCAACAGCTTAGGTCACGACAATACAGCGTTCAAAAAGCAGCGGTGAGTAGTGCCTCCATTAGCGCGTGGCTACTGATATTTGTTAATGCTTCTTTAAAGTGGCGATGGAGGCTGGGAGAGAGGGGGAGAGAGAGAGAGAGAGAAAGAGAGAGAGGATAAGCAATCAGTTGAAACATGGGCACTGGGTAGCGTCCACCATTAAGGTTTTTCCAGAGCTCCAAATTATCACGATAGAAAGAATTTGTGTTGGCTCTAATGCACCTAGGTTGATTCATCTTGGTCTTGTTAGGCCAAGCGAATCACACGCGTGATGCCCGAAGGCATTGTATATGGTATAATAGAAAGAAAACCGCTAGTATGACATTACTGTCATTATTTTTGACCCTACGATGTTTCAATTAATGAGTGCTTTATGCAAAACATGCGGTGATGATGTGTGAATTTATAGTTAAAAATAACGGATAGTACTATCAAACCGTCGCTAAAACGTTCTCCTAATAGAAAGGAAGCCGCTAACCCGACAGTCCGATAGTACTATCATTATTTCTGACCCCACGATATTTTAATTAATAAGGCGAAACCGAATCTCGATTAGAGTTCCTTATTTGATTCCTATTTGGGATTTGGTTTCGGAATACAGAATGCCTACTCGATAGAAAGAATGCGCGTCGGTTCACCCCTCGAAGTCCAAGTGTTCTTTTCTATTTCGACCATAAAGATTGTGAAGTTTATCCTCAACCATTTTTTTTTTCCCTCGTACCTCTTTTATAATATTAGATTATCGAGTGAGCTAACTAGGCCAAAGCAAGATGAGCCACGAGCACAGGACCGCCTACCGTTAAGCGGGTCGTACCTATGGAAGATTCATGTTAGCATTAAAACATCGATTTTTATTCTAACATCTCAATTCGGGCCAATGAATAGATCTTAATGTATCGTGTGGCGCCTTATTTGTACTTTCTCTTTTCATTCACGTTTTGTTCCGTTTTATGTTTTAGACTTTAGTCTAGGTACCGTCAGCTCTCACCCATCATCGAAAATCGAACCTAACACCTCGGTCCGTTCCATTTCTTTGAATCCGAAAAAAACTTTCCAAATAAGATAAGTTGTTCACGCTTAGAAGAGCCATGTGTTGTTGTCCAATTTGAGCTAAATTGAAGTTAGGTGGGACTGTGAGAGGGTGGGAGATAAAAGAGAGCCGTGCCAAACTAGAAACCTAGTTACACAGTCAGACCCACAACATTGCTAGGATTTGGACAAGTTCATTTGAATTGGTAACCAGCAATTGCGATGCTTCATTCTTGAAATCGAACCCATCGGTTACCATTATCACTGTCTCGAGGTAGGTGCAGCTCGGAATTAGGCCTTGTGCTATCTCAGAATGAGAAATAGGAAAATAAAAGAGAAGAAGACGTTTGGTGCTGATATTACTTTCTCATGTAGGAGTGAGCAAGACGGACCGACCGAATTGGTTGATTCGGTTCCTCTCCCAAGGTTGCCGATCTGGTTTCCGTTTCCATAAAATTGGAACCGGTGATTTTCGATCCGGTTTCCTATTTCCGAGGAGGAACCCGACCATTTTTTTTTTTTTGTTTATTAAATAGAAACATAATAATCCATAGGTTATTATTTCATTTCCTAAATGTAAATCTAATTTTAATTAATATATTAAAATCAAAGTCCATGTTGCTCGCCCCTATTAATAATTTACCTGTCACATTGGGCCGCTCGAGGCAGGTTCGATTCCCAATTTCTGGATAGGACCGGACCGGACCCTTACTTTGAAGAGAGCTAGAGATGGGTGCCTAATGGACCTTAGCTAGCCCACTTTAGACAGCTTGGCGTTCACCCTAAACTTGATCGGCTTTTGAGGTAAGACTACAGAATCATTGATAATTAGCAAAAGAGCCCATGATTAAGTGCACGCATTTTTGCCTTCTCTTTTTATGATATTATCGAACTGATGTCACCTTTGAAATGTGAAGAGGATAGGATACCCCACAATTGAGCCACCGCTCTATTTCAACGAGGAAGATCATCCTCTCGTCAATAATGCTTATAAGAAAAGGTGGGGCTCATTTGAAATTTCCTGGCCACCAAACAAATTTAGGACCCTAGCCTTTTTCACTCTAGGAAAAATGATTTTAAGCCAAATTGCACGGGAGAAGAACGTAATGCTTATACAAACCTGACATATCGAGACGGTACATATCATTCGTGATTGTGTTATCTTTTGGGCTAAAAGGGAATTTGTTACCTCATTTCTTACACCGAAAAGAAAATCACAACGCTTAATTAATTTAGTGATGCTATAGCATCGAGAAAATTATCAAAAAAGTCCTAAACCTATTACAATTGTGATAATTCAGTCCTAAATATTTTTTTTCCAATTTAGTCATAAGCGTTTTGTATTTGTGCTAATTCAATCCATCCAGCCAATTTTGATATTTTTGTATTCATTATTTATTCACAAGGTTAGTCCGATTGGTTCTTTGTGTCTAGTTTTGGTGTAGCGATTATATTTCGCTTCATCCTTTTTTTCTTTCAAGGGTTTTATAATTAGACATTGAACCCATTTGATATGATGAGATGCCGATGTATTGGGCACTGCTCTCCTATGCGCTATTCATGGTGCTACCGTAAAAAATATTTTATTTGAAAATGGTGATAGTGCAAATACATTCCATGCTTTTAAATCAACTCAAGACAAAGGAAATCACTTACTTGGGCCGTCCTCCATGGCATGGCTGGTACCGACGTGGACAAAATTTAGTAATACTTTAATGACATTTCTTTCCTGTCTTTTTTTTTTTTTTTTCTCTGGACTTAGGGCCAGCAAAGGCGTCGTGCCCTGGCCAAATCGGGACAGGCAAGGGCATCGTGACCTCTCCAGCCCTAAGTTTAGAGAAAAAAAATAAAATAAAAAAAAAGGAAAGGAAAAAAAAAATACATATATATATAAAAATATAAAATATTATTAAATTTTGTTCACATTAGCGCGGACATTGCCACGTTAGAGTTAGTCACGCCACGTCAATGATTTCCGATCGAAATTGGTCGAATGAATTGAATTGGCACAAATGCGAACAACTTAAAGACTGAATTGACAAAAAAAATTAAAAATTAAATTGGCATGATTACAATAATTCAAAAGTTGTTTTGGCAATTTTTCCTCGTAGCATAACTTCAAGTGGATTCACACGCCATCTACTTATCCAAATGGAGACCGTCGAGTGTCGACCACCAACCTTCACTAGCCATATTGCAATTCTTTGGGCACGTTGGATAGACTTAAAAGTAAAGTGAACATTGACCCGTCCCCCAAAAAGAATAAGATGGAAAAGGGGCCACCCACATTGCCACCCACTGAGCCCTTTGTCTTTTTATCCACGGAAGGTTCCTCAAATCCAATCTCACCGGGCCAGTGTTTTTCACAAAGTTAATTATGCAAAGGAGTGGCACAACTAGATTATAACATATATTCACAGAATAATTTCATAAAAACCGTGGATGGATATTCGATTATTGGAGCATTTAAAGATAGAATCGCGTCTTCATTTAACAAGTCGAGCCTTTAAAACAGTTAGCGGTGATCCGCGTAATCTCACGTGGTTTCGAGTGGTCTTGAATTCAAAAATCTTTCCAAACCTCATTTATTTGCCTCGTCCAAGCTACATGTGAGGAGCAATGTCAGAGTAAGTAGATATTAAATTACGATCATTTATCTAACAACTTAACCTTTTTTAAATCAACGACGGTGGTCTCGAAATATTCCAGACTCCTTTAAGCCTATGAGTGAAGCGGAGAGTGTTATATCATCTTTACATTTAATAATTTAAACTTTTACAATAGGGTTAATACAGCAAAAAACTTCAAACTAGTACACATGTAATAAATTTACCCCGAATTAATTTTCTGACCATAAAAAATCTCCAAACTAGTACACTTGTAATAAATTTACTCCAAATTAATTTTTTTTATCAAAAAAAAAATCTCAAACTATTACACTCGTGACAAATTTACCCTTCGTTAGTTTCCGTTAAATTAAATTAAAATCACGAAAAATCTCAAACTGGTACTCCTATAACAAAATGAGGGTAAAACCTCAAATTGATACATTCGTCAACCGCCACGTGTTATCCAATTCAACAATTCGACAATAAAATCTAATGAAAACTAACGTTAGATAAATTCGTCACATATGTACAAGTTTGAAGGTTTTTTAGTAGTTCAAAAATTAGTTCGGATTAAATTTTCTTGTATACCGATTTATGATTTTTCGTAATATTAATCATTTACAATAATAGTACTGTCCCATAAAATCTCATGCAAATAAGCAACACGTGTTTAAGCCTTCGCTAATTACTTCGTAAATACAGTTTGTAAACCATTCTTAATTTACATCACCAACGCTTTTCTTAATCCATGGACTCGCAACAGCGCTAACTCAAAAAACGCAAGTTTCCAACGATGAAAAAAAACATAATAATGAGTGGGCAGCACGATTTTAATCTCGAAAGGGATAAAAAGGACAAATGATTTGATGCTTTCAGTTCCAATAAAATGGGGTGTCTTGTCTTTTCCCGGTCAATGGCCATCCGCATCGACATGAGATTTCTAGTGAGGTGAAAAAAAGATTCTGCCGAAAAAACATGACTTTTTCTCTCTCCCTTTTCTTTTTTTTTTTTCTCTTTCATCTTTCTAACAAGTCAATCCATTAATGATATAATCTTTCTATTCATCGACTGAAAAATGTATTCCGATTCTTTTCCGTCAAAGTTGTCCATATCAGTTCATGAGATGTCATTCGTAAATGTTTTTGCTCGTTAAACGTATTCGTTGTCAAATTAATTCTTAGTTACATAAACTCTCAATTACACAATTTGTATAAGTTATGTGAAATCTTGATTAAACGAGCCATTTCGATCACCATATTGATGTTGATGACCGTTGCGAATTAAAAATCATCTACCTATGCATGACCAATGGCATTGAGCATGGCTTTGTTGTAATTAAAAGTCTTAACGCAACGATCGAAGCGTCGACGGATACAGAGAATGGCAGCATTTGCGTGCCCAACGAAAATCGTCGAAAAGGAAACGCGAGAACAAGACAAACCCTAATGGCCCCATGACGATATCGAATCGAGGGAAGCGGACATGGGGATGCCACTAGGTCTGAGAATCTTGGATGGAATCCACCTCAGAATCTACGAGATGCAGCCACCTTGTTTTAGAGGCACGACAACCCCACATTCCCCTCTTATTTGGAGCTCAATTGCGCTCCCAATACTCACTTAAAGTAGCACTCGCAAAAGGGCATTTGACAAAAGTTCCCCGTATCAAACTTGAGCCTAGCTTCACATGACCGACACTACTGTTAAATTTTTTTTTACCAAAATCAAGATATCATGTCAATAACGTGACATCGAATACAAATGTTCTAATGTTTTGAACAGTTGATGTGTTTATATATATATGTATTGCCTTCTTGTATGCCCGGGCATAGTCGGAGGGTCACATTATCTCTCTCGAAAGTAAATTGACTTTGCCAGAGATGTTTTTGTTGGGACGTTCATTTTTACCGTCAAATTAAGTATGTTATCGCATCCCTAGTAATCTTTTTCCTTGAACTTGACTACATGCAGAAGAAGACGTATATAAATCCTCTTACGAGATTCACACTTAGGAACTATGTACGTAGAAAAGTGCCCACCGCGAGTGTGTACCCCGAATTAATGCGCGAACAAAATGAAAATAAATCAACAGGTGCTAGGAATGTCAAAAATGTTGTTTTTCAATAGTTGGAATCGTCTCATGTGGAGACCCTCGAACCTCACCTCGCGTTCGATGGCTGGGCTTCCAGTTATTGGGTTGTTAAGACAGATAAGCCCATGGGCTTTTTTGTAGGCCCGTTAGGAGATTCCAAAGGCTCAATGTCGCCGATGGGCTTTTGCAAGCCCACGTGGCGCTGGATCCGCTTCGGAAGAGCGCATAATTTATTTGCTCTTTAGGAGAAAGGTGAGCTGTATCTCCGTAACCGGGGCCGGAGCGATCAGCCCGGTTCTCTTTTAACATTGAAGACCCGAATCTTCAGACGTCTACAGACATTAGCACAAAAAAAATTACCATGAAATTTGTTCGTCCAGGCCCAAGAGGCGACCCCCGAGATATGCCCGGATAGCCCAAGAGAAGCAATGGAAACAGCTATGAGCCTCCTCAGCACAATCGCAAAGTCAAACTTTCTCGATCACGGTGTGAATTATTCAAAGTCAACGATCGTTGGGCTCATGCTAGGATGCCCTAGCTCTTCAATTATTTAAAGTTGGCCATATGCTTAGCACGTCCTCTTGCTGTGTACTTCTTTTGTGACGTTGGTGGGTCTATCTTATCTAATTCCATTATGTCCATTATCTTCAAAGAGTCGGGTAGATCCTCACTTTGAGCAACGTCTTGATGGTCATTGATTAAAGTGAAAATGGCACTGAGCAATACTCCGCTTAGAAGTTATCTATTCTCCAATCATTAACTAATTTTTTTTTCTAAAGAGTCATCGCGTCGCGTGGCATCAAGACAGCGCGTGTAAATAATCTTAAATTTGTTAATTTCGCTTACAATACATTGTGATTATTTTCTATCCCATAATTTGCATTTAAAATCCAGTAGAAACAAAGGCAGGCGTTCAACTACGTGCCTCTGTTAGGTTAATGTATTTTGGAGAGCCGTTTCGCCGATTATTCTCAATTTTCGAAGCACTTGAAACATTGTTGGACACCACCACCGAGTGCGCCGGTCTAGTAATAAAGGGGTCATATGTCTTTCGCGAGATCATAAGTTCCCGACCAAGTACGAGAGGAGCTTCGACGACCTAGTCTCTCGAACATATGTCCTGTGGGGAGACTCATACGCTTAGCACGTTGGTAGGGCTATATTCACGAGCCCATCATTCCCAAATCTCTTTCTAGTCCGGCTAAATTAAGGAGCCGCGGCTTAAACCGAAGGTTCCGTCATGGGACCGGCCGCGATCCCGCTCGCGGTAACGTCGAGAAGACATAGCCGCACCATGTTGCTCTACTCGCCCCGTTCTTGACTCGTAAAAAAAAAAAAATTGTTTGGGTGGGAGACAACTTTGGGTGAACGAGCAAAACTAGCTTTTCTTATAAAATAAAATTATCTGCGACAATGTTTTCTTACGTAGAGCTCTCTGACTAAGTTACGATGGAGTAGGTGAAGCTAACCTTTGACTTTTTGTTATTTCCGTTCGAAAACCGTTGACCCCGTAAGCCTCCACTGCATCGCACCGAGTCGCGTAGCTCGCCCCGAAATTAAGCTTTACACTACCCGCCACTACGCGTTTTCCCAATGTTTTCCGAACGTGGCTTATATAAGCCGAAAGCAAAACTAGCCATCTTCTTCCCAACCCCAATTTCGTAATTTTCCCACCCGTACTTCTCTCTCTCTCTCCTCGGCGAAATTTAAGGAGGAGCCGGAAAAAGGAGAGTTCCGATCTCCCACGCCTCTCATTCTCTCTGATCGCGATCGGCCCGCCCCCGGCGTAATGTGTCCCCTGAGGTTCATCCTCGTGTTCTTCTCCGCCGTCCTGGCCGGCTACTTCGCCTGGAGGACCGTCCGATCCTCGCCGGAGGCCGAGGTCTCGCCGACGGAGCCCGCGGCCGAGGCGAAATCGAGGACGGAGGACAGAGATTCCGGTCTCAGGAAGGTAAGGCGCGGTTTGAATTCTGTGGATTTGGAGTTCTCTCTCGTCTAATGGTGAATTTGTTTTCTTCGCCTCTTTGCTTTTGAAATTGACTGCGTCTAATCGGATCGAAATTGCGTCGGTTCAGATGATCGGGAACGGGTTCTGGATATTCGTCGACATGGCTAGTGGGAGGTACTTGTGGAGGAACATTAAGGAGATGAGGAATCAGCAGGATAAGGTGAAGAGCAGCTAGGGTTTTTTTCCCCCCTTCTTTTTGGGGGCTTAATCGGAATGTAATTGATCGTGGATCTCTCTGTGACGATTGTTGTGAGTAGAGATCTCTTTCGTCCATTGTAATTGACGTCCGTTCCCTTCTTTTCGCTTTTCCTTTTGTTTCGCCGGAGAAGAAATCGAATTGCATCTCTGATTACAGCAGAAGAAGTGCTGATTTCTCTTGATCTGCGAGAGAACCACATGTGAATGGAGCTGCTCAGCGCCGGCGGCGAGACTCGAGGGAGCTCGGGTTCTCGCCGTCGCACCACGTAGGATCGCATCCGGGATGGTCCGGTATGGCTAGCCAATCAAAGAACCCGACCCGTTTGCTTGCTTTGTGGTGGGGGGGGGATCGGGTTTCGCGTGTGGTCGAATTAGCGAAAGGACTGTCGAATGTGAATAGACGATGCGGAAGTGACTGCTTAACCAATCCAAACAAAACTCTCTCTCAGGTCACCAATCCTTTTGAGTGGTTGGAAAGGTCGGTGGATCTTTGTTAAAGATTTTTGAACAACTTCTCCTTAAGATTCACCATAGGTAAATCGAGTAATTATGACGAGTGACTATCTTTTATTTCCTACGTAACGCCATAATAAGCTAATAAAATTGCTTTAATTGGAATAAGAAACAAAATATTTAACATTTTTTTCTTTTTTTTTCTACAATTATATAGATTGTATTAAAGGTAACTCATTAAGACTTTGTTTGATTGTCTGGATATCAAGTTAGGATAAAATTGAAAAGTATGAAATTCAATGATTTTGCTATATTTCATCCACTATTTAGTGTATCTTGTCCATGTTTGGCAAGATTTGTCATATCAATGTAAAGGGAAAATTTCAAAAAAAGGCTTGAAAATACATTCATTTTCTCAAATAAAGGCATGAAGTGAACATTGTTTCAAATAAGAGCCTGAAGTGTCCTCATTGTATCAAAGAAGGGCATGAAGTGCATATTGCTTCAAATAAGGGCCTAAAGTAACTATATTAATCTCAAAAAAGGGCTTGAGTCACTTTAATTAGGGGCATTTTGGTAATTTATTATTTTAATTTTTTTTCCTTTTTCTATTTTTTTAGAGATTTGAAAAAAAATTTAAAAAAAAAAAGAAACACATAGGCGGGAGGACCGAACTCCCTTCTGTGGGCCGCCGACCCTTGCCTAGATTTAGGAGAGGGTCGGCGGCCGAGGGCCACCGCTATCGGTCGGGACCGGACTAGGGTAGACGGCGGCCCTAGGTTTCGGCCAATGGCCGCTACCCTCGATCGGACTCGAGCGAGGGTCGCGATCCTCTCCCAGTCGAGGCGAGGGCCTATTAGCCCTCACCGATGCTCGGTAGAGTTGCCGGCCCATGCCGAGGCATTAGCGACCACTCCCGCCTACTTTTTTTCCTTTTTTTTTTAATTTTTTTTGTTTTAATTTTATTTAACAACAAAATTAGATGAAATTTATAATTTTACAAAAATACCCTCCATCACCCGGAAAATTTGGGTGGTAGGCCACGCGAGATGAGGCCCTTATTTGAAACTACCATAACCATTTCATGCCATTTTTTAAAACAATAGTGGCACTTTAGGCCATTTAATTGAAACAAAGTCCCCTTCAAGTCCTTTATTTGAGAAAATAATGACACTTAAGGCCATTTTTTGAATTTTTCCCCAATGTAAATGCACAAGTGGCGGTGAGAATTTGTCACAATTCACTGTTGAATAGATCGGAAATGCACACAAGGAGACAACATCTACAATCAATTTGTGATTATTGTACGATATAAATCGTAACAAACAAAGGATCTCGTCGTGGCATCTTAGAGCCACGGAATCAATTGTGACTAGAATTGTAAACAGGTTATGGCGATATTAACAAGAGCATGGCCATGACCATTCACCTTTGTGATTCTGAAAAATATGGTACTTGGACCCCTCGTGGCTTTCTTGAAGTTTCAATATGAACTAGAGAGTTACGGAGAATAAAGAGCTTTGGTCCTCTTCGTGCTCTGGTGTAGCGTTGGCGTGAATCCGGAGAAATCTGAATTTTCAACGAGAACCGAGCTACGAAGGAGAAATAGAATAAGAGGATATGTGTTATGGAAAATAGCTTTTATCCTACGGCTCTAGGATCATATCCACCTTTAGGCTTTATCTCACTCGACGTAGGATTATTTTTATTCGGATTGTACCCCTCTTATATCCAGTCTTATCCTGTCTTGAACAACAAGCAAGCATAGGATTGGGCAAAAAATTATCCTATTCTGGAATTTATGACGGCTACCCAACGTAGCCTGAATGGACATTTACTAATCCTTTCACTACTAGAAAGATAAACATTTATTCATGTTTTAAAAAATAAAAGAGCAGGATTAAGTTGGTTGTTGCAACAATTAACGAATTTTAGAAACTAGAGCTTTTTTATTTTATTTTATGGAAAGCAAGTAATTAATTTTTTTTCTTTTACCATTTTGTCCTTTTTGTTTAGTTAATTTTTATTTTTTTCCCTCTTAATTACATTGGAATATCAACGTAATATTAAGTGTATACAAGATATCAAGAATGCGAAAATAAGAAGTGAGATAAAATTTCACGAATGACTTAAAACATAGAGTGATGCTTTGGGGTCCAATTGTCAATGCCGGACCACCAGTAGCTATATTATTATGTTTGGGCATTTGGGGTCCTTTTTTGAAAAATTTCCTTAATTCTTTAAATTAATTTAGCACTTAAAAAGTACAATCCAAGCCGGACCGTGTTTCGTCCTATCAATCTTTTCATTGGTACGATACAGATATATATGTCATCATATTTTACGTATTTTACTAGTTTTGCTATGAATAATTATTTAATCAATCAATCAAGAAATAATTAGGGTTAAGGAAAAATGTGATCAGTTTCGCTCTTTTTGTAGAATGCATTCAGCAAACAATCGCAATTCATCTAATATTATTTCACTTATTTTCTGATAGTGTATTTACGCACCGGCTCATAAATCATGGGTTTGATAGATCGATTTTGTTCAAAAATGCAGGTTATGACAATAAATCCAGTTTAATAATTGTAAAACATTTAATTACTCGAATATAGTTAAAGAATCGAAGAGCGAGAGAAGCTCTAAATCATGGGTTAGATAGATCGATTTTGTTCAAAAATGCAGGTTATGACAATAAATCTAGTTTAATAATCGTAAAACGTTTAATTACTCGAATATAGTTAAAGAATCGAAGAGCGAGAGAAGCTCTAAATAAAGAAGCTGTGAATTGTGTTACTCACGAGATGTTACAAATGAGGATGAAATCCCTACATACAAAGGGTTGGCTACAAGGAAATGTCTTTGGGAAAATGTAAAAGCCTTTTAGCTAAGGGTTTTTTTGAAATGCAAATAATGTTTGGCAAAGTGCATTTTAAAAATACATTGGGATACAACTTTAGCTAAAATAATGTTTGAAAAAATCACACATTGCGAAACCTTTTGCTTTCATTTTCAATAAAAAAAAAACTTAAAATTAGCTAAGGATCGGTGGTCGGCAAGACCCCGATGAGCCAAATCTGCCATCGCGAGCCTTGCCCGAGGTTGCATGACCCAAGGCGGCCAACGCCTCGATTCACGTGACCTAGGACTATCACGAGGTTGCGTGACCTCATGCAAGGTGGGTGGTGGCTCGTCGATGGTTCGTCGACCACTTGCCGGTGGCTGAGGCCTTCACCAGTAAGGTTAGAGTTTTCGATGACATTTATGTAATTATGAAAGTATAACGAGGGTGAAATTGGAAAGAAAAAATTCTATTAGCATTTTGAAAATGCAGCACTCCAAAGTGCCTCAAAGATTTCCTTTAGTACAACTATAAATCCTTTCTCAATCTAATGATGGAGATTCCATCTCTTCGCCTCCCAACTACCGACATTAATTATCGAAATACTTTGAAATATGATACATTTATAATATTGCCCATCCTTAAGAATATATTAGACAGCTAAAATCATCCGAGGAACGACAGTGTGGAAACCGCTGGACTGTGACATTTAATATGCATAGGTTACGTTTGCTCATAAATGCGCACCCGCGAAAAGCGAGAGCCCGAAAAGGCCAAGTGCGCAAAATAAGGAAGCGTTCCTCACTGTCATCATCCTTTCAGTCATGGCTCTGCAGCATCACGCTGGGCGCGTCCAGATACATTCCGTCATTCTCCGTCTTCAAAGCTCTCGACATCTCCATAAATGCCCACCCCGCACCTCAATCTCCCCCATTCCTCATCCTCTAAGCCTCCGAGACTCCCTCCTCTCGCTCGCCTTATTGTCTCCGCAATCTCCACCTCCTCTTCTCTTCATCTCTCTGAGAATCGCCACCGACGACCCTCCCGCTGCTCGATTTCAGGTACTTCGTCGACCTCCTGCTGTGGATCGAGTTTCTGCATTTGTTTATGGGTCCGTGTGCTGGGTTTTGATATTGTAGTCCCGTTCGTATTTTTTCTTTCTTTCTGTGTTTGAATTTTCACTCCGTAGATCGGAAAATGGCGCCTCCGCGGATTGTTTAGATGGATCCTAGACTGGTAGGCTTGATATTCGTGATTTGTTCCTTCGTGAAAAATTCTTGCTTGTTGCCGTGTTTATGATTTTATTGCCGCCTTTTTGCCGTCACGGTTCGGTTAATCTGCCCGCACTTCGCTTGGCGTTGTTCTGTCATTCTCAGCGGAGGTTTCGGAAATTGGCTTTCCGATCAACGGCATGTTTCGCAATTTTAGTGATTGGAGGATTGGGGAACATTCAAAATGCGAAAAATTCTTTCTGTGGGTATGGGTCCGTGTGGTGGGTTTTGAGATTGTAGTTCCGTTCGTATTTTTTCTTTCTTTCTGTGTTTGAATTTTCACTCCGTAGATCGGAAAATGGCGCCTCCGCGGATTGTTTAGATGGATCCTAGACTGGTAGGCTTGATATTCGTGATTTGTTCCTTCGTGAAAAATTCTTGCTCCTCGCCGTGTTTATGATTTTATTGCTGCCTTTTGCCGTCACGGTTCGGTTAATCTGCCCACACTTGCGCTTGGCATTGTTCTGTCATTCTCAGCGGAGGTTTCGGAAATTGGCTTTCCGATCAACGGCATGTTTCGCAATTTTAGTGATTGGAGGATTGGGGAACGTACAAAATGCATCAAACTCCGGGCTGTAGCTATTGCTGATCGTTGTTCACAGCTTTATTCCTCTAGCAAGTGAAATGATGCAATGCTTTACAAGAAAGGAAAGCGGAATAACTTGATGGTGCGGTTAGACGTGGCCGGTTCCGGTTTCAGTTCTGGACCGCGGGTTCCTAGGCCCAATGGCTCTTTTTCCCCGGGCCTCCTCCTTGTTTTTTTTTTTTTTTTTAAACCGGGTCGGAACCGGCCCTTGAGTGCCGGTTCTGGTTCCGGGCCCCAGTTCATTTTGGCCATGTCTAGGTGCAGTCTAACTGCATTATCAGAAGGCTGCTTGACAGTGTAATAGCTACATAGGGATGCATAGCACTGGAACCAAATTAAAGTAGAAGGCTTGTGATAGCCCACGTTGGTTCCAGCATATTGTGTGAAAGTTCTTGCCTAATTTTCTCCAAAGGGATGCTTCCAATGGTGGCTTGGTGTATCTTTGAGAGAGCGTTGCCGGAGTTTAAAGTTATCTCATTTCATGTTTTAGTAATACCAGGAGTAGGCCTTTTCAGCTTCATAAATCTTGGATTAAGTCCTAAGAAACTAGACCTCACAGTACCACATACTAAAATTGCTCATTGACTTTAAGTCTTGCTGCGATCCTTCCTTTTTCATAATTGTCTTTCCCATATTCTAGTGTAAGCTACCAGTCCTTCATACCCTGGCATATGAACTAAATGTCCTTTCTGTGGCTTGGAAACAGGAGAGGATAATTGCTGATGTCTACCGTGGGGAATTCAGCAAATATATTTTGGCACGAGTGCCCTGTGGGGAAGCAGGAAAGGCAGAAGCTACTTAACCAAAAGGGATGTGTTGTATGGATTACGGGCCTTAGTGGATCAGGTGTGCAGTTAACTTGGTCATGCTTTGCTGCTTACAAACATGTACATGCTGTCACTGCATATGTTGACTGTGTTGGCATCATACTTTCTTGTTTCTTTTGTGTTAGACAATGGGGCTATGGCCAAATGAATTATGCACATCCGATCTTGTTTAAGGGATCCATCTTTTGTTTCAATTTTGTCACACCTTTGCATATAGACCTTTCAAGGAGTCTGCTTGCGTTGGAAAATGTATTGCCACTGACTCTATGTAGATAAAAAGTACCAACCAGTGTTGACAATGGCTGTGTTGTCACATGTTGTGGTTGGTTTAGTTTAACGGATGCATTGGCAAAGGATCTATTTTTCTCATTGGACTAATGTGGATAAGCCCCGTGACATGGGCTTACTTTAGATTTTTTTTTGGGGGACCTTTGAGACACTGTCACGCAACTGAATGACCCTTCCTTTTCTAGATTGCATGAACCTCTAGTGATAGTGGGATCTATTATAATTGCACATCCTTGACTTCCCAAGGACTTACCAAGTTATCCCCTCAACTTAGTCGACTTTGTAAAAACGTAACATTTGGTGCATCTAAGATCAATTTGAGGACTTCCTGGATCAGCTGCCAAAGGAGTAGAATGGATGTTCATCCAATTAATTTGTTTGCTTATGGAGAGTAGCTGCTTTGACATGCTACCTGGATTTTAAGGCCAAACTGGTGTCTGGTCTTCCAATTGAGACCACTGCTTCGAGGAAGCCGTACCTTACCTTGACCTATGGACGGTTCTCACGCAGTGAAGATGAAGGGTCTATTTACAAATTTAAACCGAATTTATGAGGCAGCCGAGTGCAGTATTCTCGCAAATACAACTGGTAGTGAATGATTAGTAGAATTGATGACTGTTAAAGTCAACTTTTCGATATGATGCTAACAGAATCACTTATCATGATTTGACTTGATGTCTTTGTGTTATGTTTTTTATTTTGCTTTTTCTTCCTTCCTATTCAACTCGTATTCGTTCAGGAAAGAGCACATTGGCATGCTCAATTAGTAGAGAACTGCATTCCAGGGGAAATCTTTCGTATGTCCTTGACGGGGACAACCTTCGCCATGGATTAAACAAGAATCTTGGATTTGAGGCTGAGGATCGAGCAGAGAATATACGCAGGGTTGGTAAGTAATTATGCAACAAAGACAAGGAACTCATAGCAATATTTAATCGTGTCAAATAGAAATTATTGCTTTTTAGCATAGTGGCTTTTCATGTGATATTTGTTAGAGGTCTAATTTGATGTGGTAATCCTTAATCTCTGCTCCTTCATGAAGGTGAAGTGGCGAAGCTCTTCGCTGATGCTGGATTAGTATGCATTGCCAGTCTGATATCCCCATATAGAAAAGATCGGGATGCTTGCCGTGCAATGCTGCCTGAAAGCTTTATTGAGGCAAGCTCCTCGTAGATGGTTATCTTCTGACTTGGATTAAACTCCGTTGATGGTGGACTAATGACAGATGGACTGTATATAGGTATTCATGAACATGCCGCTTGATTTGTGTGAGGCCAGAGATGCCAAAGGCCTCTACAAGCTTGCTCGTGCTGGAAAGATTAAAGGTTTACTCCTTGAACCTTTTCTAGACTGTAGCAACAAATAAAGACATTTTCTTAAAATGCTACCGCTGAGCAAGGGATGCAGATGAGACCATCAAATTTGCTTGATAGAGAACTCAAGGGAACTACATAAGGTCCCAATAATTTCATGATTTTGCAGTGGCCATATATTTTTATAGAAGTACTTCGCATCTTATGAGAAGAATCTGCATACTGGGAGCGGGAGAGCATTTTTCGCAGTGCCACTCAGGAGCTGTGCTTTACTCTTCTAGGAGAACCAATTTGGACATTCATATGTTATTATTAAATGGTCCAGCAGATCTTCTTCACATATCTTATTAAGAAATCCTTTACAAAATGATATTGCAGGTTTTACAGGACTTGATGATCCATATGAACCACCGTTGAAATGTGAGGTATGGAAGATTGGCATGCCCCGTAGTTCTTATTTTCTATTTATTCAGGGGCATGGACGGGAATAGCTGGCTGCCTGACATACTTCTTTTTTCATGCATAGATGCAATTCATGGCGAGATTATCTCTTCTGAGGTTTACTTACTTAGAACTGTTCCTCGTAACAGATAGAATTAAGTCGGAGAGACGGGATTTGCCCTACACCAGGTGCCATGGCTGGTAAAGTAGTATCGTATCTCGAGGAGAAAGGTTTCCTGGAAACCAAATGATTGAGCCTTCATGTTCAGGAAATGTCACCACCATAATCTTCAGATATTTGTGCTCTCAAATGTGGGATAATACTTCAAGCATAGATCCTTAGGTCCACATGGCATTGGCATCTCCTGGTATTTGCCGGAGTTTTGATGCCAATGGCCACATACCAGATACAAGTTATGCCAAAGGCTGCATATTGCTGTTTTGTTTTTTTTTTTTTCCTTTTCACTGATATGATGAAAGTTGGAAATGAATCTCTTGTTCATCCTTGATATAGACTCCGTTTAAGTCGAATAGTGTCCACAGAAGTGTGAACATGTATGCTGCTTGACGATAGAAATTCTCTAATCAAAGGGATCATATGATGAAACGTTTTGCAAGGACTTAGCTTTTGGCTTGGTGTGCTTCAGTGAAATTTTTCTCACCCTTGGAGGACAACTTCTGCAAAGATGCTAAAACTGCTATATGAGACTCACTAAGGGCCCTGCAGCATGTTTGATGAATGAGGGCAGAGTAGCGACGAGCGGTGCTGGTTCTTCCTTTCGAATGTAGAAAACATTTGGGTGATCTCAATTGTTGGACCACTGTTGCAGAGCAACTTCACTTCGCTCAGAAAATTATGACATAACGTCGCTAATTGCATCGAATCTGAGCTGTGTGTAATGCAATTGGGCTCGTATTGATGACTATTATGAGTTCACGGCATGGTGTTGCTAGTGAATCTGATGTCCTTTTTCTGACCCCAAAAAAAAATTCTAATGTTCTTTTTCATTTGCCGACTTAAAATTTTTAATGATTCTTTTAGTGAGTGCCTGGGACATTAATATACTGTCTTTGTGATGCCGTGCACAATCAATTTATCCAAAACAATCGAATGACAACTTCCTTTTCAGATATGATAAGAAAATGCTTGGCGAGAATCCTTAACAAGACCTCGTTATGAATTGCTGAAGGCGTTTTACCAGTAAATTAACGAGGCACGAGAATGGAATTCAGAGGGGAAGTGCAAAAAGGGAAAAGTAGGCAGGTAGGCAGTGGCTACATCACGGCACCGCCGGCCAAAATCGACAACGCTAATGAGAAACGACGTAGTTTGGCTCGCGACGACTATAAGCAACTTTGAAACCGTGTGAAAGCCAAATTTTCTGGTATCGGTCTTCTTCCTCGCCATTCATATCAAAAAAGGGGGAAAAGGAAGACCAGCATCCACAAGCGCGCAGAGAGAGAGAGAGAGAGAGAGAGAGAGAGAGAGAGAAATGGGGCTGAACAGCTCGCTGGTGGTGTCGGTGGCGAAGGTATCGGCGAGCGCGTGCCAGTGGATAGCGTGCAATCCGGAGCGGCTCAGCAGCGAGCAGGTGCTGTACCTCCTCTTCTGCTTCCCCTGCGAGAACCTGCAACGATTCGGCCTCGCCCTCTGGGCTTGCCTCTGCTTCCCTTCCCTCGATCCTTCCTCCTCCGACTCCGATTCCCACTCCGATTGAAGGTGTAAATAAAGTTTTGATTCGATGTTGGAGGAAATGTCATGTCTTCTGATTATGTTAAATACAGGGGATTGACTCCTGTTCGTGATTGTCGCAGTTCCCTTTTTCGAATGATTTGTTGAGATTTGTCCGTTCTCTTTGATCTGGGTAGACGTTAATCTTGTCGGGAAGGGAGGTTGGAAATGGATGAGCGTTTAGAGGAAGGAAGCTCGTCTCTCTCTCTCTCTCTCTCTCTCTCTCTCTTGCATTTTCTGATCGTAAAAATCGGATTTTTATGATTAAGAACAGTGAGACTGGTTCAACGCACGCCACAACTGGTACGGGGCCATTCTATTGGTGTTGCTGGTCCAGTCAAACAGATACATTAAAGAAATGCAGCTCGTCTTCACAAGCATAGTCCAATAATCACCCTGTCCACAATTTCTGTATCTTTCAATTTCTTTCTTGCCCTTTCCTAGATGCTCGTTGATTGATGGTCATCAACTCAAAGCTTCGGTACAATTACCTTTGCCCCCATATTCACTACAGTGGTACAACTAGAGAAACCATAAGCGTTGCAGGGTCGTGGCCTTCTTGTGGGCTTATCATCGAATGGAAAAGAATGAAATCAAATCAACATTCTGCTACATTATTGACGTGTAGTTCATACTTCTCATCGACAAGAAAGCATGGGATATCGTTTTGTGACCGAGAGTTGTGACAAAAAGGTAAGAGATGCTAATTATAATGGAATACTTTTTCTGGATGTAATTCTAGTTTAAGAGAGTGCATGACAACCATTCTACTTCTCTGTTTCTATTCTAAACTTATTTTTGGAACATGTTTGGAATAGAAGCTCGTTTGGGAACGTAATTCTATTTTTCTATTTACGAAACAAAAATTTGTTCCATAAATAGATTTGGAAGGGAAATCAGAAATAAAATTTTTAGCTTTTCGAAGAAATAGAAATTAGAAATAATAATCCCTAACATTTTTTCAAGTACCCGCCGCTGCCCTCCGTCGACCGCCTTAACCATCGCCGGCCGTTGCCGACCTCCACCGGCCGCAGACAAACACCGCCTATCGCCGACCTTCACCGTCACCAACCATTGCCCTCGGTCGCCCACTGCGGGCGGCCGCCGACTACCACCCACCATTGGGCCTCATTGCCTGTCGCCGCCACTCACCACTTGCCACAAGCCGCCACCGACCACCGCATGCCGCCAACCACCGCCACCCTCCGTCGGTTGCTGCCGACCACTACCAACCTTCGCCGACCGCGACAATAATCACCGCCGCGAGAGTAAAAAATAAATAGTAATTTTTTATTTTTAAATAGTAAATAATAATTTCTAGAAGTAGAATTTTCAAGCGATGTCAAACGAACTTCCGTTCAAGATAAAAGTTTTTATGTCATTATTTAACGCAGTTTTTTGCTAAAAAATTCATCCAAAAACAGAAATGAAAAAATTTATTTCTAGCCATAAATCTATTTCTAAAACGGAATGGTTGTCATGCACCCCCTAAGGGTGAGCTGGGATAAAATATTGTATCTCGATTTCTTTTATCACTTTTGCTCTTTAGTTCGCTGTGATTTGTGCACCTAATCCTAATATTCACCACAGAGCACGATGTTCCACTCTCGCGAGCACACAAGAAGAAGATTGTGACCTTCATCTTTTCCCGGGCATTTCTAGGGAGACGTCCCTTTTCCCTTCTTTCCTTGTTTTTTTTTTTAGAGGATGAAAGAGAAGAGAGCGAGATGTCGAATTTCCGATATAAAAAAATTTGGACCGTTATCTCATTTTAACTTGGATAAGGCGAAGAAAAAATTTGGACTTGGAAGTTTGGAGAGAGTGGAGGCCTTTTAAGTAAATGGGCCAGACGGAGTTGGTCATCAATGGGAAAGAGGCCCAAATCCAGTTAGAAACGACAATCCCATGCAACATTCACTTCCGAGTTCCAACCAAAGAAGAAAGAACATACGAAGCGCAAACCCCTTCGGACATCGCAATTTCAGCTGAAGCTCATTCACTCTCTCTCTCCGGACGCTCGTTTCTTCTTCTTTCTCCTCCTCTTCTACTCCGCTGCTGATCCCTGGCCGAGACATGAGCCCTTTCGCAGCCATGGCGGCTAATTTACAGGTCTCGCCTCACCTCTACACTCTCCCCAGCTCTTCTCATTCAAATCGCACCGGGAGCGGCGTCCGGGGCTCCGTGCCCCCAAGGAGCAAGCACCTCTTCTCGCGGACTTTCTTGTGTCAGCGGAGACCGGATGAGGCGGCGCATCTCCGTCGCTATCGAACTGGTATTGACTCCGTGTGTGCGCTTCTCTCTGTGTGCGCGTGTGTGAAGGATTGGAGCGGCTATTGATGAATCCGATGGAATTTGAAGCTCAGGACAACGCGCGTCAGATATAGACACACGCTCGTTCTGTAGGCTGTAGCCAATTGCTCTGACTTTAGGCTTCGGCGAAGCCGTGATTCTGTACCTATTCCGGTGTCTTGGTTCTGTCACCTGATTCTGCAGCTTGTTTTTTGGTGGCGAATGGCTGTTGATAGCTTTTTGCATTCTGAACGAGATTGGATAATTGTCGACTGTCTTTTCTTTATGTGAAAATAACGAACACTCTGTGATGCACAGTGCCTCAAGCGTGGGAATCAGAACGTTTTGCGAGCATTTCTTCATCAAGAAGTAAGGAAACGACTTCGGTTGGTGTTGCTCCACAGTCGCCAGTGCCGCCTCCTCCATCTTCTTTGTAAATCATCTTATCCTCTCTCACCTCTTTGATTTCTTGCTATTCCCTTTTGTTCCTCATGGTTGTTACTTCATTGGTATTGGGGTCGTCACTGATGTTTATATCCTCTGTCTATCTTGGCTCATCAATCTAAGACTACGTAGTTTTCTTACTTTCTGCATTTTGTTGATTGTCTAGTGGATCGCCTCTGTTTTGGATTGGTGTTGGTGTTGGACTCTCAGCACTGTTTTCATGGGTGAGTCTGTCAGTCACTGCTAGGTCCTTGTTTCCTGAATTATGATATGCAAATAGGTTAGATTTCTCATTAACAAGTTTAATTGAATGGCAGGTGGCAAATTACCTGAAGGTACAATTTTATCCCCAGAGTATGCCTTTGCATTCATCTATAGATCAAGTTTCCTGCTGTTTTTTACACTGAAGTGGAAGCAAGCTTTCTTGAATTGGGGACTTAAAACAAGTATTTGAGTGCTATTTGCTTTGCTGGGTAAATCTGTTGAACCGTCAGTTGCACATGTTTGGTTTCACACAGAGTGTGCTTTTATCCATGAAAGATGACTTGCCAAAATGTGCAGCTCTTTTGGGTGATTAGAATTGTGTATAGGTAAGAGCAATACACTGATACAGAGGTTGCTTTTTCTTCCTAGGTTAGTTATTGGATATATTCGTTCTAATTTTAGTGCATGTTATCTAGAATTTTGACCATGGCAAGGCCCATCGTAGGTGGTTAATTGCCAAAAGCCCGATGTTTCTTTTCTGAAATTTGGTTAACAAAGTTCTTAACAACCATAAAATTGTTTATGGTTGTGTTGATGGCTGAAGTTTATTCCTGTGAAGCATGTCTTCTATTTTCCTCTCTTTTTGTCTAGGGTTCCAAGCAAAACGTCATTCCCGCTTTTCAGTTATGATAATACTTACTAGAGGTGAAGTGTTATGATCCTGTTGTTGTAACAGGTAATATTAAAGCCGTAGTAACATTGACGAGTTGCTTCGTTTCTTATGGGTTTTTCTTAGTTCTACACAGGATAAAATAGGGTAGTGGACAGAATTCTTATGCTTTTGTCACAAACAAAATACAAGTTTTCAGTTGGCCAACGTGTGAAATGCATTAAGCATCTGAAAATATAATTAGAATTTAAAGATATGTTTATTGAAGTTTCACAGGAACACAGCCTTGAGTTTCTTGAGAGATGGTTGTCAATAGATTTTTTTTTTTTTTAAAAGATGACTCTACATAGATAAGGTTTCTTTGGTCTGCCTGCTGTGGATATGTGAAGGGTGTGCAATGGCCTTGGAACTAGCAATTGGCAAGAAGAGGCAAGATTAGTGACATTGTACTAATTTGGGGGAGTAACCACTCGATCAATCCTTTGTTTCATGAAGAACTATTATGTTAAAGGAACAGTTTAGATTGCATAAACTCTTGTAAAATGTCTCTCATGACTCATTGATACCATAAAGGTCTAGAAAGGGGAGAAAGTTCAAGAGTTAAAAGTTGACATATCATATGCCTAGATGCTGTGCAAAATTGTGTAACTTATCTCGCCTAAGTGTCTATTGTCTCACTCTCAGCTATTATTTTGTGTAACGGCCGATACAGTTGCAATTGTACCTTATGGAGATTGGAAATATTTAACATATTAAATTCCATCAGAAAAGCAGGCAAATTCATCCTTGCAGCTCCTTTTAATCTTTTTGGTAACATGTATCTGCCCTTCCATTTTTTCTTTCATGAATCTGTTCAAAGATTGCCTTTTACACTTATCCCAGAAATATGCTATGCAACAAGCTTTTAAGGCTATGATGGGCCAGATGAATTCACAAAACAACCAGTTTGCCGGTTCTCCCTTTTCTTCTGCCTCACCTTCTCCATTTCCGATGGGTTCAGCACCACGACCAACTCCCTCTCCAATGGCTACCTCTCAAACATCTACAGTTGATATATCTGCAACAAAAGTAGAAGCTGTGAAAGCAGAAACAGCACCGGTTGCAGATGTCAAAGATGAGATAAAGAAGGAGGAAGAACCGAAGAGATATGGTAATGTAGATATCTTTTGGGAGCCCTTTAGTCACTCACTCTTAACCAGAATTGCAGCATCTCCATTTCCTTTTTGAGCTTTTCTCAAAGTTGATTTTTCTGTTTAGCGACAGTGGTTCCATTAGGAATTTGACGAGTGGATTGGGACATTGTGTCCATTCATGAACTGATTGTGCAGTAGGAGAAGCGTGTTCTTGCATTTTGAAGCATAGTAATTTTTGTACATATGCCTGAATTGTTTAGGGCAAAGCAACTCTTTTATACAGTGCTGTCTACTCGTTTCACATTGTAGCCGTGTTTCTCCTTTCTTTGAGCAGTTACCAAGCTCTTGGAATTGGTTCCTATATAGATAGAGTCAAAATCTATTGTCTGCTATAACAATGACAATGCAACTTGTGATTACTTGGACAAATTCTTTTGTTTGAAAGTACTGTATGATAAAATGATGCTGGAACTTGCACTTGCAGCTTTTGTGGATGTTTCTCCAGAAGAAACAAAGCAAAAGAGTCCTTTTGAAAACTTCAAGGATGTGACAGAAGCAACTTCATCTGAAGCTACTCAGTTTGTCAGCAATGTAAGTCTTTCTCTGGATGGGGAGAAGGAAATTTTATTTTCTTACTGTAGAGTTGTGAATTATGTCGGTATGGATGAAGGTCTCTCAAAATGGATCTGCTTCTAAGTCGATGGATAGTTCTTCTGAGGCATCCGAATTAACTGGTACGTGAATGTATGGAACATGGGTAGACTTTGCATTTGTTTTATCTCTTTTACGATGTTAATATTGTTATTCCCTTGCTTCATTTATACACATAATTGATCTGCAGTTGAAACTTAGTGTTTATGCACTTCTGAATTTAGTCCTTATGTTAAGGTGCTCTGGCTCTTCATTGTACCAGTGTCTCCATTATCTGTGTGGGGATCCCTGAAGGTGCACAGGATGATGTAGGAAGTGGTAGGGACAGTAATGAGAGGATAAAGAGAAATATCATAAGATGAGCTTCAGGAACTTCATAAGCTGCTGCAAAGCGATATATGATTGGTGAATTTTCATTCCGGTTACACAAATTAAATGTTCTTGGGTTGAAGGACACTGCTGAGTTAGAAAAGAAGAGACTTTGAGAAACCATGAACTGATAAACTTGTAGGCACTTATGCTGCTTATGGTGGATTGAGTTTCTTATAATCAAGACTTAAATTTCACCTCAGATCATATCAGATATTTTGATGCCTATCGATTCATCCTCAGGATCATGAAGATGTTTACCAGATAGATTAAAAAATAAAATCACCAGTGGTATCATCTGATCTCGGACACATAATTGTCAAATTGGAATGATTAACTGTAATTGGGACTATTAATGTCAATTTCCTTGCAAGCATGTATAGCAGTTGCTTCTTTGAAATCGACCTTGACTACGAATCATCCTCAGAAATCTCTAATCGATTGTCTGTCCCATCTGCACAATTCCTATACATGCTAATCTGGAATTATTGTCTACTTCCCAGGAAAAGGAAGCTCCGTTTTGTCTGTGGATGCTTTGGAGAAAATGATGGAAGATCCATCTGTGCAGAAGATGGTTTTCCCGTAATATAGCTTCCCTTGTTGATTTTTTGATGTCATAGTATTTGGAGTCATTTTGTTGCATATGCATGCTGCTATGGGTAAGTGTAGTGCTATGCTTGGTGAACTATCTGTCTCGTGATGATGCGATATTTGTCTGTGTTGGGTTTAGTTGATTTTCGATTAATTAAGGATATCGTGTGCTTTTGAACAGTACAGAAGTTGCATAATCCTTGAGTTACAAGATCTAGTACCTTTAATGCTATCTAAACTTTTGGATTCTCTATTTCATCAACAATTGTGTTTGCCCATTTTATGATTTCCTGTCTTTTGCAAATAAAAGAGATAGAATTCTCTATGAGACTCTGGCTGAATTCTAAGCTGTTATGTAAGTTGGTTGATGTGCTTGCCATCATTAAGTTTCTGATTTTTCTGATCTATTTTAGGTATCTACCTGAGGAGATGAGGAACCCTGAAACCTTCAAATGTGAGTACATCTTTGTATGACATATTTGACAACTCTTGTCTCACATCGCTTTCGTAGAGACTCCAAAAAGTATGGCAGCTATATTTAGCACCATTTTCTCAGTGATCTTTCACGTTGATGGTAAATTGATGGTAAATCTCTCAAATTAGGCATATGAGTCCTCTAAGAGCAATGTTTTTATGCCCGTGTCAAAAATTTCTTATTTATTGATCTGCAGAATAAGGAAATTAAGGGTGAAATTGCATATGTAGCAAGCTAACTATTGTTTGCATTTTGCATGTCAGGGATGCTACAGAATCCACAATATCGTCAACAGTTGGAAGAAATGCTGTAAGTTCCTCCCTTTGTCTTCTCATCCATATGTTTTAGCCAGTTATTGTTCACTTTGAGGGAAGGATGATTAAGTGTCATTGGTGAAATATTTTTGTTTATTTGAATCAATGCTGCAGTTTGTGTAACTTGGTGGTCCATTTGACTCTATAATGCTGTACTTCCTGTGAACTTTCAGATGGCTGTTATTCATAAACGCCTTTTATTGCTGGTAGAGAACTCAAATATTGTTGTCAAATTCAAAATAGAACATATTTGACTTGTTAAGAACTGCATTATAAGATACTCCTATAGTTTTTCTATTTCTGCACAGGCTACTATTTTCTTTGCTGATGGGCAGTATAAGAAGTACTTTCTGTTTGTATGTTTCACTGGCTCTGGCATCTTTTTAGGTAGAGATGTTTACTGGCATCTTGCAATTGCATTACTCATTCCATTTGGTTAAGCATTGCTGCAGTTACTTTGTTGATGAGTCATGTCAGCTCAATGACCACTATAGCAATATCTGAGTTTGTGGCAATTATGCATTCTTTCTTCATCAGAACCGAGCTACTTTTTGTCCATATCATTTCATTTTTAGGCTTTTGAGACATATCTGTTTATAATCTATACAAGCAGCCGAACTTAGCGCAATGAGCATAGTTTTTGTGCTATAATAATTAAGAGATTTCACAATGGTATATACTATACATATGCATTTTTTCCAGAAATAATATGGGTGGAAGCAGTGAGTGGGATGGCAGGATGATGGATTCTTTGAAAAATTTCGATCTCAGTAGTCCTGAGGTCAAGCAACAATTCGGTAAGTATGAAGATGACTACGAATTCCTTCTCTAAGTTCATTTCCTCAATACATGTTGTGATAATATTCATTAAAAGAGATGTCCCTTAATATGTTTTCCCATGATGAATCGTGAGTCTTTATCTGCTAAAAGGTTTAGTCAGAGCTCCTATTTGCAGAAGCTTAGTTATCATTGTATCGTTGATTTGGTAATTTCGGTTGCTTCATCTTTATCTTTTCCTATTCTGTTAGCATTTAATTGCTGCTAGCTGAGCAAAACAACAAAAATGAGTCGCTTTGAAAAATGGTGCTCTTGTTGACTTTGCTAATGCCTGCTTTGCTGTCTCACTCAATTCTGGCAATCTCATTGTTAATGTGAAAACTTTTCAACACTATCTGCGACAATTGGAAGCTGGGAGCATGAACATGACTATTAGACTCCTTGATAATTGGAAGTCATCAATAGCATTGTAATTTCATACAGTGGTGCTCACTTCTGATTTCTGCATTGGCCAAGTCTTCCATTAATTTGACAAATACTTATTTGTTTTTGGTGGCGGGGGGAGGCAATTGTGTTCATAGATTTCTGTAGAATGTCAAAGGCAAAGTGAATTTGCAAAACTTGCACTTTTGATGTATGCATTATTGGTTTCCTTGTCCAACCACACTTCTGGTTTAAGGATCAAAGCAGCATGGATGAAAAGGAACTCCGTGGCTATTATGAATTACAGAAATTGTAGTTGTCTTGAGATGTCAATTAATTCTTCAGTTGGATTAATTTCGTTGATTTGCAGATCAAATTGGCCTTACACCTGAAGAAGTCATTTCGAAGATAATGGCCAATCCTGAAGTTGCAATGGCTTTTCAAAACCCCAGAGTGCAGCAGGCAATCATGGATGTATGTACCGGTTATAATTTCGCTAAGCTTAAAATCACCGATTAAATCGTGCATTGGTCATTGGTTTAATGTAATATGGTGTCCTCTTTTGCAGTGTTCCCAAAACCCACTAAGCATTGCCAAATATCAAAACGACAAGGAGGTAATGCCATTTAACCTCCTGGGCAAGTTATGCTAAATTAATCTATTTTAGAGAGTTGCTGGACAGTATATATATGGGATCGAGTTTTGACTGTTGGAATGGTGATTGGTGAACTTAGAAAAAAATATCATGGGCAGGAACAATTATTTCTTCATTTCATTGATCTTTGTTTTGAATCTCTCGTTTCTATGTTCATTATTCCGTTATCACTGTTGGCGGTACTCAAGAAAAATGGCCACTACGTGAATGGTGTTTTACAGGTGATGGAAGTATTCAATAAAATATCAGAACTTTTCCCTGGTGTGTCTGGTCCTTGATCCATATGTTCATCATTATTACCGTAACTTCCCATCCATCCGACGATTATGGCAAGAGAAGCTTGCATCAGATCGACCAAATCTGGTCTAATATTGAGCCTACTCTGGATGACTCCTGCTGTCTACAAACATAGCATATTCGTGTCCACAGCAAGTTTCTTCCTGCTTTACAATGGCTGAGTATGTACCTTTTCCCTCTTTGAAATCTGTCCGAAAGTTTTGTAATCTTGTAGTAATTGTTGTAGCGCAGAATAGCTACCAGACGACTTAAATTTGTTTGTGTTACTAGTGAAGAATGATGTAACTTTTGCAAAGTTGTACATAGTGCATCTTGGAGCGCTCTCTCTCTCTCTCTCTCTCTGAGGTCAGTTCCACTCTTTCGTTGTCTAGTTCAATGAGGAACCTCGAAGAGCGTTTTGGTTGGAGTCTCTTGGAGTTTTTTGTTAGATTACGTCATGTCATGTTGGGTGGATAGTATCTATTAAATCTTCCTGTGTCGTAACATGCTAAAACCTATCTGGCCAAGACGCCCTCATGATGTGTGAAAGAACCGTCGGCTTCTTTCTCCATTGTATTTCGTGACCGGACTACCTCTAGGTTTCCAAATTTTCAACTACCTTTAAGCATTCTAAATCTGTCTGGCTTCTGATCGAAAAGATGAAGTTGCTGATCCTCTAGTCGCCTGCCTAATACAAATTTTCACTCGAGTTTTGCTGTTTGTTTACATTCTTTGACATACGCGACATAGGTAATTGGGAATCATATGAATAAGTCCCTGCCGCAGGATGATCTCTGGCGTCTCCAGATTTGAAGTACTTAGTTTTCTTCCTTTCCTTCTCGGTGTTTCTTGGTCACTGGATGCGCAGTGGTTCTGCTTCCTAGTGATCTTCATCCCTCTTCCTCTTTACCATGTCGCCTTCCACCAATTTCAAGAACCACTTCCTCTACGAGGAACCATGGAGAATAATTCCAGTCATCAAGTAAATGAACCCAGAGGCATCTCGTACAAGAACAAGAGCAACTTCCAACACACAGAAAATTGCAAAAGCTTCTTCAAGTCCCTCCACGCTACTTAATCAAGAATCCTCCATAAAATGCTATAAGAACCTCGTAGTCAGCCGGATGGACGACCTCCCAGATCTCCACATCTCAATATATGGAGAAATTGCTACATGATGATAATACATGCAGTAAACTAAAGTTTGAATCATTAAATGATGAATCCCATGAAGCTCCCACCAGATTTGACTGACTCGAATTCACTTTAGTACATCTATTAAGTTCACTAGACAATTTGATAGATATCTACGAAACAAGTTTCCAACTCAGCCGAAGAAAGGCAGCAGATTCAAACGTGGATTGCCAAACTTCTGCCAATACATCGAGACCTTAGCTTAGCATTGACAAACGACGCAGTCTAGGACCAAATGGAACTACTTTTCTGGTAAAGCAAAGAAATTTGCAACAAAGTGAGATGCAATTCAGCATCCAATCTCTATACAAATTCAAAAGTCAGGCCACGGCTTGCACCAGTACAACAACTTGGACTTCCACGTCCATTCATTCAGGATGCAAAATACAATGCAATTCATTGACATGTCGAGCAGATGAACAAACTAAAACTTTAGATGCATTTCAACAACCACCGGAGCAAAAGCATGAGCTCTACGCATCACCTTTTTTTTCCCCCATGGTGGAATCATCCCAATAACAAAGAACAATGAGTCAACATTACAGGTCGACGACGAAGATCAACCACTCCCGTCGTCTTAAGATGGAAGATAACTTACTTTACAAGCACAACATATAATCAAGAACTCTTCCACTTCCCTCCACTACAAATCCTCAAAACAATCCGTCATCATTAAAAAATTTTCTGTTTTCACTCCGAGTCACTTTCCACATTGCCCATGGCCTTCAAGCCCCTTGGTCTCTGCATCAAAAGCACACGTACCAGTCAGTGAGGGAATAGAAGGAAAGGGGTGAATTAAGCATCTAAACAGTATAACAAACTATATTATTGGTATCTATGGATTGATCAATGAGTCGAACCCTTCGGGATGTGGTAATACATCCAAAAAATTATTCCATCGCCCTTATTGCAGCCCGTGCTACTGAATCAGCTGCTTTATTCTTGGTTTACCTTCTTTAAATTCTTCTTCTCCCTCACTTCATATCTTTCTTGCGACATCTCAGTTAACCACGCCCCCGGACTGACCAACTGCCAAAACCCCACAAAACACAGAATAAAATTAGCACAGAAAACTTCTGAATAAGGCTTATTATATCAAGTCCAGGAACAATAAGAGCTTCTTGCGAGATTCTTACAAGTAATGTTCTTTGGATGATCTTGGCCCTCTTTTTAGGCCTCTGGGGGGGCTTACACCCTTTCATGGCAAGAAAGTCTTCTTCTTTCTCTTTGCTCGAAAGCGCAATATACAGCTTAGGCCAAACCAGCTCCCTCTCTACTATGTTACCATTCACATCCACCGGAACCTTCCCATTATCATCCACACCAGCCGATCCTCTCGTCGAATAGTACCGGTCCTCTTTCTCTGGAGACGCCAACTTCGGGTTTTCATTCAAGGTAGACCGGTTAGTGGTCCCATCAGAATTCCTGTAAACCAACAGAACAGCTATGAGAACTGTAGTGCTCATACTTTCTTGATTTAGCCAATTTCATTTTCTCGGCAGACAATCCCCACCTCTTCTGCCAGTAGGAAAAAAAAGAAGTAAAATTTATACAATCAATTGACTGCATCAAATTCAGAGATATCTTGCATTTCCTAGTAAGCAAAGTGAAAGTTGAACCACTCGTGTTGAAACCCTATCTCAAGTTCTTCTCCACGAGCTAACCCAATCTCTCAAAACAGAAAAATCCGTACTAATCCATCAGCCCCGCAGCGACAAACGAGTGCCTAAGGAAAAAACCCAATTTCTTTTTACCTGGTGAAGCGATGAGCTTGAAGATGCGAATTTTCCGTATCAACAGCGGCGATGAAACAGCGATCGACCCGGGACGTAATTTTCCGGCGAATACCGCCGCTGAATTTGTGGGAGACTCCAGACTCTTTGCCTCTAACGCATCTGAGTCGCTTCCTGTTTCCCCACTGTAGGAGAAAATCAGGCTCCGATGCTTTAAGATCGCTCCTTTGACCATTATCTTCCTTCTCCATTTCCACAACCAAATGAAGGAGACCACCTTCGATAAGCCAAAACAAAGGGAAAAGATTGGCTTTTCAGAGACGAGCAAACTGCGAGCAAAACACTCAGGATGGAGACGATGAAGCTAAACAGCTTAAGCTCGGACGCGCGTCAATTTCGCAGTTTGCCCCAAATATCAAAGTTAACCCAGAAGCCAATTTTGAAATGAACGAAGCAACTGTCGAGAATATCACAGCTAGAAGAAGAAGAGACCAATTGGACAATTACTTTGCGAAAATTTAGATGGCAAGAGCGACAGCGTGTTGAAACTAAAACATCGATTTGAATTCGGAGGCCAAGAACCTCAGAAGATCCAGATGAACAGAGAAATCTTCAGCGAGGGAGAGCCCAATTAACCTGCAGTTGAGAATGAAGGACTGAGAGAGAGAGAGAGAGAGAGAGAGAGAGAGAGAGAGAGAGAGAGAAGGAGAAGGGGGCAGAGGAGGCATCTTACGAGGAGAAAACCGGGAGTCGGAGAAGCATGTGCGTCCAAAAGCTCAAAGGAATTGTCTCGGGAAAAGACGGAGAATTCCGTCGGAACAAACACAGCCCAGATCCTTTTTTCCCCCTCGGCGTTGCTCCAAGAACTGCAATTCTCTCCGTCTACGCCTCTGCCTGTCCTCTTCGTCAGTATCTTGGACGCCCTCTGCTTCCCTCTCCCTCTGCTTATCCCTCCAACTTCTTTTTCTGCCTCTCTCTCTCTCTCTCTCTCTCTCTCTCTCTCTGGGGTTGCTTGTTGCTTCCCTTTTCTTCTCTCTACTTGGTTTTGAAGATAGCCGTCCTCGCGGGATGGGGAAATTTGACGGTGAAGATTGAAGAACAGGAAATGGTGCGCAAACCATTGGGGTCCTCGCGCTCGTCGTCATACTTTTGATATCCATTTTCTTTCGATCGATCGAAAGAGAGAGAGAGAGAGAGAGAGAGAGCGCCTCTTTTCCGAAGGGTTCAAAGGCCCTGGCCCATTCGATCCCGACAAAATAAATGGAGGCGGGGCAGGGTGGACTGAGGAGGGGGGGGAACTCTTATGGACTGCATTCGATGCATGTGATTTATTAGATCATAAAAATCGATGAGACTTGGGGCCCATTTGATTCGGCTTTAGAGGTGTATGTTTAGCAAAATTATAAGGCTACGTCTAGTCATCCAAATTTCTAGTCAGAATACGAACACTGTTCAAACAAGCATTCACCAGGAACTTCGCCGTCGAGCACGGTGGACATGACGTTGACGAAGTTCACATCTTGGTGGGGCCACCGGTCGGTCCATGCGTCCTCTTCGAAGTGCAAATTGGCGAACAGAGCGATTTTGAAAGGCGGCCCCGGATTTGCCGCCGGAGAAGCTGAAAAATCATATATATTGATATAGATAGAATTGCTTCGGCCGTTGCCACCGGGGAAGTGGCCCATTGCCGGAGAAGCTGCGCGCCGCACACAAAGAGGCTGCCCACCGCCGGAGAGGTAGTTGGGCATGGCGGATAGGGCAATGGCGGACAGAGGGTGGCTTGGGCATGCAATTTATGGTGTTATGGATAAGAGATAACCTATCCATCTCTATATTATCCCTCCCCCTAGGACAATTTTATCCTCCCTATATCCCCTTTATCTTATTTTGGACAACTACCAAAAACACCGGATATGATAAACATATCATAATCTAAGTTTTATCCGGACGACCAAACGTAGCCTAAAGGCTTTTGAGTTAAATGAAATTTTCGAAATGCAAGTAGCATTTGGTAAAATATATTTTAAAAACACATACTGCTTTGGTTAAAATGATCTTTGAAAAATCACACTTTGCAAAGCCCTTTTGCTTTTATTTTAAAAAAAAAATCAAAATCGGCTAAGGATTGGTGATCGCAAGTGACGGTCGAGACTCCAGTAAGGCAAATCTGCCGCCACCGGCCTCCCTTAAGGTCGCGTGACCCGGGTGTCGCCAAAGGTCGGGCGACCTCGGGCAAGGCTGGCGGCGGCTCATCGGCCACTTGCTAGTGGTTTATAGATCGCCCACCGACTGTTGAGGCCTTCACAAGAAAGGTTAAGGTTTTCAAGGACATTTATGCAATTTTGAAAGTATAGTGAGGGTAACATTGGAAGGAAAAAAGTCTATTTACTCTCCGAAAATGCAACGTTCCAAAGTATCTCCACACTTGCTTTGGGCTAAAGACCTTTTGAAAATACAAACATTTTTCCAAAGCTGTCCAAAAAAATTGTCAAACGCCATTTGCAATTGATCAAGGGTTTTGGGGCCCCAAAGCCCCTTGCAAATGTTGAACCAAACAAGACCTTAGGCATAGTTTCTTTCGCGAAAAATAACTTCCAAGAAAATATTTTATGAATTTTCTAGAGTTCGGATTACGGAAAATAAATGAGTCAAGAAAAATATTAACCAACTATGGAAAAAATACCTTTAAAAGTGAAGAAAACGATTTCCTCTTTTTGAGAAGAGGAAAATATTTTCTCTCGTCTTTTGTCTCTCTACTCCTTCACATTCCTTTTCTTTTTAATTGTTTTCATTTTTCTTTTCTTTTCTTTTCTTTTCTTTTCTTTTCTTTCTTTTTATTTCCAAATTTATTATTTTTTAATAATTTTATTTTCCCTCTTCTTTTCTTTCTTCACCTGCCTATAGTCGGCCACAAGCGAGGTATGAGCTTGTCGGCCTCGAGCGAGGCTTGAGCTCGCCTATGGCTTATTGTCGGCGGTCGTTGTGGCTGGTAGTCAATCGAAAAAGAAGGGAAAATGAAAAAAAAGAAAATGGAAAATTTTAAAAGTTATTTTAAAAATAAATAATAAAATAAAATAAAAAATTATTATTTCGAACACGTGTTCAAAAATGATTTTCGAAAACGAGCAAAAATCAAAAGCCCTATATCTAGAATATGAAAGGCTTTAATACCACATGTTAGGCACAAAGACGGCACTCGAGGATCACCATAGTTAGAATCTAAAAACACAGTAATGGTTTAAAAGATTTGTGCACCCGATTTGAAATCTATCATCAAAGAAACTTAAGTGCTTCTTCTCTATTGCCCTCTGTATCACCGGCTTAATGAGATAGCCCCTCATAATGCGAATCCGTATGCGCTCTTGAGGTTGTTTGGTGTTCGTAGGGTTGGAAAGACTTGAGCGCTATTTATAAAGTTTTCGGTTGGGTTCAACTCAGCCACACAATCTATGTGACATCCGAATTTTATTCGTGGTTTATAATATTTAAGATATTAAGTTAGTGAAAGTTATTGAGGAATAAAATTAATATAGTAAATGTCAATGAGGGTCAATACGCTCCCGATACGTATTGAATAATTTTCAATTTTAAAATTTTATTGAGTCTAGATGTTGCTAGGTTTTTTTATACCTTTTGTTAATAATTTTAGTGGTTTCAAAATAATTTGCTGATTTGTCAACATTTCAAACGGATACCGATTTCCCTATTTATTTACCGCAACATAAAGCATCTATTCAAATAATCTCATATCTCAATCTTTTACCCTAAATCATGACATTTGTCACCTCCCTAGTTTAACAAATGGCTTAGTTTCTACCTAGTTAATTGCCACATGCCCTTAATGGTATCTTTTGATGGTATCATGCATGGCATAAATTTTTTAATCCTAGTTACTTTATATCTACTATCAACCCTAGGTAAATGTCATAACAGTTTTTAACTCAAGATAATTAATGTGACTTGAATTCGTTCTTCAATATGGAATAATTGTAGAAGACAAGAAGCAAATATACTCTTTCCCTTCATCATTTCCCATGTGAACTGCCTCCTTCGTCCACAAGCTCAAAATTTTCTACTTCAAAACTCCTTCAAAACAAGTTCAAAACCCTCACTTTTAATCTGGTATCTCATAAGGTATATTCACGAACTTTATTTTTCCAAGTTATCTTTGTTGTTTTCTAAAGAATAAGAGTTGTCAATTTTAATACTTATTTGATTTCAAGGTGATTAAGGGCTTGCTTTATTGAAGATTAACTCAAAGCTAAGTGAAAACCCTAAGAACTAAGCTAGAATGATCTACTTGGTACTCTTTAACTTGGTTAATTTGTTGTTTGTTCATCGGGCTAGATTTTATTCTATGTGATTAAGTTTCAATAGTTGTATGTTAAGTTCTTGTGATTCTTAGATTTGAATTTAAAAGCTTTCTACTTGCCTTGGATGTATTTGTGAGATTACTAAATGGTTTTGTTACATCTTGAATGGGAAATGTATGTAAATGGTGAAACTAGGCAAAATAAGTGTCAATTTTGGAAAATTTCAGGGGGTAATTTCGAAATTTATAGAAATGAGAGTGGGCTGTTAAAATGAAAATTTAATGAGTTTTAGCGATAATCAGTGGGTTATTAAATAATATTAACTAGGGAAAACAAAACCGGTAAAAAAAATGAGTTTAGAAGCTTTAAGGGGAAATTTGTAACTTCACTTAGATGGGGGATGAATCTGCAAATACTGAAAGTTCTAGGGACTGTTCATAACTTAAGAAAACTTATTACGATAGGTGGTTAAGTTAATTTTTAGAAATAATTGCTTAATTTAAGCAATTTGTCCAACTATGCAAAATTAGAATAAATTGAAGCAATTAATTTAAAGTGGGCTGTCTTGGTAATTACGTAAAATATATGGTGCATCTAGAGTGTAAATAATATGTTAGTAGGTCTTAGATAACAAAGGAATAGCCTTTGGTAATTAATTTATTTTATATGGCTTGATTGCGTGAAAATCGAAATCTTGTGGCAATAATACAAAATGAGAGGTTTTATTAGGGAAATAATCTGATTTTAAAAGTTCGGAATCGTAGATGATGATTCTTCATATTTGTGGTAAAAGTAATCTAAATCAAGGGAAATTTTAAAAAATAAAATAAAACATATATGAATTATTTAAATTATAAAGTAGTGATACCTCATGCTAAATGCGCATCCAGAATTAAAGACTTCGAAAAAAAAATTGCTACCAAATGATATTAGCTTGGAGAAAAGAAAATGCAAGATTATATGAATTGTACATAACTAATTGATTGCCATGTTATATATGGGAAATGCCAAGAGATTAACGTCCGTCATATTATTTGTAATTATAGTTACTAAAATACATGTGGCGTTTATGGTGTTATTGTTAATCATTGTTATGTTGATATAGTTTGCCACAACTTATTCGTCACTGAGCGAATTTCCTTGTATGAGTATGTGTATGAGACTCTGGAGTTAGCCAAATGTTCTTTTGCATGTTTTGGTTCTCTACAAGGTTGAGATAACATGAAATTTTATGATGACATGGTTCAGGTAGTCATGGTATGACATGGTTCGTGTAACCATAGTACGATGTTAAGAAATGACCATCATCAAGCGGATGTACAGTGGTGTATTCATCCACGCTAGTGTAGAGGACACCCGTGATTAATAGGCAAATATGAGTGACAAATGGGCATGTATGATTATGTTCCCAATGAGTTGATGGTGGCGATCCTCATTAGTCGATATGTCTCGTAAATCGAGATAGTCTTAGCTAGTGACGAATATGAATTCATTTGTGTGGATCGACGTGATATTATATGATAGGTTTAATATATAAGATGCTATCCGCTTGCACTTGAATGATTGATTTTATGTAGTATTGTTAATTTTTCAATGATATGTCATGATACGAAATATTACTCATGCTCTCATCATAAGTTGTTATTTTGTACTGTCCCGAGCTCATGTTGTTGTTGTTGCGGATTGAGTGCTAAGATGATATTCTGCTTTAGAATTAGGGATTTCATTTACCGGGCATCGACTCATTCCTTTATTTTTGAGGCCTGTAGGATGGATGTCCTCCGACCACAACTGTTTGGAGTTGCTGTGCATGTTGAGTATATTTATGATGACGTGATTGTTCCTGAATCCGCTATAGTGTATACGAGGTATACCTCCACAGTATGGATTGACGAATGGATTCCTCATTTATATGTTGCCTATAATCAAAACATCATGTGTGGGTTAATTGGACCAATGAGAGATTTTGATGGTCCTGCTAGTTTTGACGGCAATGACGCGTTGATGGGCAAAGTTATCGACCCTTAACTGATAGTTCGACATTTGTCCATGTAGGCTTTTGGGTGAAGAATTATAGTATTGGAGACAGATAGCCCCGACCCTTCTCTGGACTATTGTGGTTTGTATTTTGCGTGTATAATGTATTAAAGTTGTAATACTGATGTTTAATATAAAAGATGATGCATATGTATGTTATTAAACTAGTGTGATCGTATATAATTTGTACTTCCGCATGCTCATAATAATTAGTTAATAAAAAGGAAAAAAAAAATCACGTGTCACACGTGACGATCTAGGGCATCACAATCTAGGCCTATATGAGACTGATTAAGAATCTTTATATTTTACCTTATTAGACCAACCCGCTAGAACGGTAAATTAGAATCTCAATTAATGTAACCATGTCAGAAAAACTCTCACATGCTTATACGTCTTTTATGATCATAATATATTCTTCTCGCTATTTAAACATTATCAGTTCGCCTTGTTTTTTAAGGACATATGACTATTTTCAATCATTTATCATGTTTAATATGCTTCAAACATATATAATGGGGTTGCTAACTTCACTTATCTTTTGGTCTATACGACACGACGTTACCTGTGTGACATCATCAAAGATGCGAACCCCTAAAGCTAGAATCGGTGCCAGGCCCACTTTTAAAGCAGGCGAGGGAATGGATATGGATAATTACTAGACATCATCCTAGCTGCTTAATTAAGACTTTAAATTCTGGATTAAGTGCAGAATTAGGTACGACTTTATAAAGTTCCGGGCAACAACTACTACCTCATCCTAATATTTATTTATCACCTCAAGTTTGCTAATTCCGCTTAATCTGATCACAAGTTCTTTGGCCATTACACTAAATTTTAGGCACACACTACAAGATGTAATTATAGAATCCTGTCAGAGTTTGAGGAACTAGACCAAATGTGAAAGCCCTAAAATTTTTAAGGAAGATGTCCATTAAACGTAGCGTTTTGTATATTTAAAATCAGGCGAGACGGTTTCATTAAGATCTATCGTGATTATTGGAAAAAAAAATTTGCTGAACGCGTTATAAAAGTTACTACGCTCATTCTCGTGGTTGTAACTGTTATGGAAAAAGGGTACCGGACAGGCTCTTAGTGAAGTTACGACAGTATAACCGGAACAAATTGAACGTGGTTTAATTCGTCAAGCTTTGATTGGAAGCCAGCTGAAGGATGCGCGCTACTAGCGCGGCTCGCTTCTCTTGGCCTTTATTTGCTTCACATCCAATTTTGGTGTGATATTGTGCAGAAAAGCTGTATCCGGGATTGTACTTTGACAAGCATGCTGTGCTCGGTGATAACATTGTCATTGCTGATCAGGCTTATAGCCAAAGCCATCCACGACCGATCGAAAGGATCCAAACTCATGACCCAGTAGATTCCGAGACTGACTCTCTTGTCTTTCTTCCACGGATGTTTGCTCATGTCACGGGCCATGTGCCCACCAACTGGGGGCAGATACATTGTTGCAAAAAGTCTTAAAATATTTTTGCTAATTTAGTGCTCAACCTTTTAATTGTGCCAATTAAATCCTAAACTTTTTTTTACATATTGCCAATTGAATCCATCCAGTAAATTTTGATCAAAAATCATTGACATAAATACTGGCCGGCCGGCCATTCTACGAGGCACAACTAACGCCGACATAAACAATTTTTAATAGAATTTTAATGTTTTTCCATGTTTTTAGTTTGTATTCTTTTCCTTTTTTATAAGAATTGTGGCCGAGGAGGTCTGCCGGTGACCTCATCGGCCATAGTTCTAAAAAATCAAAGAAAATAAAAATAAAAGTAAAAAAAAATACCAAAACATATTAAGATATCATTGAAAATTGTGCACGTTAACGCCGCATATTGCCACGTAGGACAGTTAGTGTCTACGTCGGTGATTTCCTGCCAAAATTGACCGGATGACTCGATTGACAAAACGTGAAAAAGTTTACGAACCGATCGGTAAAATTAAAAATTTTAGAACTAAAATGACAAAAAAAATTACAAAAAATTCATGTTTTTTTTTTTAGGACAATTTTCCTCGGGAGATCGTCCTCATGCACTGAACGATCAGACCAATCTCTCAAATTCTGGTGGGGAAACCCCCACCCCCATCGTCACCATCTTTTGACAAGGAGACATTTCAGAAGCATTTAACTTGCTCCATAAAAACAGTAGGGCGAACCAGTTTTTCTGCGTGGGGTCACGGGTCTCGTGGCTCAATTGAATTCGCTTGTTTGGATTACGGTCACCTGTTCAATCAGTCGCTCTCTCCATCGCGGCCTGGCATTAGAAAAAATATCTTCGACCGCCGAGACTGATCCCGCATCTTATGAACCAATAATTCAACAGAGCAAACCATCGTCTATCAAAGTTCTTAACTTTCCAGTTAGATAGAAGTACACTGCTGATCTAGAGCTTAGGCGCGCCGGATTTACTTTGCTAATCGCAACCGCGAGGGAAGTTCCATCCCATGCCGTTGTTCCTGCGGCCGTCCCGTGACCCGAAATTAACAGAGGAGATTTCATCCACTCTTCTGGCTGAGATGCGATTATCGACTCGTGGACTGATAGATCAGTGAAATGACTGAACTAACGACTCTAGGCTCCATCAGATTAACGACATAAACCGCCATAATAGCTTAATAGTAACTAGCCTTGATAAGTGATCATGATCAATTATACACAAATATATATAATAATTACTAAGGAACCCATCATCCGAAACACAGATAGAAGTACGGATCTTTAAGTGCATATACACTGACAGACAGATGGTCAATCTGGTATAAAGGAGAATCTGCAGGGGCAAAGGACATACTGGAGATTCGTGGACCCTCATGAAGCTCGTTCAGGAATCTTCTTCTGTGCAGACCTAAAACCAAAGTGGCCAAATTTCTCTTCAAATGCCAATACCATCGTAGTAACCTCCATACGTTATGTGAGCCCTGGACAGGGGAACCCCTCTCGCTGCTGAAATTGCTTCGTTCAGCTTGGTCGCCTGATGAACCGCTTGCTTAATTCTCTGCAAATCACATGTGGAGCTCCTCAGTTGTTTTTCTTTCTTTGTCGAAATCTGGCCTTTTGGGCATTTGGTTTCAGCTCCAAAAGTTTCTAAAATTGGGAATTGGGACAGGTAACTAATGGCATGCACCACCCGGAATTTGAAAGAAGACAAAAGTTTTCTTTTTTCTTTGGGAGGCTTCCTGAGCACTAATTTCTCAGTTAATTTTCTGTAAATTTTACTTTTCTTGGCTGAGTTAAGAAGATTGCAGATCATAGAATACTCGGTTGTCGATGAAAGTCCCATGTTACTAAAACAGGGTTGATTTGACGAAATTTATGGTATGATTCACTTGTTTTAGCAGCACATCAAACAGAAAACGTTCATGCAGACATCAGGCCAAAAGGACAAGCTTTGAACCAATTTTTGCAGGAAAGAGTGCTCAATTCGGGGAAAATTTGCTATACCTTGTCATCAGTGTAGATCTGAAACCGAAGCTTCTGATTCTGCTGGCTCTGTTTAGCTCTCTGGCTCCCAAGAATGATGATGCAGATAGTAGCAGCAGCGACGCCGAAAGAGCAGAGCGCTCCAATCCCTGTGAAACCCCATTTCCATATGTTCAGGCCACCTCTATTCTCATCCCAAGTGGCCTTCTCTGCATCACAATCGTTGTCCTGTTGCTTCTTGGTCACGCCCACGACATCTCTGGTGGCGGCCTCATGCCTCTTTCTTGGAGAGCAAGAACTGTCAAGAACTGCCTCACCTTGAAACGCTCCTGCATCAATCTGGGGCACGAAGATTCCTCGAGTGCCGGACCTCGGCGAGTCCATTTTCATGTCGGCGAATTCGGGTTCCGTCATCTTCTTGAAGAAGACTTGGGAGACCATGTCTTGGTCAGCTTCCTCCAATCCCACGGCCTTGTCACCACCATCAGGAGGCTCGATCATCTTCTTCTCAGTGATCGGGGACGGGAGTTTGATCTCCACAGGCGCCTTGATGATCTCCCTCATCAGCCTCTCATCCGGAGCCGCAGGCGGATCGAATTGGATCGGCACCACCGGGACGACCCGGCTCGTCGGCATCTTCGAACTCGTGGGGGACGGGCACCGGAAGTAATCCATGTTGAAGACGCTCTTCTGACCGGGAGCAGGGCTGTGCCTTCTGGAGAAGATCTTGTCACCCTCATTGAAATCAAGATAGCCATCGACAGGAAGCAACTCCCACTCATCAAGATCCATTTTTTCTTCTTTTTTTTCCAAAGGAGGGAGGAGGAGGGACTTGATGCAGGGGACTCTGTGCTGTGGGGGAGAAGGGTAAATATAAAGAGTGTTCACTGCTTCTTTGGGGGTTGAATTTTCTTTTATTTCTTTGTGACACTTTGAATTATTGGATCAAAGGGAGAGTGTGACATGGAATCTGAGTGTGAGGAAAGCCTCCCCAAGATTGAAACCAAATTGGCCAAAGGGGGGAGGGAGGAGGATGACATCGACTGGGGCTTGAGAGAGTGCTTATCCTCCCAGGAGTGGACAAATGGAAGCTGGTCCGTTTGGGCCCCACGTTGAGGAAAATTCGATCTTTGAAAAGTTGTTGGAAGCTGCCCTTCCAATTCCATTTTTTTCCCCAATTTCTCCCCCTCCCAAAATTGAACATGTCTTTGGTGTGTGGATATTTTCAACTAATTGCCCTGTCAAGATTTTCTGAGGTGTGTGTCCCTAAGCAAGTCCTTCATCTCCCAACCTGGTCATGCATAGCTTCAAGCACACTGGTCCAATTGCTTTAGGGGCTTATGAGCAAATTCTAGAGAGAGAGAGAGAGAGAGGGGGTTGCTTGGCTGAGGGTGCATGGGAATGATAGGGACCAGGAACGCCTTTGGAGCGAAAAAGGGCCAAAAAAGGGAAAAAAGAAAAAGGAAAAAGGAAAAAGATGAAAGTGAAAGTCCTCTCACCCTCTATCCATGCCTCGGTATCTTTTTTTAGCTACTTTAATCTTGATTTGCTTTGATAACAAAAAAAGAGAAAACGATAAGAAGAATGTTCTAAACTTCGCCTAGACGTATCACACAATCTTTTCTGAATCTCAATTTCAGCAGGCGTATACACCCTTTTCTGACACAATCTATCTCTTCTTTCTTGTCTCTATCATTAAAAATCGGATTTGGGTTCGTGAGCTGTAATTGGTCGCAGAGATCAGCAATCACATTCAATTCCCAATTGAATATTACGGATCGATATAGATTAGGGGCCATGATTGGACAATATATGATTCTCATTTCTAACCTTGCCACCCGAGTCAGTTCAATGAGATTCGATCCCCGACTGGTATTTCCGCCCGAAAGGAAAGATCTTTATTGAATCTGGTTTCTTCACGGTCAAGAGTTGCGTCCGGAGGTGTCGCTTGCTGCCATTTTCAGCAACATCAATATGTGGCTTTTGGCTTCTTGTACAGCCAACGGTGGCGTGCTCGTTTTGGTCCGCTCGTGTTCCTATTACGTAGCACTGCCAAGCGCTCGGCGTGCGTTCTCACGAGTCTAACCTCTCTGTCGCTCGCGGCTGAAGATGAAACGGCCACGTCCCCTGGAAGAGAGTTCATCCAACATGGCAAAAGCGATGCTGAGTTGCTTTCTAGAAGTGCAAACGATGCGTAGGTTTAATAGTCTGTCTGTTAGCTTTCTTTCTTTCACGGGTTTTCGACAGTCGCGGGCGGGCAGAGAGAATAGAAAAAATCTAGGGACTCATGTTAGGTGAATATGATAATATAGGATGGAAGATTGTTGAACATGAGACTTCATTGTCAGTTGTTTAAAAAATAGGTTTCGAGACTAGATGTGGCTGCTGGTCTGCCATCACGCGTCCAAAAGTCCAAATGTAACACACCCGGTAATGCACACGCAAACTAGAATCATCGAAAATCGCTGAAAAAGGGCACTTCCAGCTACGACCGAAAAGTAAAGGGCCCCTTCAAAGAGTCCAAGCTTCAATCCAGCCTGGTCAGCTGACCCAATTGAGTTGCTACAAACCGAAAGAGAAAACTCGGATTCAGGCTCAAGGAGTTAAGGTGCCGAGAGAGAGAGACGCAGCTGTTCAAGTACATCATACAGATATGGTTCGGTAAGAAAAATCATGTACACAAAAGACAAAGCTGTTCTCAGATATACAATGCTCGGTTGATTCCTCCCAAGGGAAAAGAAGAAGAAGAAGAAGAAGAAGAAGAAGAGGAGGAGGAGGAGGAGGAGGAGGAGGAGAGGCAAAACAAGGAAAACAGCTTTCAGCTATTTGGAGTATTCTGACAGTAAAATCTCCACTCCACTTACAGATATTACATCGAAAGTGAGAAAGTGAAACAACCTGGCGCAGAGCATCTAAGTAGTTTGTAGCATTCTAGTTAGATTTCTCGTCCACCCTCTGGCATATGGAGGTGCGAATTCAGCGTTTTAGGATGACAATGATCTAGCTGATGAGGATTCGCCCAACGAGACGGAAGCCAGCGAAGAAGCCCAGACCCGGGCGCTCTTTGCCCTTTCGTGAAAGCTCCTGGCTTTGCCAAGTCTCACTTTTGTCCAAATCCTCCTCACGTCAATGGCATGAACCGCGCGCCCCAATAAGTGAGTTGCCTCGCCAAATATTTCCAAGTTTAGATGAGGAACGTACGAGACACAGAAAGCTTTCAAACAAGAGACAACTTTAGGGAATATGGCCATGAGCAGTCTCAAACAGGCAAACAACAGCGAGAGAGCCAGATACGGTTCCCTTCTTATGTTCTTCATCGATAACATATCCTCGAACCGTGTTCTGGAACTTTCACGAGTCTGAAGACTTGCTGGCTGCTCTACCATGACAGATTGTACAGGTCGAAGGCCTGGGATGCAGACAGACGAAAATGAGCATCCAAAATGTCACAAACTGAGTCCAAAATTGGCTGCATCCATTAAAAGATATTGGGCCAATATCGCTCTAATGATAAGGTGCACTTCAATCTAATCATTTTACCTGTGTGTGTCTCGTAAAATTCCACAAGGGAGTCGAGAGTTTTTGGACCACTGTATTGCAACCTTGAAGTCTGATTCAGCAATAATATAGATGGCAAGCTGCGGATCCCATATATTGAAAATACACTGCACAACCAACTCAGAATAAGCACAAGAATAACTCAGATAAAAAGCAAAACAAAATCCCCAATGTATAAAACCCAGAAGGACAAATAAGAGAGAACTACGGAACTTTCTTAGTGTCTTGTAATGGTTTTTGGTGTACTATGTTGTGTTGGATGCTTTTCAGTATTCGTGAAAGCTGATTCGTTTATTATTGACCATGTACCCTTTGATAATACAAGACTGCAACTACCATTTAACAGTATAATAAACGAATCAGCTTTCACAAATAATGAAAAGCATCCAACACTACATAGTACACCAAAAACCATTACAAGACACAGTTAGTCGAGGATGCATTTCAAGTAGAATACTTGTACCATTGCCATTTTCATGAAATCACTCTTGTCTTCCTTCCAAATAACCCTTCTTCGACCCACCTTTCATGTCCTCAGATACGAAAATGTCCTAACTTCTCGCCATTACTTTATTTAAGGTCTAAATGGTCTTAAAAGCAGTTTAGTCAGTGCATTTGCGCCTCGTTGAATAGTCAAAAAGTTTCTGATAAAACCCCCCAGGAGTAGCTACACTCTTTTAAGTTTGTCAAATACACATTACTTATGAGCTCCCACCACAAAGAAAAGGTAGAACAAAGCAGTAAGCCTCATCTGTAAGAACTGTAGTGCAAATAACAATTACAAGAAAAGGAAAAAAGAATAAAAAGAAAGAGGTTCCCATTGAGTTGCTTAAACTATATAATAACTATAACATAAAACACCACTTATCACACCATAAGCGATTAAACTGCAATACTTAAAGCACACAAAGGTATCAGCACAAACCTTGGCATAGCTAAAGATTGCTCGACTACCAAATGATCTATTTGAGGGAACATGGAGCTTAGGGCTTCATATGCAGGCCATATAGACTGGGAAAACGGGCACCATGAAGCATAGAAAAGTACAGCAGTATATCCACTATGCTGTTCCGACGTCAGAAATCTATCAAGGAAGTTCCCATCCACCTGAACACAGTTAAATAAGAGTTTATGTATTAGTAGAATTTCAGACTCAGGACATAGTATTCTTTTGAATCCTTGCAAAGAAATAATTGGGGCAAGCAGCATCCTTATAAAATCAAAGTAAGACAATTGATGCAAGAGAAACTCGAGGAAGAGGCAAAGGGGTTATTGAATATTCAATGCCGTGGAAAAGATAAGAGTACAAATGCAGGAGGTCATGAGACCAAGACCAGTCTAAAGGTTAGAATGCAAATGAAGGTGACCAAACAACCTTCCTTTTCAATCAAGAAGAAGAACAAAAAGAAGAAGTATAGTCTTCCAAATAAGATGCTACAATCTACCGTGGGCTGAATCATCAGAAAGAGACAGGGAGTCATCTAAAGCCTTCTGAGCATGTGAAGTCCTCCACAAATACTAACCCACAATTATAGCTGCTAATGAGTAAATGGACAAAACACAAATGAATACACATGATCCCATATTTCTAATGATTAAAATCAACAAGAATGCTCCCATACAATGGAATATGCTCACTTTATTTCAGAAGCATCTTAAAATACTCATATTTCAGCAAGCACAACAATCAATGTAATCAGTCATTATTGAAAATCCATTTGCTAATTTTCCTTCTATTAACTAAACTAGCAAGATACCCGACAACTTTTGAACATTAAGGGTCTAACAAGGAATGTTAAAAGTTCCCAAGCATTTTGCTTAATGATTGATCCCAAGCAACTACAACCAACTATATATTATAAACACCTATGAAAACAATATTTAGGCATAAAACAAGAGGAATACTATTTTAGACACATCTTGGTATGGGAATATCAGGATGACAAAGTCAAACCAGATTACTGAGCAAGACATACCATGGTCATACCAACCCTTTACTGGAAGAAAGATGTGATCTCAATTTTAGCTTATTTGTCCAACCAATCGATGTAAACGAGATTCCATCTGAAACACACACAAAAAAATTTCACGTGCCTGTGCGTTCTCCTCAACTCACATGAACTTTTTGATGGGGGGACTAGAAGAAAACTAATGGCAAGAATTTGTGTATTGGATTTCACTTGACTGTCTACAGCTACATTGTGTGTGCTCGGGGTAGAAGTTACACTGCAGAAATTCATGAATGACAGAAACATCTGCCGAATAAGCAAATGGGAACAAGTCTTTAAATAAGATGTCAGGGACAGAAAAATCTGTCACAAGTATTCTAAAGCTTGAACACTAATCTTGTCCTGAGGATAGGAAGACAGGCTCTGATAAACTAAAACTATCCTATTTCACTGAAACTACATGGATTCTCAAGCATATATTCTGATCTGTCAAAGTTTGCGTTAGCTTCTTCCCATTCCTCCTCGGTAATGAATCTCTTATCGTTTTTTGTATTTAGGATTGAGGCAGCCCACCTTAGGTAGTTTAATCCCAAAGATTTGTACTTGGTAGTGTGGGAATCAAAATTGTATGGTGTGCCTAATTTGCACATAAAAGTATACCCTTAACCACTAGGCCATTCCTATGGGGTTTATATACTAACTTATATCAACACCCCCCTTCCTCATATGAAACATCCTTAAGGCAACTGACTGACTAAGAGAATTTCAAACTAATCTCTTCCTCCCAGTGAAGTCCTAGAAGTATAATTACTATACATATCTCTCTTTGAGCGCGAGCGCGCGTGCATTTTTGTAATTGATCAGCTACTAGACACCACCGAAACAAACTATTAGGAAGAATAACAATTACTTCGCAAGGCAAAGACATGCATTCCCTGACTTGAAATGCCAAGGGTCTCTCCAAAAGGTGGCCTTGAATGTTTAATATTTCACAGAATCGGACTATTCCTAACATGTTCCTTTCTAATCCTAACATGACCGCTCACCATTTATTTTAGCATAATCTTAATCGGATCTTTAAGGCACACAGCCCATGTCAGCAGTTCTCTCCTGTTTCCTCTTCATCCGTTGCCCGTGCTGTGTTAGAATAATCTCTGTCCCAGTTTCTCTGGGATTCTGTGAGAAAGTCGTGGATCTCATATAGTCATACAGTTAACGTGTAGACGACATTCACCAATGATACATCAGGTATCTTGAAGTACAGAAGCAACTAAATGTAGCACTACTAGACAATTAAGAATGACTCTTCCTTTTCCTTGGGGGGTTTCGGGGTGTGGGGGAGCTAATAAAGTTATGGATGCTTTCTAACATTAGGAAACAATGGTAAAGTTGAAACAGTACAGCATCATATTCAACGAAACTGAAGCTACATGAAAATTGAAGATAATATTGACATAGAATCTTCTATTTTAAGCATTTGGTATGCATGTGTATGATTGCTAAGGATATAATTTCTACCCTAAAATCACTTACCAATAAGACAGTGGAGAGCCTATATAAACAAGCAAGAACCCAAGAGGCATATGTGCGGCAAAAGTCCTTCCCATACATCAAATTATCATTCTCGAGACTCCGAAGAACTGATGTGCACAATAATAACATTTCACTGCTAAACCACTTAAAGTGTCCCAATAGATGCCTTCTACCAAGTCATGTCAAAAGTGCGAAGAAGGGACCTTTTTCCGCAAAGAAACAAATTAAGATCTTTATTTTGTATCGCTCTTTGATCAAGCAGAACTAAATCCGACAAACTTAGGTTGGGGAAAAAGGAAACACTGAAGCACAAGTCAATCTGACCAAAACAAAAAGCACAAGTCAAGGCCCTCAAGCCCCATCCAAATGACAGATTCCACCAAGGATTTCTATCAATTCTCGAGTACAATTAAGTTGATCCTAGAATACCTCCCCTTTTGCCGAACAACTATATACCATTCACGCCGCCACCGACCACCCCAGGAAAAGTCAACGCATTCATTCACAATCCAAAAATCAGGACAAATCTAAAGCCTCCAGGACGACAAACCACCGAGCCAAACCAAACATCCATCCAAAACCAATCCCCGCAACAATCGCAACCCAGCTGATGTTTCATTGGCCGGGGGCGCAAAAGGAGAGCAACTCGAGGCGTCAATCGAGCAAATGACGCACCTGGAGAGGCGGAGAAGGCGAGATCGAGCCAGAGCACTGCGATTGCAAGCTGATCAAGAAAGGCGAAGGTTCCCTCGGGCAAACGGAGGCCGATTCCGACGACGCGAGCTGCACCAGGGGAGACAGCGCGCCGATGCAGACGAGGAGGAGCGAAGCCGCCACGGACGGAGAAGCCATTGGAAGGGGTTTCACAACACAACACGGCGGAGGCTACAGCGCGGGGGAAGGGGGAAGAGGAGGCCGAAACCCAGGAACCGACAGGGGAAAAAAAAAGGAAGGGTTTTCGCAAGCCGACAAGATGGGGTGGGGGTGGCTATGTCTCTGATCAAACCCCAATGATGCTTCTTCCTCTTCTTCTTCTTCTTCGTCGTCTCTCTCCGTGCGTGCCTCAGAGCGATTTGATCATCAGAGCTGGGGATTCGATTCTGTGCGCGTAGCTACCTCTCTCTCTATCTCTCTTTCTCGCTCTAGTTGTTGGATGATTATCCAAATGATTTTTCCTTTTTGCCCCTCGAGGAAAAGGAAGAGGTTCCTTCTAATTTATATATCTATATATATATTTGTTTTATTTCCTGTAATAAAAATATCCCGATTGCCAAAATGGAATTTAAAAATTCAAGCCCGTTGTACTTGGCTTGGAAAGGGGAGAAAAAACATAGAAAACGATCTTTACTTTTCCACTTGGATCCCAAAAAAAAAAAAAAAATCTTTTACTTTTCCACCGTATATTAAAAAAACTCACAAAAATGTATGAGAGAATAATACGTCAACATTTCGTCTGCACGTTATGAAAATATCAAAATGCATCTCTTGCGAGATTTATACTCGATAAAATATTCGGCATCATCTTCGTTATTTTTCCACGGCTAAATGTCATCTCAAATTTGTTCCGCCTTAAATATTACGGGAGAAAACATAATTATTCATGAAACAAAATATAGAAAGAGTGATCGTGATCAATTAATAGGAAGAGGGAGGAGAACGTGGGAATAGATGCCCACAACTTTCTAATTTTCCAACACGTGGCAAAACGATTGAATCTAAGAAAAAAGGAAGTCTTTTTTCGCAATTACTAAAATTTGATAAAATTCATATCAATTTATGATCTTAATTGTACACAATTAACAAAACTCTCATTTTTCCATACTTTTCTACGGAAATAATATAGTGACATGGTCTATTCAAATATAAATTAAAATGTTATTTTATCTCTCATTTTATAATGTTTTGACTCGCGGACGACGTAATGAACAGGAGCAATGTTATTGGTTTTAAATAATAGTGATCGAGTAAGTTCTCGACAAGATGTAATCGACACCACACATTGATTTGAATCAATGGTTGGAGATGTATTGCGTAATCCTAAGAAAGTTTATGGGGGCTCTCTTCGGACCTCTAATCATTTAGTGATAATATATATATATATATATATATATATATATATATATATATATATTTTAAAAGGCTTGCTTTGCCCAAGAAAAGAAAAGAAAAAAATCCAATTGATAGATTTTCATTTGTTAACAAGGTCGGTGCCAATCTCCATTTCTACAGAAGGCGTGTTTAAAGTCCAAGAGGAGCTTGTTCAAAATTAGGGCTTCTTCTCGCTTCTCTCCAAGGAAATTCATAGCTGCGAAGCAAGGAGAATGGAAGTAGAACCCGAGAAGGACTCCGAGCAGAGCAACGAGAACAGCAACAACAGTTTACAGTCGCTCACTGAATCTGCCGATAGTCATAGCTACAGCCAGGACCAACGCGAACGCCAAGCTCGTGAGCTCAAAGCCGGCCTCCATCCTCTCAAGGTCTCTCTCTCTCTCTCTCTCTCTCTCTCACTCTCTCTCTCTCATCCTACGCTTTCCAATGTGTTCGTGATGTATGCAGTGTTTAATTTGATGTAAGTTCGTGTTTTTAGTTCATTTCTTTTGGGGGGGGAGTTGTTTTCTGATTGAAATTACTCCGGTGGAATGGCTTATTGGTGAATCTGGAGCTCTTTGGGCGAGTGGGTTTGTGTTTATTCTGATCCAGAAGTAGTTTTACCTCGAATGCCATTTGGCAAAGCACGATTGGCATAGTATCCCCAATTTACATTTGCGTCGTGCATGGGAGTATCAGCTTAGTTAATCGCGTGCGTTTGTGGACATTGTGGTTTGAGACCTCTTTGAGGTTATTAGCTTTGTCATTCACCCATTTTAGAGTTTTCTTTTTCCTTTTTGTCCCCTGGTGTCTACATCGTTTGCCCATACTGGAGAATTGACTGCTGGACATGATGCCCCTTTTATTTGCAAGAAGAAATTTGGGTTTTCTCTGTCAACTGGTCCAAATTTGTTTTGACATAGGTTTGGGTCATGAAGTTGCTTCCTTTGAGCTGGAAGAGGTGGGTAATGAGCAGCCAAAATTGGTGTTCCCATTGTTGTGTTTTCTGGTTTAGTTTTTTTGAATTACCGGTACATTGAGTTTGGTTTATTCACGTGTGGTTAAATAGGTATTTTGAGGAATATATGTTCTGGGGGATTAGGTATTGCTCCCTTTATGGAGAATCCTCACTAGAATTGGTACTTCAGAAATCAGAGCAAGATGTTGTGCTACTTATACTTTTCACATTTCCATTTCACCACCCTTCCACGAATGCAAGACTGTGTCTGGTAATTGGCAATCTTTAGCATGACACTGATAATTAGGACAGTTAATTTTGAAGTGATTCATGTGTGTTATATTGACATGGATTTTGTGCTTCTTATTTAGGACCATGGCTTATCATTTGATGTTGCTTCTTGTTGTTGCAGTACAAGTTTGTTTTCTGGTACACTCGTCGAACTCCTGGAGTTAGGACCCAAACATCTTATGAGGATAATATAAAGAAAATTGTTGAATTTAGTACGGTAAGATCATCTTGAACGTCACAGGGTAACTCATGTAGACAGTTGTTTTTCAAGATGAAGTCACGGCAGACTAAACAAATGTTTGTTGACTTTATCTGTGTGTAGGTCGAAGGTTTTTGGGTCTGCTATTGCCACTTGGCTCGCCCTTCTGCTCTGCCAAGCCCAACAGATCTGCATCTATTTAAAGATGGAATCCGTCCTCTGTGGGAGGTGATGCTTTTGTTCTGCAGTCCTTAATGATGATGATGATGGTTCTTCATTTAGTTAGCTCTTCTATGCTTTTAGCCACTTTTTGTCAGTCATATGTGGCTGAATGATGAATAATCCTTGAAAAGCTCGAACTTTCAGGACTCAGCCAATTGCAATGGTGGAAAGTGGATAATACGGTTTAAAAAGGTTGTGTCTGGTCGCTTCTGGGAGGATTTGGTAAGAAATTACAACTTTAAGAATCTTATTATTGGCCTGCACTTCCCACTACACTTCCCACCAGTTGTTGGATAATATATCATCTATTGAGCAATGTTATTTTTCTTTTGTTTCTCCCAAGCTTGAGCCTTTGCAAAAAGTTTTTATTAGCTGATGATGTACTTGCAGCGTCCAATGTTAGGTCGAGATTGATGCGTGATTGTCCAAAGACCAAGATAGCACATACTCTATGGTTAAATTGTGTGTGTGCCACCTTAGCATGTAGGTCTAATGTTATTCTTGAAGAGAATATTTTAGTCTTTGATTTTGTAGAATTTTCTACTGGTCTAGAAAGAAAGAAAGAAAGGATTGGTGTGCTTGTTGGCACACCTACCCCTATGACAAAGCTATAAAATGGTGAGTTTGAAAAGTGAACTTTGAACCCTATTTTTAGATGAAAACCCACATGTAATGTTGTCAAACTGAAGGTGTAATCCCTTCATTGCATTTGGTTGTGTGCATTTGGTTGTGTGAACAACACCTGAAGCATCAATATGTGTGCTTGCATAAATGATGTCAATTGTGTACTCTTGCACATGTATCCAGGTACTTGCCTTAGTTGGTGATCAACTCGACTATAGTGATGACATATGTGGTGCAGTGTTAAGCATTCGCTTTAATGAAGACATATTGAGTGTGTGGAACCGCAATGCTTCTGATAATCAGGTGTGTAAAGTTCATTTCCCTTTTGTCTCGCTACAGGGTGAGCTACAATTTGCTGACTATCTTTTTTCTTACAGTCAGTTATGGCTTTGAGAGATTCCATTAAGAGGCACTTGAAGCTTCCTCACAACTACATTATGGAGTACAAGCCCCACGATGCTTCACTACGTGACAATTCGTCATATAGAAACACCTGGTTGAGAGGTTAAAAAGATGTTATGGTTCTCTTCTCAAAGGTAGTCTGTAATGAGGGTTGGTACTGTCATTAACCATGCTGTATGGCACTAGCAGTTGAACGCACCTTAATTAATTGCAGTACTTTCTGTTTAAATTTTGAAGATGCAAATTGCATTCCAAATTGAAGTCATTGGCAACTCTTCTTACTGGTTTACAAGCTTTACTCTTGGGATATGGTCGGAGTCCTCTTGTTTGACTAGCCTCAATCAAGTGATATCGTAAATGACTATGCTCTCCTTTGACCAGTCCTCTCGTTCTATTGCACACCATCTTTGCTTGCCTAGTTGGTATTGATGAAAGGATTTCTCCATCTGTAGGAGGAACTTCAGCCATGTTTGTGTTATGCCTGTGACAACAATTTATCACGTGGTCAGTGTCATATTCACATTAATTCTGCTTGAGTGACAAGATACCTCGCCATTGGTAGATTTTGGCTGTAATGATGCAATGATGGTTGCTATTGCATTTCGACATCAAGATGCAATATAGAAGGCTTTTGCTTAAAGTCGCGCATGATAGTTTGTGGGGATTGTCGAGTGACCATCATTTGCTAGAGCTTCTCATCAATGGTATGTTATCTTGCGTAGACCCCAAAAAAAAAAAAATAAAAAATAAAAAAGACACTGAAATGAACATTGCAGGAAGCAATGGGGGATCAAGTGCTTTATTCCCACACAATCTAGTTACCGGTGTGAGATCATATGATCAAGCCATGCTCGACTCTCGTGTGGCAACTGAGGAATTATTCAGGGAATCCTCTGATTGCTTTTGGCTAGATGATTTCTTCCGGTCGGTCATCATCGACCCAGCCCACATGACATGAGCACCTTTCTGAATGCCATTGGATGGTTCAATTCTGGATAACACTCCAAATTGTTAGCTCATAGCACAAAACTTCCAAAGTCCATAATCTGAAACCCCAAGCTTTCAGAAATGTTCGGTAATTGTCAAGAGGTGGTGGTAGCTGTTCAAATGTGCATTTCGTGTCGGGTTAGCAGTAGCTTTCTAAACGTGCAAGTACATCATGAAGTTGTTGCATCGGCCATTCATGCTGGAGATAAGGAGTGGAGATGCCTCTTCTGAATGAGGTGTTTGTGTTGATCCCAAATTTGATAAGCCGAGAATTGGTATCTACACAACGCTCTGTCCACTCCCGGCTGGACTGTGGATAATCAGGTGTCAGGACCTCCAGTTTCACCTCACCATCCTCTCTTGCTTCAGGTCCAAAGGCAGCTTGTGAAAAATGCATCTACTAAAGGTACTAAATTCTTGTCTAATCTCTCTCACCAAAGAGCGGATCCTAAAGATGCGTCGTCCTCCTTGAATCACAGGTCACTAGCCAGGAATAGAAATGACGTGAAGGAGGCCAATTATGGACCTACTTTAGCGCTGCTCCTGCTAACAGTAATTTTTTTTTTTTTTGGCTAAATATTCGAATAGGAGTTTACAGAAGAGCCCTGTCGGATGGCGACTTCAATGGGACGCCGTCTTTGCAATGCTTCAAGTATAAATGGTGATTGACGAAACCTGGGATATTCCTCTATCATGACCACCTACCGGTACTAAAAGAAATACGTTACTACTGTCGCTTGACTACGCTTGATTTGTTCTTGAGGTGTCGAGTGTTCTTGTTGCGCAACTCAATACGCTGATGAAATAGAGAGGGAACAGCTTTTAGTAAATACCAAGTGAAAGCAATCTAAGTCATCGATCCATGACCCCTACTCAATGTCTCGGATACACTGAAGTAGTTTTTTTTGCTTCTCTGACTTAACTCCTTTGTGAGCTTGGGTTATCCTCCATGCCAGCAACGAACTAAAGCCCTCTCAGCCCAACACATTCTTGAGGTGGCTGATGATTTCATATACATGCTTTTAGAAGATAAGCTTAATATACATCTCGAGTTCACGCTGTAAATTCTAAACCGATGACTGGAGCCCAATGATGCCTGTCGAATATCAAAAGCAACAAGTGAAGAACAGTAGAGTTAACAGGAAAAGAGAGCCTTGCAAGACGAGAATGTGTTTCACTTGCACGTAAAAGAAGCAGACACATTACCGCATCCGAGTCTAGCACCTGCGTTCCCAGTTGTCTTGCTAAGTTCATGCCCACCTGTTATAAATAGCATGTTCAAGTGGCTAAAACCAGTAAAAAGAGATGATTACGGCACGTATGGAAAAAGGTCAGATTTACACCTTTTGCAACAAACTTCAAAACCTAGAAATGTCGTGTACTAGTCATATAAGATGGGATGGGAACAAAGAATGATGCCAAGGTCTCAAAAGAATGAAAATGCATGATTCTCAAGGGCCAGGATTTCGACGAGTTGAGGTACATGGTACCGAAATGAAGGCAATCTCAAAAGACCCCCTTCAGGACCCAGGAATATAATCACCTCGTGACCTGAATTTTGGAACACAGAACCCATCTTCCTAGTAACCCCGCCACCCATGTCAGAGCCAGTTGCTTTCTGATTTTAGCGGTTTTGATGCTCACTCTAGGCGATAATAATACTCTGATGTATCTACGAGCTATTGCATCAGGAGCTCATCATTCCCATGAATTCACAAGTCAAAGAGCCCAAATTTGGCAGTCGGGTCTGGCAAAAGAACATATATTTCCGCAAGGGGATCCTTCGGGTGACTATTGAGTCTTACCTTTGCCAAGATCATCAGGATCAGCGTGGACGACAACAGCCCTTCCCAATATTGAGTGCTGGCCAGTTAGGGGTATCTGAAGAAACAAAGAAATGGTAAGTAATACTTGGCATAATCAACATAGGAATCACCAAAACAACCAACTAAAAGAGTGAAACATCTTTATCCCAACTCAAGTAGCATCCGAAAGAGTTCATTCAACCCCGCCCCATGTTCACTTGATAGAATAAGCTTATGCGTGTGTTTCTAGCGGATGTGATGTGAACTAGCTAAAAAGTTCCCATAAAGATCGCAGTTTGCATCCCTCGCAGCAAGTCTCAATTCGTATCTTCTCCTTAAGCCACACCTGTGAAACCCTCATGTGAAATTGAATGGCATTACCTGCGCATCCACGATAGAAACCTCAGCAACTCCTGCAGCACCAAATTGAATTATCGAACCATCAGGCCCCAGACGAACTAAACGACCATGACATGACCTTCATATGTAGCAAAAATCACAAGAAAGCACCAAAAGGGAAAACCAGAGAATGGGATCGAACCATCTGGGCCGGCCACGATGTTGCCCAAATCACCGGCGTGACGCTCGCTATCGGTGGGAGCTCCGTGGTGTTTGTTCCGCGGATTAAAATGCGGTCCTAGTGACACGCAGCGCAATTAACAATCCACGCTTAGCAGAGGCTTGAAATAATCGGCGGAAGAAACTAATGAAACGGATTGGGTGTCCTGAAAAAAGGAGAGAGGGAGTAAGCACCGGTGGAGTTGCAGCCATTGGTGGTGTCGCCGAGGGCGTGGATGTGGAAGCCATGGAGGCCCGGGGAGAGGCCGCTGATCCTCCCTTTCACCTGCGTCGCCCCTGTAATGGAGACAATATCAATCACGCGCACGAAGAGAGAGAGAGAGAGAGAGAGAGAGAGAGACCGTTGGGTTGCTGGAGGAACTGCACAGAGCCCCTGACGTTGGCGGCGCCGGCGATGAGGGCCACCGCTTTCACGCCGGTCATTGGTCGCGCCTGCTTTCTTCTCCCCTCTATCTAGTCCGCGAGTGTAATGCAATGCTTAGCTTAGAATCTCGTCATCCTTTGTTTGCTCCGTAGTCTCTAGTTGCGATCTCCTTATTTCAGGGTTCCGCCGCTGTTTTATTTTCGTCTTTTTCTATTTATTTTTTTTACAGATTTTGCTTTTTTTTTATAAATTTGACATTTCATTTTCAGGTTAATATATTGGGCCTAACTGAGTGACGACCGGTGTGAAATCCGGGCCTGATCCGGCAATATGTTAGAGCCCACTACGGTGCCCAAAATGAGAGGAGCTTTGTTCCTTTTTTTCTATTGGTGCTTTCCCAAAAAAAAAAAAAAAAATTGTCTAAAAAAATCCCGAATTTTTTTTTTTGGTCGAACCCGAATTTAAGATGTTGATGGTTCAGGTTTTTATTGTGCCTAAATTGGTCCGAACATGTTTGATACATGTGTGTTCACGACCTTAGCTATATAGTGCCCGATAAAAAATACGATTCGTTTGGGATTTGTTTCTCCTTTTGTTGTTTGTTGTTTGTTCTTTTTTCTTCGCTCTGCGTCCCCTTATCTCTCTTCCCTTCCTTTACCCACCCTTTGTAATCCTCCCCCGTTTCACTCTCATCCATTCCCTTCCCCCAACTTCCCCCCCTTGCCATGCTCTTTCCTCTGTTTGGTAGGCTTTGATTTTTTTTTTTTTTTGGTAAGGTAAGTGTGTATAGAACTTTTCAAAAAGCTAGGTACAAGTAGAAAAAACCGGGCACAAAAACCATGAGCCATGAGTGGCACCATGAGTGCCAAAGAGGGTTCAACGGTAAACCGATTGCAAAATACATAGCAGCGTCTAGGACGCGAGCACCCAAGACAAGGCCAACCAAAAGAAGTAACAAAGAGGCTAAACATGCAGCCAAAAAAACAACAGAAATGAAAGTACAAAATGAATCCAAACGCCCAGCAGCGGTGACAGTAGCATAAGGAGGCGGCATTAGGCAACGGTCATGGATCCAACAGGCACCAGCAAAAGAGTAAGGTCCAAAGAGGCGAGCCGGTAGACCTCGGGCGGAAGGGAGACAGCAGGTACGGTAGCTGTGGATGTGAGAGTGACCGGGTTGCAAGAAGTCCTAAAAGAAGAACAACAACCGTCCAAAAGTAGAGGAGTCCAGGTTGCATTTTGAAGTCGAATGCGGCGTATCCAGGAGAGGAGAGAAGGATGCAGCATCAGCAGCAGGATCAAGTGTTAGTGAGGCTTCCAAGTAGTGGAGGAGAGGGCCAACAGGAGGTGATGAACCACGAGGAGTCTAGCGGAAGACAGGGGCAATTGGAGCATTACAACTGCGAGAGAATCCGAATAACATAGCAGACAGACAGCCAAAAGCAGAAAGAAGATCCAAAATAAAAAGGGTTACAATAGTAGGGAGGGGGACACCAAGAACAGAAGGAGACAACAGACTCCAAGAAAAACGAAAAACAACAAAGAAAAGAGACCCGACAGAACTAACGAAGGACCGACAAACAGCTCCTGCAGAGTGTCAATACCATCCGAAAAAAACCCAGAAAATTGGGAGGGGTAGGCTTTGAATTTGCTTCCTCCGTTCGACCAAAAATAAATTGCTTCCCCCCATTTGAGCGCTCACCCCAACCAGGGACCAACCCAGAACCAAAACCCAAATCAGACCCCAGCTAATGCCCGGACTCATCAAGATAGAAGAGACCTGCCTCATAGGAGGCGGACGAGGCCACAAGCAAGACGAGCACAAGGAAGGTATCACCGACAAGATCAAGGACCAAGTTCTCGGGGACGGCATTGCGCGTGGGGTGGAGGAGTGGCGGCGAGACGAAGACGGAGACCAAGATTTTGATCGAGGACGACAAAGTCGAGAGCTTGTTCTTGGTGTTCGAGGTGCATAAGGCAACGAGGAAGGAGGCTATCTTGGCAGGGCGAAACACAATGTATGATTTAAAGTGTTTTGATTCAGTCCGTACCCTTTATTTTGTTTACCTATTACCCAAATCATAAAGAACCTAGACTCGAAAATTTCGGCTTGGGCATGGCACGCCGGTTCATGTATTTTTGACACCCCTATCTAAACTCGTAGCAACATGAAAAAAATACCCTTTTCTCTACCACAAAAAAAAAAAAAAAACCTCAACTTTGGACTCTAAAAATAATTTCAGTTCATTCGACAAGAATTTCCTCGAGTTATCGATACAAGTTTCGATATATTTGTGATATGAAAAAAAAAGAAAAAGAAATAGAGTTTATGGTACTCGTGTTTCTATAAGCATAGTGTAAGATTTTTACGTAGTAGATGTAGGATACTTTTGTCACACTTATACAATGGTGACATGAGAAAAAGTTTAGGGCACTAGTATCACGTGGAATATGGTTGGATGGTATTTTGGTGGTAGACGGATGGTTATTTTGTCACACGATACGAGTTTGTGGATTTTAATGATGATAGCAAAAACAAAATATGATACGAGTGTTATAATGAGAATAATTTATGATTTTTTGTGATATTTTTTTAACATTTTCTCGTTCTTTTAAGGGGAAGGAATAGATTGTTGGACACTTTTTTGGATGTTTTCTTTTCCTTTTTATCTATACGGTATCTTTCAACTACAATAGTTAACATCTTCCGTTTCCTAGCATGGATATAATATTAAGGGTTAATATTACAAAAAATCCCAAACCGGTATATCCATGATAAATTTATCAAAAACTATTTTTCCGACCATTAAAAGCCCCAAACTAGTATACTTATGACAAATTTACCTCAAATTGGTACACTTGTGATAAATTTACTATCTGTTAGTTTTCGTTAAATTTAACTGTCAAATTACTGAATTGGTGACACGCGATTGTTGACGGGTATATTAATTTGTGATTTTTACCCTCTGTTTGTCGTAGGTTTATCGAATTGGGATTTTTCGTGATATTAACTCAACTTAACGAAAGGTAAATTTGTCACGGATGTACTAGTTTGAGGTATTTCGTTGTCAAAAAAATAGTTTGAGATAAATTTATCACGGGTGTACCGGTTTGGAGTTTTTCGTGGTAAAAAAAATAGTTTGGGAGTTAATTTATCACACGTGTATTAGTTTAAGGTTTTTCACGATATTAACCCTAATATTAATTCCGCAGGACTCTATTCTGTTTGAAGAATAATTTGTTTCTGAGTACACGACGAAGGAGGAGTAAATCTCGCATTTTGGACATGAAACGAGACGTTTACCTACTCCTCATTGCCCCGAATTTGCCACAGGAAAATATGAATACGATGAAGTAGGAGACATTTTAACATAATTGCAATTTAGTCGTGAGGTATTATTAACCGCATAAGGCACACATAAATTGATGATGTATAATTAATACAGTGATGTAATGGCGAGACACGAGAAGATGTTGTTATTATATTATATATGGATACGCATAACGGAGAAACAATAGGTAGCACGTCTCATTTTTCGTATCATACCTATCGTGATATTTTCTCTTCGATGAGAAGCGAAGACAATGACAGAGAGCCAAGAGCCAAGAAACGTGGCATCATTTCATTCGTCTACCGAGCCACCCACTTGACAAGCTAATCGCCAGAAAGCAACGGCGAGGAAGTGAAGCTGAATTGATTCGAGTAAATAGCTCTACGAATTAATGGATCGAATTCGAATTGCGAAAATGAAAAGATTTGTACAAGTTAGGTCTTTCGTCGTCACTTTGCGAAGCTATCTATATGTCGCTTTGGACTGTAATTACTTTTTCCGCCTTGTGATTAATTTCAATAGATCGAGAAATTGTGAAAACTAATAAATCGCTCCCTGATTAATTCTTGACGAGCCGTCGCGCTCAGGTGGGCCAGACCGCCAGAGCAACCGACAGCAGCCGAGCGGAGCTAAGGGGCGGCTCAACAGCTCAGCACCGCTGGCGTCAAGACGGCGGGCCCCACTTACTTTTTTTGTGGACCCCACCACGTCGAAGCTAATTAAAGCATATTTATTAATCAGACAAACGGCTCGCCCGGCCCTAAAAGGGTATTACATAAATAGCCCCGCGGTCTCTGCGCCTGCAGTCTCTCCTTCTTCTTCTCCTCCTTCTTCTTCTTCAGATTCTGTGACCCAGTTGCTGAGAGAGTGAGAGAGAGAGAGAGAGAGAGAGAGGATGAGGGAAGTGATAAGCATACACATCGGGCAGGCGGGGATTCAGGTTGGCAACTCCTGCTGGGAGCTGTACTGCCTCGAGCACGGGATTCAACCCGATGGCACGATGCCTAGGTACGTGCGGATCTCCATACTTCTCGAGGAGCTTGACGCATTTGTGCGGCATTGTCTCGTGTTTGGATGTGGTCCGTATGTTCATCTTTGCGCTCATGCTCGCGTCGCTCGAGCTCGAGCCTTCGTGACGATAAACTTGCTTCCGATCGTCCTTCTGGCGGTTCCGATGTTCGCAGTTCAGCTTCTTTTTGGTGTTCTTGAGCTACTGGTTCTGTTGTTTCTTGAGGGGTTGGCGGACGATGCGCGTGCTTGACCATTTAGCATGGTTTCCTTGTTTACTCTGCCGCTTTTGCCCCCAAGGGTTTCTTGACTGCGGCTAGGGATCGGATGAAAGCACAACATGGTACTGCAGTGTTGGGATCAGGCTACTTCATTAGATGCTTGTTATGTCGAGGAGTGTGCATTTTCGTTGTCACTAGTATCCAAGCTGCAGAGGAATGGCAACATTTGCGCTTTTCAATTTTTAGCCCACAGCTACCCTTATACTTCCCCCGAAGTAGATGCTGTTAGCAAGTCTTAAGAAACCTAGTTAGGTGATGCTATTGGTACAGGCGTCATTCAGATTCTGATGAAGTCTGCTTATCTAGGCAGGTTGTGAAGATAGATAGTCAAGTCTCAGTCTTGCTAGATTACTGACACCGACAGAACTTTGGCTACCCTGAGAATACTTTTATCAGTTAGTAATTTCATGGATCTGGAGGATATTACTCTGGCTACATGCCTGATGCACTACTCCAATTGATCTTCCAATGTCACCGCTTTAGCAATTGTTGATTTGATCGCATTCCACTCTCTGAATTTGATAGTATCCTGGGTTATTAATTCAGCCTTTGGTAGTTACACAAGGCTGTGGAAGTTATTAATTCAGCCTTTGGTAAATGATGCAGAATTTGACTCTCTCTCTCTCTCTCATATTCTTTATCTGTTTATGCTTGCAGTGACACCTCAGTCGGGGTTGCGAATGATGCCTTCAACACCTTCTTCAGTGAGACTGGTTCTGGAAAGCATGTGCCTAGAGCTATATTTCTTGATCTTGAGCCCACTGTCATTGATGAAGTTCGGACAGGGGCATATAGACAGCTTTTTCACCCTGAGCAACTTATATCTGGCAAGGAAGATGCTGCCAATAACTTTGCCAGAGGACATTATACAGGTTCATACATGTCTTTTTACTGTTTCTGAATTGGCAACTGTCGCTTTTTTGTAGATCATTACTTGATCTGCTGTCTCATTTTCTTTCTGCAGTGGGGAGGGAAATTGTCAATCTCTGTCTTGACCGAGTGAGAAAACTAGCTGACAACTGTACTGGCTTGCAAGGTTTTTTGGTCTTTAATGCTGTAGGCGGTGGCACCGGTTCTGGATTGGGTTCATTGCTGTTGGAACAATTGTCTGTGGAGTATGGAAAGAAATCGAAGCTTGGCTTCACAATCTACCCTTCTCCTCAGGTACATTCACGCAGGCCGGCCTTACATTAAACAGGCCATCCAGATTCTGTGAAGCATGCTCATGATGTATGAACTTTCGTGATTTTTCTAACTTTTCTTGCCTTAGTTGTACTAGTTCGCACACAACATGCCGCCCGTTGTTGCCATAGAGAAACAATGGTGCTGGATGGCAAGGCTGATATGGGAAGATCAGTTTTCTTTAGTTGCTCCATAGAATTTATGATGCATTTCCTTTTTTTAATGACTGAACTGGAAATGCTGACCTAGCATGTATGAGTTGTTTGCTTTAGAATGTGAAGGAGAAAATCTTCCTGTCGGTAAACGAGCATCTTCATATTCACACACGAGATTGTTATTAATCTCTTTCTTCAGTTAGATGTATTCTATCAATGAGGTTGAGCTATTAAACAAAGGCTTTTCTTGAACGGAGCAGGTTTCAACAGCAGTGGTGGAACCGTACAACAGTGTGCTCTCCACTCATTCTCTCCTCGAACACACAGATGTGACCGTTCTTTTGGACAATGAAGCTATTTACGATATCTGCAGAAAATCCTTAGATATTGAGAGGCCGACTTACACTAACCTGAACCGCCTAATATCTCAAATCATATCTTCTTTGACCACTTCTTTGAGGTTCGATGGTGCCATCAATGTGGACGTCACGGAGTTTCAAACAAATCTTGTTCCATATCCTCGCATACACTTCATGCTCTCATCTTATGCTCCCGTGATCTCAGCTGCAAAAGCTTATCATGAGCAGCTCTCAGTTCCAGAAATTACGAGTGCCGTGTTTGAACCATCAAGTATGATGGCCAAGTGTGACCCACGGCACGGGAAGTACATGGCTTGCTGTCTGATGTATCGTGGAGATGTTGTACCCAAGGATGTCAATGCTGCCGTTGCTACGATTAAGACAAAGCGCACTGTTCAGTTTGTGGACTGGTAAGCGAATATCTAGGAGACCTTAACACATTAAAAACTAAGAACTACTTGCATTAATTAGATTTGCTTTTTGTTTCTGCATGGCCCAAATACTTAATGACGTATAATGAACTGGCTGGCATGTATCTGAGGTGAAGTTCTAAGATCTAGGATTTAATGAAGGAAGATACTGTGCTTTTCCTTCTAATGGATAATATTTCCCTTTTGCCTAAGAATGTGGTGATCTTTTGACCTGCATTTTTGAGGTCCTTTGTCGTAGTGAAGGCTCTTTTGTTGGTTGATGTGCTGTAAGCTATTTATAGGCCACGGTTTTACATCACCAGTTCATGTCGATTTTCATCCAGTCACATGCATTAAGATGGTTACGACAAGGGTCATATTGTTAGACATGTTCTTGAAATGAGCTACGCATATCCATTTTCTCAGGTGCCCAACTGGCTTCAAATGCGGCATCAACTACCAGGCTCCAACAGTGGTACCCGGGGGAGATCTTGCAAAGGTGCAGCGTGCGGTGTGCATGATAAGCAACAACACAGCTGTAGTTGAGGTCTTCTCCCGTATTGACCACAAGTTTGATCTCATGTATTCTAAACGAGCGTTCGTCCACTGGTATGTCGGTGAAGGCATGGAGGAAGGAGAATTCTCAGAAGCCCGTGAGGATCTTGCTGCTCTCGAGAAGGACTATGAGGAAGTTGCGGTGGAGGGTGGTTTTGAGGAGGAGGAAGATGGGGAGGATTACTGAAACAAAGGAAATTCTCCTTTTTGAAGGACCAGGAGCCGTCTCTTGGGCCCCATATTGTATGGTTGTTCTTCATGTTTTACCTTTGAAGAGGATTTGCTTTTTGGGCATGTGCTGCCACTTTCTTCTCGTGTTTGAAGTGGAAACTTAAAAGCGATCATCTTGATCAGCCTAGAAACCTACATAAATTACACTTGCATTTACTTGTGCGCATAGGTTCCTTCTATGCTCGACTCTTATAGTTCAAGATGCACATATAATGAGGAAACCCATTATTGTGCCACGATTTATGTAGCTAATTGGTCATGGTAGATGCTATCTCTTCAGTCGGTTACATAAGATGCTCTAATTCAGTTGATTATACTGGTGGTTGCTTTCCCAAGTGCTTGGCGGCGACAACTTGGGAAATTACATAGGAAGGTGAAAATTCAGACAGAGGAATGTCTTTTGAAGCAGTTAGATCTTGTTTTAGGCGAACTTTACGTCTACAAGAACATACCTTATTTCTCTGGTTTGTACCAGTTATTACTCTCAAATCTGGTTGGCTAACCCAAATTTCTGTCATTTAGCTAGCTGTAGGTAAATGTAAGGCGACTACACACACTACATGTTCCGGTGCAGTGAGTTGGCTAATCCATTCCCACAAAATTCAAGATCTGTTGCTGGTAATATCAGCAGCTTGTGTAGGTTCTTCAGGTTAAATACAGACAAAGCAACATGCTGCTAGTTAAGGTTTAAATATCTGCTAAGGTTTTTGAGTGTCTGGTGTTGTACTTCTTAGTATGTTTCGTCCATCATCACTAGTCGATTGGCATGTCCGAGATCGTTCAGGAACCAGCACTAGCTGTTTCAGCGAATGCCTGAGCGGCCATGGAGGATTTGGCCTACAGTGATGCCAGAAACTTATGAAATAACACAGAAGAGATCTTTCCAGTGGTAATAAGCATGAGTACCCATTAGAGGAAGAGTAGTCTGTTAGTTGTTACCAGTTACATACATGCGCTTCCCAGAAAAGTGACGAGCAATTTGAGTTTCCACTGAATCAATCAGATTCAACTTCCCACTAGTGGTGATCAATTGTCGTCATGTGAAATCGGTGGTACGATGCATTCATTTGGTGACAGTTAATATGTCAAATTGTAACAACGATGATGATTCTTCATATTAAAGAATTCACAATTTTGGGTAACAAGCTGTCTATTCTTGACTTGGAATATGTCTCAGAGAGTGCTTAAATTAATGCTATTCGTCACTATCAAGCCCGTCCGTGAAGGTGGACATTCTGGCGGACACCAACCTTATATGATTCCACAGGTACTGTGTTCAAATCTTTTTGAGCTAAGCACACGACAATTTCTCTCGAATAATCAAAAGGCAACTAGCACAACAATGAACACAGGGGAGGGAGATCCCACAGAGCCTCGGATGGATCATGGACAGTCTCCATGTACTCCTGCAACCCGTTCATGGCATACAGCGACGCGGAAATCTGTCTCTCCACTTTCATCCTGTCGAACTCCGAGAATTCCCCCATCTCGTCGGACGAGCTGGCCGGACCGGCCTTTACGCTCTTTGGCAATTCCACGACCTCCTGTGCGTACGAGAACCTATCGAACGCATGCACAGGAGCCCAGGAAAAACTCTGTTTTGAAGGTTTCAACTCAAACTCGTCCCTGCAGTGGCTTAAATCCGGCTTATATACATCCTCACTGAAAACCTGGATGGCTTCCGAGTTGATCTTGTCGACAGCAGATAGAGTACTGCCACTGTCCGTGCAACTGTTGCTACTACAGCTCGTGCTACTATACGAGTTAGTAGTACTAGTCGGAGTCATAGCCGTTGCTGTTGTGCCGGTAGTAGCAGTACTCATCGTTGTAGAAAGACAGGCGTCGAAACTCGGTCGTTTAGCGCCTCCCTTCTTGCTGTTGAGGAGGTTTCGGATGCGAGAAGCCAGGGGAGAGTCGGAGGACACGTGGGTCACGAAGTTGGTGCGGGTGTTGGACCCACGAAGGAGGCAGGCGGCCTGGTCGTAGGCCTGGGCGGCCTCTTCCGCGGTCTCGTAGGTGCCGAGCCACATTCTGATCTTCTGGGTGGTGTCCTTGATCTCGGCGACCCACCGCCCCGAGGGCCTCTGCCTCACCCCGACATACTTGTTGTTGATGTTGCTGTGGCCTCGGCCTCTGGCCTTGAACTTGTTGCTGCCCAGTTTGGCCACGGGAATGTTGGCGTCTCCTCCCTGTTGCGGCTTCTGAAAATGGATCTCCATTGGAGCCGGAGAAGAAAGTAAGCTCCGAGTCTTGGTTTTGGAAGAAATTCGACAGGGTTTTCTAGGTTTGGTCAGTTTGGTCAGGTTTTTCCATGTCCGGTTCTCCAGGGGAATTTATATGTTGGAGGGCTGGTGTTGGATTTTCCTTTCATTTGAACGAGCATAGTTAGGCGTCGGTTTGCGTTTGGTACTTTGTGGGACTCTCACGGTCTCACAGTGTCCTTCCCAAATATGCCCTTGCCTTTTCTTCTTATTGCCCCTAATTCTTGGAATCATTTTTCAAAAAACATTGAGTCGAGAAAATTTCTTAAATAAAAAAAATATTAATTTATCAAATTGGATTTGGACAACACTTCTCTTTTTGTTTCAAATTCGAACATCACCCGTAACTAAAATTGATATTTCTAAATCCGAATTGAATTGGGTAAATTGTTCATTTGTCACTCGAATATTCGAAATAGTTTTCACACCAATCATATACATTATTCTGGTAAGTTAAATTTAAGCCGGACCAATGCGATCTAATTTAGTTTGCTATTCGTCGAAAATGCTCAGGTATGCTAATTTAGCAAATGTAAGAGAAGCTTACTAGATAAGTGCCAAGTTCTAATTTGTCCATATCTCCTTAATCGAAATGTGCTATATTTGCAAGATATGTATTTTGCTTTACTTTTTATCTGCTCTAAAGTATTGATAATAGGGTGAATATTGCAGGGACAAATGAGTCATTACACTTGCCCCTAGGAAGATAGAACCTCGGAGAGAAGAATGTGATGACAATTGACAAAAGTATTTTAACAAAGAGATACTTCAATTTAAGTATTTTAATCTCTCTCTCTCTCTCTCTCTCTCTCTCTTGGAATGGGTCAAAAAACATCGGAGAAGAAAGTCGTGAGGGCGCAAGGAGGCGCCACTTGGAGGCACCGGAGCGATTCTCTAGATGAAGCCAAGCAATAAAGCTTAAAAACACAAAGGTTTTGAATAAATAAGGAGACTTGGTCCTGAAACCATCAATTAGGAGACAAATTAGTGGCCTGTCGTGCACGCCGCGATTTGTCCTAATCAACGTCCCCCTTACATCACCCCACACAACACACCCACATAGTCAATTTCTTGCTTCAATCACGGGGTTGATTATTGCGTTATTGTGTAATTTCTCGTTTAAAACTTTACTACTTCTCGTCTGATAAAAGAATGAATGACCAGCTCTCAACTATATTTGTCGCGATGGAATTATCTCTCTTCGTGATTGCGACCGACGGTCACGAGAGATGGACCGCGGCGAGGCGGGTCATCTAAGAGACTTGCTTGTGTCCGGTGCCGTTCGATTCGATTACCAGCTTTGATAATTTAAGGAAGGGAGAAAGCTCCACACTAACCAACCCTAACCCTCTTTGCTTTTCCTTTAGTTTGGACCGGGGGCAACCCTAGGTAGACGTCACATTTAGTGTTCCCTTCCATGCACAAGACAATAATATACTGAGAAGAAGAAAGAAACCGATATAGGGGTGGGGGGGGATGTCTTGCTAGGGAAGATGCCTCATTTGGTAGCTTGTGACCTCACGCATGTGATTTGAATAGCCATGAAAAGGACCATCTAATTGTATTCTTCCTCCATTATATTAAAACGACCACAAGATTCGTCGCGCTTGCCCCGTTCTTTTTTACCCATTCTCTCTCTTTCATCTATGATTCCCCGTCGGTTTGGTCTTCTGCTTCTAAGACTTAACTAAGAAAGCTACGCAGGTTGACTACTTCTCACTCCCAAGACCAAGCAGAGTTCATCAATATCTGTAACATCAAGTACGATTACGCCGCGACACCTTCCCCTCAAGCGCTTCGCGTTGTCGACCGTTTGTCCCCGTCGATGATAGTTTACGTCTGCGATCACGAGACGTTGGCCGTTCGATTGTTACCTTGTTGGTGCTAAGAGAATCCCCTGTGCTATTGAAGTAACATGTGCAGAGAGTTTTGAGGTTTTACTGATGTTTGCTGATCACGTTATGTGCTCAAGCATATGTCGGCACGGCATCGTCTTTTCTTCTTGGCCCTTCTCTTCGTAAGCTCGTTTGGTGAATTAGGGTTTGAAGCACAGATCTATTTGGACCACGTCCATGCCTTCCAATTCTAGTACACATACAACTGGCGGCGGTGGCGGCGGGCTAGTACACCGGCTGTCCCAAATGCAAGTTCATGATTTCGAGCCCGGTGATAATAAATTGTGGGGATGATTATCCAAAAAAATTCTAAACCTGTTGCGTTTTTTCTAATTCAGTTTAAACATATTAATTTTACTAATTGAGCCAATCCTGTTAATTTTGGCCCGAAATCCCCGACGTGGACACCGGTTGTCCTTCGTGGCATAGTTAACGCTACCGTGAATAATATTTTAATATTTTTCATAATTAGTTATTTATTTTTTATTTTCTTTCAATTTCTCTATTTTTTCCTTTTATTTTATTTTTCCCTTCTTCCCTCCGTTAGCCCTTGCAGGCCTCGGGCGAGGCACACCCCGACTTGGGCTAGCGAGGGCCGTCCTTGTTGGATCGGGTGAAGGGATGCCCTTGCTTGACTTGGTGAGGGATCCCCTCGCCTGAGGCCGGTGATCTATACTAGCCATCGATGAGGTTTGCGATGGCTGGGGAGAGAAGAAAGGAAAAAAAAAAGAGAAAAGGAAAATAAAAGAAAAGAAAAAAATTAATAAAAAATTTGAAAAAAATACTAAAATGTCATTAATAAATTATCCACGTCGGTGCCGACTATGCCATATAGGACGGCCAATGTCCATGTCACCGATTTTTGGTCAAAATTGGCTTAATGGGCTCAATTGGCAAAACGTGAAAATGTTTACGATTTAATTGGCAAAATTATAAAGTTTAGGATTGAATTGGTAAAAGTGCAAAATGTTGAAGACTTTTCGGACAATTTTCACATATGTATCTTCCTTTAATCAGGCTTCGACCCAAAAAATTCAAAAATTCAAAAATTCTTGTATGATTAGGTGAATGAGCTCTTAGATCCATAACACTTCGGTAGGGCTTCTGGTGATGGGCTCCGTTACCTTGGCTGAATAGTGTCGAGGGATGCCGAGTAACGATCCTTAACAGTCTTAAATCTGAAAGTTTTCACAACTGATAAGAAATTTTCATGGTGAGACTAAACGGGAGTAGTTCTCTTTTTTTGTTGTTGTTGTTGTTGTTGTGTGTGGGTGTGTGTGTGTGTTTTTTTTTAGTTTACTTATCTAATCCGGATCTATTTCACTGTCTCTAGAAAATTTATAGGACATTTTATCTCGATTTACTCGATTCGAAAGATGTTATCAAATGTCGAACATGATAATCCATTGAAACATGTCGAAAGTGCTAAACATACGTCTAGTACCGAACATTAAACGTTCCTACTTTTAAGTGTTGAACACAAAAATACGGATGAAGGCACTAGTCGTTCTTGTATTTTCTCAATTTGTTCAATTTCTACCTCCCTTTTTTTTTTTTTTTTTTGTTTGGTACCTAAATTATATACCCTTTTCGGCCCCGTTAAAAAAGTAAACGGAAATGCTAATTAACACGAGCGGTAATAGCTAATAAACGCCAACGTGACATTCGACGAAAATACAAAGCAAGATAGAAAAAAAAAATTGAAGATAGAAAAAAAAAGAGAGAAAAGAATAAAAAGCTGTGTTCACGATAAGTGAAAAATGAAAATTGATGGCCGAATATCGTTAATTCCTAATCAAATTCAGAAGCATGATCATGATTGATAAGTATCAACAACATACTTGATCACGAATCATCAACTACTTGTTATGTGAACGAATCAACCGGCCGTCCGCTTGCTTACCGGATTACGCGAGTTTTTCCCGACTTAGTCGAGCCTTTACAAGCTTAATCTCATTATTCTAATTGCTGGAATTTTGATTTTGAGCACTGAGTTTGGTCGTTAGGTGTTGATTCTCTCAATGGTCCACTGATCACAAATGGAAGGTGCATGTTTTAGCCAGATTCGAAGAAGAAAGAGGGAGCCAACACTTCTTTTCCTTATCAATGAAAATGTTGAATAAATTGCTAAAGGAACTCTGGGTAAGGCACATTCATTCTAGGCTCTCATGGTTTTATCATCCTTCGCCTCAGGAGCTCTTCGCTTCCGCGGCTTCCTTCCCCTCTTCGGTCACCGCCGCCGCGTCGGGCTTGTCCTCAGCTACTACGACCTTGGTCTCTGTTGGCTCGACAGGTGATTCCGACGCCGAAGCGTCGAGCTCTCTGGTGACGGTCTCGGGCTCGGCACTCTTAGCCTCTGCGGTCTCGTCAGGTTTGGGCTCGGAAAGATCCACTAGCGGGGCTTCCTTCTGAGTCTCGTCTCCGTTGCCGTTCTCCTACAACCCCATTACCATCCACCCACACACCAGAAACAATCATTACACGACTGAAATTTGAAGTTGCGAACCTACATGAGATTGGCGACAACGCGTTACGGCCTCGCGGGGTGGTGCACTTCGATTATTACCTGAGGGACAGTCTCGGTGGCGGGAGCCTCCACGGGGAGGGCGCCGTTGGTCTCCTTGGGTACGCTTGCGCAGCCTCCCATGATCACTCCACACGCAAGAGACTCTGGTTGGGAATGAGTTTCGGGGAGGTTGTGGAAGAAGCTCTGGCTTTTTCCAACAAGAGAAAGGAGCAAACAGTTATAGAGGGAGAGGGCATGCTCGTATTAGAACATTGGAGCTGATGGTTTTTAGGAGATCGTGAATGGGTTGGTTCTGGTTTGGACAGATTGTGTATCTGGGTTGGCGTTTTTCGTGGTGGAACATGGCGGTTTTTGGCAGTTAGAGACAGACAGTTAATGCATTTGTTTTGTCTATCTCACGTTGTTGTTGCAAGAAACATGGTGGGGCTCTTTGTTGATGTGTTCTTGGGTGTCGTCTTTCATTTTTAGTGGGATTTTATTTAAGATCTGGTCTAGGGTTTTCAGTTCGCAATTTATTTTCTAGTGCCGCTTCTTTCGGCCTCGGGTAATTCGATGCTATATTCTAGCAATCTTACCCTTAGACAACAGGACTATGCACTTTATTTTCCTTTTGCACTGGAGAGAAATTGGGGCCTTCGATTCGATCGCCCCGGGGACGAATTGGGCTTTCATTGTGCAGTTTTGATTTGTAAATCTAATTTCGACAATCCTTTCTCATAAGGAGAAACCTTGTCTTCTATCATCGTATCTTATCCTAACAAAAAAAAAAACACACACACACACACACATAATCTGATTTAGAGGAATTGAATCATAATTTCGGCACGTGCCCTCTCACTTGTAGGGTGATTATCCAACATAAATCTGATCCCGAAATCTGATATCCCATATCGTTTAACGTCTGGATACACAGTCACTTGCCTTTCTATGTTGCCTTGTACAAGCAATATGTAATCAGCCCCCCAGGATCAGATCCCATCCAGACATTATTGCATAGTCTTCTCCACATTGCGCTAAGCTCTCCTATCCATCTTTACGCTCACTTTGCTTAGATGGCCAAGCTTTCGGTGGCTCAATTCTTCATCGCGGCCCCTGTTTTTTTGGGTTTTTTTTTTTTTTTTGATTCACTGAGGTTTTTTTCTGTGGCGATCTTGCTTTGCAAGACGTGAAGTGGCTGCAGACTTGCTTTGTTACTTGACATTTTCTTGGTTGATGGAAATATTTGCAGCCATGTTCTCTCGTAGCCTCATGCAGAAGCAGAGATGGCGCAGCTTCCTTGCCGAACTATCGTAGATGCCCCGCAATGTCAGGACTTGCTGTGTGAGTCGAAATGCAAGGACGACCACGGTCGTTTGTTCTCGCAAGCGTACCGTGGGAGCAACACCTGGGCGAGGTGAGTCCTCGCCATATATGGGCGAAGGCCTGGGCCAAGTTGCCGCTACTGGCGAGCCCTCGCTGGCCACAACAAAGAAAAGAAAAAGAAATAGGAAAAATGCAAAAAAATAATAAAAAAAAAGACAAAAATATCCTTGATCAGTCTTTATTCGAAATAAGATCAACTCCATAACAAAAAAGTCTTATGATTTGAGATTTCCGTTATGGATTTATAATTAGCCTTCTTCTTCTTTTTTATCGAAAGGGGTTAAATTAGGTTAAGATCACTAGATGCACGCAAATAGTCTCCAAGAAACTGCGTGAACAATTGTTTGACATTGCTATAGCCAGTCCGAAACACTCTGAACCTCCACATTTTCAAGTTAACTCCTCATATTCTTTTCCCCCATGGCCCATATGCATGCCCATCAAAAAGCAATCGTTGCTCAGTCCATAGCAGCTTACTCTGACACATTGAAAATGGCTTCCATGGAAACTATATATCACCCTCAAACTCCCCGAAAGAAGCACCTATACTTTACTGGAAATTTTCGGCCACGAACTCTTGATCGGAATCGTAGTACCTAAGAAAGTCTTGTCGTAGATTATGGGGGACTTCATGCAATCAGGGAGGTGGCCCTTCGAAGAACAAAAGATTATTGAAGGTTCGGTCCTAGCTATGAGTCCATGTGCATTCTGTCTAAGGTTTCTATTTTTTGTTTGCTTGTCCACTTGCGTTATGTCGGACTAGCCTTTCAGTTAGTTGAAGGTACAGACACATGCAGCTAAGAAGGCACGCGCGCCACATATCTACGTGATATGCTTGTCAAAAGAAAGTTGCTAAAAAGTCCACATTATGAAATGTACGGTCAGCATGGGTCCACCACTTTGACGGACCGCCTTCCTAGCATAACCCGTACCCGTACTCGACGATAAAAGAGAGGTGAACACATTTGAATACAGCCCATTGAAGAATCCCCAACTCGATGAAGAAGAAACAGGCGCCCTCCATGCAAAGAAAAGTAGCAGCAGACAAAGCAAAATGGTGGGCGTCCCCACCAAAAAGAACGAGAAGATAAGAGAGTAGATGCATCCATCACATATATCCAAAGCACAACCACCGCCACGTGTCGAATCCCCAATGGAGGCCGAGAATGTCCTAAAGCTCAATCCTACGATAATTCTCTCTCTCTCTCTCTCTCTCTATCTATCTTGAGGTTATTTTGCACTTCCTCCCCTCTTTCCTCCTTCCCGAAATGAACACGAGACACGTTGAGCTTCTCCATCTCTCCCACCAACCCTAGTAATCCCCCACTTTATCCACAAACCAATCCAACCCATAATTGATCTCTATATCAATCAGTGAGAGAGAGATAGCAGAGAGAGAGAGAGAGAGAGAGATCATGAGAGACCCAGGTCCAGCTTCAGCTTCAAGGGGCAAGGGCACGGGTACAACAACGCCATGTTGCAGCAAGGTGGGGATAAAGAGAGGGCCATGGACGCCGGAGGAAGACGAGGTCCTCGCCGGCTTCGTGAGGAGGGAAGGCGAGGGACAGTGGCGCACCCTCCCGAAGCGCGCTGGCCTCCAGCGCTGCGGCAAGAGCTGCCGCCTCCGCTGGATGAACTACCTCCGCCCCTCCGTCAAGAGAGGCCACATCGCTCCCGATGAGGAGGACCTCATCCTCCGCCTCCACCGCCTCCTTGGAAACAGGTACCCTCCACCATGAGTTAAGTTCTGTTAACAAAGTAACATGAAACGTCGGTTTTCCAACATAAGACAAATCTCACAAGCATTAAAAATGTTCTGCTAATTGTTTCATTTCTAGGGTTTCACTTTAACTTTCTTCAGCTGACATGTGAAGAAGCAAATCCAACCGAACAGGCTTTTAGCTTGCGAACTCAGATAGGATCAAACCAGAACCTGTTTTTTGCCCTATTTTCCCGAATTAAACATTAAACAAATCATTTAGCTAGCAATAATAAGTTGAACAAAAGTTTCATATGCCAACTCGAACTTAAGACTACTCGATAGATCTAGAACGACAACATTGAGAGACATCGGACATTGAGGTTGACTACGTCTATATTTCGGTACTTCTTGGTTGATTAAACACATGAACAGGTGGTCTTTGATAGCTGGAAGAATCCCAGGCCGCACTGACAACGAGATCAAGAACTATTGGAACACCCACCTAAGCAAAAAGCTCATCAGCCAAGGAATTGATCCCCGGACTCACAAGCCATTATTGAACCATAACCCCAGCTCTTCACCAGCCCATGTACAAGATAATTATAATGCTTCAACATTCACACCGAAAGCAACTTACCCTAATCGTTCAGTACCAGTGGAAGAAACCGGTGACGAGAACGATCTGAAAGCGGTGGACGGCCAGCTGGGTCAGCCTCAAAACAGCGGTGTCCAAGCACACAACAACAAGAACTGGCAAAATGTGGAGGGACTGATGATGATGAACAGCCTTGGCCAGAGTTATGCTGATCATAACTGCAATAACGAGGACATATTCTCTTCATTTCTGGATTCGCTCATGGAGGACGAGTACGCAAATCAGTATCACCGGGGTCCAACTGTCCACCCAGCGCAGTTTGTGCCCGCGGTTTCTTTGGCTTCCACGGTGAGCTTCAATCACGGCAATGCCACCTGGGAATTACCAGGACTCAGACCTGAAACGGAAAGCCTTGGTGATCAACAAAACGCGGTTCTATACAATAACCACCTACTGTGACACGCCGATCGTGTGAAGATTAAGGATAGACATTTCCTAAATTTGGATCAGCTCTGATTAGACAGGTCATGTTATATATCTACAATGAACATCTCTGGTACTTGGTGCTCCAGTTAAGCTCAAGTGTCTTTGTTTTTCAAGCGACACTTGTATAGTAGGAGATATTGGGTCTTGCTATGCTGTGTTGTCAAAAAAATTTAAGGAAACGTTGTTGTTTTACGTTCGCAGATTTTTATGATAATGCGTTTGATGTAATGCGGGCAAGTATTCTTGCTAATTTCTCTGCTCTTTTCTTGATCTATCCAAAAAAAAAAGAAAAGAAAGGAAGATGGACATGTGATTTTATGTGCATTACAGGATTCATCAGATGGTCTTATGCATCTCTTGTTCATTAATTGTCCGGGTAAGTTTCTCCTCTCTTTTTCCCCCTTTTCTCCATTCTCCACATCACATGTTGAGTTCATCTCGACATAAAAGCAAAGAAATTTTGCGTACTTTTAGCTAGCTACACTTTTACCTGAGTATTTAGTGGCATAAGGAATAAAGGGGAGGAGGGTCTAAGGTCTCAGAGATTGTTAGATCAAACAGATCCACGTACTGTTCAATTCGAGTCGAACATCCATATATCTAAGTGCAGTGCACCCAGATGAACTCGATTCCAAATGTTCAAAATGTTTTTGTCGTGCCATTGTGTCATAGAAAAATCTCGTGGCTAACTCTCGTTGGCTGCCTAAGGTTTTTTTCTCCGAAATGTGTAACGATTAAGGTAAAAAAAAAACTTTGGACAAGACTTGATATCACATTATACAGCACTAGATTTTCAATCGATATATCACTACTTTATCAAATTCATGTGCTTTGATGCAGTTTCCTGTAGGCTCACAAGGCATGCTTGCCTTTTACCACGAACAAGTATCAAGCAAAAAGTAATATATGCTCGCATTATTATCATGATTATGTTTGCACCCGTTTTCTTAACTATTCCTCATTACAGGGGTTGCCATGAACATAAAATTTAAGGGTTGCAGTTTTTCCATTTTCCGAAATATTGGATATGCAGGTCGTGTTGCCTCTCGACACTATTGTGCATGTGCGTGTTAACGTAAAAATCCTCCATTCAAGTACGGAAAAAAGTATGATGAATGGAGTTTATGACTTATATATAGTTATTGTCAAAACGTACTTAATTCTGTTATTCGCTTTCTGTAATTTGTAGAATATGACGGTTAAGTTGGTAGGCAAAATATTCTAGAGTTTGATCAAAAAGCACGTAGTAACATCGTACCTTTTGAATCGGCATCCATAAGTCCATGGTGTTTCCGATAGGATAGGCTTCATGTTCTAAGATAGGTCTCCAAATACATTGGAACATACATGCCCTAATAAATATGGTTGATCATATCTTGTCGCTTGGACTTTTGAAATTGTTTCAATCAACCTCTTATAACATAAGTTGTCTTTGTCAAATGAGAAATGACTATGTGACTGTCCCTAATTCTAATGAGATTAACAACCTGTTCTGGGCTACAAAAAAAAAAAAAAAACTAATACAAGGAATTGAAATTTATTTTGTGATCCATTCTTTCAAGAATTTGTGGTCCTTAACATGCTGTTACTCTCATAGTCAACTAAAAACAGTTATGCTAGCAAAGCCCTCATCAAATTCATGTAGCTTGATAGTAGGCATGATGAAATCTAAAGTTTGTGTCACATGTATCTAAGATAACTCAAGCTTGGGTAAGGCTAAAATAGAGTTAGCATAGTGTGGTTTTTTCCTTATTGACAATATTAAGGAGTCACATGTTATTCTTATAATTATTACTCCAAATCAGACCAACAAGAGAAATTAATTGACTTTGCAAACATTTTTCTTTATGGAAAAGACTTGTGATAATAATATCGGTGGTCGAATTTACGTACATGACGTCACTTGCTTCATTATCTGTCTAGTTTAGTAGCTACAATTGAGATTTGTGGTAAATTGAGACTAATATACTGGGAGGGTTCAACTAAGACAAAATACTACACCAATTGACAGAGGCGTTAACAAAAATATAGGTCACAAATTGTAATCATCCCAAGGTGCTAGATAGTGGCTAAGAAAATTTACTTACGCATCCGTACTTAGCTGAAGTGTAAACTAGTCAAGTTGTTTGAGTTCAATTCACGAATTACTCAAATCTCAACTCGTTCTTTATTAAAGTTGAGTCGAGTTCGAGGTTGAAGATGTTCTAACTTGAGTAGCTCATACGCCTAGCTAGTCCAGTAATCATTATTCACACATCTTAATTACCATACACTTGTAAAGATGAATAATTAAACATAATTAGATGTGTGTTTGTAAGGTGTTTTCCCAAGTGGAGGTCGACCTCAGCTTCTCTTTTGGTATATAGATATGGCTTGAATGATGGTTGATATAAGTGCGCTCTAAATTGTTCTTTCTTTTTTGTGTTTTTCTGGCCAAGTTTCAAACCGTGCATCAACCGGGGGGGTTTTTTTGGGGGCCGTTGGAGAGAAAGGAGAAAGTCCTTCTAAAACAAGTGGAAAGAAAGAAAGTGAAAATACATTTTTTTTTTGCCACTTGAGTCCTAAACTTTTTACATTTGTAACAATTCAGTTCATTTAGACAAGGACATCAGCCATCTTAAATGGTACGACCGACACTGTCTTAGATAATATGTTTTAATTTTTTTCGAATTGTATTGCTTTTTTTTTAATTACTGAATTGACAAAATTATAATAGATTTAAAAATTTTTCGGTAATTTTCCCAATATACACTCGTACAGATGAATAGTTAACGCATAATTAGATGTTCGTGGGTAACATGTTCTCAGGATTGGAGCTCGACCTCAAGCTCTAGTTTGATCCGACAAAAATCTTGAGTCGAGTCGATGAAGCGAGTCTCAAAGTCATTGAAAAATTTACTCGAGCGAATGTTGAGCTTGAAAAAGCAAGCTCAATTGACGTCTGAGTATCCAGCACAGAGAGTACAGACTAGTCCACGACATCAGCTTTTCTTTTGATGTGCAGATATGGCTTGAATGATGGTTGATATAAGTGTGCTTCAAATTATTCTTTCTTGTTTTTTTTTTTTTTTTGTGGTGTTTTTCTGGCCAAGTTTCAAAAAAAAGAAAGAAAGGCAGATGGAGTGGAGGAGAGATCTGATAGAGTTTGATACGAGTGAGTAGGTAGGGGAAGAAGGGGGTTGTTGCCGATGGAAAGCAGAAAGGAAATTTGGGAGAGGGGCATCCTCAGAAGTCTCAACCACGTATCTTTCTGTGGAGCCCTCCCCAGTTGCGAACATCTTGTAATTACTCTACTAAAGCAGGAATTACGTACACCCTGGAAAATGAAAGTTTAACCTCAGACTTGGTCCTAGGCGGCGTATGGGGCCTTCTATGGCGCACTCGGAGACCATTCTCCGGCCATAGCCTGAATCTCGATGATTGGTTTTTTCTTGTAGTCTCTATACAAAAATATCGCGCCCCGGAAGAATTTAAAAGGTTTAAGATTAACGGGGTGAAGTTCCCTCCCGTCTGATGCTATGGTCGCCCGCTGTCTTTCGAGAAGTAGCAAGGATTTGTAAACCCAAGGTGGAAGGTGCTCTCGCACAGGCCACAGAAGAGAACTATCTGCGCATTATTTTATCCACGTTCAGGCGAAAGAGCAGTTCTCGTGTTACTTAAACCCTACGTGCAGAAGTGATGGTACTTGGAATCTTTAACCATCTCTGAGTGCTTGTCTAAGTGAAAGCTTGCCACGGAATCATCTATGGACGGAACTAATGGATCCCATCTTATGGTCATAGCCAAAGAAGAGAAAACTTTATCACTCTAAAGAGAGACCTACTCGACCGGTTGACGTTTTCACAGTTGAGACAGCAATAATCTCGACTAATCATAGCCCGAAAGTTACATGGAGTCGACGCCTTCAGTGGCCGGTTTAAGCTTACTAATAACCCGTGCTAACCCGACAATAGAACATGAAGACGCATTACGAGCTTAAGGAGGAGTAACTGTAATCTTGCAAGGTATACATTCAGCAGAACTCATCGAGAACTTGTGAATTGTCATGGATGAAATCGAAACAAAGTACGTACAAACTCATGGCATGTTAGATAGGCAAGAGGACCCGACTTACCTGCAAGTTGAGCTTCAAAAATTGAAGAGCAGAAGGAAGAATGGCATTGTTCCACGCTCTTATCACCTTCCTTGACGAATATGGGAAAATCTCCAGAAGCAACAAAACAAAAGCAAACTAGTTTTAATGGAAATTGCAGCGCTGAAGTGCAGGCAGAAAGCTGAGTGATGGAAGGCGATGGAATAGGAGAGAGTTTGGAGAATGGAGGGGAGGTGGTTAGATCACGAAGTCACGTGCTGGGGCCTCAGTTTTTTGCGGAGTGGCCAAAAGGCCAACCAAACATTCTAATGGGGGAAGAAACATGGTCAAAGGCTTATACGCAAGGGAAAGGAGACATGGACCTACCTTTCTCTTTCAGAGAGCTTCTGTTTTTTTCTGTACCTGCAAATGCTGCATCTCTAGTTAATTCCAACTTGGTGGGAATCATGAAGAACGGTTCCTTTCCATAAAAAGGCAACACAGGCTCCGCCATTGTTTTTCTCTTCAGTGGGGGCTCAGAATACCAGCTGTTTCGGAGGGTAAACGTCGGCAGTGGCGACGAGGCGACCTACTCGAGTTGGTCATACGGCCTCCGCAGAGTATTTTATTTATACTCGAGCGTCCGTCACAACGTCAATTACACAGAGAAACAGCAGTGAGGCGCAAACAAACAATTCGATTGATGATCATGCCAAGTCCTCGACCTAAAATATCCACTTCTTGGGTTCGTCGGTTAGGTGGCTCCCTCATCACTTTCCTATGAAAAAAGAAGATTTGCCGCCATTTCATGAAAGTGTATGAAAATGCAGATGGCTGACTGCCGTTCTGGAAGGACTGTTGGCGGTGCAATGTATTGTAGCTCAAGTGCAGATCATGTAAATTAGTCATGCGGTGTAGTGCAGGTAGTGTGTTCATTGAAAGCAGAAATGAACGCATATGAAGCAAAAGATCAGAACCATACAACAGATGAGCCAAATATGAAATATCTCCTCATTCGTGTAGAATGTAACAGAACAGTTGCAGTTCCTATCCCGACCGTTTGTCTCAAACACCAATTTTTACTTCCTTAGCATGTAATTACTTATATCAACTGTGGAACTCTACAAATGCGCAGCGCCAGTGTGGTATCCCAATATGCGGAACAGCAAATTGTACAAGAATCAATTGGAACCAAAGGAAGCAGTTAGTGGCACTCTGACAATACTTCTTCGAAGCCACAGCTCATACATGACCGTGCATAAGGCGTCATAATCGACCGGGGATGGATGCCACTGAAAATGTTTCCGGGCCTTCATTACATTGCTTTGGAACATCGAGAACTTGTCGCTGCTCACTTCCTTGAGGATTCTCTTAAGCAACGGAATGTCTGAAGTGGTAACCACGACCGAGAAACTCGTCCAGTTCAATATGTCAGCGAATGGGAGATCGTAATGATTGGCAATTATCACAGGGACACATCCATAATACAACGAATCTGCAATGCGGGCTGTGTTTACTTCAAAGCCTTTGACATGGAGGCAAAATTTACTCCCGAGAAGCTCATCAGAATATCGCGTGGTGAGTCGGCCATAGTGAGCAAATATCTCAGAGTCATTTCTCCATGCTTTGACAAGCTTTTTCCGGACAGGGGAGTTAATTGCCCCAGCAAAGAATGCAAGTTTGTTCCTGAAAATTTTGACCAATATTAGATCATTCTATGGATGAGCGTCAAGGGCAACCTTAAACTTGGGAGTTCTGGAGGAAAGTGTACACTTCTTTCCCACTCTCAGGACATATCAAGTGCCAAAAGAAACTTGGTACGACAAACAAACGAAAAGATGGAAACCTTTAGTTTGCTTCAGAAAATGCAGAAGACCCACTAACCTTTCGAAAACCACACTTATTCATCATAAGAGCCTAAAATCATACTCACCTTTTAGACGACATGATATTCGGAGGATCCCCCTGTCTTGGCCAAACTTGAGGCAGAGATGCATCCTTGTGAGTTACATATCCCTGCAGGAAATAGCTCGAAGAGCACACAACTTGGATGGCATTCATCTTCACCTCACTTGCTTTCTCCATGGCGGACCGACCAATGGAGTGACAAGCGACATAAAAGTGATCGGCCCCGCCAGTCCGATTCCAGTAAGGATATCTCCGAGTAATGTTCGCAACATAATCCCGTATATAATCCTGGATGCCAGCAACACCAACTCTCGGGTCATGTCGCAACCTTGTGATGGAGAAGGGCATAAAGAACAAATCTGCCTCGGTCGGGTCCTTCGTGATGAAGTGGCTATTCATGAGGCTCTTCTTGAAGTAACTTTCACTCGCGTAGTTACCACCGGGCTCGAAATCCACCGGCAGGAGAACATTAGCGAAGGGATCGTCCCGCCTGTGAGGATAAACATATATCTTAAAGCTCCTATTCATTTCTCTATAGTCTTTCTCGAAGACATCTCTGTTATGGTACACGTCGTTGCTATTCACATGGTCGCCTGAACCATAAGACCAAAAATTCCCAAACACGGGCGTTAACACAATGAGTTTCTCAGACATTAATCTCTAGTTGCTCAATGTCTCATCCCACTCACACCAACAAATTTTCAACTCTTTATCTGATCAACAACAAGGCAGAAATTACATTTCTAGATCTTGGCTAAAATGCATGGCTCATTCAATTTACTTCAGTAAAAAGAGGATGACAGTTATTCTCGAATGCAAATTGGAATCACCAGTTCAAACGGCTGTCAGGCAAATTGTAAAGATTTCCTATCTCCTGCGGAAACAATCTAGGGAGACATTTACATTTTTAAGTTGTGAAAAGTTGAATTAAAGCTTAGTCCAGAACAATAACCCAGGACAAATATCCACCATCATTCAACCACATTATCGATACTTCATTAAAGTCACAACTTCTTAAATTCCCTCTTCGTCCTCCTAAATGCGGACCTCAATAAGTTGTAGTTAAAGAAGAGGATCAAACAAATTCAGTCAAAATCTAGCAACCCATGAGAAGATCCTAAAAGTCAAAAGGTGGCAATTTTCACTGACCTCTGGGCTTAATCCGATCTCCCGACCCGTGCTGACCCGCGTTGACTCCGCGATCACCGCTCTCTCCAGCCACGGGGGGGCCGCCAACTCCGGGCGACTTCTCAACCGGCGAGCTCCCAGCCGCCCCATCGAGGGAGACCGGGAAGGACCGGCCGGTGACCGGAGGGGTTCGGCTGCCACCGGAGGATGGAAGCCCGGGCTTTTCCACGGGGAGGCTGGGCTGGCGATGTTGGTGGCGGTAGTGGAGGAAGAAGATGTTGGAGGTGGTGAAGAGATAGAAAAGGATGAGGAGGGAGGTGAGGAGGGCCAAGGTGGTGGGCACGAAGAAGAAGCCGCCGCGGGTGGAGTGGGAGAGGCGGCGCTGCGAGAAGTGGAGGAGGAGAGAGGATGGAGCCATCTTCCATCACCGAGAGAGAGAGAGAGAGAGGAGGGGTCGTTGAGAATCCCTTCGTCTTCTCTGCTGCTCGGAGCCTAGCTGATACAGAGAGTAAGACAAAAATGGCGGCTTCTCTTCTCGCCGGCCGAGTTGGAATTATTGAGGGCAATGAATTAAGAAAAGTACTTTCGACCAAAAATAAATAAATAAAGAAAAATACTTCGCTCGAATCCCGGTTCATTCCAGTGACGTCAGCAATTGGCTTGCATAGTTGTTCAAATGAACCGGGTCTGAACCGTTCGTTGGACGGATAGTGGATACAGAACAAGCTTAGAAATGTTAGTGGGGCGACCTCGACCTGATTAAGGATTCCCCATTTCGGGGAAGTCTGATACTCAATTAGATCAAGTGCCGACACTAATCTCATCATATGTTGCAAAGGTATCTGTCTAATCTAAAAATGTGGATTCGGGATCATAGAGCCCATCAAGAAGCAAGATGGATTTTGCTTCGATTTCCATAACGTGGCGTGGTTGATGAACTTAATTAGGGAAAGACAGCTTCGATCAAAACCATGCGATATCAACTTCAATGCCATATTCCAATGCTTTCATTTTCATTTTTACTAAGAGGGAATGAGCATAGTCAAATTCAACCGAATGCCAATTAAACTCTTAACTTTTTTAACGGTCCATATTTGTCTTAGCAAGTAATAGCACGCACATAATAAATCATAACATCACCGTGTTTGCTTACCTTCCTTAATGTGCTAGGGATGTCATCGTCCACCCTGCAATTTAGCTGGTTTTCCTCACCGGGCCAGTTCCGGTTTCGCAGAATTATCCAAGAAAAGTTCCGAACAAAACAAAGAATTCATAGATGAAGCAGCAGCCAAAGGATTTTGAATCTCGATGAAGAACAGAAACCTCGATGAAGACGGTTCCGTAGAACTAGCCTACCTGTGCTTCTATGCCGTCGAGCATGTCTCCCTGGGCATCCAACAACACGGCCATATCCAAGAATATCTGCACCACGAGCAAACAAGAGTCACCACATACAGCAGAGCCTGACTTCCCTCCCACACAGCATTCACCATCAATTGTGAGGAAAGAATTAATAGCTGCGGATGCTAAGTACCTGCTGCAAATCCCGAAGCTTGTGCTCTAGATCTCTGACTGCGTCATGGCGCTCTTGAATTTCAGCAACAGTATCTACAATCTGTAAACGTAACAAACGTGAGATCCATCCAGATTTTTTAACTTCAAGAAAGAGTACCTTGTTCCTAGGAGTTGGGACAGGATGACAACAACTTCCAATGGTAAGAGTACCAAGTGAGACAGGAGCAACCTTTGATAAAACTTACTCAGATGGTAAAAGTAAAAGTGAGACAAAGCAACAAGAAGGGAAAATGAACCTGGTCCCGCCATGTTCTTGAATGGCCTTTTGAAAGATTTGTTCGCTATCTCCAGTCTCAGTCAGTCTGTGAATTGTCTATTCAAAGAGGTGTTCAATAAATCATTTTACCTCTTGATCTGCTCTAGTGCCCGTTACTGACCATCAGAGAAACAAATCCAAAGAAGTTAGTACTAAGTCATGCCACAATTGCATTTTTTATTTCCAATTAGCCAAAAGGTTTTGTACGGTAAAAACAAACCTTTCGACAACCTCTCCATTCTCTTGATGTATACTTTCCCTGAGGACCTGCATGAGTATTCAAAGTGTAGAAAGTTGACAAAATGCAAGGAAGATATAGAAATGAGAGCCTATGAAAATATTTATGTTTAGACCAACCTGAAACTTGGCCATCTGGTCTTTAAACTTCTTCTTCTAGGCGCTGCATCGATAAAGATTACAAAATGACATCATTCACTTGATTATAACCGATCTCTGGCGCCATTAGATGATAGATTCAGATGGGTAACAAATGTGGTAGCACAGAAAAGAATAGCTCCCGATGAAACATTTCAACTTCAGCCACTTAACAGGATAGTTTTCTGCATTGGCTATAAAAATGTCAAAGCAAAGTGTTGATGTCATGCCTGGCTATCATCGCCGGGCATGACATCTAGATTCCCTGTCCAAGTATCCATCACAACCACCACCTTCATCACCACATGTACACACCCACGCACAAAGAGAGAAGACACACATATACATCCATTAGAGAGAGGGAGATTTACAAAGTTAATTGCGTTCTCGAACGGTCAACACCGGTAACTTTTCCTCAACCGGGTTTCTGCTTATTTGCCAGATTCTGCACCAGAGAGACATTATAAGACGGTTAATAATTATATGACTATGGTCCTTACAGGGCCAACGGGGAGCTTATCGTCTTCCTTCTAGATCGAGTTCTTCAATCTTTGATTTTACAAAGCGAGCAAACATTCTAACTTCATCGACTTCTTGTTCCATCCGATGCTTGATCACCGTAGACAATAGAACCATCATGTTTAACAATATGGTGGCATGGACATAGAGGAGTGAAATATTAAATGCCATTCAAACAAATACCACACTCGAATAGAAATTGGAGAATACCATGCAAATAAATTTTCCTAACAAATAAGCCATCCAAGTGAGGATATAACCACACGAGATCCGTTATCATTGGGACATGAAGAACTTTGTGGGCTATGGAAACCAATACTGACTAAGAGGAAGAGTATCTTATACAGGAGAGGAGAGGAGATTGAAAGTAAAATGAATCAAGGCAAATCATGCCAAAAGCTTTTCAAAGGTAGCTCTCTCTGATGGACCAACATAAACGAAGAGAAGTCACAAAGTATGCACTACTCGCTGCTATGGGAAAGTGTATGAACCTTAAGGGATAGCCAAGAGCGATTCACCTTTCATGGAAGCAGCTTTAGTCACAGCTTTTGATTCCTCAGGCGCAACCTGCATACATCCAATTTGGCAGAAGGATGTATCATCTTCTAATAATACTCTATGCAATAGCAGCCATTCAACAGAGCATAAGCTGAAGCCTTAAGTGGCATGAGAAAAAGAAGAAGCACAGATCTTCATCTTGAGATTGTAAAAGGGGGAACAGAAAAAGCTGCAGTCGTAACAAGAAGTTCATCATTGAACCAGCCCCGCCACCATGCAGCCATTTGCGCGGCACAGCGCAAAAGGGGCGTTACCTTGAGGAGGTCGTTCATCGTCAGCACAGGCTCGACCTTGAACACGCGAGAGCCGAGGGCGGTGGAGACCCGACAAGACGGACGGGAAGCAGCCCACTTTGCGGACTCCCGACAATGCAGGCTCTGCTACGCAGATATTCTCCGGTTCGGTGCGGCAATTCCCGCGTTGTTTGTGCTGTGTAAATCGAAAGAGCAGTGTCGTGAGTTGTTTAAAAATTCTCCCGGATATTTCCTCCTTGGTAATCGGTGGTCGGCGTGTTTTTCACCGACGTGCGTTCTTAAACGCGACAAATCAAGGGAGACCTAAATTTTAGCATAGAAATATTAAGGATCGGACTTAACCCCTAAGCAAAAATATTAATTAGATTGCGTCTAGATATCCACGATCGTTTTCCTTCAATAGTTAACTAAGTATGTAAAATTGTATCCTAATTGGACCGGTGCCGGGAGGTTCTAAGCTTAACTGGATTCATCGGAGTAAGCCCCGTAAATTGAAGATTCGACCGAGTCCGACAGCATCCCCCAAGTGTGCATGAAGAATTTGGTGGTGACAGTTGCATATTTCCATTGGGAAAAAACCGTTTAACGTTGGGGGAACAAACCTTGGTCGAAATTCACTGGACATATTTCACGGCAAAGCAAGGTTTTGAAAACAAATGATACAAATGATCCCTGAATTTTGATCCAATCTATAATATGATCCATGAACTTTAATTAATTCAATGTGGTCATTGAACTTTAGTCCAATGTGCAATGCCGTCTTTGGATTTTGAATTTGTTCAATATGATCTTGAATTTTTTGATAAATATTCAAACCGGTTCTTGAATTATGAAGGTAATAGGTCAAATTACCAAATATTTTTGTTTAGGGGCCGAGGTCAATTCCTAACTTTTCTATGTAATGATCAACTAAATGGGTTACCAAAATTTAGGTGTCAACTAAAGGGGAGCTCGTAGAGGTTTCATTAAAAAAATGAAAGACACCTAAGTTCGGACTGTGCAAATGCAATGTAATGAAACTTTTGGTTGGGAAATGTGTCTTGATAAACCTACACTCTAATACAATGAAATATGATGAAAATTCTAATGCAAAGATAGAAAACCTACATGTAATTACTTGCCTGTGGATCCGAGAAACCACACTTGGATATACGAAACAATCTTCTTGAGACCTGACAAGTATCTGAAAATCTTGTAGATAAACTTTTGGCTCTTAAATTTTTAGGGATAATGCACCCTGCTTATTGTTGTGCCGCCTTCTTTTGCTTGAAATGCTTCTTAATACTCTTCGACTAGTCAGTCTTGCAACTTTTTGAGCTGGAGGGTTTCGCTTTTCCCCGATAGTTGTGAGAAATTGGCTGGTGATAGGTTTCGTTGGTTTCTTTAGAGCTGTCAAATTGGATCTTGGACCCATAGTTCAACTCATATTCAACGAAATGGGTCATATATGGCTTGCGTAAAATTTAATATATGAGTTTAAATGAGTCCAAGAAATAAATGCTATGCTACGTATATATGGGTCTCAATGGGTTATGAATATATCCACTTTAAAATGGGTCGTGTATGGGTTTATCTTCTCGGGCCGAGCTGGAATTATTTCTCGCAATGAATAAAAAGTACTTCGCTCGAATCATGGCTAATTGCAATTATGTCGGCAAATGACTTGCGTGGTCGTTCTCTCTCATTTTCGTTTGAACCGGGGTCTAAACCGGTCATTGGATACGGAAACCAGCTTTGTAGATGCAAACGAGCCATCCTCGGGCCTGATTAAGGATCCCGAATTTTGAGAAAATCAATACTCGATTGGACCAAGTGCCGCCAAGTTACGCGTCATGTCACATGGTCCGCCAAGTTACGCGTCATGTCACATGCAGGTTCTTTTGAGTTTTAGAGAGTGCCACGTCGCGAAGATATCGTCTAATCTGAAAATGGGACTAGGGTCATAGAACACCTCAAGAAACAACATTGGTTTGCTTCAATTTTCATAACGTTGTGTGGCTTATGAACTTGGCAGGGAAAGATATAGCTTCGGTTAAAACCATGTGATAACAACTCAAACGCCCCTAATTCCAAGGTTTTCGTATCCATTTTTACCGACACGGAATGCAGACCATCAAATTTAGTGAACGGGGACCTTATTTATCTTAGCAAGGACAGCACGCTCATATAATAAGTCCTAGGCATTGTGTTTGTGTACTTCAATTTGTTGTTGTAGTAGGGATTTGTCATCGTCCACCCCTGCGATTTACTCAACATGAAGAACCTGCTTACTCAGCCGTTAGCCAGTTTACCTCACGCTGCAGTTACGGTTTAGCAGAATTATCCAAGAAAAGTTCCCCAGAACAAAGAATTCATAGATGAAGCAGCAACCAAAGAATTTTGAATCAGGTACAGGTACAGGACCAGGAGGACATCCGCACTAAAATTACTCGTTCTGCTATAGAAACAGTAAACACTCAGATTGCCACGTTGAAGAACGCAGGGTCAAAACACGCCGACCACCAATGATAAACAGGGAATATCCAGGAGACCTGTTAAACAATTCACGACATTGCTCTTCTATTTATACAGCAAACAACACGTGAAGCCCTCTTAAGCACCTTTGTTGCTACTCCAGGGTTTGAGCACTGTGACAACAATTATCACCACGATGATGAGTAGGATTAGGATCGCGATGCACATCCATTTCCTAGAGTTCTTCTGCAGGCTCTTCGCCCTCTGGAGTGCAGTGTTGCCACTTTGGACGTGATCCACCGCGCTTGATACCTAAAGAAACATAGATGAAGAGTCAAACCGCACAATCAAGGTCCAAGGGTGGCAAAGCAGAAACTCGATGAACTTCTTTAATTGAAGAGTTACTTCACAAAAGTACTTTCATTTTCTCCTCGTAGAAAAGAACAGAAACCTCGATGAAGACAGTTTGGTAGAAGTAGAACTAGCCTACCTGTGCTTCTATATTGTCGAGCAAGTCTCCCTGGGCATCCACCAACACAGCCATATCCAAGAATATCTGCATCATGAACAAACAAGAGTTACGACATATAGCAGAGCCTGACTTCTCTCCCACACAGCTTTCGCCATCAACTGTGAACAGAAAACTAGGTTTTGTACATCTGATTGATCTAAATATGCATTCTCTTACAAGTGCACTCTCAGTTGTCCAAACCAGCTGTAATTGTCTGTTAGATAATGGCAATGGCAGCCATCATTCCCGTAATTGACTGCTATTGTGGTGTTATTCAAATTCGCACTTGTAAAGGCTGCTACTACTTCTCCAACAGCTGCAGCGGGCAGCTTATCCCCATCAGTGACTGCTGAAGACCATGAATTTGAGGAGAGAGACAATTTGGGTGTTGGTCTGAACAAATCAGGGTTGTGGGCTGTGGTATGAGAGGAAGGCTTAGATAATGGAGATGGAGAAGTTTCTATGGCTGATTATGAAGATCTGGGAACTCCTTTCTTTTCTATCAGCTTCTTCAGTGGCTGCACTGCAGCCTTTGAAGATGGAAGAGAAAAGAGGCATCAGATATTTCTAGGCTATATTGTGTGGCAAAGAATGAGCTTCATTATCTTTTGTGACTCTTCGATTGACTTACAAGTTTGTAGACTGGTATACTAAAGCAACGTTTGCATACCTAAATTTTAAGCTACTGTTGGAGATAACCAGTACATAACATATGGCTGTTAATAAAAAAGGAATTTACGTTTAGAAATTTAAGAAGACAGAGAATTGCACTCTTTCTCACATCATCATGAGCAAATTTCTAAAAAACTTCACGTCAGTGACCTATTACATGCATAATGGCAGAAGCAAGTCAAGTAAGCACACTGAGGCAAGACAACAGTTGAGATGCAAAACAAATAAATACGGAAGCATGTGAAATTTGAAGGTGCAACTATTGCTAAGTTCCACCATTTAGTTACACAATTCAGCGGTTCCTTATTTTAGAAGCCAGGCTATGTAAATCGCAATTATGAAGAAAGATTTAATAGCGGTGAATGCTAAGTACCTGCTGCAAATCCAGAAGCTTGCGCTCTAGATCTCTGACAGCATCATGGCGCTCTTGAATTTCAGCAACAGTATCCATAATCTGTAAAATTAACTACATGAGATCCATCCAACTTTTTAACTTCAAGAACGAGTACCTTATTCCTGGTAAACAGAATACTGCACACTACGGGAGCACTTCCAAGATTCCAAATGAAAATATCCAGCCAAAGAAAAATCATTCTTTCATCAAACAAATGATGCATATACCCTATACTAGGAGTTGGGAAAGGATGATAACAGCTTATAATATTAAGAGTATCAAGTAACCACCAAAAAGATATCTTGAAAGCCAAAAAAATCATTAGGGCCTTCACATTTTGAAGAGAATTCGAAAAAGGCATCCATAAGCCCGTGTTTATCGATTCTCTCCAAGCAATAGAGTAAATTCTATGCAGCTGCATATAGCCTGAAGTATTTTGACAAAATCATATTTTCAGGGACAACATTTTTCAAGTCCAGGATAACCCCACACGCATTAGGTTAACGGTAAAATTGAGACAAAGCAACAAGCAAGGAAAAAGAACCTGGCCCCGCCCTTGTTCTTGAATGGCCTTTTGGAATATCTGTTCGCTATCTCCGGTCTCAATCAGTCTGTCAATTGTCTATACAAAGAAGTGTTTAATTAGTATACGAGCAAGAGGGGCAAGGTACCAGAAGTTGGTAAAATTTATAAATCATTTTACCTCTTCATCGGCTCTAGTGCCCGTTACTGGCCATTAAAAAAACAAAACCAAAGAAGTTAGTACTAAACCATGCTACAATTGCATTTTTCATTTCCAATTAGCCAAAAGGTTTTGTACCAGTAAACACACGCCTTTCAACAACCTCCCGATTCTCTTGATGTATATTTTCCCTAAGGACCTGTAAAAGTATTCAAAGTAGAAAAAGTTGACAAAATGCCAGGCAGATAGAGAAATGAGAGCCTATGTAGATATTTAAGGCAGATAGAGAAATGAGATCCTATGAAAACATTCAAGGCAGATAGAGAAATGAGAGCCTATGAAAATATTTATGTTTATACCAACCTGAAATTCAGCCATCTTGTCTTTAAACTTTTTCTTCAAGGCGCTGCATCAATAAAGTTTACAAAATGACATCATTCACTTGATTATAACCAATCTCTGGCGCCATTAGATGATAGATTCAGATTAGTAACAAATGTGATAACTTCAAAATAATGTGTTCAAAAAGAACTAATCCCGATGTAAAATTTCAACTTCAGCCACTTAACAGGATAGTCTTCTGCATTGGCTATAAAAATGTGAAAGGAAGGCCTTATGTTTCTTGGGTAAGCTGTTAGGTCTTCTAAAAATCCCTTCTTATAATGCATGCAAACAGATACTGGCAATACCGTATATGAAGCAATTATTGCCAGGCATGACATCTAGATTCCCTATCCATCACAACTACCACATTCATCACCACACCCACAAACAACAGAGAAGATACATACACACCATTATATATAGTGTGTGTGTGTGTGTGTGTTTATGTATATATGTAGAGAGAGAGAGAGAGAGAGAGAGAGAGTTACACAGTTGTTTGTGTTCTGGATCGGTCAACACCTGTACCTTTTCCGCAACCAGGTTTCTGCCTATTTGCCAGATTCTGCACCAGAGAGACAATATAAAACGAATAATAATCATATGAATATGGCCCTTACTAGGGATAACATGCAGCTTATTGTCTTACTTCTCGGTCAAGTTCTTCAATCTTTGATTTGACCAAACGAGCAACCTTTCCAACTTCATCAACTTCTTTGTCCATCCGCTGCTTGATCACTGTAGACATTAAAGCCATCATAATTAGCAATATGGCGGCATGGAAATAGAAGAGTGAAATATAAAATGCCACTCAAACAAATATCACACTTGAATAGAAATTGGAGAATGCCATGCAAATAAATTTTCCTATGCATTTAACTGAAACTTATTATGATGTTCGGGATGAAAGTAATGCTTTCCAGCTGAGTCAAAACTTGTGAACATTATGGGCAACTCGTATGTCAACTATTTCAGTGGTTGTGCCACGTTACACAATGTGATGTAGTTGACCTGTGACAAGCATAGCATAGGCGCACTAAGCTTTTCTCTAAAAGGAGTGTCCTGAACGCTAAGCAGCAAAACAGTTTGGGTGCATGAATTTTTCCCAAGCATCGAGGGCAAGATAAAAAAATATTAACTTTAAAAGAAGCGATGGGGAAATACAATAATCACACAATTTGTGTGTTCTTCCCAAATGAATAATTATCTTTTCCATGTACGGTTGAGCTAAACAGGCCATTAAGTATTTTTTTTTTTTTTTTTGCGGGTAAGCACCCAGTATGTACCTTCAAGGTAATGAAACATTTTAAGAGTTTTATTTTAAGCACTACCTATTTTGGTAACTTGGAAAATATATGAATGGCATACAGCTCTCATATTACCCAGTAAAGCACAGGGAGTCATTCTGATCATCCTAAGCAAAGCAGTAAAGCAATAGAAACATAAAGAACATATTACCAAGTTTTTAGATAATCCAACCTCAGTTAAATACAAGATATTACAAATTAAGTTCCATGGAAAATGACGAAGTTCCTAGATTTCTTCAGCAGCTGGAAATGCTGCAAATAACTATGCACCTACTAGCTAAACAAAAGAGCTCCAACAGATCAAAGAAGCCATCAAAGTGAGGATATAACCACGTGATAACCGAGATTTGTTATCTATTGGGATGTTAAGAATTCTTCGGCTATGGAAATTGATACTAAGCGGAAGAGCATTTTATACTGGAGATGAAACTACAAATAAATAAGGAAAGGCAAATCATGTCAAAAGCATTTCAAAGGTAGCTCTCTTTGATAGACCAATGGAAACGAAGAGAAATCACATAGTACACACTTCTTGAGACAACAACAAAAAAAGGGGAGAGAGAGTAACCGGGAAAAAAAGCATGGAAAAAAAAATCATGGAGCACATTCTTGGATACAAATGAACCTTAAGGTAAAAGCTAGAGCAAATCACCTTTCATGGAAGCAGCTTTAGTTACAGCTTTTGATTCCTCATGCGCATCCTGCATACATACAAGTTGGCAGAAGGATGTATCATCTTATAATAAGCTATGCAATAGCAGGTTATTCAAGACACCATTAACACCCTACTCAAAGCTACTTAGGTAATGAGGCGCTACTTGATACAATCTGGAGTTCATATAAGTAGCCGTTGATCTATTCAACAGAGCCTTCACAAGCGGAAGCCTTAAGTGGCATGAGAAAAAGGAAAACACAGATCTTCCTCTTGAGATTGTAAAGGAAGGAACAAAAAAAAGTTGCAGTCATAAGAAGTTCATCATTTACATATTTATAGTTCCACTCAATGATTTTTCAAAAGAATATACAGATACAGCTCACTTTTAAAAATTTTGAACTATCACGGTGCGGACAATTTGTTTGCGGCACTCATAAACAATTGGAAAGTTTAAAAAATGAGAAGAATTAGTGGACAATGATATTTTAAGTTTTTAACATAATCAGGTATGCTTATCTAAATCCAAGAAAATTGTTCCAAAAACAGTGGAGTAAAAAATAAAATTATGAAAGCCTGAATAAATGTGCCTTACCTGGAGTTTCTTCAGCAATTTGTTCAACTTGTCGATTTGCTTCTCGATATCTTGAATCTGGTTGATCAAGAGGCTCATGAGTGATTCTTGTAATGCAAGACATATATATGAGGTGCACTATCAACCATAAGACATGAAAATACATTGCAAAGTGAAATGATTGATAAGGACTGAAATAATAACAATAAGATACCTTTTTAAAGAAATTCTCCAAGCCAAGCTCCCCTGAGCGCATTGGAGCATTTGCACCCAGCTCAATGTCCCCATCTCTAGAAGATTGACCCCGAGGGATCTCAAAGGACTCCTGGAAAAAGTTATTAAACCAGTAGGCAGAAGTTAAATTTGCAGCCTCTAGTATGGTGAATTAATTCTCACATTTTTTTATTAGGATGAAAAATGCATACATATAATTTCTTCACGAGAAGTTTATGTCCCAAGCCAATGAAGAGACTCACAGGATAAAAAGCGAATAAGTGAAAGAACGCAACACTTTACATCATGGAGATTAAATATCACTCAAACTAAAACATCTAGATCAAACTGTTCATCACTCTACGATGATGATGACAAGTTCAATTGACAAGCCAATGCAAAGGGACATTGAGGTAACAAAAAACAACATGGCCACCCCTTATGGGTTGATTCTCTCAATGGTCCACTGATGACAAATGGAAGGTGCATGTTTTAGCCAGATTGGAAGAAGAAAGAGGGAGCCAACACTTCTTTTCCTTCTCATAAGCAAATGCACAACAATCCCAAATAACCACTTTTCAACCAGCAATACGGTGATATTTGTCATTAGTTGATAAAACTCTCAACAATAGAGAACGCGGACATCCAGACACTCTCCTGGTTTCGAATGGCGTAATGCAATTACAACTGTAAGCAAGCAAGGCCAAGAATGAAGAACTATATAAACAGGATCAGAATAGCTTGTGCTTCAGCAAAATTTCCTTGGCAGAGAAGCTAAGGGTTCATCATATTTTAATGTTATTCGCTCTCTTCTTTACATTTTCCACACTCACCCATTCACCATTTCTAGAATCTACAGCCCGAGAACAAAATTCGAGCATAAAAATTCAGCGCCTGACCAAGTGAAGGACAGATGCAGTAAAATCCAGCTCAGCCAGACGAGAAGAGTGTCTCGTCTCTTCTCATACATCCTGTGAAAGGACAATGCAGGAAATCCAAATTCCCTCATCTTCCCCAACACATTGCGATTCTCAGCGAGGACATAGAATCCTCCGAGCGATACAAAAGACAAATCTCGCTGGTAATTAAATAAATTAACAACACAAACAACAAAGCAATAAATACAAGCACAACATCCAGTCGAAATTGATGTAGCTGTCGAGCTCAGATCAGTACAAAAACAGGCGCAGCAACATCCAAAACAAGCCGAGACGGAGCAACATAAAAGAAAACCAACCCCGCCCGCCCCCATTCAGCTAATTGCGAAGAGGACATTACCGAGAGAAGGTCGTTCATCGTCGGAACGAGCTCGACCTCGAACTCGAGAGCTGGGGGGAGGTGGAGATCCGAGACGGAGAAAGCTCTCTTCGCGGGCTCTGGACGTGGCCCTCGGGAGCCCGATCGAGGTCCTCGATGGGGTTCGCGATCGGAACGCGGAGGAGCGGAAGAGAGAGAAAGCGAAGGTGGGGGGAAGGGAAGGAGAGAGAGACAGTGGTCTTTTCCTTTTTGTTGGTGACGACGGAACAGCGAGGAGAGAGAAAAAAAACAGCGACAGAGCGTGAAGGCAGGTTTCTCTTCTGTCTCTCTCTGGCTGTTCTGTACGGCAAGATTCTTCCTTTTCTTTTTCTTATTTATTTTTAATAAAGCATTAACGTTAATTAAGTTAAGTTTATCCAACTAAGTCCAGAACCAGAAAAACAGCGTTGCCCAATGCCCACCTTCAATGAATAATCAATGTATGTAATTCATTGAAAAAATAGAATCGCCCACCTTTTTATCTCCTTGTCTTACAAATCATTTGATTTCACAAAGCAGCAAAACACTGATAGATAAACTAGGAGCGGTCCGTTCCAAATCTAAAATCCGGGACCTACCTATCTGGATCGGTTCCTAATTTTTTAGAATCAAAAATCAATCCCAAACCAGCCTAGAACTGAACTGGCGTTAACTCAGGAACCTACCATAGCTTTTCTTTTCTTCATTTATTCTTTTATTATCCCCTATTTGTCATTTTATTATATGAGATATGCACGTGTCAAATATGACTACAACTCTTTCTGCTCAAAGATGACATGTTGAACATAGTTAATCTCGACAAACAATTTCTACTTTATAAAAAGAGTAAAATAATTTATTTGGGGTTTAGGGTAAGCCGTTCAAAAGCCCGAGTTCCCGGATAGAATTTGGTTCGGGGGATAGAAATGGGAATCGAACTAGTTAAGTCCGGTTCCTAATTTAAGAAACCGGGATCTGGATCGGTCTCCTTATGTATCGGCCGGGTAAGGAACGGTTCGCAAGTTGAATCGGCCCCATTGCTCAACCTATTGATGGGCGGTAACGTTTTGGTTAACGAATATAAAAGAAATTAATTATTCACCGACTTAAAGAATGATCTTAACCTAAATTAACTCCATCGTTACGCTACAACGTGCATAGTCTCAATGGTATTTGCTAAAATCGAGAGAGATCGTAACCGGAATCATAGCCATCAAGAGTGGGTGAACCATCCCCGGTGTATTAGTAAAAAATGAAAAAAAATATTGGAAAGAATTACCTCAATGCTCCTTCTTCATAAATTACTCAAGATCGGCGACCACCACATGGCCTCCATTGCTTCCAATCTGAGCACATGTGCGCACAGAGGTGATAGAGAGGAAAATTGGTGGGTAGCATCACAGCTGCCAACTAGTCCGGCGTCGCCGGGGTGGTGCAACCACAATCGAGCTATTGCCTGGGCCGGACGATCCTAGCCAGGCTTGTAAAGGAGACATTCTTATTTTTGAAAACCGTTCAAAACCCCGAGTCCCGAGTAGAATCGAATGATTCCGGATATCATAACGGGACCTAAATTGGTTAAAGCTAGTTCCTAGTCTTCGAAATCGGAAACTTGAAATCAGGCCCCTTGTACCGGCCTTTGATTGGTTGAGTAAGGCCTGCTAATATCGTTCCCAAATTGAGGCGGCCTGATTGCTCAACCCATTGGTGAATGGTAATGCTTTGATTAACGGATATAAAAACAGTTAATTAGCCCCTCTTCGAAGGACTTGAAGTATGATCTTTGTTATGAGACAACATGGGCGATTTCAATTGATATTTGCTAAAATCGTGGGAGAACCATCCCCGGTCCGCTAGTTGAAAAAAACAAATTTGAAAAGAATTACTTCAATGCTCCATCTTCATTAAGTTGTTCAAGAGAGGCATGATACTAAGGCTCCATGTGTTTTGTAAAAAATGAATGATTTAAAAAATATTTTACTAAAAATTACTGCTTGTATCATTTAGAATAATTAGTTAATAAAGGTATATTTTCATTATTGATTATAATTTATGTCTAAATATATTCGTTGAAGACGAAATATATTTTATTTATTTTTACAAGCGATACAAGCAATATTTTTTTTAAATTATTGATTTTTCGTGTAACAAATGCACTCTAATAGGGTTAGCTTTTGTTTTTAGGGTTAATACCACGAAAAAACTCAAAATGGTATACATGTGACAAATTTACTCCAAACTATTTTTTGGACCACAAAAACCCCAAACTAGTATACCCAAGATAAATTTACTCTAAATTATTTTTTCGATTATCAAAAACTCCAAAACTTAAATACATGTGATAATTTACCCAAACTAATTTTTTCAACCACCAAAATCCAAAATTGATACACATGTGATAAATTTACCTCCCGTTAGTTTCCGTTAAATTGAATTAATACAATGAAAAATCCAAAATTGATACCCTTGTGACAAACAGATAATAAAAATCCCAAACGTGTACACCCGATAATTACCACGTGCCATCTAACTCAATAATTTGACGATAAAATTTAACGAAAACTAACAAAAGATAAATTTGTCATGGATGTATCAATTTGAGATAAATTTGTTAAGGATATATCAGTTTAAGATTTTTGGTGGTCAAAAAATAATTTTGAATAAATTTATTATCACGTGTGTATCAATTTGAAACTTTTCGTGATATTAACCCTTATTTTTATTAACTTTGATATTAATTTTGCTTATTTTGGGCACTAGAGCTGGTGGTCCCGTTGTGGTCTTTTTTTTTCACGCTTGTACCCGGACGAATTGCTGCGCACGTTCAATTAAATATCTCATTTTTTTTGTGTGTAGTTGAATTCTTAATCTATACACCTTATTTTTGGTCAAAGCCAGTACTTTTGTAAGGTGTAGAAACGAAATGCTGACGCGGAATGTCAACTCAGCACCTAGGCTAGTGCAATCTGGACTAATTACGGTGGTTTGTGGAGCAACTAGCAACCACCAACTAGTTCATCGTCACTAGGGCGATGCAAGTGCACTAGAGCTGTTGTTAGGGTCGGGCGACCCCATTCGGGTTGTTGCCACGACGGTGCAATCAGCCAATTGAGATCCCGTCGAGACAAACCCGACCATCCTCATCCTGATGAAATGTGAGCCCGGAACCCGTCGAATCATGATGTCATTAAAAAGGCCTGGAACTCTCTTACTTCCAGATCACGAGCCACTTGGGTGGCAATATACAACAGGATAACAAAGGTCCAAATACTCGATTAAAGTTGTGAAGATCATGGCCTGTTTTAATTTCATCTTGGCTTTTAACTATCAGAACGTAGTTAATTATAAAAAAAATCGATTTGACCAAAAGAAAAGTTGATGCCTAGAAATTCATTAATTCAATATTAGTAAGTACTTAAAGTAAAAAAACTTAAAAAAAAAGTAAAAAAAACTCTTTTTTTAAAGTAAATGACCGGCAATTTTCACTCCCGAAATAGAGATTAGCGGGCCTACGCACTGGTTCTAGAACAAGAAGACCGTAACTTTACGTCAAAGTGGAACTGTTCATCGTCGTCACTGTTCGGTGGTTCCTACTGTTCGTTCACGCTCGCACCCACGAAGAGTCTAGACTCAGCCAGAGACCATCCAACTCTTTCTTTGCGTGCGGGCCAGTTTAGACTCTCTCGAAGGTGAGAATCAATCCCTCCCGGTCGCAGCCGAAAGCCAAAGCGATTTCTGCAGTTCGACGAAAGGCGCAGCTCGACGCGTCCTTCCGGCCCGACCGAGTTAGCTTCACCTCACCGGACATCGCGACGTCGCTTTTGTTTCTGGGATCAAGCGGTGCCTTTCGGAGAAGGCGTGAGGTGAGAAGCACTGCGAAACGTCTTCTGGGTTTTGTTCTTCGTGATCATCTAGTGCGATCTTGTGAGCTGTTAGATGCTGACAAAGAGAGCTTTCTTGCTCCTCGTATTTGCCTGTTTCGTGTTTGTCGAAAATTGGACTTCCCGCTGTCTTTCGATCAGTAATTTCGGGTATGTTGATGGTTTATGGTGCGAGAGTATGGATTTGTGAGCTGTTTGATGCTAACAAAGAGAACTTTCTTGCTCCTCGTTTTTGCCCGTTTCGTGTTTGTCGAAATTTGGACTTCCCGCTGTCTTTCGATCGGTAATTTCGGGTATGTTGATGGTTTATGGTGCGAGAGTATGGATTTGGGGATGGATTATCATGTGGAAATTGTGGGTTTCGTTGTGATGGTTGCTGTGTTCTGGCCAAGCGATCGATTGCGTTCAGCTTGGAACGATAAAATACCGAAGGGCCTCTCGGTTCTCACGAACAAGCGTTGAGTTCATTTTGTTTTGCTACAAGAAAGCATTGTTTCGTCTTTCTAAATGGCAGTGTCGTCAGTTTTTTCTTGTTTATTAAAAGAAGGAAAAGATCATGGGGAGGATTGTCTTGTCAGAGTGTAGTGAAAATCTCGATTGGTGTTCGCTTTGATTTTGCTAGGATCTTAATTGACAGAGACTAGAGGGGTTTTTTTTATTTCTTGGAAACAATCCAGAAATTTGACTGTGATGATGTAAAATTAAGTCACTAGGAGCACATTATTTGGTTTCCTTGCTTGCTCTACTAGATAGAGTAAGAAAACCCCAATGGAATTGTTCATCTTGTTCTCAGGTATTGCATTGCAGGGTGGTTCATCTCTTTATGTTTCGCCCAATGGAATTGTTTATCTAGTTGAAATGATTGCATTATATCAAGGACTTGAGTCACAACTGAACTTGAACCCCTCATGTCATTCACAGCTTTTTGGGCATGTTGTATATTTCACCATATTGACTTATATGTTATCACAAACACAACAAATAAAGCTTGTCAGGTAATCATACGCATCTATCTTATTATTTGATTTTTCACGCATTTTTCATCACACTTCTTGTCCATAAACTGTTAACTGCTTGTTGGCCTCAGAAGGAGTCTTTTACTAGAAATCCTGCCCTTTGTGGTGCCAAGATGTTATGCAAAAAGGGGAGTAAAACAGGGTGCCGTGAACCAAAAACTTTTGTTCGAGGTCCATGGGATAGACAAAAAACTTGAAACCAGGGACAACATAAACTATTTTATTTTTGCAACATCATCACTTGGGGGCAAATTAAGTTTCATGTAATTTCATAATGTACAGTCAAACACTGGACACCTAGTGGCCAAGGGGCCGTGATGACCCTCGCCAGCCCCTAGGGCTGTAATTGTTCAGGATAATCTGTTCTTCATTGGCAATGCTTGCCATGCCACCCTCTCTGCATCGTTAGTTTCCAATGATATGAGGTGGAAATTTGTCAAATAGCATGATATGTCATCATTGATTGCCTGATGAAACTGCTTTGCGCGTGTGTTCAGGAGACAAAGTATATACATTTCAAGTTCCAGCTAACACAGCCAGCATGCAAGAAGAATCTCAATCCAGTGTGCGAGAGGAAAATGTGAAAAAGGAAGAGTTAAGAGTCAAGCTGAAGACCAAGCCTACAGAACCAGATGATGTGTCGGAAGATAAGAGTGAGATGGAAATGGAATTAAAGACCAAAACGGTGGAGAAAATCAAACCGCATCATGATAAAGACAAGAAGGAGAAACACAAAGAAGAGCACAAGGAGAAATCAAAGGAAAAGGACAAAGGGAAAAAGGGAAAACAACACGGCTGTGATGACGACGATAATGATGAAGTGAGGACAGGTAAAGAGGAAGTGAGGGAGAAAGAGAAGGAGAAATGCAGCATCAATGATGATCCAGATAAAAGAATTGAGAATGATGAGTCTGTGGAGACTAAGAAAAAGAAAGTGAATAAGAAAGAGAATAAGCATGAGAAAGGCAAGGAAAAAGAAGAGATGGATGCAGAGAAACCTGCTGGAGATTTGGAAAACAGTGAAGAATATTCTAAGGGGAAGAAAAAAGAGAAACATAAGGACAAGAATGTGAAGAAGGGAAATGATGAGAACTCCAAGGAGAAAGGAGTAGAGAAGGTTCGAAGTGACAACAGAGAGGAGGAGAAGAAAAAGGGAAACGAAGAATCGATGGAGATATATGAAGGGAGGGCAAATGATGAGGAGCAAAAGAAGGATATACATGGGAAAGAGAAATACGAAGGCAAGAAAAAGGATGAAAAACACAAGGATAAAGATAAATCAAAAGGAAAAGAGAATGATGATGAAGACAAAGGAGAAAAGAAAAAGAAAAAGGATAAGGAAGAGAAAGAGAAGAATAAGCTCAGGAATGCAGCAAATGAGCGAGAAGGCACAAAACATGAGGAGGATGAAGGCAAGAAGAGCCGGAAAAAAGCTAAGGAGAAGGAAGAGGAAAGGAAGCACAAGGACAGAGAGTATGTGGAGAAACAAGATGAAGATGAGGAAAAAGTAGCCAGTGAGAAAGAGCGAAAGAAGAAGGAGAAGAAAGAAGAGGACAAGAAAGAGAAGGAAAAGCAAAGGGGCGACACTGATGTGGAAACAACAGATGAAGACAAGGGGAAAGGGGAGAAGAAAGAGAAGAAGAAGACCAAGAAAACTGATGCAGGAAAAGAAGAGAAAGAAGAGAAGCTAAAGAAGAAAGGGAAGAGGCATGAGGATGAACCGGACGATAGAAACGAAGAGGAGGAGAAAGGAGACGTTAAAATGAAGAATCACAAGGTTGAAGAGGGTGTGACTGAAATTACTGGAAGAGAGATTGAAATATTTGAAGATGTTAAAAAATCTGAAGGAGAAGGGCAAAAAGAAAAGCAGAAAGGTAAGGAAGTTGATAAGAAGGAAAAGGACAAGAAGGTTAAGGGTGATAAGAAAAGAAAGCTTGATGGGAAGGACAAGAGTAAAGATCTTGACAAGCTGAAACAAAAGTTAGAGAAAATAAATAGTAAAATCGAAGCTCTTCTGGAGAAGAAGTCGGAAATTTTGAGGCAAATAGATGATGCTGAGCACGCGGAGTCGTCTACTGGTGGGGCAGCTGATGAAGGTAATGCAGCTTAGGGTGATGTGTGGACACTACACTCTTCTTTTCTGTTTGTAATTGTGTCTATGTTGCTAAAGTTGTGATGTGAATAATGTATCTTTTTCTTGTCCTGTTCAATAAATGTAGTGCTGTCTGCCCTTTATATCCTACCTATAGTTAGCCTCTTTGTACATGAACTTCCCATAGCTGTAGTTACATATTATTAAGCCTCAAGGGAGCGCTATATCTGTTGTGTCACATATGTGCCCCTTTTAACTCTTGTTTGTGTGTTGGATTCATTATCCAACTCCAGTCATTACGATATCCGAATGCTTGATCATAGAGTTTCTCAGGCTGATTTGGCTGGTTAACAAATGAAATGTGCACTAGGACTGAAGGAGTGTTGGAAGTATCAATTTTGGTGTAAAAATGTCTGGTTATGCAGGTTTTGGTTTGATTAGATGCTCTGTGTTGAACCATAGTGCAGCCAAATCATTATGGTGTCAGTCTTATATGATGTGTGGAGAGCACATGTTGGAATCTAGCTTCCTTGCTAACTTGCCAGGTTGTCAAAGCTTTGATGGAAGCTGCACTGGACAAGCTATGGAAGAAAATTCATTATCTTATTGATTTCTCGGCTTCTCAAATCATTCTCTTTAACTCAAGTTGATTGATCACTGACTTAGTTTGAGAATCAGTAGTTTTAGTCACTTGTGCACCCCTCCCAGTTAAGCAGACTAGTCATGCTACATTTTGGATTTTCTTAGACGTTCTGAATTTCTTGAAAGGAGTCGCCACTGCCCTTAGTTGTAGAGTCTTCATCCAGGCAGACTGCTCTCTCTATTTTATACCGGATATATTGAATCAGCCAGGGAAGCTAAAGTTGAGCAAAATTATGAGAGATATATAAAATTCCTGATTTGTGTTCAAAAAACTATTTGTATGGTACCATTAGTTCTGCCATACGGAAATTTTCGATAATTCTAGGTGGTGCAAAAACAGTATAAATGTCCCAATTCATTGGAGGGGATCATAAGGAGGATCCCCAACATTCATTGGAAGCTGATCTACGGTTTTGAACCATATCCTAGGAAGCTTGCCTGTGAAGCCATAATCACCAAACAGAACATCTGCAACCCCTAGGCCTTCAGTTCCTGGAAGCCAAGCAGCGATGATAGCGTTCAACGCTGTGACATAGGGCTGAATCATGACAGGACGACTGGAGATGACGATGACCACACACTTCACAGCTTCACATACGTTCAATATAGTGCTTGTACCAGGGTCGGCAATGGCCAAGTTCATGCTATCGCCAGATCCCTCTGCATAAGGGTGTTCAATGGCGGAGAACTTTCCGGATTTGACAAAGTGCATATCGGGGTTCTTCTTGTAGACGACCTTGGTTTTTGGATCAATGGTGTTCTTAATGACACTGGGAACACATGGTCATGATGTTAGCAAAGTAACGCTGTTCTATGATTGAAACAATGAGCAAGTTAACAGTTGAATCAGGAAAAACAGAGATATCGAACTGTCGCGTACCCCTAGTGAGGTGGTTCCCACTGGGGCCCCGAAATTCAATTTTCCATCTACCACTCCGGTACCCTATGTTATCTGCATGGCTAACAGCAACAAGTTACCCGGTAGATCGATCTGGAACAAACCTGACTTCCTAGCTGGTTCACTTGGCTAGTATCGGCCAATGGATTCTCGAATAGGCCCATTGTGAATTCGACCCGCAATATTCTCCTCACAGCATCATCTATTCGGCTCACGAGGATGATCTTGTTCTTCACCTGGAAAATTGCCCCGTCAATGAATTCTGTGTGATTCTCTGGGACCATAATCTGCGACAGATCGGGAATTACAAAAACTGTGTGTTGACATTCTAATTCATGAAAACCACCTCTCGTGTCGCGGTCCTCACTCGTGGACGGGGCTGCTATTGGGCTTGCTGCTGGTATTGTGGCTAGGAATGCCCGACATGCCTGCTGAGGTTGGGTCCGGGAATGTGCCTGATATGCCTGCTGGGTTGAGGCCGCGAATGTACCAGCGTCCCTGCTGGAGGCGGGGCTCTGGGGAATATGTTCTAGGAAGTGTGATGACAGTTTAAACCAAAAAAAATTCACGAAGGAAATCCATTCCTCAATATACATTTCTCTTTTTTTTTTTTTTAGGTAACAGAAGGTAAACGTTAGTGTACAAGGTTAATCACGTAGTGTCGATGGTGGTTGCAATTAAATTGGAAACATGTTTTGTTCAGTATGGCCGGATTGGAGTTCTTGAATTTATATAGCTGAACTGATGGAGACGCGCTTTTAGTTGGGATGCTTAAACTGTGCCGTTCTTTTTGCTTTTCCTTACAACTGGGAACTTCTGTCTCATTCAATAAGCTCTTAAGATTTTGCATAAGCGTGCACTTTTGTAGGTTGACGAACAATTTTCCTGCTCTAAGAGTCATGAAAGCCCGAAGAAGATGATCTAAGTGCTCATCTGCAAAGTTAATATAAACTAAGATGCCATGAAGGTGACCACTAAGAATTTTCCTAAGAAATGGTGCTAGACAAAGGCATAATCTTAAGTAAGCGATGGAAGAATTTGAAAATCCACGGTATATGACAATATAATGGTTCTCAGTTGAGCATGTTGAAATAATTAAATATTAAACTATACATTCATTTAATAGCTTAAGTTTTTAAAATAGTTGGCAGTGGTTTCACAAAATTTTATATGGTATTAGGGCATGGGGTCTTTTTTTACAGTGGCCACGCAAAATCTTACAGAGCATAATTAAAGCGCTACTTTCACCATGGGATGTTTATGATATTATGATTGGACATGCATTACATGTTACTTTTGACTCTTATAACCTGTATTAATTTTCGGCCATGTAAATTCGATATTGGCATAGTTGGGGGCCTCATAGACACCTTCATCTTTTTATGCATAGTCATGATCTTTGCGTCAACCGCATTTATTTTTCACTTTGACTAGTTGCTAGAAAGTTGTCACTTCCATGCAAAGGGCTATAGTAGGTATGGCAACATTATCTTGCTTGCCATTTGTCTGTTGTGATGCAACCCCATCTAGGCTACGTGAGTTGTATTTTGGAAGTAAATCATCGTACAGGATGACAACTAAATGCTGTTCGTTATCTGTGTTTCGGTTCCTTCACCATATGATTATCGTTTTGCTGACAATGTCTCTACCGATAAGAGACATGACAGAGAAAGAGACGACCTCTACCTCCAACAAATCAACTGGCTTGCCTAGGAAGCGATTCCACCGAGCACGTGCTCACAGCAATCCGCCAAGCGATTCTCGCTTTCCTGTTCCACTCTGCCCAAGTCAATTTGATTATTCTCTAGATCAGCCTCAGTTGTTACCTGCTCCATCTGGTGATGATAATCCCGAAAGGATTCAGTTAAATGACATTGGCTGCGGCTTTGGAGGGCTACTAGCTGCTCTTTCAACCCTATTTCAACCCTATTTCCCGACGAACTCATGATCGGATTGGAAATTAGGGACAAGGTGAACAAATATGTGAAGGAGCACACTTCTGCATTGAGGATGGCTCATCCCGGTCATACCAAAATATCTCGGTCGTCCGGGCTGACTATATGAAGTACATTCCTATCTATTTCGAGAAAGGACAACCGACGAAGATGTTCTTCCTATTTCCCGATCCTCGTTACTAAGAGAAAAATCGCCGTCGCAGGGTGATTAGCACTCACTTGTTAGACGAGTATGCATATACTCTGGCTGTTGGGGGCATAACATACACCATCACAGATGTTGAAGAACTTGGAGAATGGATGAAGGGCTATTTCGAAAACCCACCCCATGTTCGAGGCACTCATGGAGGGAGAACTCGAGACAGTTGGTCAGACCTAGTATGGATCGTACATGGATGGTAGTTGGAGATGATCCGGCGATGAAGCTTTTCACCATTTCAACAGAGGAAGGCCAGAAGGTTGCCAGGAATGTTGGGCAGACATTTGAAGCAGAAATTTTTCGGGGACCATTTTAAGTGAACTTTCGTGCATTTTTTCGGGATCACTTCAAAGATTGAGATACTTTTGCAAACCCGTAATTTTATCTTAATCTCCATTACTTATTCTGACTTCTTTTTTGCCTCTTGTTATTGTGTACTTTATTTTTGGGGCCAACTATATATATACACGTTTCTTATTACTCTATATACACAAGTTTGTCATTGCATTTATACTTTGGCACTTTGATAATTGCATCAAGTGGAATTTTATAGCAGCACTAGAAGGTTAAATTAAGAGTTGGCAGAGATGACATAATTAGCCAATCTAATTGGATTGCAAAACTAAAATAACTAACAAAATGTTATGTGCTTGTTAGGCGGCCAATCGCAAGCTAGTATATATGACTTATTCAATTTTAACATGCCAATATACTTACATGTAACCAAAGCTTAAGAAGGCTATTTACATAAATGCGATGTAAGAACTTCCCACATTGAAAACGGATATGAATTTCTGTCGTCACGATAAATTGATTAAATTACTGATTAAGTAATTTTCACAAAGAATGGGTGAATTTTTGAAAAATGAATCCTTGATATGGTTGAGATATAATTTTTTTTGAATCCTCAAAGTATTTTGAGTTTATTGTCTTCCCCGTTATTTTCCCACTTCATCAAATTATGCTGATGATTTTGTTAAAAACTTAATTAAGAAGAAAAACAAGAAACTATAAACTAAAGCAAAAGAAAAAAAAAAACGAGGGCATAACCCACTACTAGAACAGGGGCATTTTTTTCCAACAATTGCAGTTGGATAATATATAGGATTTAAAGCCTGTTTGACAATAATTATGATTTTCTTTGATTCAGTTTTTCGAATAAAACGAGAAACTTAAAGCCTGTTTGGCAATGATTCTGAATTGAATTAGGGACTGGGTCTAGGGTTTTGGTTCAGTTTTTAACAATCTTTTTTTTTTTTTGGGCTCTCCCGGTTGCTCAAGCACTGTCGCCGGATCCTCGTCGCTCCTTGCGAGCTTCAGTCCGTCGTCCGCCGTCCATCATTCCCTCAGTCTCTCTTTCCTTCCTCCAAACCGTGACTTTTCGCATCATGGCCGCTCCTCTAGCCACGCGCCTCCAAGAAGGTTTGAATGCATTAGTCCATGCTCGATTCGAGCGTGACCATAACGTCTTTCAGCTCAGACCTGGTCGGACAAAGAGATCTGCGGTGAAGAAGGCGCAGCTAAGCCTCATCGAGGCGCAACATCGTATGGAGACGCTCCTAGCCGAACTCCGGCAACAACGACGGGTAACGCTACGCACCGTTCAAGAATCCCTGGCGTTCACCGTCGTTGTGGAGAATTACCTCGGTGATTGCAGTAAACTCCGTGCGGCGCGGATCCAGCCAGGCATAGACGAGATGGAAATACGGGCGGTTTTGCTCGAGGCTGATTTTGAGTAATTTTTTTTTTTTTGCTATTTTGTTATTTTTCCATATTCCTTTTACGTGTGCGAATAATTTTTTCTATTTTCACAGGGAGTACTATTTCCTCCCCGATGACGCCTCTGCCGCCAGCCTTATGCCAGTTTCGTCTCCGGTCATGGCACCTGACCTTGCCTGGCAGCTAAAGAGACGGCCCTCCAGGTTGGAGATGCTGAATCAGAGTATGCTACTGAGTATGCTAAAGTGGAGCGTCGTATCATGCGAGCCCTGAAGAACAAGTGAAATGTTTTGATCTTCGATTAGCTTGAATCGTTTACAGTCTCATCTCATCTCTGTCTTCAGGCCAAACTTACCTCCCGATACGGCTCAAGCCAGAATGGATGGAATGATCGAAGATCTTCGGACCTCGGAGTGCCTCCACCTCTACGATCTGGGAGAGGTTCATGCTTTCCTGGAGATTCGGAAGCAGCTTGACGACTGTGGGTGCTTCCGCTGGGTGACGAACAAGTGTCCCGTGGAAGCGGTGGCATTGGAGATGTTACATATTCTCCTAAAAGATGGATTCGAGTAAGTTTTCCTTTAGTATTGTATATAGATATGGTTTATATGGTTTTAGAGTATCAATCTGTGTTTAACTATTTGTATTGGTCTCACAGGCAGTATTTCGAGCTTCCTTCGGACTCAAGGGGTTGATGGTACGTGAAGTTGAGTTGGATACAGTTCAATATCTGTTGACCTTGATACTGTGGGCTTGGTTTTCATGTTAATGGTCTGTTTCATGTTGATAGTTGCGTATGTTTTCATAAATAATTGTCGTGAGCTTTTCTATGACCCGCTCGATGAAATGACTCGATGGAACTATTGCATATGGGAATGGGATAGAAGCGAAGTTAACATGGCTTTCGTTCCTATTTTCGCTCCCTGCATATCCACTATTCCATTTTCACCGATTTCTCTTCTATTATGGGTGCTTCTTTCTGTCGATTGCCTTGATACCATGTTATTGTCGATATTCGTGGTGCCTGTTGTAGTATGGAGTTTCTTAATGTTATAAGCTAGCTTCATGAGAACTTGGGTTTTAGTCTACACTAGAGGCAAGCTGAAGGCGGGCGTGATGGTTTGTAAAATGGATGATTGCACTTGTTAGATGAGCTGTTTTTGCTGAAATGTCGAGATTTTGTGAATATTGGTTCACCGTAGAATTTAGAAATCTTGACGAACTATATGCATTCTATTAAGGTTCAAAGTGATATTAAGCATGAAGAGAGATTTCTGTTTAGTGAGATGAGCATGCTCGTGGATGGAACACATTTGACATTTAACTTTTGAGAGCTTTGCATTAGAGGCTGCAGCTCCTGTAGCGCATAATTGCAACTCCTAATCCATCTACATTTAATAGTTAGATTTGTACAGTTGGTAGATTTGTCGGACTCTTTTATGGTGGCCGCTCGATTTGCGATGCTTTTTTTGTAGCTGAACATAGATGGGGTATTCAAATTATGCTGTTTTCGTTGCTTTTCCTTATAATTGGAAACTTCTATCACATTGGTGAGCAGTTAAGATTGCATGAGCATGCACCTTGTAGTTTGACAAACAATTTTCCTGCTCTAATACTCATGAAAGCCCGAATAAGACGATCTAAGTGCTCATCCGCGGAGTTACTATGAGGTGCGATGCCATGAAAGTGGCGTGTGTAAGGATTTGCTTAAGATATAGTGCTAGACGGGCATAATCTTCATGCGAGTGATGGAAGAATTTAAAAGTCCATAGTATGTGATCATATAGCAGTTTCTTGTGGAGCCTAATTGAAGCACAACTTTTACCACGGAATGTTCATATCATTGTGGTTGGACATGCATAAAATGTTACTTTCACTCTCGTAGTTTGTATAGATTTTCAGCCATCTAAATACCGTTTTGGCCTTGCCGAGGATCGACGCCTTTAAATTTTATAGATAATCATGATCTGTCCCTCGATCACATTTACGTTTCACTTTGAGTAGTTGTTAGCATGTTGTCACTTCCACGCAAAGGACCGTACTAAGTATGGCAATGATATCTTGCTTGCCAGTTGGAGTTGTGATGCCCCATCTTCTACAATACGAGTTTGCACTTTGAAAGCAAATTGTTGTAGAGGTTGTACATGATGTCAACCAATTCCTTTGTGATTTATGTATATTCGGTATACCTGTCAAAATGGGTCTCAAACCCATTTATTAAACCTAGTTTGATTGAAATGACCACATACGGGTCAACTCTAATTTTAAGAACTTACCAATAATGGGTTATGAAATAGAAAGCCCAAACTAAATGGGTTTAAATGGGTATTGTCATGAATCCATTTCCAACCCATTTAATAAACGTGGCACGCTTAACAAATAGTGTTTTTAAGTGGGAAATATTCGGTTCTTTCTTCTACTTCTTTGCTGGACTAGACTGGACTGTCTTCTCTCTTCGATCTCACGAATCTGCCTCACTACCAGCACCTATCTCCGGCTTCGCTGCCACTCATCTCCGATGGCCCTCCGAGAAGCAAAACGTGGTTCCATTTTCTCTCGATTTGATGTCCATGGCATGTGAGGTCGAAACTGAAAATCTATTGCTTTGTTTTGGATAAACTGTATTCATCGGTTGCGTGTAGAGAAAGTGAATAATCATGCTGATAAATCGTTGCAACTTAGTTTTCGCCTGCTAATTCCTGGTGAGATTTAATTCGGCTGCATAAATTGTTCTAGTGTTCTTTTTTTTTTTTTGCCTTGAATTTGAGGATTGGTGTTCGTGTTTGTTGGGTGAGTTGTGTGGATTTTGTGGCTTTTAGGGCTTGCTTAATATAATGCTGCCGGATTTTGTGAGGCACGGTTTCATGATTACAGATGAATATTGTTGTTTTTGTGTGGTTTGGATGTCTCTCGTGAATCTCCCGGAGGATGATTTTAATTACCCGTAGTCGACTTGATGTGTCTTCACGAACTTTTCTGGGAATGATTCTGACAAATTGATGTTTTGAGTAGTTACTAAGTTTGCAGACTCTTTGAGTTAGGACTGAGTCGCGAAAACTGCGTGTTGGCATTCTAATTCTAAGATTCATACTTTAATTACTGTAACTCTGATGCTATTACTTGAAAGAGTCATTTTTCAAATGGTTTTGCAGTTTCTGTGATGTTCACATGGACAACTCGTATTGGATCATGATGTCATACTATATTTGTGCTGAATGATAGTATTCATCCTTACTTTGAGAATGCTTACAGATGAATTGGCCATAACCAGAGCTCTTGAAGCTACGGATGCCTTCAAATATCCCTCATTCATTCGTGCCTGCAAGCTCTGCTGGAGCGAAAGTGAAGGTCATTGCATCGGTCCTGCTAGGAATTTTGGGACGCAACACCTGCCCTTCGGCAGAGGATTTGAAGGACATTCTAGGTTTAGTAGTGTAAATTTTTCTTGCATCTGTTACTTTAGGAAAACAATGGATGTTAAAGGTTGAATCTTTTTCCTCATGCGAATTTTGACTTTCTAATGTCGGGCAAACTATTGACTGTAGAAGTTAGTGAAGAGAAGGGTTGTGATTATTCGATGCATATCTGATGATGGAGTTTAGCACCTGGGGGTTGGGATTTTTCATTTTCTTATAGAGGCTCCAGTAATCAATTTGTTCTTTTCGGCCATGGTAATATGATTTCTTGTTGCTGATTATTGCATCCGGATGGTTTTAGTTGACCTGGTGGACGTTGGTTATAGAAGTGCCCAGAAGTTGATAGATTAAGCTTTTCCTGAAGTCCTTTCCAGTATTTTGTAGGTGTTACCATGCGCGCCCTGAATGTCCATCATCATAACTGTCAATAGTGATTAGCAAGCTAATCTTCAGTTCATGTCAATTGAAATCGCAATTTCGGCTTTTGAAACTTCTTTTGCTGTTTCAAAGCTTGCTCATGTAATTAATCATACTCAAACCAAATAGCCAGCCCCGGTCACGACACATCGCAACAAATTTTCAACTAGCCTGGTGGCTGCAAGACTGGCATGGTGAGGAAATATGGTCGCCTTGTACACATTGTCATGGCCGTGAACCGCGTTGATCCCATAAACCATAGGGATACCGAGCCGGGTGGACAATGAAGCCTTCTGAAAACTGTTCACCATGTCGATCCAATTCCCTGGAGAGGCCATGTTGAGCCGGGACACTCCCTGCTCCCCATCTTAGTACCCAAGCCCACATCTTAGTAACATTAAATTGTTCAATCCTAAGTCGGTGGATCGTGGCGTCATTCACCAATGTAGTAATTCTTCATCAACTCAGAGGATGGGACTATGCCTAAATAAAAAGAAAACCGGACCGCTGCTCACCCTTGATCAAATCAACACCAATCTTCATCAGACCAAAATAAAAAGAACTCTCTCTCTCTCTCTCTCTCTCTCTCTCTCTTCTCTCTGCAAGCTACTAGGGGAGCTCAATACTTGCCAAATTGAGAACCGAGGCGAGAGCAACGCAGGACCCGTGCATCGGCTTAAGAATAGAGAAGAGCACGAACGGGAGAGGGTCACTGAAGACTTACAGTTACCGAGACAGCGAAAGATCACCTTCGATTTCAATTTTGCAAAAATTGTGAGTCATAAGTAGTTATATTGTCTAGTTTTTCTTTTTCAATTTTATACATTTGAAGGGAAAATTTATGACGAACATTTGTTTAATATTTATTTGAATACAAAGGAGCTAAGCAAGGTTTAGAATTTAATATATTGTGTTTCGAACGGAGAGCAAATAGTTTCCAAAAGTGCTTGGTTAATAACTTTTACGCATTTGTCTGTCTGTCTTTGACGATTTTAGCGAGGTATCTCTTTTGTGGATCATTCGGCCCTTGAGGTTTACGACGCGCATATTTCGGAATGGGAGATGCTAGACTCACTAAAACCGATTTATAAAGTAATATGCCATATTGTTATCAAATTCGTCAATACAACGAGTAATAGCACATTCGCTACAGCTCTACATGAATTGTTTTACTCCAAAAGGTGGCACTAAAGAATTGAAAAACTATAACCAATACCAATCTTCATCGGACCAAAATAAAACGAAATATTTCTCTCCACAAGCTACTAGTGGAGCTCCATACTAGCCAAATTTAGAACAGAGGCGAGAGCAATGCGGGCCATGTGCATTGGCTCAAGAATTGAAGAGGGTGAACAAGAGAATGTAATTGAGGACCTACAGAGATAGCTAAGGACCACCTCCGAGAGAGAGAAATGTGATGGCAAAGAGGGGCTAATTCAAAAAAGAAGAAGAAGAAGAAGTCATCAACTTTAGATTCAAATTTAGGTTCAATAATGATTTTTGCTCAAATATTTTTTTTGTCTCATAAAAAACCATCAACTTTAACACGAGTCCAAAATCGAGCCCCCATTAATTTAGAATCATTAGTTATCCAACATGATAATCACACGTTATCAATAATAAACACACTCGGTGAAAAAGTTAATTGAGAAATTTTACATGGGACCATGACTAAAGGTGAGATCATTTGGGGATGCCATCATATTGGTTTCATCGACCGCAGTTTCGGGTTGCGGGCGAAAATTTGCTATCAACCATAACCGAATGATAGGTGGCTAAAATAAGCCCACAATGACCCATTTATTAAACAATAGAATGACCCAATTTTGGACCCATTTCAAAAAAAGTGAGTTAAAAAATAAACCTAATAAATTATAAATTGTAAAATCCTCCCCCATACATAATATCATGGTGTTATCAAACCCGGGGTTTCACACATGCAGAAGGACTGCTCTCGCACTCATTAAGAACCCTCATTCATGGTTGTTCCACTTGGAAGGCATTTGGAAGAAGGGCTTAACGAGATGGCTATCACACGTTACCATCAAGAGCATGTGTTGAGTCTAACCCAAAGGTCAAGCGTTCGAGGAGAGGTCGTGAGGGAGGCGCAACGGAGGTACATTGAGGCACTCCAAAGGATGGAGCAACTCCAATATCGAGTCGCGGCAAACCTCCTCATGTTCTCGACCCAGCACGATGGCGGCGAAATGCTTTCATTGCCGTTGTCCAGTACCAGCTCATCAACCCCAGGTCTTCCAAGAGTTGCGAGAGTCCATAGGGGTATTCATGCCGGGGAGATGGAGATTAAAACTAATCGATGCAGCGCTTAAGTGCTTATTTCTTCCCGCTACTTGAGGAGGCTAGAGCTAATATCCGCGAGCAGCGATGGCGGCCGTTGGGGAGCCGGAGGCCCCGGACCTTCCTGATGCGGCCGTTGGAGTGTCAGAGGTCCAAGACTTTGCTTGATGGATGAGGCATGAAGAGGCGTGAAGGGAAGGAGGGTGAAATCAACTATGAGAAATCCGCCAATCCACATGTAATGTGTGATCAATAATAATTGTATACCATAGTCGGTAGATAGATATGGATAAGGGGGCATGAAATACATATGGTGAGCTACAACAATAGTTAAAGAGCCTAACACAGCTAGGTTAAGAGATAATTGAGCATGGTATGTAGTTGTTAGCATCTCGTAGTCCTTTATGGCTATGGCTTGTAAATGGACCTTTATGAGCCTCTAAAATATCTTTTATACCACGACCAATACCCCATTTAAACCTATACATGTGACCTACTATCAAGAAAAGAATTGCAATAGCTAAATAATGAGGAATAATCTCAGTCAACCATAGACCCCGGCTAATTGGATCTAATCCTCCACGAAAAGTAAGAAATTCCACATATTTTGACCAATTCAAGGTAAAAATTGGGGTTGCTCCCTCGGCAAACTAGGGACAAAGTTGAACCAAAAGATCCTAATTCAAGATAAATTCGTAAGTAAGTGAGATCTCTTTAGGATCAACTCCAGCTTTTAGAAATTGTATAATATTTCTATCAGCAAGCTACTAGTGGAGCTCCATACTAGCCAAATTTAGAACAGAGGCGAGGGCAATGCAGGCCATGCGCGTTGGCTCAAGAATTGAAGAGGGTGAACAAGAGAATGTAATTGAAGACCTACGGAGACAACGAAGGATCACCTCCAGAGAGAGGATGTGATGGCAAAGAGGGGCTAATTCAAAGAAGAAGAAGAAGAAGAAAAAGAAGTCATCAACTTTAGGTTCAACAACAATTTTAGCTCGAATATTTTTTTTGTCTCATAAAAAATCACCAACTTTAACTTGAGTCCAAAATCTAGCCCCCGATAATTTAGAATCATTAGTTGTCCAACATGACAATCACATGTTATCAATAATAAACACGCTCGGTGAAAAAGGTAATTGAGAAACTTTACGGCGGACCGTGACTAAAGGTGAGATCATTCGGGGATGCCATCATAATGGTTTTATTACCGATAGTTTGGGGTTGCGGGCGAGCAATTGCTATCAACTATAGCTGCTTGATAGGTGGCTAAAATAAGCCCACGATGACCCATTTATTAAAGAATATATTCGCCAAATTTTGGACCCATTTCATGAAAAGTGAGTTAAAAAATTGGGTCTTCATTCCAAAAAATCGCCCGTTGTGCTCCCCCATATATAATATCATGGTGTTTCTAAACCCTAGGTTTCACACACACACGCACTCTCTCACACTTTCTTTGTCAAAACCCTTTCAAAACCCTCATTCATGGCTGCTCCACTTGCAAGGCGTTTCGAAGGATGGTTGAACAAGCTGGCTGGGGCACATTACCAACGATAGCATGTGTTGAATCTACTCCGAAGTTCAAGCGTTCGAGGAGGGGTCGTGAGGGAGGTGCAACGGAGGTACACCAAGACACTCCAAAGGATGGAGCAACTCCTCGGGGGAGGATTTGCGACCCCTCATGTAACCTTGCACACGATGGCGGAGGCGGAGGCGGATGCTTTCATTGCTATTGTCCAGAACTAACAAGCTCATCAACCCGGCTCTTCTGAGAGCGGCGAGAGTCCATAGGGGTATCCGTGCCGGGGAGATGGAGATTATGGTGCAACTAATGACCGCTGGCTTGTGTGAGTATTTCTTCCCGCCACTTGAGGGCGCCGCTAAAAACAATGCTACTCGAGCAGCGACGGCCGTTGAAGAGCCGAAGGCCCCGGAGCTTGTTGATACGACCGTTGGAGTGCCGGAGATCTAGGGCTTTGCTTGAAGGATGAAGCATGAAGAGGGGTGAAGGGAAGGACGGTGAAATCAACTATGAGAAATCCGCCAATCCACATGTGATGTGTGAACAATGATAGTTGTGTACCATAGTCGGTAACTAGATATGGATATGGGGGCATGGAATACATATGGTGAGCCACAACAATGGTTAAAGAGCCTAACATTGTTAGGTTAAGAGATAATTGAGCATGACATGACGTTGTTAGGATCTCATATAGTCCTTTATGGCCCTGGCCTGTCAATGGACCTTTATGAGCCTCTAAAATATCTTTCACACCATGACCAATACCCTAGTTGGCCCTATACATGTGACCCACTTTCAAGAAAAGAATTGCAATAGCTAAATGATGACGAACAATATCACGTAATCACAAACCCCTAGTTATTGGATCTAATCCTCCACGAAAAGTAAGAAATTCCGCATATTTCGACCAATTCAAGGTAAAAAATGAGGTTGCTCCCTTGGCAAAACTAGGATAAAGTTGAGCCAAAACATCCCGATTCAAGATAAATTCATGAGGAAGTGGGATCTCTTTAGGATCTACTCCGGCGTTTAGAAATTGGTTAATATTTCTCTCCGCAAGCTACTAGTGGTGCTTCATACTAGCCAAATTTAGAACAGAGGCGAGAGCAATGCGGGCCATGCGCATTGGCTCAAGAATTGAAGAGGGTGAACAAGAGAATGTAATTGAGGACCTACAGAGACAGCTAAGGATCACCTCCAAGAGAGAGAGATGTCATGGCAAAGAGGGGCTAATTCAAAAGAGAAGAAGAAGAAGAAGTCATTAACTTTAGGTTCAATAACGATTTTAGCTCGAATATTTTTTTGTCTCATAAAAAATCTCCAACTTTAACTTGAGTCCAAAATCTAGCCTCCGTCAATTTAGAATCATTAGTTGTCCAACATGACAATCACATGTTATCAATAATAAACACGCTCGGTGAAAAAGGTAATTGAAAAAATTTACGCGGGACCGTGACTAAAGGTGAGATCATTTGGGGATGCCATTATATTGGTTTTATTATTAGCGATCTCGGGTTGCGGGCGAGCATTTGCTATCAACTATAGCTGCTTGATAGGTGGCTAAAATAAGCCCGCGATGACCCATTTATTAAAGAATAGATCGACCCAATTTTGGACCCATTTCTGGAAAGTACGTTAAAAAATTGGATCCTCAGCCCAAGAAATCTCCCGTTGTCCTCCCCCATATATAATATCATGGTGTTTCTAAAGCCTAGGTTTCACATACGCACGCACTCTCTTGCGCTTTCTTTTTCAAAACCCTCTCAAAACCCTCATTCATGGCTGTTCCACTTGCAATACGTTCGGAAGAAGGGCTGAACGAGTTGGTTGTCGCACGTTACTAGCGAAAGCATGTGTCGAGTCTAACCCGAAGGTCAAGCGTTAGAGGAGGGGTCATAAGGGAGGTGCAACGGAGGTACACGGAGGCACTCCAAAGGATGGAGCAACTCCTCGCCGAGGTACGGCAAACCACTCATATGACTCTGCACACGATGGTGGAGGCAAATGCTTTCATTGATGTTGTCCAGAACCAGCTCATCAACCTCGGGTCTTCTAAGAGCTGCGGGAGTCCATTGGGGTATCCGTGCCGGGGAGATGGAGATTAGGGCACAACTGCTGGATGCTAGCTTCCGTGAGTATTTCTTTCTGCCCCTTAGGGGCGCCGCGCATACCAACGCTGCTCAAGCGGCGGCCGTTGGAGAGCCGGAGGCCTCGGGGATTTTAAACAATAGACTAACTCAATTTTGGACCCATTTCATGAACAGTGAGTTAAAAAATTAGGTCTTCATCCCAAGAAATCGCCCGTTGTTCTCCCCCATATATAATATCTTGGTGTTTCTAAACCCTAGGTTTCACACATGCCCCCACTCTCTCGTGCTTTCTTTGTCAAAACCCTCTCAAAACCCTCATTCATGGTTGTTCCACTTGCAATACGTTTGGAAGAAGGGCTGAATGAGCGGGCCGTAGCATGTTACCTGCAATAGCATGTGTCGAGTCTACCGCCAAGTTCAAGCGTTCGAAGAGGGGTCGTAAAGAAGGCGCGATGGAGGCACATCGAGGCACTCCAAAGGATGTATCAAACCCTCGGTGAGGTAGGAGCCCCTGCATGTGACCCAGGAAAGGGACGGGCGGATGCTTTCATTGTCAAAGTATCCAGCCAACTCATCAATCATGGTCTTTTGAGAGCCGCATGAGTCCATAGGGGTATTCGTACCGGGGATATGGTGATTAGGGCGCAACCGTAGAATGTTGTCTTCCGTGAGTATTTCTTCTTGCCTCTTAGAGGGTGCACGCTACCATTGAGGACCTACCGAGATAGCTAAGATTGGGGAGAGCCGGAGGCTCGGGGCTTGTTGAACGCGGGGCAGGGTCTGGGGGCTTTGCCTGATGGATGAGGCATGAAGAGGTGTGAAGGGAAGGACAGCAAAATCAACTATGAGAAATCTGCCAAGCCACATGTGACGTGTGAACAACGATAGTTTTGTACCATAGTCAGTAGCGAGATAAGGATAAGGGGGCATGGAATACGTATGGTGACTCACAACAATGGTTAAAGAGCCTAACATTGCTAGGTTAAGAGATAATTGAGCATGGCTTGATGTTGTTAGGATCTCGTATAGTCTTTTATAGCCCCGGCCCGTAAATGGACCTTTATGGGCCTCTAAAATATCTTTTATACCATGACCAATACCCCAGTTGGTCCTATACATGTGACTCGCTAGCAAGAAAAGAATTGCAATTGCTAAATGATGATGAGCAATATTAGTCAACCATAGACCCCCAATTACTAGATCTAATCCTTCACAAAAAGTAAGAAATTTCGCATATTTTGACCAATTCAAGGTAAAAAATGGGGTTGCTCCCTCGGCAAAACTGGGATAAAGTTGAGCAAAAAGTTCCCGATTCAAGATAAATTCATGAGGAAGTGGGATCTCTTTAGAATCTACTCCAGTGTTTAGAAATTGGTTAATATTTCTCTCCGCAAGCTACTAGTGGAGCTCCATACTAGCCAAATTTAGAAGAGAGGCGAGAGCAATGCAGGCTATGTGCATTTTCTCAATAATTGAAGAGGGTGAACGAGAGAATGTAATTGAGGACCTTTGTTGACACCTAAATTTTGATTTCCATAAATTCATTTCAAGCATAAAATGAGAACTAGTCATAAGTTCTCGCCAAAAATAAATTTCTCATGCATTGCATATTTAATTTCTGTCAATCATACATTATCTTGCATTCAAACCAACGACGGAAGATTTGAGCTTAAATTGACAAGTGATCGAGCTAGGCATTAGATGGAAATTTCGGCCAAACATGGTATGGGGTGCCAAATTTATTTAAAAGATTTGGACCCATTCTTGGATTTAATTCAGCCCATTTTTGCTCATTTAAATGTTAAAGGCTTTTAATTAGTTATTCATTTAATTAATTAAAGCCCAATTAGAGTCCGAAAATATGCGTATGCGAATGAGCCCACAAAGAGTAAGATTTTCGGCCATAATTCATGCACTAAGGAAGAGCAAAAATTTTATGGTGTTTTAATGGATTTGGGCTCTTCAAAGGGTATTAACCGCAAAAGAGATTAACTCAAGATTAGCCTTTTAGTTGAACGAAACCCTAGGCTTTATCTATATATATGTGGGTTTCGTTCACAAAAGAGGAGGTCGGCAAATTTACATTCAAAAAATATACATGGCTAGAGAGGGAGAGAGCAAGGCGTCCCGGTGGAAATTCCCTTTCATAGCCGAGACCACCTACTTTGGTGAATTACTGCTATTGATCTTGCTCACACCAAAATCCAAGAGAATGATCGTCCGTTGTCTCGACCAAGAGCAAGTCAATCTGGGAAGCATAATCACGTATTCGTGGCCGACCGGGCCAAAAGTTCGAGCTCGACATCCAAGTTTCGTGCGAATTTGATTAGCGAAGCTGATTTTTGGTTCAAGGTAAAAATCTTATGTTCATTGAATATTTACTTACCTAATTGACCAACTTGCATATTTGACTGAGCGTTCTCACATATTATGATATATATCATGGGATGATTATTAATTGTGGACCATTTGTCTTTGCACTAAAAGGAGAATTTTCTAAACGTACTCGATTGTAATTCTTGCATAAGGATTTCTAGACAAGCCCTTCACTATTGTTGCAATTTTCGAAATCTGAATATGCATAGTTTGGAATGTTGTTCTTGATTGGAGACTCTAGTCATCATGGACGTTTTTCTTGGTCAGCTTGCATCTTGGTTTGCACATTCTAAAAATTAACTGGATGATCGTGAGTCCGAGCAAATAAAAACATAGCACTCAATTAGCAGGTATTTTAAATCTTCGAAATTGATAAGGGGATACCTAATCTGAGTTCTCGAAACTTGAAGCTAATTCTGTGATTATGTGGGATATCCTCGGTTTTGGGTGGAGTTGTCGGAATATTGGATGACTTTTGTGATGCAAGTTTCAAGCAATTTCAAATCTAAAATCATATCCCGAGAATATTGAGCATGCATCAAATTTCGGAATATTAAATATGTTTGAGTCCTGTGAATATACTTTGGGGGAAATATTTGATATGTCTTTGTATTCCAAGTTTGAATTAATCTTATCATCGAGATATTGTGCACATTATTCGAAGTATTCAAGATATCTCGTATTCAAAATTGAAATTTTCGGAAATCTAAGCATATCAGATAAGTTTATATCTCATTTGAATTATATCTTTTAAACTTGTAAATTATCCGATAACACTTTGAAGATCTCGAGAGATAACTTTTCTTGAATTAAAAGATATCAATCTTTTATGGATAGGAGCTTATCTCCTTGAAAATTCCGAAATCCCCTAAGGATTTTTGAAAATTCAATAAATATTTGCACATCTATAAACAAAACTGCCTATAATGTATGCTCCCCGGTACTTAGTTCCGTCGGAAAATTAAATCACACGCTACACCCATGATCTTATGGGATGGGATGGTGATTTAAATATAGAAATCCGTATTACGCCCTTTGGCGAGAAGGAACATTGTATTTTTATATATTTATTCGCGTACTGGCTCGAATCCTCGATGTTGTAGTGGATAAAATTTCGCTCTGGCCCAGATCTTCGAGAATGAGAAGATTTATTGGAAAATTCGGAATATTTGGAATTAAAGGTATATTATGGGCATTTTTGTTTAATTTTGTTCAAATTCATTAAAAAAATTTTAAAAAAAAGGAAAACATAAAAAAAAAACATCCAATTCATATAAACCAGTCAAAAAGACATTTTCATGAAATTGGTACCGAAAGGGCGTTAATTTTTAATTAACGTAACCAAGTCCTCGAATTCAAGTTCTCTAGTTCGTAGAGATAAAATAGTTTTCCTGCTATTTTATATAGGTTTCTAATCAACCTACCTTAAATGATTAGTGGCGGCTCTTAAATTGAAAATCAAACCCAAATTGCGAATTGGTAGGGCCTGGGATAGTACGTATTAGGTTTATTAATTCATCTAATTAACTTAATAATCCATTAACCTGAATTTTTTTTTTAGGTCGCGACAACCTTCAGAGACAGCTGATGATCACCTCCGAGAGAGTGCGAGAGGTGATGGCAAAGAGGGGCCAATTCAAACGACGATGAAGAAGAAGAAGAAGAAGAAGAAGAAGAAGAAGAATTCATCAACTTTAGGTTCAACTTTAGGTTCAATAATGATTTTAGCTCGAATATCTTTTTTGTCTCATAGAAAATCACCAACTTTAACTCGAGTCCAAAATCTAGCCCCCGTTAATTTAGAATCGTTAGTTGTCCAACATGACAATCACACGTTATCAATAATAAACACGCTCGGTGAAAAAGTTAATTGAGAAACTTTACGCAGGATCGTGACTAAAGGTGAGATCATTTGGGGATGCCATTAAATTGGTTTTATTATCGTAGTCTCGAGGTTGCCGGAGAGCATTTGCTATCAACTATAACTGCTTGATAAGTGGATAAAATAAGCCCACGATGACCCATTTATTAAACAATAAACCGACCCAATTTTGGACCCATTTCGGGAAAAGTGCGTTAAAAAATTAGGTCCTCAGCCCAAGAAATCGCCCATTGTCCTCCCCCATATATAATTTCATGGTGTTTATAAACCCCGGGTTTCACACACGCACGCACTCTCCCGCACTTTCTTTCTCAAAACCCTCATTCATGGATGTTCCACTTGCAATGCGTTTGGAAGAAGGGCTAAATGAGCTGGCTATCGCATGTTACCAGTGAGAGCATGTATCGAGTTTAACCCGAAGGTTAAGCATTAGAGGAGGGGTCGTGAGGGAGGCACAACGGAGGTACACCGAAGCACTCCAAAGGATGGAGCAACTCATCGCTAAGGTACGGCAAACCCCTCATGTGACCCCGCATACGATAGCGGAGGCGGATGCTTTCATTGCTGCTATCCGGAACCAACTCATCAACCTCGGGTCTTCTAAGAGCGGGAAGAGTCCATAGGGGTATCCGCGCTAGGGAGATGGAGATTAGGGCACAACTGCCGATGCTGGTTTCCATGAGTATTCCTTCCCGCTCTTTGGGGGCACCGTCGGCGCCAACGCTGCTCAGGCGGCGGTGGCCGTTGGAGAGCCGGAGGCCCCGGGGCTTGCTGATGCCGACGTTGGAGCGCCGAAGGTGAGGTCTAGGGCTTTGCCCGATGGATGAGGCATGAAGGGGCGTGAAGGGAAGCACGATGAAATCAACTATGAGAAATCCGCCAATCCACATGTAATGTGTGAAGAATGATAGTTGTGCACCATAGTCAATAGCTAGATATGGATAAGGGGGCAAGGAATACATATGGTGAGCCATAACAATGGTTAAAGAGCCTAACGTAGCTAGGTTAAGAGATAATTGAGCATGTCATGACGTTGTTAGGATCTCGTATAGTCCATTATGGCTTTGGCCTGTAAATGGACCTTTATGAGCCTCTAAAATATCTTTTATACCATGACCGATGCCCCAGTTGGTCCTATACATGTGACCCGCTATCAAGAAAAGACTTGCAATAACTAAATGATGAGGAGCAATATTAGTCAACCATAGACCTCCGAGTCATGGATCTAATCCTCCAATAAAAGTAAGAAATTCTTCATATTTTAATCAATTCAAGGTAAAAAATGGGGTTGCTCCTCGGAAAAACCCGGGATAAAGTTAAGCCAAAAGATCCCGATTCAAGATAAATTCGAGTGGAAGTGGGATCGCTTTAGAATTCGCGTGGAAGTGGGATCGCTTTAGAATCCACTCCAGCGTTTAGAAATTGGTTAATATTTATCTCTGCAAGCTACCAGTGGAACTCCATACTAGCTAAATTTAGAACAGAGTCAAGAGCAATGCGGGCCATGCGCATTGGCTCAAGAGCTTAAGAAGGTGGACAAGAGAATGTAATTGAGGACTTATAGAGACAGCTAAGGATCACCCGAGAGAGAGAGAGAGAGAGAGAGATGTGATGGCAAAGAGGGGCTAATTCAAAAAGAAGAAGAAGAAGAAGTCATCAACTTTAGGTTCGACTTTAGGTTCAATAACGATTTTAGCTCGAATATTTTTTTTGTCTCATAAAAAATAACCAACTTTTACTCGAGTGCAAAATCTAGCCCCCTTTAATTTAGAATCATTAGTTGTCCAACTTGACAACCACACGTTATCAATAATAAACACGCTCGGTGAAAAAGTTAATTGAGAAAGTTTATGCGGGACCGTGACTAAAGGTGAGATCATTTGGGGATGCTATCATATTGGTTTCATTGCAAGTAGTCTCGGGTTTGTGGCGAGCATTTGCTATCAACTATAGCTGCTTGATAGATGGCTAAAATAAGCCCACGATGACCCATTTATTAAACAATAGACTGATCCAATTTTGGACCCATGTCACAAAAAGTGAGTTAAAAAATTGGGTCCACATCCCAAGAAATCGCCCGTTGTGCTCCCCCATATATAATATCATGGTGTTTCTAAACCCTAGGTTTCACACACGCACGCACTCTCTCGCGTTTTGTCCGTCAAAAGCCTCATTCATGGCTGCTCCACTTACAAGGCGTTTGGAATAAGGGCTGAATGAGCTAGCTGTCGCACGTTACCAGCAATATCATGTGTCGAGTCTACCCCGAAGTTCAAGCGTTCGAGGAAGGATCGTGAGGGAGGCGCAACGGAGGTACACCGAGGCACTCCAAAGGATGGAGCAACTCCTCGCCGAGGTACGGCAGACCCCTCATTTGACCTTGCACACGATGGCGGAGGCGGATGCTTTCATTGCTGTTGTCCAGAACCAGTTCATCTACCCGGGTCTTTTGAGAGCGGCGAGAGTCCATAGGGGTATCCGTGGCGGGGAGATGGAGGTTAGGGCGCAATTGCTGAATGCAGGCTTCGATGAGTATTTCTTCCTGCCACTTGAGGGCGCCGCCGGCTCCAACGCCGCTCGTGCGGCGGTGGCCGTTAGAGAGTCGGAGGACCCGGGGCTCGTTGATGCTGTTGTTGGAGAGCCGAAGGCCCCGGGGCTTATTGATGCGGCCATTGGAGTACCGGAGGTCCAGGGCTTTGCTTGATGGATGAGGCATGAAGAGGTGTGAAGGGAAGGACGGTGAAATCAACTATTAGAAATCTGCCAATCCACATGTGATGTGTGAACAATGACAATTGTGTACCATAGTCAATAGCTAGATATGGATAAGGGGGCATGGAATACATATGGTGAGCTACAACAATGGTTAAAGAGTTTAACATTGCTAGGTTAAGAGATAATTGAGCATGGCATGATGTTGTTAGGATCTTGTATAGTCCTTTATGGCCCTGGCCCGTAAATGGATCTTTATGGGCCTCTAAAATATCTTTTATACCATGACCAATACCTTAGTTGGTCCTATAGATGTGACCCACTATCAAGAAAAGAGTTGCAATAGCTAAATGATTATGAGCAATGTCAGTCAACCATAGACCCCAAGTTCTTGAATCTAATCCTCCACGAAAAGTAAGAAATTGCGCATATTTTGACCAATTCAAGGTAAAAAATGGGGTTGCTTCCTCGGAAAAACTAGGATAAAGTTGAGCCAAAAGATCCCGATTCAAGATAAATTCATGAGAAAGTGGGATCTCTTTAGGATCAACTCCAGCGTTTAGAAATTGGTTAATATTTCTCTCCGCAAGCTACTAGTGGAGCTCCATACTAGCCAAATTTAGAACAGGGGCGAGAGCAATGCGGGCCATGCGCATTGGCTCAAAAATTGAAGAGGGTGAACAAGAGAATGTAATTGACGACCTATAGAGACAACTAAGGATCACCTCCGAGAGAGAGCGAGATGTGATGGCAAAGAGGGGCTAATTCAGAAGAAGAAGAAGAAGTCATCAACTTTAGGTTCAATAATGATTTTAGCTCGAATATTTTTTTTGTTTCATAGAAAATCACAAACTTTAACTCGAGTCCAAAATCTAGCCCCTGCTAATTTAGAATCATTAGTTGTCCAACATGACAATCACACGTTATCAATAATAAATACGCTCGGAGAAAAAGTTAATTGAGAAATTTCACGTGGGACCGTAACTAAAGGTGAGATCATTTGGGGATGCCATCATATTGGTTTTATTACCAGCAGTCTCGGGTTGCGGGCGAGCATTTGCTATCAACTATAGCTGCTTGATAGGTGGCTAAAATAAGCCCGCGATGACTCATTCATTAAATAATAGATCGACCCAATTTTGCACCCATTTAAGGAAAAGTGCGTTAAAAAATTAGGTCCTCAGCCCAAGAAATTGCCCGTTGTCCTCCCCCATATATAATATCATGGTGTTTCTAAACCCTAGGTTTCACACACGCACACACTCTCTCACGCTTTCTTTCTCAAAACCCTCATTCATGGCTGTTCTACTTGCAATGCGTTTGGAAGAAGGGCTGAACAAGCGGGCCGTCGTACGTTACCACCGAGAGCATGTATCGATTCTAACCCAAAGGTCAAGCGTTCGAGGAGGGGTCGTGAGGGAGGTGCAACGAAGGTATACCGAGGCACTCCAAAGGATGGAGCAACTCCTTGCCGAGGTACGGCAGACCCCTCATGTGACCCCGCACATGATGGCGGAGGCGGATGCTTTCATTGTTGTTGTCCAGAACCAGCTCATCAACCCCGAGTCTTCTAAGAGCTGGGATAGTCCATAGGGGTATCCGTGCCGGGGAGATTGAGATTATGGCGTAGCTGCTGGATGCTAGCTTCCGTGAATATTTCTTCCTACCCCTTGGGGGCGCCGCCGGTGCCAATGCTACTCAAGCGGCGGCGACCGTTGGAGAGTCGGAGACCCCGAGGCTTGCTGATGCGACCGTTGGAGTGTCGGAGACCCCGAGGCTTGCTGATGCGGCCGTTGGAGTGCCGGAGGTACAAGGCTTTGCCTAATGGATGAGGCATGAATAGGCATGAAAGGAAGCACGGTGAAATCAACTATGAGAAATCCGCCAATCTACATGTGATGTGTGAAGAATGACAGTTGTGTACCATAGTCGGTAGCTAGATATGTATAAGGGGGAATGGAATACATATGGTGAGCTACAACAATCGTTAAAGAGCCTAACATAGCTAGGTTAAGAGATAATTGAGCATGCAATGACGTTGTTAGGATCTCATATAGTCCTTTTATGGCTCACGCCCGTAAATGGACCTTTGTGTGCCTCTAAAATATCTTTTATACCATGACCAATACCTTAGTTGGTTCTATACATGTAACCCGCTATCAAGAAAAGACTTGCAATAGCTAAATGATGATGAGCAATATCAGCCAACCATAGAACCTCAGTTCTTGGATCTAATCATCCAGAAAAAGTAGGAAATTCTACATATTTTGACAAATTCATGGTAAAAAATGGGATTGCTCCCTCGGCAAAACTGGGATAAAGTTGAGCCAAAAGATCCCGATTCAAGGTAAATTCGTGAGGAAGCGAAATCTCTTTAGAATATACTCTAGTGTTTAGAAATTAGTTAATATTTCTCTCCGTAAGCTACCAGTGCAACTCCATACTAGCTAAATTTAGAATAGAGGCGAGAGCAATGCAGGCCATGTGCATTGGCTCAAGAATTGAAGAGGGTGAACAAGAGAATGTAATTGAGGACCTAGAGAGACAGCTAAGGATCACCTTCGAGAGTGAGAGAGATGTGATGGCAAAGAGGGGCTAATTCAAGAAAGAAGAAGAAGAAGTCATCAACTTTAGGTTCAATAACGATTTTAGCTCGAATATTTTTTTTGTCTCATAAAAAATCACCAACTTTAACTCAAGTCCAAAATCTAGCCCCCTTTAATTTAGAATCATTAGTTGTCGAACATGACAATCACACGTTGTCAATAATAAATACGCTCGGTGCAAAAGTTAATTGAGAAATTTTATGCGGGACCATGGCTAAAGGTGAGATCATTTGGGGATGCCATCATATTGGTTTCATTACTAGCAGTCTCAAGTTGCGGGCGAACATTTGCTATCAATCAGAATCGCTTGATAAGTGGCTAAAATAAGTCCACGATGATCCATTTTTTAAACAATAGACTGACCCAATTTTGGACCCATTTCATGAAAAGTGAGTTAAAAAATTGGGCCATCATCCCAAGAAATTGCCCGTTGTCCTCCACCACATATAATATCTTGGTGTTTCTAAACCCTAGGTTTCACATACGCGCACTCTCTCTCGCGCTTTCTTTGCCAAAACCCTCTCAAAACCCTCATTCATAGCTGCTCTACGTGCAAGGTGTTTGAAAGAAGGGCTGAATGAGCTGGCTGTCGTACGTTACTAGCGATAGCATGTGTCGAGTCTATCCCGAAGTTCAAGCGTTCGAGGAGGGGTCGTGGGGAGGCGCAATGAAGGTATACCGAGGCACTCCAATAGATGGAGCAACTCCTCGGTGAAGTACGACACACCCCTCATGTGACCTTGCACACGATGACGGAGGCGGATGCTTTCATTGCTGTTGTCCAGAACCAACTCATCAACCCGGGTCTTCCGAGAGCTGCGAGAGTCCATAGGGGTATTCGTGCCGGGGAGATGGAGATTAGGGCGCAGCTGCTGGATGTCGGCTTTCGTGAGTATTTCTTCTTGCCACTTGAGGGTGCCGCCGGTGCCAACGCTACTCGGGCAGCGGCGACCGTTGGAGAGCCGAAGTCCTCGGGGCTTGTTGATGTGGCCGTTGCGGTGCCGGAGGTCCAGGGCTTTGCTTGATGGATGAGGCATGAAGGGGCGTGAAGGGAAGGATGATGAAATCAACTATGAGAAATCCGCCAATCCACATGTGATATGTGAACAATGACGGTTGTACACCATAATCAATAGCTAGATATGGATAAGGGGGCATGGAATACATATAGTGAGCTACAACAATGGTTAAAGAGCCTAACATAACTAGGTTAAGAGATAATTAAGCATGGCATGATGTTGTTAGGATCTCGTATTGTCCTTTATGGCCCTGGCTTGTAAATGGACCTTGATGAGCCTCTAAAATATCTTTCATACCATGACCAATACCTCGATTGGTCTTATACATGTGACCCACTATCAAGAAAAGAATTGCAATAGCTAAATGATGATGAGCAAGATCAGTCAACCACAAACCCCGATTCATCGAATCTAATCCTCCACGAAAAGTAAGAAACTCCACATATTTTGACCAATGCAAGGTAAAAAATGAGGTTGCTCCCTCGGCAAAATCGGGATAAAGTTGAGCCAAAAGATCCCGATTCAAGATAAATTCATGAGGAAGTGGGATCTCTTTAGGATCTACTCCACTGTTTAGAAATTGGTTAATATTTCTCTCCACAAGCTACTAATGGTGCTTCATACTAGCCAAATTTAGAACAGAAGCGAGAGCAATGTAGGCCATGTGCATTGGCTCAAGAATTGAAGAGGGTGAACAAGAGAATGTAATTGAGGACCTACAGAGACAGCTAAGGATCACCTCCGAGAGAGAGAGAGATGTGATGGCAAAGAGGGGCTAATTCAAAAAAGAAGAAGAAGAAGAAGAAGAAGTCATCAACTTTAGGTTCAATAACGATTTTCGCTCGAATATTTTTTTATCTCATAAAAAATCACCAACTTTAACTCGAGTCTAAAATCGAACCCCTGTTAATTTAGAATCATTAGTTGTCCAACATGACAATCACACGTTATCAATAATAAACACGCTCGGTGAAAAAGTTAATTGAGAAACTTTACGCGGGACTGTGACTAAATGTGAGATCGTTTGGGGATGCCAACATGTTGGTTTCATTACCGGTTGTCTCGAGTTGCGGGTGAGCATTTGCTATCAACTATAGCTGCTTGATAGGTGGCTAAAATAAGCCCATGATGACCCATTTATTAAACAATAGATCGACCCAATTTTGGACCCATTTCATGAAAAGTGAGTTAAAAAATTGAGTCCTCATCCCAAGAAATTGCCCGTTGTCCTCCCCTATATATAATGTCATGGTGTTTCTAAACCCTAGGTTTCATACACGTACGCACTCTCTCGCGCTTTCTTTGTCAAAACCCTCTCAAATCCCTCATTCATGGCTTCTCCACTTGCAAGATGTTTGGAAGAAGGGCTGAACGAGCTGGCAGTCACATGTTACCAGCGATAGCATGTGTCGAGTCTACCCCGAAGTTCAAGCATTCGAGGAGGGTCGGTGAGGGAGGCCCAACGGAGGTACACCGAGGCACTCCAAAGGATAGAGCAACTCCTCGGTGAGGTACGGCGGACCCCTCATGTGACCCCGCACATAATGGCGGGGGTAGAGGCGAATGCTTTCATTGCTGTTGTCCAGAACCAGCTCATCAACCCAGGTCTTCCGAGAGTTGCGAGAGTCCACAAGGGTATCCGTGCCGGGGAGATGGAGATTAGGGCGCAACTACTAGATGCTGGCTTCCGTGAGTATTTCTTCCCGCCACTTGAGGGTCTTGCTGGTGCCAACGCTGCTCGGGCAATGGTGGCCATTGGAGAGTCGGAGGCCCCGTGGGCTTGCGATGCGGCCGTTGGAGTGCCGGAGGTCCAAGGATTTGCTTGATGGATGAGGCATGAAGAGGCGTGAAGGGAAGGACGGTGAAATCAAATCAAGGAAGCCCACTTCCATCTTTCTATTTTTTCTAGATGGAAGTACAATCTTACATATCCCGTCCTTCAATTTCTGTCCTCGCCCCCCCCCCCCTCCTTTTTTCCTTAGGTTTTGGAAATGATGGGATGGAGTCCCACTTAGTTTGTAATTATAGATGAAGAGAAAAAAAGATCAAGATTTCTCGGTTTGTTTATTTGGCTCGGTTTCGTTTTTCGAATGGGCCCATTGTGAATTCAGGGAAAAAGTACACTAGAAGTGTCATAACTTTTGTACGGCGTTCACTTGAGTGCCATAACTTTTAAAACGTTCACTTAAGTGTCATAACTTTTAAAAATCGGTCACTTGAGTGCCATGCTGACGTGGCGGTCGAAAAGCCGACGTGGCTCGCGAGAAAACCAACGTAGCTCGCCGGAAAAGTTGCAGTAACACTCAAGTGAATGATTTTTGCTCCGATGTGGCACTCAAGTGAACGATTTTTGAAAGTTATAGCACCTAAGTGAACGTTTTGAAAGTTATGGAACTCAAGTGAATGTCGCACATAAGTTATGGCACTTCCGGTGTACTTATCCCTGAATTCTATGTAAATTCTCTAGGAGCATAACTTGCGAAAAGATCGATGTTCAACCATGCCAATGCCCGCACTGGATCCTGCTTGAATGGGGGCAGGAGTAGTTGGCATTGGGGTGGGGGGAGAGGTGATCTTGTCGATGCCTCTCCAATATGATACTTAGATGATCATTTCCTCTGAAACGGAGTTTGTTTTTCAGGGAGTTAGTGATGAGGTTTTCATTTGTCTGAGAGATGATACTTGTTAATAATTTGCGATTGGGGAGTGCAGTCCTCAGGTAAGGTGGCAAGTAGTAGCATCCATGATCCAGAAGAAGTCGGTACAGCTTGAACCCATCAAATTGACTAAATGGTCTCTCGTTAATATTTATGATTATCATAGACAATTTTCTGCAAGTGCTGGAATAGTATAGACGTGTAGGAATGGTAGCCCTACCCCATTCTGCGAGGCCTTCGATCAAGCCATTGACAATTAAAACAAAGGTATTGTGGCAGCAGTCGCTGGCCGACGTTTCTCGCCCCATCGGCCAGCAGGTAAGTGTTGGTGGACTCCTCTTCCTCCTCCTCGAAGAGCCGACGGAAGAGGACCTTGTCGCACGACGTCGTGTAGGAACTTTTATATTGTTTAATATGACCTTTAAATTTTAACTCGACGTACAAAAAATCCAGAAATCACGTTGAATAAATTGCCAGTCTAGGGACCACATCGCATATTACTTGAAAGAGTCATTTTTCAAATGATTTTACAGTTTCTGTGATGTTCACATGGACAACTCGTATTGGATCATGATGTCATACCATATTTGTGCTGAATGATAGTATTCATCCTTACTTTGAGAATGTTTACAGATGAATTGGCCATAACCAGAGCCCTTGAAGCTACGGGTGCCTCCAAATATCCCTCATTCATTCGTGCTTGCAAGCTCTGCTGGAGTGAAAGTGAAGGTCATCGCATTGTTCCTGCTGGGAATTTTGGGACGCAACACCTGCCCTTCGGCAGAGGATTTGAAGGACATTCTAGGTTTAGTAGTGTAAATTTTTCTTGCATCGGTTACTTTAGGAACACAACGGATGTTAAAGGTTAAATCTTTCCGCACGTGAATTTTGACTTTCTAATGTCGGGCAAACTATTGACTGTCGAAATTAGTGAAGAGAAGGGTTGTGATTATTCGATGCATATCTGGAATGCATATCTGATGATGGAGTTTAGCACCTGGGGGTTGGATACCGTTCCATATCTGTTCACCTTGATACTGCCGGCTTGGTTTTCATGTTAATGACATGTTTCATGTTGATAGTTGCATATATTTTCATAAATAATTGTCATGAGCTTTTCTATGACCTGCTCGATGAAATGACTCAATGGAACTATTGCATGTGGGAATGGGATACTCAATACCACAATCTTTTTCTGGAAAAGCGAAGCTAACATGATAGACAAAAAACTTAATTCATGTTGTGATAATTGCATCTTGGTGTGTTTTCATAAATAATTGCGATGAGCTTTGCTTTGACCTTCTCGATGAAATGACTCAATGGGATTATTGCATTTGGGAATGGGGTACTCAATATCACAATCTTTTTCTTGTGAAGCGAAGCTAACATGATAGACCGGAAATGCTTAATTATGAAGTTCATTGTATAATTTAGAAATTTTAACGAATTATAGGTAGGGAAGCTAACATGATAGACTAGAAACACCTAATTATGTTACTGTAGAATTTAGAAATTTCAACGAATTATATGAGTTCTATTAAGGTTTGAAGTGATATTAAGTATGGAGATAGATTTTGTGAGGTGTGGTTTCGTGATTATCGTGAATATTATTGTTTCTGTGTGATTTGGATGTCTCTCGTGAAATTCCTGGAGGACGATTTTAATTATCTGTAGTCGACATAACGCGTCTTCATGAACTTTCCTGGGAATGATTCTGACAAACTGATGTTTTGAGTGGTTAGTCTGAATGCAGACTCTCTGAGTTAGGATTGGGTCGTGAAAACTGTGTTGACATTCTAATTCTAAGATTCACACATTAATTCCTGCAACTCTGATGCTATTACTTGAAAGAGTCATTTTTTCATGCACTTGAAGAGGCTCCCAGAAATCAATTTGTTCTTTTCGACCTTGGTAATATGATTTCTTCTTGCTGATTATTGCATCCAAACGGTTTTAGTTGACGTGGTGGACGTGGGTTATAGAAATGCCCAGAAGCTGATGGATATTTAATGATTTGATTGTAATGTTGCTCGATATATGTGGACCTGCACATGGAATTTGTTGCTAGTTATTTGGAGAGCATTTGAGATGCAATTGCATTTCTCCAAAGTAAGCCAAAAAATTAACCAAACACCATTTGTATTTGACCAAGGGACTTTAAAGCCCCAATGCTCATTCTCAATGCTGAACCAAACATGGCCATTATATCTTATGGTTTTTTCACGTGCCCTACTTGAAATCCACATGAAGCATATCAAAGGGAATTCAATTCTCTCTCCATTATCTTTGAATTTTCACTAAGTTGTACTTAGATCAACCACAGTAGGCGAAATGCCTTTTATGCGTTTGCTTATTTTTGTGAACTGGAGTATGTACCTTTGTTGAAGGATATAAATGTCCTAGTCATTTTTCCTTTCTGATTAGTGTCATGTAGGAGGATTCCTGCATTCTTGTAATCTGGCATTTTCCTTCAATGCTGGAACCTTTATTGATAGCATCCATCAATACTACTTTGGCGTCTTCGGTTCTGGTCACTCCATGTTCCCGTCTTGAGGCTCGAGTACTTCAGCCATAGTCTTCAAAGACGGAGGAGAAATAAATAAACCGTTCAGCCAAAGGCCTGCTCCTTGGAGACCCTCTTGGCTGGCACGCCGCTTGCTGCATTTATTGGTCTCTACCTCCATGGACTCGAATACACAAAATGATTGAAGAGCACAAGCCAAGATATTTCGTAGTTCTACTCACTCGAACCGAAGCTCATGGAATGGATATCAACACTATTTCAACATTGTCACATTCGAAGAGAGAGATCAGAGGTAGCTACTGCAAGACTTTCGAGTTAAGGAGGTCGGAGTTTGACGAAATGATGGTCCTAAACGGTTGCCTCTTGAATGAGTGGCTCCGCATTTTGGGATATATAATAAGAGCAGACCCAGTGGATCTGATCAAAGAGTTCTCCGGTGCTCATGGATTTTGTCATGCTTGAAAACTAAATCCCATTGTTCATCTTTTGGATCCTGTACGATCTGTCAAAGTCTCCTGTAAGATCCAAAAGCCGATTTAAGGCTTGCTGCCGTACTGTAGCCTCTCTAATCCAAGACACTTGCTCGATTTATACTCCATTTTAGCTTTGCCGATTTACCCACACAACGTTCAGGCAATCTACAAGTAATCAATGGTTTATATCAAAATGGAAAGTTCATTATCGGGACTTTTTGAAGTGAGGAGACTAGATAATGGAAGTACATTTAAACGTAAAAAAAAATTGCTTTTTCCCTGTGCTGCAAAAAATCCATGAATGTCTTGTAAACAATCGAGTCACTTCCATTTCCTGGAAGGAAGTTTAGGTGCTGCATGATAACACTTCTTTTTTTGGATTTCTCCGCCAGAAGTCAATCCGGCGGAAATCCGTTTGGTAAAACTTTGCCAAGTAGAAATCCGTTTGGTAAAAAATTGACTTCCGCAAGATTTTTAACTTCACCATTTTTGGCCAACTTTGAGAAGCAATTTTTTTACTTCTCCACCTTAGAATTACTTTTGATCATGCCGACCACCGCCGACCGCCGGCCGCCGCCGCGCTCGCCCGCCGCCGATCGCCCGCCGCGCCGGCCAGAAAAATTTGTTTCAGTTATCAAACGCATTTCTATCGAAATCAACTTATGAAGTAGAAATAGAAAAAACTACTTTTGCTAAAAAGCAGAAGCTGAAAAATTCACTTCTTGCCAGAATGACTTCTGGAAGAGAGAAGTGTTAGCTTCCATATCCGTGCTTCAATTTCTGTGCCCCTTTTTTTAAATTTGTAGACTTAGGTGATGGGATAGAGTCCCACGTACTTGTAGTTATAATTAATTAAGTGGTTTGTAATTAAGGAAGAGAAGATCAAATTACTTGTTTCGCTCGGTTTATTTTTCTTTTTATTTTTTATTTTGGAAAACTTAACTAAGAAGAAAAACAAAAGAAAAAGGAAAAAAATACTAAAAAACAAAAACAAAAAAAAATGCTGAGCGGGAACGTTTAATTGGAAAGAAGCCATGCATTTATATGAAAAGCAACCTGAACTTGTCATTGTGGGAGAATTCACACAAACAAATAGCACAATCAAATGGTTCCTTCAACCCGATGATTTCTTTGTAGTAAAAAAATGGGCAAAGCATCTACCGAAACATGTCCGAGGCTGGAATGTAACTGGCCTCCTAATCTAATGAAGCAGACTGGAAATGAAGAGAATTACTATGAACACGAAATCTGCGCTTCTTTCCAATTCAAGGTGAAGAACGTGAAGACAGTGGAAGGTGGAAGGATGGAAGAACGGTCAGTCAAGGAAGATCTGCGCTTCCATTTCCCGTTTCCCAGAAGGAAGTTTAGCTTCCATATCGTGCTTCCATTTATATCCCCATTTTTTTCTCTTTTTTAGGTTTAAGGTGACGGGGTAGAGTCCCACGAACTTATACTTGTAATTAAGTAAGTGGTTTGTAATTAAGCAAGAGAAGATCAAATTACTTATTTTACTCGGTTTATCTTTCTTTTTGTTAGAAACATTAACGAAGAAGAAAAACAAAAGAAAAATACAAAAAAAATACAAAAACCAAATGCTGAGCGAGCACCTTCAATTGGAAAGAAGCCATGTGTCGATGCAACTTGAATAAAAAACGACGTAAGCTTGTCATTGTAGGAGAATTCACACAAACAAACAGCACAATCAAATGGTTCCTTCAACCCAATGATTTCTTTGTAGAAGAAAACGGGCAAAGTATCTACCAAACGTTGTCCAAGGCCGGAATCATGCAAACGAAAGAGCTGCTGAAGCTGTCTCTGAAGGACATGAGAGTCCGAGCTTCCAGTGTACCTATTGGAGTCATAGATGGATGTAGATGGCCTCTTCACGAGGAGTCTGATGAAGCAGACCGGAAATGAAGAGAATTACTATAAACAGGAGATATGTGCTTCTTTCCAATTCAAGGTGAAGAAGGTGGAAGGACGGTCAATCAAAAAAGCTGTGCTTCCATTTCCGTCTCTCTCTCTTTTTCTTTTTCTTTTTCTTTTCTGTTTTAGGTTTAGGGTGATGGGTAGAGCCCCACGTACTTGTATTTTACACTTTCTCTAGTGAATTCTACACTCTTCTTCTACCGTAGGAAGACAATATATTTTGCAGTATACTTTTTGACTTTTCTTGCTAACATCCATATTAAAATTTCTAGAAATTGCATCAGTGGAAAACCAAGTAAAATTGGGCATTGGCGTAAGACGCGAAAGGCAAAGGCACTATTGCCATTGAAAAAAATAAAGGCCCATAATTTATTAGTTGCATTATCTATAATGAAAATTTAAGTATAAATGGTTCTATTAAAATGAATAATAGAAACTTTTCTATTCAATTGAACTATATAAGAGATATGGCCCTGAAAGCCCAACTTGATGAATCATGGCTATGGCATCGAAGATTTGACCAGCAATCGAGTGACTTTCCGTTGATAAAACAATCGAGTTAATTGGTCGACGAACGGAAAGGTAATCGAGTTGTTTCTCTTCAAACCCTACTAGACCGAAACCCTCTTCTCTCCAAATTTTCCGATGGCTGCTCCACTCTCGCGGCGTCTGAGAGAAGGTCTGGTGGCGCTGACCGCCCGCTCGTCAAGCGCGGCAAAACATCGCGGGCTTCCAAGATGAGAAATACTTAGACCGCAAGTGGTCAATGAGTCTCAGCAGAGACTGAGAGAGGCACTGGTCCGAATGGAGGGCCTCCTGGCCGAGGTTCGCGGCCGATCGCTGGTGACCCTCTACACCTTGGCGGAGGTAGACACGTTCACCTCCATATGCTAAATGACCTCCACGACCGTGGAAATCTGCGAGCGGTTCGCATTCGGAGAGGGGCCGAGGCCACGGAAACGGCCATGAGACGACAGCTTCTCGACGCAGGGTTCAAGGAATATTACTTCCTCCCGGTGCACCCCGCCGCCGCTGAGGCTCAGGCGGCCGCCGCCACTGCTGAGGCTGAGGTGCCAGTAGAAGGTGGAAGCACGGTTATTAATCAAGGAAGCCGCGCTTCCATTTCCCGTTTCCCAAGAGGAAGTTTAAGTTTCATATGTGCTTCGATTTCTGTCCCTTTTTGTCTCTTTCTTTTTTAGGTTTAGAGCAGCTTAGGTTGATCTTTTATATTTGTAATTGTGTCTATGTTGCTAGAATGTATTTACGTTTCTGGAACGTATTAATACGTTAGACCCATGTTTCGAGTTGTTTCATGTCATAAATAAACTCGAACGCTCAAAAAATCCGTTGGACAGGCGGATTAGTTTTTATAAGACCGAATCCATTCGATTTCTAAAAAGGATTACTAATTCTTAGCTTTTCAAGGAATCCTTTGACAAACTAGTTACGGTAAGTCCTACGGAAACATGTATTGGTTCGGGTAAAGGATATCCCGAATATTGGGTAGCTGTCGTTAAACCAGGTAGAATACTTATGTCTATGCTGCTAGAGTTGTGATCTGTACATTTTCCTTTTTCCGTAAATATACTGCTCTCTATCCGTTCTATGCTACCTAAAGTCAGCCTCTTTGTACATAAATTTCCTATGGCTATAGATACATGTTAGTAGGCACTCTGTGGAGTGCTGTATCGGTGTGTCACACATGTGGCCGGCAATTATGATATTCAAATGCTTTACTATTGAGCTTCGGAGGCTGATTTGGCTCATTAACGACACATGAGATACGTGCTAGGACTTAAAGGAGTGTTTGAATTGTCAATTTTGGGGTAAAAATGTCTGGCTATGCAGGTTTTGGGTAAATTAGATGCTCTGTGCTGAAGCATAGTGCAACCAAATCATTGTGGTTTTAGGTCTTATACGACATGCGGAGTAGCACATGTTGGAGTCGAGCTTCCTTCACTGGTTTGATGCTGGAAAAAGAAGGTTGCTAAATTGTGAAAGCTGTGGACGAAAATTCATTAGCTTATTGATTTCATGGCTTCTCAAATTGTTGTCTCTAACTGAAGTTGATTGATTACCGACTTACTTTGAGCATCAGCGGTTTCCAGTCACTTATGCACCCCTCCCATTTAAGCAGACTAGTCGCACTTCTTGGGCGGTCTGAATTTCTTGAAAGGAGTAGCTGCTGCTCTTAGTTGTAGAAAATTGTCTTCTTTTAGACAGACTGCTCTGTCATATATACTGGGTTGAATGAGCCAGGGAAGCTAGAAAGGGGGAGAGTATGAAGTTTACCAGAATAATTATGAGAGAGAGAATTAAGCTCTCTGTTTTAGTTCTATGGAGTAGTTTCTAATTTGTGTTTAAAGAAATTGTAATAATAGCACCACGAAATGGAAATTTCACTAATTCTAGGCGGTGCAAAAACAGTGTAAATGTCCCCATTGAATTCTTAGTTTAGTTCTTCTTAACAGGATTGGTGACGAGACCGAAACCAAATGGGAAGAGGGGATCGTAATGAGGATCCCCAACATTCATAGGAAGCTGATCCACGGTTTTGAACCATGTCCTAGAAAGCTTGCCTGTGAAGCTATAATCACCAAACAGAACATCTGCAATTCCCTGGCCTTCAGTTCCTGGAAGCCAAGCAGCGACAATAGCATCCATCGCTGCGACATAGGGCTGGATCGTGACAGGACGACCGGAGATGATGACAACCACACACTTAACGGCTCCACAAACATTCGATATAGTGCTTGTACCTGGGCTGGCAATGGTCAAGTTCATGCTATCACCAAATGTCTCTGCATAAGGGTGTTCTCCCACTACTACAATGGCATAGGAGAATTTGCCGGATTTGACAGAGTCCATATCAGGGTTCTCCTTATACACGACCTTGGTTTTTGGATCTACAGTGTTCTTAATGGCACTGAGAATTGTGGTACCTGGAAAAGAGAAGTTTTGGTCTCTTAGATTCCATGAGAACACATGATCATGAAGTTAAGCAAAGTAACGGTATTCTATGATTGAAACAATGAGCAAGTTGACAGTAAATCAGGAAGAACAGAGATCTCGAACTGTTGCATACCACTAGTGAGGTTGTCGCCACTGAGTCCCTGCCACTCAATTGTCCATCCACCACACTGGTACCCTAAGTTATCTGCATGGCTACCAGCAACAAGTATTTTTGGGGCTTTCTTAGGAAGAGGAAGTAATGGGTTATCAGCTCCTTCACCATTTTTCAGTAGCACCAAGGACTTCCTCACAGCTTCCCTAGCCAACTCTCTATGCTCCTGTTTATCAGGTTAACCAGATTTCATGAGAAAGGATAGTTGGAAAGCATCATTGACACACCTAAGTTACCCAGTAGATTGGTCCCGAACAGACCTGACTTCCTAGCTGGTTCACTAGGCTGGTATCCGCCAATGGATTCTCAAATAGGCCCATCGTGAATTTGACCCGCAGTATTCTCCTCACAGCATCATCTATTCGGCTCATGGGAATGATCTTGTTCTTTACCTGGAAGGTTAACCCGTCGATGAACTCGGTGTAATTCATCGGGACCATAACCTGTGACAGATCAAAACAAACTTGAGAATGGACTGATAAAAATCTCTTTAGGTTCATCTCATCTTATACGGCATAATGTAGAGATGACCAATCTCTAACCATATCAATGCCGGCACTGATTCCTGCTTGAATGGAGTAAGAGTAGTTGGCATGGGGGGGAGAGGTGATCCTGTCAATACCTTGCCAATCTGATATGACAAACCCCTGCATATTTTTTCACGGTTCAATTCAGTCAAATGAAAATTACAGGAAAGGAAGTAAAACGATGAGATGATCTTTACTCTGAAACGGAGTTTGTTTTTCAGGAAGCCCGTGATGAGGTTGCCATTTGCATGCATCTTGATTCCATTCCAACTAGAGTATGAAACCATGATGGTTGAGACACCCTTGATGATCGAACTGTAATAACCGGGCATGTGGATGCTTAGCAAGCCGTGCCAATCTATTACAGTGTTATTCTCATTGATGCCATCGGTCGTTCCACCATCTCCGACATAATGCTTTGCACATGCAGCGACATTCTTCCTGTGCCAGCAAAGCATAACACAAATGCATCAGACGACCTTCTACCCACTGGAGAAGTGAGCATGACTTGTACGTTTGGGAATTATTGTGCTTACTGATATATTCAAAGGTTTTTTTTTTTTGGTCGAAACTGCCGGATTTTATGATCAAGTGATGCAAAACAAAGGAGAAGAGGCCCCTTCCTTCAGTAATTTATTATCTTCGGAAAAAATGCAGCGAGTAATTTCTAACCATACAAGTCAGACAAGCAGCTTTTACATCTATAATTCAAAGACGAGGGAGCGGCTGCACCAGCTAAGGACCACACAACATAATCGTAAGACTTTACTCCTAAATTCCACAAACCTACGCAGCTAGTATTCATGTTTTTCAGACTATATAGTAAAAATTAGATCAACACGACTGCCTAATGATCTTGTTAACCTAAACTTTTACTAAGATTCACCAGCATGACTGTACTATTCATTGTCGATTTTATTGGATCATTTGTGTCATCTCAGTTTGGCATGGCAATGGATCAGGTTGATGTCATCTTCAAGGTGATTAGTAGATGTGAAAAAAAGTAAGGTTGATCAAGCTAGAATTCAATTTTTCTGAGTCTTATTGAGGGAAGAAGATAAGTTAGAGATATGTACAAAGAGAGATTCATGTTCAACTAAAACATACAGATTCTGTTCAAGATTTGATTTATTTTTATCCAAGTTGAGTGACAACTACCAAGTCAAAGATTGAAAATGGAGTCAGGCCGATCTTTAAAGTTTATCCTTTCGTTCCCTTCCCTGCCTTGCTTGCTCGCTCCGCCCAAGTATTATAAGTGCACACATGGTCCAGGACAGCAAAGTCTTCCTCAGAAAAGTCCAGACATGTTGCTTTTGTGGACCATAACATCATGCACGGTCCAGACATGTTGCTTTTGTGGACCATAACATCATGCACGTTCATCTTCTAGATAACACTTTTTTTTTTTCCAATAGAATCTCTTTTCTTTTGTCCAGAAACGTGTACAGCTAGGCCAAGAGTTCATCAGACACAGCTAAATTGCAGAGTTTGACTATTTAAAAGTGCCCGCGTTCAATGCTGACCCACTTTTGGGAAAAATTAAAAAAAGTTGCGACCATTGTTTGGTTTAATCAATGAGAACATGCAAAATGAAGATATGTGCTACTATCTAAAAATACAACAACGGAGGAAGAAGATTTGGAAGTTCGCTTACTTTCCAGCAACATAAGGGATGCCCTTCGGAGAACCAGCAGGGATATCACCTTGCAATCCGGGGACTATTTCGGTCATGGCCTGAACAATCTTCGGATCTTCGCTGTAGCTCTCGTAACATCGACCCCATCTCGGGTCCCTGCATACCTGTAAACACATTAATGCCAATAAGGTCGAGGTTGTGACCAGTCAGCTGAAAGGAGGATTACACTAATGTTCTACATCTCGTTTCCAGTTTGATCGAATGTATCTGAAGAGACCAAGTACATTCATTCCCTCTCACCGCAATACAGGGTGCGAAAACATATGGAATTCCTGTAGCTCTAACTTCCAATGCTGTTGCAGCTCCAATCCTCTTGACTAGCTCAGGATCCCTATTAGATAAGACAGAATATGACCATTAGGTAATGATCATTTTCAGAAGATCTTTTTTGGACCAACGCATCAATAATTGCAGAAACCAAGCAACTCTGATAAATCTTTTCCTTATTAGTTCTATATCAAACCGCGACATTGCAGAATTGAGCAAACCTTTCTGGCTGCTGAATATCCATCTTTATCATAGCTATCAAGCCAACAGAGATTAGCAAACTATGCTTCAGTTCATCTCAAATGAAATCCCAATTTCGGCTTTTTGAAACTTCTTTCATTTTTTCAAGGCTCACTCAAAGAAATTAATCATACCCAACCATACAGCCACCCGTGGTCCCAACACATTTTCAACTTGCCTGGTGGCTCCAAGACCAACATTGTGAGGAAATAATGTCGCCTTGTACACGTTGTTATGGCCGTGAACTGCATCGATGCCATAAATCATGGGGATACCAAGCCGGGTAGACAACGACCCCCTCTGAAAATCGTTTACCATGTCAATCCAAGTCTCTGGAGAGGCCTGTGGAGCCGGGACACTCCCTCCTCCACTCAATACACTCCCTAGTATACAATAAGCCCACATCTTAGTAACATTAAATTCTTCAACATCAATTGGCTGATGCGAGTGAAAAATATTGTGTGCCTCACCGATGAAGTACTTCTTCATGACCTCAGAGGATGCGACGGTGCGATCAATCTGCGTCATTTGGCCTATCTTCTCCTCCAGAGTCATCCGGCTCAGCAAGTCCTTGATGCGAGTGTTCACGGGCTGCTTCGGATCTTTATACTTCATGTATTCTGCTCTCGTCACGCCAGAGAGACCACAGAGAACTAGAAGCCCCACCATGAAGATGGGAGCTCTCGCCATTGTTACTTTCCCGGAGCGTCCTCTGTCTGGAAAAACACTTAAATTGATTTCAATAAGAAGGAAAAAAAAAAGTACTTACTGGAAAGCTAATTCATATATCGAACAAAAAGCAAATGAACCGCAGAAATGAACAGAATGCGCTGCCGACAAGAAAAACTCAAAATAAGATCAAGCAGCGACTAACTGAGCCGCCGTAACTCCAGTGCGAGATTGATTTGACACCGACGACGGGCCATGAATTCATGAAACAGAGGAACCCCACGAGCCTCATTAATTGCACTTACGGAACCTCCGAAATGAGAAATCAACACTTCCATCATCTCACCGATTCGCGCCTTAAACTAGCTAAATGCGAATCCACTCTTGTCATCGAGCTCGAGCAGTATCAAATCTACACCAATCTTCATCGGGCCAAAAAAGAAAATAAAAAAATAATAAAAAAAAAAGAAACTTCTATATCTGTCTATCTGCAACTGACTGGTCTGAGCTAGAATCATCTTCATCAGACCAAAACAGAAACTTCACTCTCTCTCTCTCTCTCTCTCTCTTGCAACTCACTAGTCGAGCTTGATTCTAGCGAGATTGAAAACAGAGGCGAGAGCAATGCAGGACACGCGCCTTGGCTTACGAAAAGCTCGAAGAGCGTGAACGATAAAGAGTGCCGCTGAGGACTTACAGAGACTGCGAAGGATCGCCTCCGAGAGCGAGAGCGAGGAAGAGAAGAGAGATCGGTCATGGCAAAGAGGAGCAGAAGGCGGTATTTATACATATTTTTCCCGGTTCGAATTCTATTAATTAATATCTCGGCGTGATTTCGGGGATAGAAATGGAATTTTATGTTTGGATATTTTCCATTGTTTTTCCTTCTTATAAATTGTCTGGACAATTCCAAATTTCTTCTTTTTTTTCTCCTTAGTCTCTGTAAAATTGTTTACTGTTATGGATCCTTGTTCCTCTTATCTTCTTTGCCCCGATAGACGTTAAGGGGAAAAACACAAAAAATAATAATAATAATAATAATAATAGCTTGGTGTTGAGAAAAATATATTGTAAAAGCCTGACTAGTAGGCAAATAAAGAAAAATAGAGTGCATAAAAATTGCATGAATAACAACATGCAGTACCGATATGTCTCGAGTCATTGAGAGGAGTGCCATGCAAAGGATAGAGAATTTTTATTCGATTCGTATCGATGATAAATGATGAGTTCTTTTGAGGAATAATAGGGCGCGGAAGGGCGATAAGTATAAAGATATTATCTAAGAATTGTCATAAAAAAAATTTATATCCGTTGTGAAATGTTCGGATTTCGTCACAATTACTTCGCGTCATCCGCCACCCGAGTATTTGAAAATTGGTGATTTTATTACTAAAATAATTCATGAGGTTTAAAAAAAGGGGTTAATACCATAGAAATCTCCAAACTTATACATCTATAACAAATTTACCCTAAATTATTTTTTTAATCATTAAAAATTTCAAATTGATACATATGTGATAGATTTTATCCCAAACTGGCATATATTGCTAAATTTACCATCCATTAAAGTGCTAAGTTTTATGATACGTAGCAATTGACTAGTGTATCGGTTTGAAATTTTTACCCTCTATTTATTACATGTGTATTAGTTTGAAAATTTTCATGATATTAACCCAATTTAAAGAGGGTAAATTTATCACAAGTATATCAATTTAGGATTTTTCGTGATAAAAAAATTAATTTATAGTAAATTTGTCAAAAATGCATTAGTTTGGATTTTTTTGTATAGGAAAAATTCGTGTAAATTTATCAGGGCTATATTAGTTTGGAGTTTTTTGGTCTCGAAAAAATAATTTAAAATAAATTTATTATAAGTATATTATTTTAGGATTTTTTATGGTATTAAAAAAAGAGTAATGTTGAATTGGTCACACATTCTGTACCGTTTTCAATTTCGCAGTCCTTTTCAGCAACGTCATCCGGACAAATTCGTAAACGAGGAAGAAAAATGTGGTTGAAAAAGAATATTTGAATATCATTCGCGGGGGGAAGGATAAAAAGGTTGATTTCACGCGTGGCATCTGCACCACGCAGGACATCTGAACCGTTGGATCTCCCCAGAGGGGCCCACAAAACCCAACGCTACAGATGCACCGAGGCTGCGAGGCCGCGGCGCATCTGATACTTTTTCCTTGAGCGTCAATGAGGGTGGCAAGCTGGCTCTTGGAAGAATGAAGAGCAAAATTAGGAATCGGCTAACTGTTTAACACGTCAGCAAAGATAAGGCCAAATCCATTTCCTTTTGCCAGGTGAGCATAAGTTGTCGTACGACATCGAGCGGACGACGTTCTCCTTTTGTGGGATTGGATACATAGAACGTCCAGATCGAGAAGCTAGATCCCTCTTGTTCATAAATGGCTCATAAAGTAGGATCTCCGAAATCGATAAGCGGGGATAGAGAAAATTACGTTTCACCCGATCGAAGTTCGTCGCCTTTCGGATCACTTGGTACTTTTGTACGATGATCATATCAAATTGCGAATGCATGCTCGATTGTGAGATCTTTTACCTTGTTTCTATGATTTCGTTCGATCGGATCCCTATTGCTTTGATGCGTTTGAAAAGCCTCGAGATGACTTGCTGAAAACAATGCTTTTTAGGTTTGTCATGTGTCCGTGTAAAAAATGGGCCAAACATTTGACAACACATATATGATGATTTTTCCATTTTTTTATAGTCAAAAATTTCAACGTGTAAATTTATCAAATTATTAATTTAGGAGTTTTTGTTATCGAAAAAATAATTTAAAATAAATTTATTATAAATATGATTATTTTAGGATTTTTATGGTATTAAAAAAAGAGAATGTTGAGATTGGTTCCCAACTTTCTCGTACCGTTTTCAACTTCGCAGTCCTAATTTCAAGCAACGTCATCCGGACAAATTCGTACAACGGGGAAGAAATTTGTTGTGGTAAAAGAATATTTGAATATCATTCGCGGGGGGAAGGAAAAGAAGGTTGATTTCACGCGTGGCATCTGCATCTCGCAGGACATCTGAACCGTTGGCTCTCCCGAGAGGGGCCCACAAAACCCAACGCTACAGATGCACCGAGCTTGCCAGGCCGCGGCGCATCTGATATCTTTTCCTTGAGCGTCAATGAGGGTTGGCAAGCTGGCCCGGAAGATGAAGAGCAAAATTAGGAATTGGCTAGCTGTTTAACACGTCAGCAAAGATAAGGCCAGATCCATTTCCTTTTCCCAGGTGAGCAAAAGTTGTCGTACGACATCGAGCGGACGACGTTATCCTTTTGTGGGATTGGATACATTAGAACGTCCAGATCGAGAAGCTACCTTGCATAATGTTTCCAACATGGATTCAGAAATGATAAGCGGGATAGACAAAATTACGTTTCACCGGATCGAAGTTCGTCGCCTTTCGGATCACTTGGTACTTTTGTACGATGTCCAAATCAAATTGCGAATGCATGCTCAGCTGTGAGATTTTTTACCTTGTTTCTATGATTCCGTTCGATCGGATCCCTATTGCTTGGATGCGTTTGAAAAGTCTCGAGATGACTTGCGGAAAACAATGCTTTCTAGGTTTGTCCTATGTCCGTGTAATAAATGGGCCAAACATTTGACAACACATATATGATGATTTGTGAAAGTTTATGCGACGTCTTGGAATTTCGATCTCTAAAAAATAACTAAATTCGATAAATTTAAATCATGAATTCCAGTCTAGAAAATAAATTAAATTTTTAAATATTTAAAGGATAATAATTGGATTATTCGAAGACGTTGATCAGAGAAAGTCAAGTCAGAGCAATCGAGCCGTTACGTAGTATCAAAAACCTTCACGCCAGAACTTAACCTTAACTGAATCCTAAATATGAAGTCCCAATTTGTTCTCGTCTGATTGAGCCAAATGACTAATCGATATTCATTTATTAAATTACCTTTTTGCTTTTAGATTTTATTCAAATAATAATTTAAGTGTGATTTGAGCTAGGGTGAGCCCCCAAGTCAAATCAGCCGCCCCCATCCCATCATCTCTCTCCTCGCCTCCCCTGTTGAACGCGCGAGGTCCCCCCCCAACTACTGTTCTTCTTCTTCATTTTTTTTTGCTCTTCCTCTCGTTTTTCCCTCCCTTACTGTTGACCGCGCCGAGACCCCAACTCGAGAGCTCGTGAACCCCAACTCGAGAGCCCATTATTGTTAACCTTCTTTTCAAGCCCTTAACTGGGGAGAACTGGAAGTAGACGTGAATGTTATTGGAGTATTTTTGGGAGTAACGTTAACTTTAACTTAAACCTAGTATTTTTAGGTTGTAGGAAGTAGCCCAAAAGTGGGACTTGTGTGTATAAATGTACTTTCCAGGGTTAATGAATATATATTAATGAAATTGGTGGTCTTTTGCTGAGTTGGTTGATGTGATTGATGTGATGTCCAGCTTTACTATCCATATTGTTTAAATTGCTATTTGAGAATTATATATTCTGCATGGGCCTAATAAAAAGATAAGATGAATGGGTCGATAATGTACCCGAGACGTCATCATTTTATGACCTAAGGCAATTTGGTAGGATTGTTGCGTACTCGGGAGATCGGGCGTGACAGTTCATGTCGAAAACATATATCCCGCTCCTCAATGTAGGGTATTCAAACTCGGGTTAGTATCATGAAAACCCTAAACTGATATACATGTGACAAATTTATCACAAACTATTTTTTTACAATAAAAAACCTAAATTGATGTACACGTGACAAATTTACCCCAAATTATTTTTGACAACAAAAACCTCAAATTAGTACACCTATGACAAATTTATCCCAAATTATTTTTATCACAATACACCCCAAATTGGTACACGTGATAAATTTACCCCAAGACTATTTTTTGACCACCAAAAATCTCAAACTTGAACATTTGTGGTAAATTTATCCCAAATTATTTTTTATCACCAAAAATCTCAAACCGGTTCATCTATGACAAATTTACCCTGAACTAATTTTTTTGACAAAAAAATTTCAAATTGATACATATTTGACAAATTTATCCTCCGTTAGTTTTCGTTAAATTGAGTTAATACCATGAAAAAAAACTCCAACTTGATACATTTGTGACAAAAATGTGTATTTCCGACAATTGCCACGTGTCATCCAACTCAATAATTTGATGAACGAAAACTAATGGATGGTGAATTTATCACAAGTGTACTAGTTTAAAATAAATTTGTCATAAATATATTAATTTGGGATTTATTGTTTGAGAAAAATAATGCTTTCTAGGTTTGCCTTGTGTCCGCGTAATAAATGGTCCAAACGTTTGAACACATGGTGATCTTGAAAGTTCATGTCGAAAACATACATCCCGCTCCTCATTGTAGGGCATTTAAAAGTTTTCGACGTCGCCCTCCAGTGGTTAATTTCTCTATCAACCAGCGCACCGGATCACTGTGGTGTTCTTCCGTAACCATGAGAGAGCAGAAGGAATATCTGAGTGCACTAGTCTATGCTAGCCCCATTTCTCCTACAATTGCTTTATAAGTGGTCACTAATGTTTATCATAGCGTCGTAAATAAATGTTTACAACGTGTTACAACATTGTTATACATAGTAATATTATATGGTATACCTAGGGTTTCATAAAAGTGTCAGCAGAGGACAACAGGAAGGGAAAATATGACAAATTGGGGATAGCTCTGAAATAACTCGTGTGTCTAATTTGGGTTAACGAGGACTTCCTGAAAATAATTAAGATTAGAGAAGAAGTTGCGCACGTTCAACCATTGAATTGAATATATAGATTTGTTATGCTACAAGCTTAATTTGGGCGATAAAAGACTAAGATGTGAAAGTCAAAATCATTCATAAGATAAACTATAGAACACAGAGAAACGTAAGAAAGTTATAGCAATTAGAAAATAGGAAATTTGTCCAATCAATCGGAGACTTATTATACGAATGTCAATTTAGCTCTAAATTTTTTAATTGACAATTTAATCTTAGACTTTTACACGAAATTTTAGTGTAGTTATTGTTGGGAGTGCGCATCGAAAGCCCCATATCTTCGCCCGAGAGATTGCCAAGAGGAAGTCCAACTCCAAACCCGTCAATACACCTAGTTGGATCCACCTTCACTTAAAAACTTAAGGCAATGAGTTATGAGTCATCTAGAATATATTAATTGCTCCACACCACATCAATTACCCCATATAGGGTTCCTCCAAGACAACTCACACGTGCATTCTAACAATCTTCCCTCACTGCGTGAGCTCCAATTTTAAAGAACCAATGTTAGGTATGCTCCCCCTTAATTCAAGTATCCTTCTATAACAACATATCTCAACTTGAATCTCCTTCAATGTCCATCGGGACCGTGTTGCTACACCGCAATGCCTATCGGCCCAAAAACCGTGTTGATCACTAGATTATAAGAAAAAAACCACACAATGATCCTTTTCTTGGGGTGTACGAGGGAAAAAGTGAGTTCTTGTTTTCTACCATATTTGGAGTAATCAAGATGAGTATCAGATTTTTTTTTTTTGTGAGTTTTCTAAGTGAGTTCTTTGTGAAAGTTTGAGAGATAATACTTATGATTTTGCTTTGGGCTTAATTTAGGTGTGGGAAACACTCGAGTGCATGAGCGATTATAACTCCGATTCTCCGATTATAGTAGATTATAATGTTGGCTTTTCCCGTGAACGTAGGTATTGACATTCGGACCAAACCATGTAAATATCTGGTGTCCTTTATTATTTATCGTAATTTCTCTAATGATTTTGTACTAACTTATTTGCAAGATCCATTAGCGTTTCCGCATTATATCTTAACAATCGGTATCAGAGCTAATGGTTGATTGGTGGCCCACTCCCATTATGTATTGGTATTTGATGAATATCTCAAGAAAAGAATCTTGTGACCAACACAATTACCACTCCCACTATGTATCGATGTTTTGCGAATATCTCAAGAAAGAAATTTAGCGAACAATGCGATTTCCGGGCTGGTGGGCATTATGGTGTAGCAACACGGGCCCGATGGGCTGTTGATGGAGATTTAAGTTAAAATATGTTGGTGCAGAAGGATACTTAAATTAAGGTGGAAGAAAAATCTTGCATTGGTCCCTAACACTAGAGCTCACGTGTGAATGGGAGAAATTGTTAGGATGTATGTATGAGTTGTGTTAGAAAAGTCTCATATCGGATAATTGATGTGGTGTGGAGTAGTTAATATATCATATTTGGCTCGTAATTCATTAGCTAAAGTTTTTGAGTGAAGGTGGATCAAATTGAGTATATTTACAATTCGAACTTGGGCTCTCTTTTGGTGATCTCCTCGGGTAAAGGTATCGGATTTCTTATGTGCACTCTCAATAATCATTCTAAGGGGATGTGGTTGTATGCCATGTAGGATGCCCAATGATGATTGCACCGTCGCATCAGCGATTTCCAGCAAAAATTAACCGAAATAACCACATTAGAATTTCACGAAAAAATTAAAAATGAAAAGACAAAATTGAAAATTTCAAAACTGAATTGACATACTTATATTAAGTTTAAGACTAATTAGTTAATTCTATTATTGGAAAATATCCTCACCTACAAGGTGTAGCTCCCTTCCGAACTAGGAGCTTCACTTTTGTATGCTTCCAAAGAATCGTCTTGCCTCCGAGCATTCGTTAGTACTTAGTAGTATATTTACCAATCTTTTCTAATTGTTGTTATTCATGTTTTCCAGTTTGATTTATTCTACGTTCCACCTCTCAATTAAACAAAGACCCCTTACACAAATAGAGGAAAATTTTATAAACGGTTCCAAACTTCCGCATTATTATGGTCCCTCTTTCATTCGTGCCGAATTTGATGAAAGAGATTTTCAGGCACGACACAACAATCTTGACAAAAATCTGAGGAGAAATATGAAAGAGACCCCTTTCGTGAAAAGAGTCTTTCGCGAGTACGTAGTAATTCCACTGACAGTCACATAAGTCCAGTTCAATAAACTCCAATCCATATAGAAGTTGTACGTTTGACTCTTCACTAAACAACATATGCCATAAATACGTATCATCCAAATCACGCTATCGGCGCGATAGGATAACCTTTATCTTAATTTAAACGATAAAATCAGGTAGGTCAGGGATTCCTAAATAGGGGCGAGCGACTATGAAGACTCTTTTGCTTTCTTCTGGCCTGGGGAATTTGTCAGTTCATCCTTCGCTTTCGGTAATCGGTATGGTTATAAAATTCGCTTGTTAATATTGTATGGTAGGGAATGAAATACATTAATTTCTCTGAAGATGAGGTCGACCCATCCGCTTTCAATGTCCTCTCCCCCAGTGGATGACGAACAGAGCGCGGGGACTGATGTTGTCCGACATGCATTGATGTGGTCAGCGATTCTGCTTCTGTGTTGTCTGCTTCGTTCATTGATGATAATGTTCCTCGAGGTGAGCTTAAGAGGCTGGCGTCGAAGGGAGATGAAGAGCTTAGGGAAAGCAACATTATTCTCGGGCGCAAATTCTTCCTTTTTCAGTCAACTCGTGCACGGATCCAAGCTTATAAACGGAAAAAATTATCAAAAAAGTCCTACATTTATCTTGTCAATTCAGTATTAAATCTTTTTTTTTGTCAATTAAGTTCCTAAATCTTTTGCATTGTGTCAATTCAATTCATTGAACAAATTTGGCTGGTTGGCGTCGGCGTGGACATGGACACCAGCTAGCCGACTAGCTGGAGGAAGAAGGAGAAAAAAAAAAAGAAAAAAAAAAAAATGGAATAAATAAATAGATGATTAAAATATATGTTATTAAAAGTTGGCATGCCAACGTCCACATCAAGATCGTGAGGTGAAAGTTGGCCGGATGAATTGAATTGACACAAATACAAAAGATATCAGTAGGAGACATTGTTTTTCCATCATCCATGTTTTTATATGCACTTCTTACCTATGCTATACACGAAGCGCCAGCTTTTGAATTTGGTGTTCACCCTTCAAAGCTATCGGTTCTCTTACTTTCATGTAGCACGTGCTTGTACCTCGCATTTTCAGATTCATGTCTACGATGTCCTCCTAAAAACAACTAAAAGATGTTTGCGAATCACCTACTCCTTTGTTTTTTTGTCCTTAGGAGAACGTTTATAAGTGGTCTCACTACCAAACTCATCAAAAACTTGAAGCCATCGATATCCTCTACGAATTCTACTTCACCGTTGAAAAACATGCGTCCCTCCATTTTTAAAGGAAGGCAAACAACGGCGGGGCTGATTGATACACTAGGCATTGAGCTGGAAGGTCCAGTTGAGCTATTCCCGAATCCTCCAAATTACACGTTCCTCCTAATTCTGGACACGGAAAATAGAGTTCTGCCTTTTGGCACACGGTTTTACCCTTGCTCTTGCAAAAATTTTAGGGAAAATGATTAAATGATCTTTGAACTTTGGCCCGATGTGCAATGTGAACTCTAGGACCACATTGAACAATTTAAAAGTTTAGGGACCACATTGCTCATTGGGATAAAATTCAAGGACCACAATGTCTTCATTCGCGATCATGCAAGTCCAATTTGGTAAACTCCAATTCCTTTTAGAAGTCGTACATTAACTCTTCACGAGACTATATATGGCACCAACGAATATAATAATCAGATCTCCCCTCCGGTGTAATATAATAACCTAGCTCAATATAATTAATATATTAGGTAGGTCGGAAATTTAGGAGAATGTGAAGACTAATTTGGTTTCTTGTTCGGTTTCCATATGGTTCTAAAATTCACTTCTTAATATAATGTCTGGACTAAAAAGGTTGACCCATCCGCTTTCAATGTTGTCTTCAGTAGAAGGGCTTGACCAAATATATTTTCGTCATTTAAATTTTCTGATTTTTTTTTTTTTTTTCCTTTTTCCTAGTGGCCAATCTTAAGTGATGGCTGGCCACCAACTAGGGCTAGGCAAGTTTGCCCCGGCCGACGAGGGCCGGACTCACCTTTGGCTAGGGCCGCCCTCGCTAGCCACAAGCGAGGCCGGCCCTCGCTAGATCTGGACAATAGTTGCCTCGCCTGCGGCCGACAAGGGTCACTCAAAAATAAAGAAAATAAAGAAATGAGAAAAAAGGAAAAATTAAAAATAGCTAAAGAGACCCTCTTTAAAAATTGCCCTTATTGAGGTTAATAAGGGCCCTTATTTGAAATTTTCCCTAGTCTATCATAGCATTTTGAGAATGCCAGTTGGGCTTCGAGACCCGACCCTAACAAGGAAAAAATTACTTAAAAAATCCTAAATCTATTGTACTTATACTAATTCAGTTATAAACCTTTCAATAATGTCAATTGAGTCCTAAAATTTTTTGTGTTGTGTCAAATTGAGTCTATCTAGTCAATTTTAGCTAGAAATCATTGACGTGAATATTAGTAGTCCATCGTAGCATGGCTAGTGCTGACGTGGATAATTTCTACTAATTTTTTAGTGATACTTTGGATTTTTTCATACTTTTTTTCTTCTTCTTTTTGATCTTTTTCTTTACTTTTTATTTTTTCCTCCGGCTTAGGGCTATAGGAAAAAAAGTATGAAAATTTTCATAATATAATTAGAATATTATTGAAAATTGTTCACGTTAACGTCGATCGTTCCACGTTAGGCAATTAGCATCTACGTTAGCAATTTTCGGCCAAAATTGACAAGATGGACCTAATTAACAAAACATGATAAGGTTTAGAACTGAATTGATATAATTGAAAGGTTTATGACTGAATTAGCACATATGTAATAGGTTTATTATGGCTTTTTTTTTAATAACTCTCCCCACCTAGTAACTAATATAGAAATAGAAATAAGTTTCGAAATGAAGGAGACTAAACAGGAATAAGAGGAATGGCTCCTAGTCCTAGTTAGTAGAAACCCACTGCGTTCTCATGGTGAATTGTACAGTTAATGGATGAATTTGATCCCTTAATTAATCATAGAGTTTACGAGGTGAATTTCGAAACCTGGCATTGAGAGGAGGCGAAGAGATTAAGGAAAACAAACAAGACTCTTACTTGGGCTTCAAACAATGTATTTAATGATAGAAAACATCTTTTCGTGATCTTGATATCTTTATATGCGTACAATATATACCATATATAAAGCACGGACTTTCAAATTTGGAGTCCCTCCTTTAAATCAAATAAAACATCCTTTTCTTCAACAACAACGAAAAAACAAACAGCAAAATAAATAAACAACAATGAGACTGAATAATTCACTACATCTTGAGGTGGAAGGTCCAGTTAAGCTCTTCCAGAATTCTCGAAAACACAGTGATTAGATCGATCTGAATCGCGTGTTCTTATTATCGAAATTTGGCCTCTCTCATCCAACATATTCAAGATTCGGATGTTCATTTTTCACTCGAATCTTATGGTTTTTCTTGTTTTTATTTCTTATCAATAATGACAAAATATCCTTCAAGTTCACGTCTCCTAGGTCTGGTGCTGCCGGCATTGGGCCGACTGACCCATTTGGTGGAACTTGGATTCGCGCACTACATATGAACGAGCAGTCGATTCCTCTATTTGTGTTTCTGAATTGCGCGTGTCGTTTGCTTGCTTATAGTCTTTGATAACGTGATCAATAGCAATGCCAGCAACCCATGAGTCTTAGCATTCAATGGATATCAGATTCGTGAGAGTCGAATGTCTGTAATAGATGCATATGAACATCGCATTGAAGACTCGTGAGAAATTATTTCCTCGTCGCAGCTGCAGTTCGAGAGATAGGGCGGAGTGAAAATCGAGCGGGAGGTTTTGAGCTTCTTATGGTCCATTCTTATGAACTCTCCACACCTTGGGGTTTTCCATACTTGTGAACATAGTTACAGCTCTCTTTCTTGATAAATTCATCAACATGATCAAATGGATATGTGTGAGCAAAGCTGCGATAGATATGGTCCATCTCGTGTGCACAGACCCGAGGATACAATCCTGTTCAAAACACAAGATACGAGTTATTTCCCTTATGATACCCTTTCGAATCTCGGGACGGTTTTGTTTCACGTGGCGATCTCATGTTGGACAAGAGCTTGGTTTGGTAACTCGAAATCGGCGAGGATATACCTTCCTCGAAAGTGTTGGGTTTCACGGGGTTACTGTGGTCTGCCCATGCATGCAACCACACCCTTCCCTTCTTCTCAGCCATTCTGTCGGTTGGGTATCTACACAAGAACAGCATCAACATTTTTGCTCTCAACTCTTCAACGCTTGATCAAAGCGAGGAGCACCTCGAGACTGCATCAGTGACACTTAATCTGTGGCTATTACGGTACATCCCAAAGTGTGATGTATTCGTTAACTATAGGTGATTCAAGTTTGATATGGTTGGGCATGTTTTTCGCATGTTCTGTGTTTAGAAATAGGAAACGGTTTCCTTCGGGAAGCATCCTCATAGATTAACGAGAAAGAGAACAATATTAGGTATAGTAAGTTCGATTTACAAAGCTAACACGGTAACCCTACCTTTGCATGAGAACTCCACAGCTTTGCTCGACCGATGTCTGTTCCCTGGTCAAGGAATGTACCAGCACCGTGGAAAGGGGAAAATAGAAAAAAGAACCTGCACGCAGTCTCATACCAAGGCCCTGTACATCGCCTAAACCTTTTATCACTTCGGATCCTCCACTATCAAACATAGTCTAAGCAGATGTGTGGAGTAAAGCCACACACACATCTTTCAAGAGGAACCTAATTACGACCAAACTACAGTTGTGAGCATGATAATATTTCCATAAAAAAGTGCACAAGGGACAATTAAGACCATATTGATTGAAGAGCGGAAAGAAGGCCTTGATCAGAAGCTAGATGAAGCTTAGTGTTGATTCGCGGAATAAAAATGTTTCCACACGTCTTAAATGCAAAAACCCATTTTTGCTGGAGGCTAACCAAGCCGTACGAAACTCATAAACCGTGGAAGTAGCAGTAAGGACGCGATGGCCAAAAGACGTGACGAAGACTAGATCGATAGGTTCGTCTACGTTGGATCCTCTTTGTAATCTCCTTGGCTTTAATGGTGAATGCATCTTCAATCTTGCCATCGGAGGGCACCATATGCATTTACCAAGATCTTGTAGGTTCATGTCAGATATATTAGGTGGATAAAAGTACACATAGGGAAAATGCTCCAGATGTGCTTTTCATTTGTTTGATCTGAAGCTATTGCAAATTATGGAAAACCTAAACTCAACTGTAGATTAAGATGAACCAGGATTAAGTTGGAATTGGCAATAATTAGAGAAAACAAGCGTACCCCGGGCATGCATCCACTTCTACGCGTACATCCTCTTGTATACAAACTGATCATTTTCATCCTATCGATATTCGAATCCAAATAAGTGATGGATGATCATGATGGTAGCTAAAACCTGAATAAGTGATCAGTTTCACACGATGGCTATGTCATATATCTAATCTACCTGCATGTATGTATTGTATATCTATCATGTGAATGGGTGTATAGGTCAAGTTTCCAAGTTACCTTGTGAACTTTGTACGCATTGCAGATGCCTTCTGGGTTTGATTGGAAAAGCTCGGTGTGAGGAATGAAGCCTGGTCCGAGATTCCTCTCTCTCTCTCTCTCTCTCTCTCTCTCTCTCTCTCTCATACAAACCTCAAATCACAGATCCGACAGATACATAGTCAAAACACACCCACATCCATAAGACATGAATGATTATGAAGGATTAAACCTAATCTCTCTCTCACGCCCGCGCTTTCAAAGCGCAGATCCAGCACATATATAGTGATATACACCCCCAGGCATAAGATATGAACGATTATCAAGTATTAACCCTAATCTCTCTCTCTCTCTCTCTCTCTCTCTCTAACACACACAGCAACAATGAAAAGGAAAAACCCGACAGTATGGAGAAGACAGATATCTTGGATCAAACTTCATTCCAAACACCACTTTTCCTCAACGATCTTCCATGAGCAACAGATCTCTCTCGCTCTTTATCTCTCTCTCATGATTCCACAATCATATCAAAGACAGATACCACACAAACTGCAGGAGCAGAGAGAGGCGCTCACACCAAGCTCTCCCCCTCTTATTTTTATACAGCAGGAACACAAATAGAATTATTCACCAAATCCCATAAAGTAAAAGCAAGGGCAAGGCACAACAGGGTGTGTGTGTGGGAGTCAGAGAAATACCGCTTTCTTATTATTTCATGGAGGGCAGGAGAAAAAAGAATTGGAAAAGCACATGATGGACAGGTCATGAGAGTCATGGCTTCCAATATAATAATGAAAAGCCTGGTGGGTTTTGGAACATTACCCTTGTCTTCTTCTGCAAGGTTCTTTCTTTGGGGAGATAGAGAGAGAGAGAGAAACCAATTGCTGCTACTGAGGCTTTTTTCCATGAGAGAGAGAGAGAGAGAGACTAAAGTTGGGGCCTTTTGAAAAAGCTACATGGGTGTTTGTGAGAGTAAGAACTAACAACGATGTAGATTTCTGCACATTAGTCATCCAGTATTGATTAGAGAGAAGGAATCATGACCGCCCAATCAAAGCATTGATATCATCCGACGTCACTCAGCTCTCTTCTTCCTGTTCGTTCATGCAAGCATCCATAAGTAGATATGTACATGCAGCCGGGTCTGATTAAGCAGAAAAGCAGCGGGGTTCAAAATTAACTATATGTGGTTAGTGAAAAGTATGTATAGATGAAAAAATTAGCTGTTGAACCTTACCCACTTTTGTACCCTTTCCGATCTTTTCTAGGTGGGGAGGTTGGTGAGGGTCCCTACAACTGTTGGAGAAGGCCAGCTATGATACCTGAATACCTACAGATGATAGGCTTAATCCCATTTCTATTATGCACCTGCAACCACTTAAAGACAGGCTGAGCAAGGACTATCCTCGACGTAGAATCACTTGGTTTCATCAGATTCATTCCCAACCTAAGTGTCCCCATGTTAGGCTTAGCGGTTTGTTGAACCTAACTTTGGAGCAGGTAGTATTAGGTATTACGATGGGGTCTTGCGATTGATTCACTAGAGATGCTGTCGAATAGTGCGATTTTCGATTAACGACAGCCTGATAAATCCTTACCGCTTCTTGTGAGTCAGAGGGTTAAACCATGAAGGTCAATAAGTGGACCAATTGCACCTACATTGTTGATCATGGGGGTCTCATTGTGGGCTCACACGTTCAACGGTCTGTGTGTTTAATCGTGTCGATTCATGCTATACATTCAGTGTAGCTTCAAAGGAAAAAAAGAGAGAAAATGAAATAAAAGTTTAAAAAATCATTTAAAATGACCACGTCGGTTCGGGTCGAGCAACATGGACGCGATTTCCAGCTAAAATTGGCCGGATCGACTCAATTAGCACCAATACAAAAACTTTAAGATTGAATTGATATCAACGTAATATGTTTAGGGTTTTTTTTTTGGTTACTTCTGATCGATGAGCTAGACTGTAACATGTTACCAAGTCCATCAATAAATTGAGAACATCTTTTTTTGGGCTTAAAGAAAAGACTAAGAAAATAGTGTGGAACTGAAGCGCACCGCGAAAGGCTAGCTTAACTTTGTCTTGTTTGTCGAAGTATCTTCTTTATGAAAATCATGCACTTCTGCAAGAAAAGAGAGAGGGGATGTGGCTAAAGTTCCTCGGCCAGCATGTGTATATAACCATTTCACGAGCAACTCCTATGCATGATTGGCACCACTAGTCTTTCATGAATTCATGAAAGTGAACTACCTTAGCTACATCAAATCATTGTCATATGGAGTGTAGAGAGAGAGAGAGAGAGAGAGAGAGAGAGAGAGAGAGCATGCCATCAAATTCGATTTTTCTTCTGTTGCTTTTGATAGCCCACTGGACTTCCAATCTTCCTCAAATTCTCCCTTAAACTCTGTACCTGGCCAAAATCCTAGCCGATTTGTCCGATCAAGAGGGATCAGAAACGACAACGTTTCATTGTGTTGCCTGGCTATTGCCGACGCGTCCGCGACGCTTCTTGGCTCTTGGGGACGTGTCTTATTGCACGTCACGTCATCATGTGCCACATCGAAGAACACAATAATAGACTTCAATGCCGCATCAAGAGGATAAATATCCAATTAGTCCTATGCCTGTTAGGAATGCTAATTCAATCTTAAAATTTTTTAATTTTAAACTATGCAATCCTAAACATTTGTACGAAATTCTAATATAATCTTTCTAGCTAATTGCCGCCGGAAATTTGCTAATGTGAAGTCTAATTATCGCCGGTCATTCTATGTGCCATACCGAAGTAAACAATTTATGAATTGCCAAGTCAGCGATGCGCCGATGCCCGAGGCGATAATTGGCGGGAAGGATTACATTAGAATTTCGGGCATTGGTTTAGGACTACATTGACAAAATTAGAAACTTCAAGATTGAATTGGCATTGCACGACTGAATTGCTGGTAATTAGTAACCTCAAATGGTGGCTCACAATTCAATACAATACAACTGAGACTCACTCATAATCCTAACTCAGTAAGATTTAAGTATCTTTCTATCTCAAATCGGATGTTGCAAACTGTGATCTACCAAAGTAATGGACCCATCAGTTGTCCTCAAAGAAGAATATAAGCAGAAGATTTTATTCGTCCAGGTCCTATTTGCCCTATCATATCTTTTGAGATAGATAAAACCCTCGGTCAAATGTTAGCATCAGATAAAAAAAACCATCCTTTTTCAGAAAGTGTTAAAATCAAAAGTTTAGATGATCATATTATATGAATGATAAGAACATTACGATAAAAAAAAATGCAAAATAAGAAGAATGCATATATTTTGCAAATCGCCTAAACTTTTCGAACTGATATTTTGCCTTTGTTAGTCCGCATTCCACCAATCAATATGTGTTTTGATGGTCTGAAAAAGCTGTTGTTTGGTGGAAAAATTACTCAATCAGTCTTAAACATATTGCACGGATGATAATTGAATCTTAAACTTTTCAATTTAATCCTAAACCTTTTGTGTGGAATTTCAATGTAATCCTTTGGCCAATTTTCCTCGGAAATAGCTGATGTGGCAGTACGCCACACAGGACGCTTAGTGATGACGGGACCGCCACATCAGTCATTTATGGTAAAAATTGATCAAAAGGGATACATTAGAAACCAACACAAAGCTATAGTACTAAATTGATAAAATTAAAAAGTTTAAGACTTAATTGACATCTTTATAATAAATTTAAGACTGATCAGCTAACTATCCCGTTACTTAGTTGATACTGTCTCTCGAGTCAAAAGTCGTATGAACACAGAAGTTCTGCTCATTGTGGGGGCACTGCATACCGAATGAAACGCTCAGGTCTTCAACCAGTGAACGTACAAGGCGGTCCATGCAAGAGAAGGGGTAGTGAAAAGACTAAAGAGGGGTCAAAGTGCGTGCGAGTCCCCGTCAATTTGCAGGACTCAAAAGCTACTGTCTCCTCCTTTTTTTGGCCCGACGGGCAGGAAGGCCTGTGGCTATCCATGGCCGTACTGGTCATCTTTTATCCTTTCGTTTCTTTGTCCCACACAATACACTTGCTAAGAAAAAGCTGTGTAATCGCGGGAAGAGAGGGGTCCAGTAGCGTCTCTCGACCTTTAAGCACTATAATGCTGGTCAGATTCAAACAACTTCCGCTCCGGTCCGATCGGAGAACGGCCATCTACGTTAGGACAGACTGAGAAGAAATGCTTTCCCATGATCTGACTCTGCATCGGGCAGATCTCGAACCGGTCGGTCGGTCTACAACTGTTCCGAATCTTCAAAGGACATGACCAGTGCTAAACCCCAGTGGGAAAAGAAATTCAGAATGATGGAGGGTAGTATTGAATACTTGAAACACGTGCTGAAGGCAGACCATAAAGAATCCCCACACGTGCTTCTGGTTTCAAAGGCAATCTAACCATAACTAGTGCAGAAGGTAGTATTCTGAATATGAGACAAACCAACCAGTTAAGATGAATGAAAGTTACTGCAATGGCAGAAACTCAGTGCCACCAGAACTTAACCTCCATGAGATGAGATTAAAATCCGCAATTAGAGTCCTCTCTGGATCTGTCTATATCTTTTACAGGACGTGCATGAACATGCACAAGGTCATTGAGGATCGATGACCAGAATTTTTATTTTCTAAGAGTTAAGGAAAGCTCGGTGTCTAAAAGGAAAAGAAGATCTACCCTATAAAATTAAGAGAATAATGTACACTTATGTCAATCTGTATAGTCGAATTTACAAAAGTGCATGAAGGAAAAAAAAAAAAAGGAACGCCCTAACGCCGGTCAAGACTGGTTCTTGACAATTTTTACGCTGCTGTAGAATCGCTTGAGATCTTTCATAGCCTTCTCTTCGATCTGGATCGCGTGAAAAGACGAGGGTGCATCGACCTCCGGCTTGAACCAGCGGTTGATTCCAGCAGAATCTGAAGGCGAGCCCTGCCCGGATGTGACTGCAAATCCGGCCGTTCGCGTCTTTGGACTGTGGGAGAGACTCTGGTGCTGCTTACCCTGGGTTAAATAAGAAGCAAAGGATGAACATCCCCAGTATCACAGAGGCATTTGACAGGGTTAAAATATGTCAGACTACCAAACTTAAATCGTATGAAGCATGTCCATTCGAATTACCAAACCAACAAAGACTAAGCACACCATGTCCATTTGACCAACTAATGAGTGTACTGGGGTTGGGCCAATGGATTTGGTGGGTCGGGTCTGCATGTGCGCACGTGGGCAGGCAGAGGGTATCTCTCGGGAGGACGGGTATTGGTGCGTGTGCATTTGTGAGAAGAGAGAGAGAGAGCAAAACCTGCTGCATCTGTATATCCCTTAATGAAGGCCGAGACACAAGAGGTGGAGTCCCAGAAGAAGCCCAGGGAGGTGTGCCCTTTTCGGCATCAGATGCTTGAGATGAACAAGCTCGGCCCACGGGTATAGGACTGGAAGGTAAAAACGAACTCAAGCTGATTCTTCTATCAGTCTTGACATCAGCTATGTCTCCTAACTTGGCTCTGCTACTTGTTATTAGAATCTCCTTGTTACTTTTCTGTTCATCCAGAATCTGACGAAGCGAGGTGGACCCTTTCGAAAACTGGGCCCCACCCCATGCCGGCCCTTCACTTTTAGGCAACGAGGGAGGCGGTGGAGCGGTATTCTTTGGGGTGTCCTCAAGAGCACCACTCAAAAACATGGAGAGCCCACCCTTCTTATTTTTCTTTTTCACCGTCAAGCCCTTGCTCTTTTGAACATTTCCAACTTCACTCTTCCCTATAGTTGAAGATTCTTTCATAGCCTCGCCTACCTTATCTTCAACCTCGGGACATTCCTCCTATCATGGAGCAATTAAATCAACACAAGATTATTAAAAAAAATCAATTGTCACAAACTCGTCTATCTACTACAGAGCAAAAGAAACTTCCACAAACTTGTGACCCGAAGAGCAATCCTAATCGCAAAAGCATATCAGGTTTGACAAAAAAGCGACCGTGAAGCATACAATGAGATTCCCAAGACCAAATAAATTAAACGTACTGTTGGACATTATTTTTTATTTTGATCATTTTGTAAGTTACACTATTAATTCAGTGGATAAGATCAACTTCTTGGTATTCCAGGCACGATAACTACGTCATCAATCCTGTGTAAAGATGTATCTAAGTAAGGAATTTTACCTTATCCTCGGAGAGTGGAGAGAACCCAGGATCCTTAGAGCTCTCTATAGAACTCACTTTACTATCGCCATGACAAAAGCCAGATGCGTTCTCTACCTGAGATACCTGCTTTTTGTTCTTTCTTCTTTGCCTTTTAGATACTCCAGCATTTTTCACCTTCCCATCTGACGGCTCCAAAACTGAGGGTTTTGCACCCAGTACCTCCGCTGGAACACCCAACTGGACAAGTGAACTCTCAAGAGAAGACCTAGTCCTGAGCTTTGCTATCTGTTGGCAATCGAGAGAATGCCCTTTGGACTGCTTTTCTTCAAGCATCTCTATCTGCTGCAACTTTTTACGAAGAGCGCGAATTTGTTTGCTGACGTGTTCACTAAGATCGTCTTTCAATTGCAGGAATGAGTCGGCATCTTGGCGGCTCTTGTTTCTCATGGATAACTTGTCCATGGATGTACAACGCATCCTTACCAAATCACTCTCTCCATCCTCTTCTTCACTGTCAATAATTGCAGGAAATACAGCAGTCGGCGTAGGAAGACGCCGACAACTCCATGGCTCAGATGACCTCGAGTCCAATAACTTTTCCAGTCTGACTAAAATATCTAAAGAAGCAGTAGCCACATTGTGTGATGAGACAGAGAGGACATAGTCCAGATTCCGAATAACGATATCCTACACACAAGCACGACAAATCTAGTGAGTTATGGACACAATGTCAGAAATCTGCTAGAAAGATCAATCACACAAAAGATTATAGGCTAGATAGGAAATCATGATAGGATACGACTGCAAAATTTAAATGACCTCAAGACTCTCCTAACAATCAAACAAATTAGAAAATGCAAAACTCTCACTATGGATGATTTTCCTGCTGTGGCAACTTAAAAGGTGAAAGGAGAAGAACAGACAGGCGGAAACACTAAACGGCAATGGCATGAAAGATCACATTATCGGAAGAAAGAGCAGAAAAATCTTGTTTACTCAAAAGTTATATATTTTTCGGTCTACGTATGTTTTTCAGTCTATACCTCACAATGCTTCCTTAATCCATCAGCATCAAGTGAATCTGCAATTTCAAGCAACTGCATGGCATTCCTAGGTTCCACTAGACACTCCGCTGCAGCCTTCTCACAAAGGCTTTTCAAGCTAGGTATTGGACGATGTACGGCATTACAATCCTCCATCACCAGTAATGCATTATCAGACTTCACATCGTCAAACAAAATGTCTTCATCAAGCTCTTCCAATTTATTTCCGCCATTCAACATCACCTCCTGAGAATTCTTGAGTGCTGAAGACACATAAGCAGGATGAAAGAGAGAGGCAACTATCAAGAGATGGGTTTCTCCAACTGACACAGAAGTTGCCTTCTTCAGGCCATGTAATCGTGTGGGCACCGGTGGCTTATCCTTCTCTTTCTTCCCATCCCACATGTAAACATCACCTGTGGTAGTAACTGCAGCAGACCAGTACTTTCCAGCAGAAATGCTCACAATATTTCTTTGACATAGTGAATACAGCTATACCAAGAAAAGATGCAAGCAATCAGAAAATAGCTGAAACACCCCGAAATAAGTAAACAGAGATACCAGTAACATATTAGAACCTGTTGGCATCTAAGGTTAGGATCAGAGGACACCCAACAAAATAAGGCTCCATCATCTGTAAGAGCCATGCTGTGTACCATCCCTGCTGCTATAGCTACAACATGTAGCCGTTCCATGCGATGAAACTTCAAAGGCACGCTCCCGCTTTTCTTAAGATTCCTAGCAACCACCACACGCCTTGGAGTAACAAGCCTGTGGCCCCACGTATATACCTGCAAGACATACTAGATATTTAGTTTATGTATAGAATGTATGGCAGATCATATCCAAAACAAATAGCAGGACGTCACATTCAACCGGGAGAATTTCCTATGGTTTGATACAATAACACATAGCGATTCAAATTCTGCAGCAATTGTGAAATCGAGACTTTTCACAGAGTCAGTAAGAAGAATGAGAGCAAGTTCAGCACATCAATACATGAGTTACAGTGAAAGGCAATGACCTCCCCATCTGCCCCCAGAACAATTGTGTGATACTTGGCAGCTGTAACTCCAATAAAAACTTTGCCCTTCAGATACTCAACCAGTCTTGGCGTGTAGTTTGATCCAGAATTGGAAGTTCCATAACCGAGCTGACCTTCCCTGTTGCAACCCCATGTGAATACTTCACCAGATTCACAAACCACAGCAGTGTGCTTATTTGCTGCAGCAACAGCAACAACTTTCGACTTAAGGGAGCTAACTCTACGAGGAGTAGGCTGAGTATCAACGGAAGTGTACCCAAGTTGACCCTCTGCAGAAAATCATAGAAAGGATCCTCATACTTCAAATATATCACTTCAGTTCAGTCAATGAAGCATTGGGTATAAGAAGCGAGAATGTCACCCTCTCAATTCTCCATTCCCTTTGACCAAAAAAAAAAAAAATTCCGCGTTTCCCACTTGAAACACAAATGCGTAGTTGAGGTTAGACTACTAGAATTTCAGAATCAGAACAAAATGAATACTACTCATTCAGAAACCAAATGAATCTCACCTCTATTAGATCCCCAGGTGAACACTTCTCCACCCTCAGTAGCAATTACAGTGTGATGTTTAGCTGCTCCAATTGTTTTCACACGACGAGATCCTAAACCAGAAGTCACCTGTCGTGGAGTGATGACCGCAGCTTGACCACTGGAAAGAATCAAGTGATTAAGAACATTTCAGGAAACACATACTCAAATTCAAACAAAGCTATTCATCTTAACTTCAAAGAATTCATTGGCCAGGAAGGGGGCCAAAGCTAAATGCTCACTTTCTAGCTTAGACTTTTGTGTGTGTGTGTGTGTGTGTGTGTGTGTGTGTGTGTGTGAGAGAGAGAGAGAGAGAGAGAGAGGTGCAAAGAAGTCGGCCTACAATTTCAGTTACTGTCCACACGACTCTGCAATTGTATCCTTTCCTTAGAAAGGATCTAAGAGTCAGAAGACAATAATACCACAACGTAGCATCAATATTCTTGCTCCTATAACGAATACAACAGTAAGATCATGCATGGATAAAAGAAGGATACCAATTTGATACCTATGGATGTCAAAATCAGGATGCCCAAGCCGACCACCTCTTCCAAATCCCCAAGTGAAGAGTTCTCCTCGAGTACTAACAGCAACACTGTGAAACTTTGCTGCAGACACTTGCTTAATTAATGAACCGTGCAGTGAATCAACTTTGCACGGCAACTTTTGTATGCAAGCATTTCCTGTTCCTAGCTGATAATTTGCACCACTGCCCCAGCTAAACACCTCAGTGGCTACTGCAATAAGCAATAATTCGGTAATACCATCAAGGAGACTCAATTAATGGTTACGACTATTAACTAACACGATCGAAATATATACCAGCATCATAGCCGTTCCCAACAACCTGCTTTACAGGCCCTGAGAGTAAGTCGATGGGCGTCCGTGACTTAGAATCCTCCAACATGATAGAAGCACCGGATTGAAGGAGGACACTTGCAACTGCAAGATGACCAAAATGCAGGGCCCTGTGAAGGCTGCTCCATCCTGATTCTCCATCCTGGAAAGCATTGCATGATTACCAATTAGCATCGCTTCAAAGATAAATCTCTTGCTTAGCATCCAAATCCCCAAGAAATTCACTTACAACTAGAACAAGGCAAGACAAATTCTTCATTCAACCAAATTGAATGAAATCTTATGGTCAATATTTCCTCAAAAAGCACAGTCGCACAATGCTATGCCACGCTTGATCCAATATGCATCTTGCAGATGCAGAGTTACAAAGTCGATGTTTCTCATCTAATGGAGCACATGATCAGCTCAGTCTCATTTATCCTTTCTCAATACCCCATTCTGGCCCGGATTAAGATAGCTACAGCACAATTGCATGTTCTTCACTTTACAAAAGACCTTCAAAAAGAAACATTGAGCCTCTTCTAACCACACCAAATCGGGACTGCGTCTTCTCTCGTCTTTGAGATGCCATTCTCCATATGCACCTCCCCATCCATTATGCATGAGCCACTTCTATCAAGTGGTTATGACACAAACAAAAAAGCGAAATAGAATTGTGGAGTACCGGAATAAAAAACAATGAAAAACGCTCTGATTATCTACATAGGACTTAACAAGCACATTGCATGGAGATGATTGATTGACACAGAAAAGTAATTCTGGAACCAACAAATTCATCATGAGACATTAAATAGACGAGCATCAGAAGAAACAAACCCTAGCATCAGGATCAGCACCAGCGGCAAGAAGCCTCCTAACGACTGGAATGTGATTTCTCCATGTTGCAACATGAAGTGCTGTCAGACCAAAGGTGTTTCTTGAATTAATATTTCCCCCATTCTTTTTCAGTAAGGCCAATGCAGAATCAACATCAGCCAAAGAACCCTCTTGAACAATGACCCATATATCTTTGTGCTGTCCGCCTGATAAAATTTTACGAGCAGGAACCGGCAAAATATGCTTCTGTCCTTGAGGAGAGACTAAAATCTCCATTCCTTCATGTAAAGTACAATATTGGTCCTTCAACTGATTAGAAGTAAGAACCAAATTCAAATCCAATTCCAAGGTCTTAAACAATCAACCCCACAGACAGCCAAATATTCAACCAAGAACCAGTTAAAATGAGAACAAACTGCCCTATGAAGAAGACGATTCGGCCTAATCCATGTTGGGCTGACTAATAAGCTTAGAAGATTACAGGAGAACTGCCATCATGAATATAAGTTGAATGAAGAATGCACCATCTTCAATCCAAAATCTAGATTGCAGAGTAGTACTTATAGCTGCAATCATTGTACGCCATCAATAATTTTCCACCACAGGGATCATCCACCTAACAACTTAAGCTACCAGCAAAATTCATGCATCGCATGAGATAGATAAACCTCACAGTATAAATTGTTGACATAACCATGAACCTGATCAACAGAAAGTAGAAGAGATCTCATCATTTTTAAACATGTAAGGATTCTCATTATGATTTCTTTGAGTAGATTTGCTTGCACACTAGATTCTATCAACATAAATAACGGAGAAAATTCTATAGAAAAATATGATATTCAAGCACCAAGACGATGACTTATAAGGGCAAGGATCTTGCCAAATAGAGAAAAAGATCAGTCTGAATGTACCTATAAGAAGGAAAACAGTGAAGGAAATGGCATTTACCTACTTCTTGAGCTGCATAAATTATCGAAACAAGCTCCACAAACCTATGGCAAAGTCCCACAAAACCAGTGTGGGTGCATAAATTCCCCCCAAACTAACGGAATGTCACTCAAAGCTCCAGATTCCATTCCTAAAATTCAGCAAAGCGAGCTTACTAATCCAATCACAAGCCACTCACTTTGCTAACTAAACACAAAAGGAACTAACCGGTGGATGAATATTGCTAATTTCCAACTTCAAATGGTAACTTAAACCTCCAAAACAACACGTCAACTGTCCAACTCCGAAAACCCAGATCTAACATCAGATATTAATTTCGGCGAACAACCCAAGATCACAATTTGAACGCCCATTCCACAAATGGGCCCCAGACAGTGAATAAAGACGGAATTTTGAACAAGAAAGCATAACCCCAGCTTCACCCTCAACGACAAAAACGACGAACAGAACAAGTACCGATCTAAAAGGAACCTTCCAAGCACTCAATGCACAGAGGCAAAAACAATAACCGTTCACCATTCCACCATCATCATCATCATCATCTGCTGACAAAATTACCAACTGAAAATTCTTGAAGCTCCAATGAAGAGCACAAGGGAACTGGGTAAAGAGAAAGTTACGCAAGGAACAGATTCGGCGAGACGATGACATACCACGCGTGAGAGACTTGGCGAGAACGGCAAATGTACCACGAAGTGATGCGGAATTTCGAAGAGTACACAAATGGGCGATAAACCTATATGAAGTTCGAAGAGAATCGCACCGAAGAATATACCCCCTCCACCCCCGCGGCAACACAACGTATGATGCCCCGAAAGGCCAAAACTGGTGCGTTTCGGTTTCGGAGACAGGAGATTGATCGAAGAGGAGAGAGAGGGGGACACTTCAACGGAGGAGGGCAGAATGGGAAATCAAATTGGAGATCGCCAGTGGACGAGAATGCCCCTGGACAACATGGGAATTGCCGTCGGTCGGAGTTGAGGTTCTCTATGGAGTCGAGTTGGGTGTGATGACATGTCAGGCCACGTTCTCTCTTCTGGTGGTTCCCTAGCGACACGTGGCGCACCCTGGTGCAAGCTCGCGGGAGCGAAGATATAGGCATTAGGCAATTTGGTGTCTTTACTTATCAATTCTCTTGGGTTTTTTCACATTTTGACACTTTCTTTCTCTTTATTTTTCTGCGTTACGGAGAAGGGTTGTTGAGAAGAGTCGTGACTCTGGACCTCAGGGAGGTGACAGCCAAGCGGTTCCATTGTCCACACAAACTACATTTCGTCGCAGGACACGCCATCAATTAGCGTAACGCACAAAAAGACAGATCTTGTCACTGAATTCCAATAAATTTTACTATCAACAATTGAATTTTGATTCGTCCAACTCGTAAAATTTATAAAAAAAAAATCTTAAACTTATTGCATTCGTATCAATTCAATCATAAATCTTTTAATTGAATTAATTATATCATAAACGGTGTCGTATTGATACAAATTGAGCCTTCGCCGGCCGGCGCTCGCTCTCGCCCAAAAAGTTGAAGTTTTCACATCAATCTTTTGAGGTCAATGCAAAGCCACCGTAATAGCTCCTCAGGATATGGTATAGACATCTAAGATAAATAAAGCATGGAGAACAATCAACAAACATGTCACCAAAGCTCCCTCGTAAATCGTGATGAAGCCCCTTCCTAAGCCGGATCAAGAAGTCCTTTATGGAATAGATATAGCACGGCGACACGTGAAGAAATCAATCCATATATCATGCGAATAATGTTGTAGATCAATCAAATCACATCAGTACATGATGCCTTGGAGTTCCGATCGGAAGCATCGCCGTCAGAATAATGGACACATTGTAGTATGCCTTCTTATGTTCTTTTTCCCCGCAATGCCTTATCATGTTTCGAGCTAGCATTGAAGCGGAATTATGGATGCACGTACAATGACACTGAAGCGACGTCGCTTATCACACTTGAACATGGATTGGAAGTTGGCGACCGGTTGAGAGAACAGAGGATCCAACAACCCCACGCATTGACCCCCCAACCTTTCCCTCCTTTTTTTCCTTTTTCTTTTTTCTTTTTAGTAACTCGTATTATTCCCACCTTTTGGCGTTTACTTGCAATTATTTATTTCGCCATCCAACTTTCAACGGTCGCAACCGCAAGTAGGAGGAACTTCGATCTCGCGTACAAGATAGCTTTTAAACAAATGGGACTCCCTCGGCAGCAATAGCCATTAAAGACTAATCGGGGTCTCGCATGCCCAACCCCAAAGTCAGGCTTTTGAATTTCTCCATTCTAAGATGCTGATCGTCACAGCCAAGGATCTTCCTCGGTCCTTTTCGGCTTTTCCTACAAAACACGCAGATCTGATATTTCCCCCCACCCCGGCCATTTTCCTCGTGGCATTTCCCATCTGTCTCTAGTTGAATCACATCCTTCAGAAATAATTTAACCCAACTTGGTATCGGTTATCTAGCCAACAATTACGACCGATGCAACATCAAAAGTCCATAAAAGAGGGGGACAAAAGAAAAAAAAACTAAGCGGTTACTTGTCATGACAAAACAAGCAAGCACATCACATGGGCAAATGCTAAAAGTAGACTCAATCCTCGGTGTACTGTCTTCCAGCTTCTTGTTTTACGAATACTTTGATTATAGTGTCGTTGGACGATCCAAAGCAACATGCCAAACAGTGTCTGTAATTCTCCAGCTAAGCAAAGGGGACCAGGGAAAAGGCGATGTGATACATATGCTCCCCCACAACCACGTATAAGTCTTTGAACTCTTTGAACAAAGTGCAACTTTAATCAGTCATCCAATTTTGATGTTAGCTACGCTATTCTTGCCGTAGCCAACCACAGGAAATATTTTTAACTCGTTCCGCAGCTGCTATAACTTACACTCTTCCAGTTACAAATCAGAAGGAATTGGAATTGAATAAATTAATAGAAGCAATCTTCCTTGATTTCAAGATCAGAATATCATGAATGCAATAATGTTCTTCCTCCTCCACGACAAATACAGCAGTCCTCAATTGGACAACTTACACTCATCATAGATGCATACGGAAAGACTATCCAACAGAAGTAGTACCCATGCCACGGCATGCAGGACACTACCAGGCTTCAATTAAACTTTCTTTGCATTAACTTTGTACGAGTCCCATTCTGCTATGCAGTTCTACAAACAGGAACCAACAAGATCTCTCTTATATACAACTTTCACTCTACTAAAAGAAGATAACTTGATCAAGGCATCCAGAAAACCGCTAGGAACAAGAGAAGAATGGAACGTCAAGGCAAAGGGCTATGCATGATGCACCTCTATCAGAACATTCCAGTAACTAGGTTAAAGTTCTATCCCTAGTGGAGGAAGGAATAGGGGAAACGTTTTCAGAAGAGCCTGGTTTCACCCTGGAGAGGCTTGGGAAAAGTCTACCTATCTGATGAGAGGAAAGTGAGACCTGTTCTGGAAACTCCTGAGCCTGCCATCTCTAGCTGCTGCTAAATATTCAAGCATACATGAACTTCTAAACGCCATTGACAAGGTTTATAGGGGAATTAGTAAGTCTATCTTTGCAAGGAAGAATTGATTGATGACAAGATTTTCATTAAACTCTTAAAGATTACAAAATTCACAAGCATGAGACACCATATTTGAAAGAATACAAAAACTGCAAGATATAGTTGACTCACTCACAATCAAAGAAAAGAGGAAATAAGGACCTTCATCCTTAATACCCAAGCACAAGCTCTGCCAATCCAACTATATCATCCCCAGCTTGAACAAAATGTTCATGCCAGAGATACATAGAAGCAAATTTATGCCAAGTTGATTCGCATTTATGCAACGACACCAGGATCCTACATTATCACAAAAAACAAGCATAATGTTACTGCAGAAGATGCTTGTGAACTTTAAGTAAACAAGATGTTTTTGAAACTAACGTTGCCAACTCAAGGTTATTAATAGGATAACATGCACTAAAGCAATGAGAAAATGTTGATCATACTGTAAAACAAATGATAAACCATTTTTTGAACAATTTGCATTCCATTGTTGTATACTTAAAACCTAGATTCTAATGTTTGGGAATAATTCGAGAAAGCTTGATATAAGGCTGGGAGGTGATGATGCATCTAGAAAGAATCCGAAATAAAATACTGATTTTCATAAGACGTCATAACAGATGGCAGAGGAGCCAATAATGTGTCCATTTCAACAGCAACACTAATACTTTATCTCAATGACAATTAGACCAGGCCTAAGGGACCGACCTTTGCAGTCAAGTTCGAAACAGCCAAATGCAACTTCTCCCTGGTTTTTGTCCTTGCAACTTGACCAGCTTTAGAGACTTTAGTGAAAGCACCATTTAACCAAGCTGCTCCGGCAGTCACGTACCTGTCAAAGTCCAAACGTAAAGAGTTAAATGATGGTAGTCCACAGAGAGAGAGAGAGAGAGAGCATTGCACTGTTAAGGTCAGTGGTAAACATTTAATATTGGGGAAAACAAGATATTGCTCTACATAAACAGAGGTTGCAGTACCCTTCATCCATTTCTTCGAATAAACACATTATGCACTCCAATTTTGACTAAAGGCGAAGCCAAATTAATATTCTTAGACAGTTATGCATAGTAGGAAAAGCCGATATCAAACTGACTGCAGGAGACATAATTTGCAATATCTGGACAATTAACCTCAAATGTTGACAGTAAAAGCATGGATCATGATGTCCACCACAAGTCTCAATACTCACGGTATTCTTAATTATCTTCTTTTGGACAAAAAATATTATAAATTGGACCTAACAAGCAAGGCCACATCTTGCACTGCTTCTGAAAAGTAGCCTCGTCGAAATTACCCAAGTATAAATTCAAATAAGTAACCAAAAAACAAGCATGCACTACATCAAGATGTATGTTAAGTCAAATACATTCAGACAACAGTTAATAGCATATCATAACACTAGAAACTGTCATCTCAAGTAATTCCAGGTCACGATACCACAAAATCCTATCTCAGGGAACAAAACTTGACCTGCTAGTTTTCACAGCTGACCCTGTGTCATTTATCTTCCTCTCAGCAGCAAATATGGCCGCCATTGTCTTATCAGAGACCTGAAGTCTCTGATCAACAGATTTCACTTTCTCGTTGACAACTGAGATTCCAACAGTCAATTTTTCAGTGAGTCCAACCCTCTTATCAAAGGAGATAACTTTGGCTGATGCTGTAGCTGTCAATCGATGCTTCTCATCAAATGCTTTAGCTTTGTTCACTGCATCCTGTCCGATGGCGCTACCTTTTGCGAATACACTGCTGACAACATCCTGTGCTCTATTGACGTAAACTCTACCATTGCCAGGTGAACCACCTTTTGCCTGAAAGCAGAGATAGAAAAGTTGGAGCTGTCAACTTCAATGTATGAATAACTACCTAGGTATAGCCGCTGTTACATCTCTAATAGCACCCTGCAACATTCGGTTTGCATTTGGCACCCTCACCCAAATTTTAGGTTCAAGAAAGCTTTTCTGGCAGGTTTTGGATGCAACCATAAGTCGTACTCTCTTAGAATTAACAAGTGGAAAATCTAGTGATTGATCAAGCAAGGTTTTGCAAGATAGAAAGTCTTTCTGGTAATGGAACAAAATAAGTTGCATTATTTAAGTCACAAATGTCTCAACTCAATCCCATTGAAAGCATGCACCCTAGGGATAGTAAAATAATAAATACAATTCAAGGTAAAATAATATCTTAGTCCTCCTACTTTGAGAATTATTATGATATTGATGCAATAATTTTCAGCTATCTTAATGTGTTCCACTAATTACATCGGATGAGAACATTGAGAAGTGAGCAGGCATTTTTCTTCACCTCAACATCGGAGGCAGCAAATTCAGTAGGGGCAACAGACACCGCATTGTCCACCATCCTCACTTCCTGCATGTATAGAGTTGAAATTTTTTTCAGTGTCTCAAGAAATCCAAGGACAGATAGCAGGATAAATGCCTACCTGCATGTCACGTTGTGGTACGTAATTCTCAATCGCACTTATATTCACAATCCGATCTACTAGAGTTGCTCCCTGTCAACACAACATATACTTCAATAAGCAGGGCTCCAACATTAAAAGTTTTCGCCAGTTGCAGGCTGGCTATAGTGTTGTATTGAAGGTGGAGAACTAGATGCAAAAATATTACCAATGATGTTAGCACAGAGGATAAGGTGGAGGTTGGTATCTTTCGTTAATGTGTCCTTGAAAGGGCATTAATAATTTTTTATAGTGATAAGCCCTCTCTTCCCACCATTAGAAAAGCACCTTATTGAGTTTGACTTTTTCTTTTCATGGATAAGACTAAGACCTTCCACTTTTTAAGGAGCCTGAAGTAGGCATCACTGTTGTAACTTCAGCAATGCAAGTAGATGAGAAATTCTAGAAGTCCAGAAATCATCAGTATATGAATGGATAAGTACTGCGGTATGTGTTTAGTTTTAACTTACCAAAGACTATCCACATTGATAGTTGCTTAGTTTTCTCTCAAGTTTTTAAAAGAAAAAGCAGAAAAATGTGCCACGTCAGGCAATCGTTCATGGAAAAAATCACTGAGAAGTCCCCGAACAGATTAATAAATAAGTTTAGGCAATTTACACACTAGGGAGAACAGAAAATCTTATGGATCTTGAAAGATATTACTGGCAGCTAAAACTCCCATAAAATTTGGCAGATAACTGCAAATCCTCATGGACCGGACCATCAACTACAATCCAGAAGAAAGTTTTATTGCCCGTGACGTGTAGAACAGATGATATAGTCACTCCCACAAAGCTAATCAGAACACAATAGAAAAAATACTGATGGGGTCTGAAGGTAGGTCTAACTTCCTCTTAACACTGAAGCATTGTTCAGAAAAAGTGCAATGCAAGTAAAGTCCGAGTAAAGAAATGCAATCGATGTGGGTGAAATGCAATGAATGTGCACAGAAAAGCGATTTCAATATGCGAGGCGCACATACCGATAATAAGAGTGCAATTTCCAGTGCCTTTGGATCTTTGAACGTCACATAAGCAGTGCTCGACTGTCCGCTTTCCCTGCACCACGAAAACCTCGTTAGAATTCTTTCCTCCTTTCTTTTCCTCAGATACGCAACTATACTAGCTCAAATTAAACTAGCTCTTTCGCAAGTCTAAATGGTAACAATTGCAATCGTGCTGAGATGAACACAGCTTTGCTTCCGCACGCACAGACTACGCAAAGAGCTAAACTTCCCCAGCTGACGGAAATAAGAAAAAGAACGAGGATAACAATCTTTGAGCCTTCCAGGCTGCGAAAACAAAATCGAAACGTAGAGATCCCAAATTCCCTCGTCACAACCGACATTTTTCACCAAACCTCGACGCCACTGAGCGAACGCGGGCAACGAAAAGCAACCGCAGGAGCGACGGCGGAGCAACGTACCGTCGGATCTCAATGCGCTCGATGTCGCCGGAGAAGGAGAAGAACTCGTGAATCTCCCTCTCGGTGGCTAGATCTGACAAGTTCCTCACTTCGACTGTTCTGGTTTGCTGCCATTCATGCGGAAATCGATCAAGACAAGCACAAGCGAAACTCGAATTCAAGCATGCAGTTTGAGCTCTGACGAGCTGAAGAGGCTGGGATTGAGCTGGGAAGAACCTGCATTGCCACGGCTTCGACGGCGAGGAGAGGGACGCCTGTCGGAATGCGTAGGCCAATGAACGCCCTTTGATTGGAGAGAGCTCAGAGAGAGAGAGAGAGAGAGAGAGAGAGGGAGGAGGGGAGACAAAGCAGCAGGACCTGACCTGAGAGTAAAACAGAATCTCAGCGCGAGCAAAGCGGAGAAGGGAATGTAATATTTATGCACATGCGAAGCTACCGTAAATGCCCCCGCATTCTCCCAATATTTCGCTTTTATTATTTGGGGCAAAAAGGCACCCAAAAAAAAATCGCAAATTATATTTATTATGACATATTTATGCTAAACTTTTTTTCGAGAAGCTAAAAATCTCAAACTTATATATGTCTGAAACATTTATCCTCCGTTGAAGTCTCGTCAATAATAATCTTCAAGAATCTGCCTACATTGACCCCAAAAAGCAAACGATATTGACATAACTCTCAAGTGATATGAGTACAATAAAAATGATGTTATTATTGTTGAAAAATTATCCGACGGAATCTTGATGGAAGGTAAATATATTACATAGATAGACGTTTAGGGTTTTTTATGCCGCAGTAAAAAGTTTAATATAAATGTGTCACGGTGTGCATAGTTTGCGATTTTTTATGTCACAAAAAAAAATCAATATGAATGTGTTGCAGTGGGCACGATTTAGGATTTTTGAGATTTTTTTTTTGCCTATTCTTCGTTTTATCTTACAAGGAAAATTCACTCTCACCCCGCAAGTAAGTCCTAAAATCATTTTATTAGTACTTAAACTTTTTGACCGATCGTTTTTATGTACTACTTTTTTTTTAAAATTAGCCAAAGGGATAATGACATAAACAATCCTTAAATTTTAACATAATATACAATGCAGTCCCTGAACTTTTAATTTGCAATGTGGTCCTTGAACTTTAACCTAATACGTAATGCGGTTCCTGAGTTTTTTTGAAAATGTTCAACTTATTCCGTGAACTATAGAAATATGTTCAATGTATTCATTCCATTGTTTCAAGTTCGGAGATGATATTGAACATTTTCTTAGGGCTCATGGGTTAAGTTGAACATATTTCAAAAGTTCAAGGACCACATTGAATAAATTGAAACTTCAAGGACCACGTTACACATTGGGCTAATAGTCGATGATCGTATTGAAAGTTTAATGATCACATTACATATTAAATCAAAATTCGGAGACCTTCAAAGAAAGTATTCTTTTAGATTTATCTTGTCGAGAAATTAAATAGAGCAAGCGGGTAATTAAACTCCCCCGAACAAAAATTTGTGAGATTCAAGCGATAAATCAAAATGTTCGAGAACGTATTTAGGGCATTCCCTTATTTATTTTTCACTTTGTAATTTTTACCGAGTGAAATTCTTGCCACTTTACGCATTTTGATGTTTTCTTAATCTAAAACACAAGAAATACAAAACATCGGTACATTAATTCACAAATAGTTTCTCAGCACTTCTTAGAAATCACATTCCCAAATGATTTCGACGTGTCTCACTTATTTTTTCGAATAACTACAAAATGTTATTAACTCGAATAGGCTCGGTTGGAGATTACAGTCTCTTAGGGCATAAATGACAACATTTCTACTCTAGAAATTAATTTCTAGCTAGAAGTTGATTTTTTACTTCCGCTTCTGAACAGAAGATGATTTTTTTATTTCCGAAGAAAAGTAACTTTTTTTTTATCTTTTTCAAATGGTTCCAAAACTGCATTTAAATTGCTTCAGAAGTAGAAAAGTGAAGTTGCGTTAACGAACAAATTTCTACTCTAGAAATATTTTTGGAACACAAATTCTACTTAAAAAGTATCGACGTATGCGCGCCTATATGCCGGGTCTGTGGAGTTAGGTGTGATTTCATCTCAATCGATGCCTTCTAATAATTCTGAGGGGACCGACCTTCCTCGTGGGCTGCTTAAGGGAAAGATTAGGAGTAATTACTGCGCATCTAGAAGGGCAGATTAGTCAATAAAAATTGACGATATGGCTCCAAAAACCAATCGATACCTTTCTTGGTCAAATTGCGCGACTTTTGAGAGCAGACTCGACCTTGTCCCGACATTGTACATTATCTTGTTCCCCGCACCCCCTCTCTCTCTCAAACACACAATTGTAAGTAATTTTCCCTTACGTTTGATTACTTAAAAAACTTATGGTCACTGACAACTGTTGACAAGACTTAAATTATTATATAAAGACGTGATTTAATATTTAATTATTTTTATAAATACGAATGTCAATATTTTACAAAAGATTAAAAAATAGCTTAGAAATACGTAACTAGTAAAAACAGGTCGAAATGCTGATCAAGAGTTAAGTGGTCTTTTGAACAGTTGGGTTTGCCATCAAAGGGCGAGAAATAAGAATTTATTAAGTTTGGAAAGAACGAAAATTCTGCAGTGGCGATTTTCTGATCCATATGCTTTAAATAGAATTCACACCAAAACATCAAAAATAATTTTGAATATCGAACTCCAAAATTTTAAAAAAAAAGAAAATATTACCAAATAACCAATTTTGATTTTTTAAGGTCTTCTTTTCCCCTTTCAAGTGGTCTACCTCCACACCAGAAGACTGCCCGTTTGTTCTGGTATTGACTTATCATTTATCCATGGAAAGACTATCAAAATGTCTTAAATTTATTGCATTGATGTTAATTCTGTATCTAAACCTTTTAATTGGACAAATTTACTCTTAAACATTCTGCATTTGTGTCACTGTATCCATTCGACCAATTCAAAATGAAAATTATTGATGCACGCCTGACCGTCTTACGTAACATGGTTGGCGCCAACTTGAATATTTTTATATGATTTTTCTTTTTGTTGTTTTTCTCTTTTATTTTTGCTAGTGGCCGATCGCCGGCCATAAGCCATAGGCCATGGCCGGCAAGGCCGACACTCGCCCAAGCTAGGGTGGCTTCCCCCAAGTGACGCCTAACGAGGTCACCCTAGCTCGAGCAAGGGAGCTCTCACCAGCCACTAGCCAAAAAAAAAAAAAGGGAAAGAAAATGAAAAAAAATTTAAAATTATCCACATTATGGCCGATCGCCAAATGATAAATTATTGCGAATCTGATGCCTCGATGCCATGTCCATCTTCGTTTTTATTTTTATTTTTGGGCATCGATGTGAATATCTGATAATTATTGCGCGATGATTTTGGCAATTCGAGCCTACCCGACGGCTGATAACTTACGAAACAGGATACCCTTTATTGACAACGACGAGCTTGAACAGTTTGACTACAAAGTTGTCATTCTCTACTCGTGACTCGCTGATGACTCAGCACAACAAAGAGGAACATTTAGGAATCAGACGTGGCACGGAGAAACTCTTTCTTGCTTTTTGTTCCGACCAAGACTCTGTTCGTTTCGAAAAAACGATTATCGAAAAAAATATTTTTTAAGTTTCTAAGCGCTTGTTTCGCAAAAAAATAATCTAACTAAAGAAAATGTTTCCACCATTGAAAAATTACCTTCCTCTTTTCAAAAATATTTTCCATTATCTTCCCTCTCTCCACTCCTCGGCATACATTTTTTTAATCATTTTTATTTGTATTTGTATTTTGATTTTCTTTTACTTTTTTTAAATTATTTTATTTTATTTTATTTTATTTTATTTTCTTTCTTCCTTTGCTGGTCTCCAACCACAGGCGACGCTCCCCTTTGCCAAATCCAACAAGGCCGATGGTTGCCTCACATGCCTAGAGAGAGTTGCGGCCTCGCTAAGGATTATCTAATGACCTTAGCAACAAATTCCCTCCCTGTGAAGCTGACAGCCATGGTGCTAAATGTTCTATTTGGAGAGAGTATTGCCTCTACCTGGCTGTATCTGTTAACTAACAACTTCTTTAGGTGTCCTCAAAACCTTATTAAGTTAAAAATAGCTGTTGGCTAGAGTTATCCATTTACAAAAAGGCCAACCCCCAACCCAACTAAATGGTTTTTACAGTTTTTGGCCTGCATTTACACTAACTCACCATATGGTTTTACATTTTTTGGTCAACAACGGTTGCATATTTTCTATCCATACCCCTTTTTTTATGTTATTAGTAAAGAGCCACAATTGATGTTTCTACCACCTTATTGGACTTCGGGAACTTTACGATGGAGAACTCGGAGGGACAAGGTGTCCCACAGTCCTTCATGATGCTAGAGTTTGATTACACTATGGATCGGGGATAAAAAAATAAAATTGAAACAAGATAAAATCGTATATTGAAACGACTTTTGGCATCACGGGAAGGATCAAAACCACATTCGTAGGCCGACAATTTTTCTAGGTAGGTTGAACTATTGGAAGCAAATGGAAAAGGAACACCGAGGAGGATCAAAGAAAGTAGCGGACTAATCACTAAATAGATAGGAGCGCAAAACAAAAAGTCTTCAAAAAAGGCGTCGGATGCCTCAAACTCATTCGGAGTTAGAGAAAAAAAGAAAAAGAAAACTTTCTCAACGGGAATGCATCAACAAAACCGCGCGAGCTCGCTTCACTAGCCTTGAGAGAGTCATAGCCTTGCCGATGGCAAGCTTGAGGCCATCGAAGAGGCAAGACGAGCCTCAAACTAGCCAGATCCAGCAAGGTCGAGGCTCACGTCACCAACCTTGCTTAAGCCTCGTGGCCTTGCCTGAGGCTAGCAAGGCTCTGCGACCGATCGCCAGAAAAAGAAGAAAGGAAACAATAAAAGAGAAAAAATAGAAAAGCAAATAATAAAAAAATCAATTTTTGAAAAAATAAAAGGTGTGTACGATGAAAAGTGATTTTCCTTACCAAATGATGGAAAATATTTTCCAGTTCGATTTCAGGTTTTAGCCAAATACTGAAAAATGTCACCATTTTCTTAGAAAAGACCTAAAAAACATTTTTCAGAAATATAACATTTTTTATGAAACAAATAGAGTCAAAGATTGTTTCAATGTCCCAAATGTGTTTTTTTTTTTCAAGTTTAATTAAAAAAAATACAGATTATTGTCGGATTATGACCCTTTTTTCGCTTTGTTATCCTTATTTTGATTCAATATGCGATCATGCCTTAGACCCTAATTTGGTTTTGCCTTTGAGATGCTGCTTTTGTGTCCATGAGGTTCAGCAATGCTCCTCCATTTAATGGGTAGGCTCAAGTTGGGCTCAACGAACATCATAGGGGAGAAGGACCCTCCATGATTGGGACCGTCTCCATATTTACGCGTGTCAAAACCAAATTATAAAAATAGAATCGAACCGCTAACCGGATTGAATTGAATCGAAAATTTCATGTATTTCGATTCGATTTGATTTTAGGTTTAGGTAGTTGAAAATAACCATTCTTTCTTTTCCATTCGGTTGTTTCGGTTCGGTTAACCAAATCTCAAAATCTCCAAAATAACCATTTGTATTTTGTGATTCTCCTTTTTTCCTTTCTTTTCTTTTTTGTCCTTTTTGTGGCAAAGGGTCCTCGGAGTCGCCCGCCACCGGCCGAAGGCCACGGGGGGTCATGGCCCCTCTTTGGAGAGGCGAGGGCATCGGCGAGGGGCCACGATCCTCATCGACCCTCGGCTAAAGGCCGGCAATTCCACCGGATTTGAACCAAAAAATAAAAAATCAAAAAAGAAAAGAAACCTAAAAATAGAAGTCGAAAAAGAAAAGTAAAAAATCGAACCGGATTTATTGTTCAGTTGATATTCGGTTCGGGTTGAAATTTGGTTTCGTTCAATCTTACATCCTAATGGTTCCATTTGATTCAATTTTCTTGAAAAACTGAATCGAATCGAACCATAGACACCCCTCCATATTCGCATGATCCATCAAGTAAGTAAGTCCGACCCTAAGATGGACATTGCCTATGGTGGTCTTGGCTCGGCCCACCCCACCCTATCCCATATAATCGAGTATGTGTCGAGCTAGTCAAGCACTATCCAATACATTGAATATGGAATTATAGAGTTGCCAATCTTTTGTTATTTGTGACTTGAAGTATAACTCCCCCACTCGATTTGGAATCGGCGTGAGTTTTGAGGACACTCAGATTGCCAGCATGACTGACGATTCGACACCCGAAGCCAAGGGAGCAGAAGACGGATCTGGAGATTGAGTCGAGTCCCGACGACTTCAAAAATAGCAAGGGTTCACCTCCTGGCATCCGGGTCTCTCCCAATTTCCCTAGATTTTGGAAAATGTTTTTTGCTTTGGGCAAAATTCGAAAATGAAGGTTTCCCGTTAACTTTTGCTTTAAATTTCTTCACTTGTCGTACTTTTATTTCTAAGTCATGAGATTCAAAATGTTCTTTTCCATGTCAAGCAGTTCCGACCTTTGAAATGCACACATGTTGACATTCAAAGTCATTCGAAATCATGTACATCATCTCAAAAAAAAAAAAAAAAAAAAAAATAGCCCTGCACAAAAGGGAAATAAAGCACTTTCGTTAACTATAATAATCAGCTGAATCTGTCATTTCCACACATTTGAAAAACGTCACTGACGTTGGAATCTCACGCACAATCAGCTTTTGTCAGCTGCCCTAGGAAGCGCAGAAGATAATCTGTCTAGGGACAAGAGCAAAAAAACAGAACCTAATCAAGCGACATTAAATTGTGCTTAGATGCAAGAAATTCAAAGCCAAAAGCGCTTTCCATACGTGGAACAGTGCTTTTTGTCAACTTCCGCCACCAATTGCATGCGTGGGGACAAGAAAAACTTTTCAAAGAAGCTGGAGTCCTAGCTGTAGCCTTTGGATTAGTGCACGCCTTCTAGTGTTCCACCCCTCTTGCCCAACCAAGAGACCTTCTGTCAAAGAAGCTGGAGAAATAATTATACTCGGAAAAAGTGTTGTGTAACCGATGATCGGATCAAGCGTGACTATCAGTAGACGTGACAAAATGGGTCTAGAATCCATATTTTAACCCGTATACAGTGGTGCAGATCAACCCATTTTCTTTTATTTTTTTTTCTTTCTTTTCCTTCTTTCTTTTTTTCTATGAAATCGACGAGGGTCGCTGGCCGTTTGGCAGATCTAATCGTCGAACGTGCAAATTCCACATGGATTTCATAAAAATTCAATAGGTATTGCATATTTGGTCTGTGAATTTAGACCTCGACGATAATTTCTCCTCGACTAGTCTGCCCATTTGGACGAGCGAAAGACGGTATTGTACATGAACAAGCCATGATAATTCCATTGAACTGAGCACTCCATACCAAAAGAAAAGACATTGAATCAGTCTATGGCACACTTTTCTGGAGGGGAAGATGGGTGGGCCTTCAAAAAGTTATCAAAAAGAGCATCCTCTCTCTCTCTCGCTCATGGTCGACTAGGAATGCCATTACCTAAGTGCTACCAAACAAAACCCACATGCCCAAAGTAAATACACCCTGTTACACACCACTTTCTGCTCACCCTAGACAAGTTTGCCTTTTCCTCTCTCCTTTCATTGACACCCAACCCCTTTTGGATATGTCCGACCGGAGGAAAATTTCTCCCTCCCTTCCTCACAAAAATTTTCCACATCTTCATTTATGTTTTACAATGATGTTCGTGTGTTCTCACTATGTATGAATCCGGGCCATGGGATCGTGCGGGTTCATGTGAAGTTTGCATGATCTGATGGTGAAGATCATTTGGGCTCATGTGTGCCGGAATCATGTGATAACAAGTTCTCGAACTCTCTCACCCAGTAAAAGACTTACAGGGCAAAGGGTCGCAATCTCTGTCCAAGAAAAAAAAAAGGGCTCGGAATCACTCGATAAAAGCAGCAGCAGCAACATATTTTCTCGTTCGCCAATAGATGAGACTGGTGGGACTTGGAAGTAAGTTTATGCTTATGCTGTAGCTCCCCCTCTGTCTCTCCATTCAATGGCCACCAAAATGCACGGTGATGACTTGGCGCAACTTCTTCAGAGCACCGACGTGAACGGCCAAAGGAACGGTGCCGCCGTCGCAGTGTCGCCGGAGACGAGCTCAGCGTTGTCGCTGTTTGTGCTTGACCCGCACGAGCGGGACGCGGTCTTGGCCTGGGAAGCGCTCGAGCGAGGGGAGACCAATTACAGGGCTCTTGTCGAAATCTTTCTGGGTCGAAAGTCGAGTCATATACAGCTGATCAGGCAAGCTTATCAGAGGAAGTTCAGAAGGCAGCTGGAGCAAGACATCATCAACACTGAGCCTCCTCATGCTTTCCAAAGGGTAAAATCTAGCTTTGGGAATTTGCATTGGCACGTGAAATTTTCTTGAAAATTTGTCCTTAAAAAAACTTAGTCATTGAAACAGAAGCAGACACATAAGCTACGTTCGGGTAGATTAAGGAACAGTTTGTGCTCTCTGGCTCATGTTCATTGTCTCTCTACTGGCAAACACGAAAGTGCAAACGATTCATCACTTTAAATATGTTTCTATTGTTCACCTACAAATGTTTATGTCTATGTATATTGGTAAAACAGATTATTGTAGCACTTGCCACATCCCACAAAGCACACCAAGCAGATGTTAGCCAACACCTTGCCAAGTGCGATGCTCGCAGACTCTTCAAAACCGGCGAGGGAAGCTCGTTGGGAGCGATTGAAGAAGCTGTCGTGTTGGAGATCGTAAGCAAGAGGAGCATTCCCCAGCTAAAGCTCACGTTTTTGAGCTACAGGCATATTTATGGACATGATTACTCCAAGGTCCGTCTCATGCTCTCTCAAAGTTTTAACGTCAGACGACTCGAATGGAGTTCGTCATTTTAAGATTTTTTTTCCTGTTTATCGATCGTACTCTGACCTTGCCTTTGATTGAATGTGGATAATCGCTCTATTTTCCTATTAATCCTGGGATGACATAAGTGGAATCGTACAAGTCTTATCTAATAAACCTCACCTGGTGAGACTGTGCAATCACTCAGTAAAGTACAAGTCTTATCTAATAAACTTCATGTGGTGATACTGTGCAGTCACTCAAGAAAGTGAGCGCCACGGAATTTGCGGACGCTCTTCGAATGGTTGTGAAATGCATCTCCAACGCACCCAAATACTATGCCAAGGTCATCACTACTATCTCTCGTCGTAAACACTTAAAGATTGGCTTCAGAATTAGAAGTTCATCCTTGCGAAAGTAAAAAACAGAGCAAAGTATAGGAAACACGTTTGAATTTGGAAAATACAAAGAAAGGCCTGCTGAAACTCTGCTACTCATGTTTTGCAGATGCTATACACGAACCTTAAGGGAAGGACGGTCGATAAGAGCGCATTAACGCGAGTGATGGTGAGTCGGGCAGAGCTAGACATGAGCGAGATTCGGAGAGCTTTCAAGAGAAAATACGGTGTCGATATCCAGGACTGCATTTGCCAGAGCATTGTGTGTGGGGATTACAGAGACTTTCTGGTTGCATTGGCCACCAAAACATCTCCTGCCACATCAAGTTCCAACCTTTTCCATGGTTTGAATCAAGGAAGTGATTAGGACAGATTGTTGCTGTTGTTATTGAGCATGTATAGATTCGATTAGATGGAGTTAAGTATTTAACAGAGCAGTACATTGAGAGGGATGGCTAATGATTCCGATCGTGATGGCTAATGATTCCGATCGTGTTGCTCTCGCCTATGTACTTTTGATTCCATAGTGCCAGCTTTCTTTCCTTGGAACTTTTAGACTGAAGAACACTAGACAGAGGACTTTTTCAGAATGGCTTCGTAAAGTAAAAGCACAATCTTTCACGAAAAGTACAAGAGAACATCTTTTCTTTACTCTTGGATCTTGCCCTCAAACCTTCACATGAGGGTCTTGTTCAGTATATTGATGTCCAGTATGTGATTGAAGATCGCCGTTGATTGGCGAAGAAGGCAATCGGGAAGAGTAATTTGTGGGACGTTCCCAATCGTCTATCTTAGCTCATGGCCTGGCAGAATAAGGGCATTGCAAGCACGCACGTCTTCACCAAACAAGGCAACTGCGAAGAACACTGGGCGAAGAATCCCTAACTCGTTCTTTAATTTCATAAGGTTCCTTTCACCACTGTCTTAGAGGCATGCTCTCTCTACGATTGCCTGCGTGTTAAGGCAGGAATAGTGATCAGAACTTTTTCATTGCCCCCACAAGAGGAAATCACAAACAAACCATCCACTTAACTAAACAAAGGAATCATTGTTCTTCTCAACCATCAGTGCAAAAGAATCCTATTCCTCTCCAACGCCTTCACCTATAAATAGAGAAGAAAAGAGAGATGAGAAGAAGCCTTCGTTCGACCAATAAAAACATCCCGTTTCAAACACATCTTAACAGATAAAAAGACAGAATAAGGAAAGTACACCATGGAAAGCAAGGCTGCCACCCCCTCAAAGCGTGTTTACGAGGATTTCGAGCCCGTATGCAAATGGAACAACGAGGAAGGACGTGATGTTATCGAGCTCCATGTCCAAGGTACTTCATGCCCCCCTTGTTCCATGACTCTAGAGTTAACTCACTGCAATACCCTGCAATTCCGAGTCCATGGAAAATATTTTTTTCTGATAAGATTCTAGTTCTTTCATAAGGATGCTTTAGATACAAATGCAGGGAGGTGCTGTATATACAATGGCGGCACTAAATTTCCATGTCAAAACGAGCACAAACAGAACGATCATCTACTTGCACTTTCGGTGAAAACATAGCATGATCTAATCGGGGTTCTTTTCCTCCTGAAAATGATTAATAACGCTATGTTTCTTGAGGGTCTGTGTATGTGCATACCATCTTTACCTGATGGGACAACCAGTCCATGCCTGCTTTGAGTTGTACGGAGTTACAATCGTTGAGCGCCGGAGGCAAATATCTCTCCCCGTCTCTCTAATCCATAGAACTTACAAATCGCACAGCTCGAGCTCGGGTTGTAATATTTTAACTAAAGAATGAACAGTTCAGTCAGCATCAAATAACTAGGGATAGGAGAAAAGAGAGGTCACTTCGTGTAACAATGTACATCTATCTATGTTCTTTACAAATGTGTGAGCAAAGTGTCCTAACCTGCCATCGCACGCCAGTAAACTGAAAGCTAACATGAAAACTGTCCAAGCCACAACAAGCCCAGATTTTCACGGGCATCGAATTTAAGCTCCGCAAAAATCTGCAGTGATGATGGCCTTCCAACTTCAATTGAGACAATGCTAAATCAAAACCATGCCAAATCTCACGTCCTGGGGCCTTAAGCTTTTACGCCTATCGTCACAAATCTCTACCAATTTTCACGCAGGTTTCAAGAAGGAGCAACTCCGGGTCCAAACCAGCAGCGCCGGGGACCTGACTGTCACCGGCGAATGCCCTCTCAACGACCAGAGATGGAGCCGATTCCGCAAACAATTCAAGCTCCCGAAGGAGTACAAGCTCGACGAAACCCGTGCCAAGCTGGCCGGCGGCGTCCTCCACGTCATAGTGCCCAAGAAGACGCCTCCCCAGGCCGCCGACGTCACACGCGAAAACCCACAAACAGGCGGTGGGCTAGGACGAAGCGGCAGCGGGACGACGCCGGGCGGGATGAACGACGGCATGTTGTGGCTCCGGACATCGTCTTGGGGATTGGGCATCGATAAGAAGAGGGCTCTGATGGCTCTGGCGGTGGTGGCTGCGCTGGTTGGGGTTGGAGTTGGCGGGTTCTTGATTTGGAGATATCTGATTATATGACGCATTTTGTGCTCCTAACCATGAATGCCGAAATGGAAAGACTCGCTAGCCTTGTTCACATGAAATTTTTCTTCGTTTGAATTGTTATCTAGGAAGAAATGTGACAATAAAGGTAAAGGATTAGTCTTGAGAGAAGAGGACTACACGACAAACTAAAACGAATCGCCGTACTTGCTTGGCTAGCAAAGATTCGAGATTCTTTGTCCTTTCTTGCTGCTCGCAGTGTCGCCTCCTTCACTTTCTCCTTCCGAGAGAAAGGATTTTTCTCAAACCCCCACGGCCCCAACCCACGCCCCAAAAAAAAATTAATTAATTAATTAATTAATTAAATTAAATCAAATTAAATCAAACAAAAATTAAAATATTATTAAAAAAATTTATGCTAGCCGATATTGTCACGTAAGACGGTCGGCATCTTTACTAGCTATTTCTGATAACATTGACTGGATAAACTAAATTGTCACAAATACAAAATGTTTACGAATCAATTATAAAAAAAATAGGATTAAATTGTCATAATTATAATAAATTCATGAGTTTTTTTTTATGATTCTTTCAATAAGGAGTGGTGAAAGGAAATGAGCCAATAAAATGACTAAGATAATTAGGCGTATCTTAAATAAAAGGCAGTCAGAAAATTCTTCCGGCATGGGTGACTCAATTGTGACTGGCTGCTGCTGATGTTCATGGAGAAAGCTCAATTCGCTCTCATTTTCTCCCCCAACACGCTATGACTACATTTTGTAAGGAAGCTATACCTTTTGTTATAACACAAGGACGCGCATGCCTCATGTTATCAAACTACGACCAGGACAAGAGCAACCGCAGGAATCTTGAAGCTGGACGTGACGGCAACGTTGGCACCCGACAGAGCAGCCAGTGCCGAAGCTGGACCACCTGAGTCATCCCCGGCGGTGATCTTGAGCTTCTAGTTGAATGAGGCGCAGCGCCGGCCGACCCCGCAAATGTGCCATGGGTCTCTAGGAGTCTTAAGAGGGGTGAAATTAATGAGATGACACAAGTTTCCGAAAACTTTTCGTGGTCAAGAAATGCATATTTCATCGACGAGAAAAGCATTTTCCAAATATTTCCACCAAATGAGCAAAATGTGACGAGTTTCATACATCTTAACAACTGATTCGAAAGCAATCATACTAGAATCCACTGAAGTGGATAAACACTTTATGCCAATCAATTACATTCAAGGGTTCACGATGCCCTTAAACGATATCGTGCCCAAGCTCACTAGCATAAAAAGTCATCAAATGGGTGGGTTAGGTCAAAAATGGCCCAACCTATATTGATCCATTTAACCGGTTTTAACCCATTTTCATATAATACAAATCTAGCGATCTATATCCGAATCGGCCCATATTGCTAAACACTTTAATATCTTATTAAATCCAGTTTAGAAAAAAAATATTGCTAAAACACAAAAAAATTATCAAAAAAGTCATAAACTTGTTGAAATTATACCAATTCATTTCTTTAATTTTTATTTTTTACCAATTCAATCCTAAACCGTTTACATTTGTGTCAATTCAATCCTTCCTACCAACTTTGGCCGGCGTATGTTGACGTGGACAATTTTCATCATATTGTAATTTTTTTTGATTGATTAATTTATTTTAATTATTTTCTTTTCCTTTTATTCTCCTTCTTCCTTCGGCGATCGGCTAGAGGTGAGGGTCGACATGGTAGCCCTCTCCAATGGCCTGCAAGGTTGACATTGCCGGCCCTCACCTTTGGCTAGTCATCAATCCGACAACCGATTAGAGAAAGAAGGAGAAGAAAAAAAGAAAAAAAAAAAAAAAATTGAAAGGTATTAAAAATTACCACGTCAATGTTGGCAGCGCCGATCGGTGTCCACTTCAAGACCAAACGGCCAAAGTTGGTTGGAATGGACTGAATTGACACAAATGCAAAAGGTTTAGGACTTTTTTGATATTTTTCCCGCTAAAACACTATGGATAATTTGACATAATTTTGTTTATATTTCTTTTTGTTTTTTCTTCCACGTTCGGTGAACAAATGCAACCTGCCGACGACTGGTATGGCCCAATTAAACTTATTAGATTACTAACCCATTTACGACCAATTTAAAACACATTTAAAACCCATTAACTTATTATTAATCAACCCATTTATGATCTACTTAGGATTGTTTTTAAAATTGAAAAATAATTCACTTATGACCCACACAATTAAATAGCAAAAAAGTTTCAAGATACTAGGCCACCAAGTGAAAGTGAATAGTCCCGAGCAAATCTTTTAGGGAACAAATATGAGTTCTAAACTCATTTTGCCACCTCTACTTGTAAAAACTATCTCCAACGCGGAACATTTATCCTCTGCCCAAGCCACGTAATCGTAGCACGTGGTCCAGCCATTGATGTCTCCGACGTTCCGTTGTGGTCGCCGATGCGACCGGCGGGAGGGCAACGACAACAACAATGGCAAGGATTGGCGAGTTGAGAATCCATTTTCGTTCACCATCTATAAATACTATTAGTTGAAGTCCATGGAGGGCTCATCGAAGAACTCGTTTTAGCCTGCTGGGGTATCGACTACGATCGCAGAAGAACGTTCCTCTCACGAACTTTGGGAGATAAGCCAGACACGTACAACCGTAGAAAAAATAAGGTTTCAACTCCAATGACAATGCGATGGAGACATCGTAGAAGTTACGGTTTTTGGTCCTTTGTGCATGAATGTGGGCAACAAGAGCAAGTGGGAGGCTTTCATGCCTTCAATTTTCCAATTAGACCTTACCAGGACACGGCAACGAAAAAAAAAAAAAGAAACCTATTTAATATTGGAAAATACTTTCCGATAGTACTCTCATGGATGATATAATCTCGATAATAGTTTTACACATCATCACCGCATGTTTTGCATAAAATACTTATTAATTGGAAATCATGTGATAAAAAATAACCGACCAGACTGTCAGAATGTCAGACTAGTAGCTTCCTTTAATATTTGCGGAGCTCAACATGCTAACTCCAAAAAATTGAGACTTGCTATGAGTATTTCCGTCACACCTTCGTCGGTAAATGGGAAAAATCCAAAAAAGGGCCCAAAGTACCTTGAGTTTCTCAAATAAATATTTGAAGTTGACTTGTTTCGAATAAGGGCAGGAAGTGCCATTTTTATTTCAAAAAGGCCCTATCAGGGGTGTTTTTGTCTTTTTACATTTTCTGATTTTTTCCTTCTTTTTCCTTTTTTTTTTCCCTTCCTCCCCGCTGGTTACCATCATCATCGTCTTCTTCTTTTCTTGAACCTTCAGACTTCTCTGAACTGTCACTCCATTCTACCCCTCCCTCCTCTTTACAAAAACGACCATGGCCGGCCCGCCCCCTCGTCGAAAGTCGTCGAATTACAGCAAGCACGCCTCCGACCCGACGGCTCCCTCCCATCCCCGCTCTCCCGGACGTGCCCATGGCGAAGAGCCGGTTCCAAAGCTTGTGCATGTTGCGCGCCCCAAATTGCCCGAGCTCATAGGAGATGGTGTGCGAGGAGATCTCGCGGCTCCTGCAGTCCTACGGCAACGAGCCGGTCACATCCTGGCCGCGGCCCTGGCGACGCTTATCGTATACGACGTGAAGACAACCTTCAGGAGCGCGGCCCCACTCGTCACCGTCATCTCCTTGGGGACCCCACGGGTGGGCAACCGGAGCTTCCAGTGCCGCCTTGAGGAGCAAGGATCAAGGTCTTGTGCGTCGTCAACTCGGACGACCTGATAACCAAAGTGCTAGGGTTTGTCATCGACCGAGCCGACGGCATCGACGGCGTCCCGAGAGACCGGGACATCCGGGTGTTGGGCTTGCCAAGCTGGATTCAGAGGCCCGTGGTGGACACACAGTGGGAGTATGATAAGGTGGGGAGGGAGCTGAGGCTCAGCAGGAGGGACTCACTGTACCTCAGCGAGATCCACGTATAAATAGGGGAAAAAAGAGCTTAACTAGCAAATCAACTATGCTTCTGACCAACTATAAGTGCCTTTACAATGGCTTCACTTATTCCATCGGCATATGGAAACAACTGCCCTAGCACCGCGTAGCTCGTGGTACTGAACCCACGAAAGCTTTTGTGCTATGTGCCATTGAAGCGAGATGTGAACTTGCTAGACGATCTCACGACCTACCTACACTCGGTGGACGCCTTCGTGTGAGCTCGAACTGCCCATTCAGAGCCACCGCGAAGAGGGTCCTCACCGACAGCCACTTAGTCAAGGCACGACCGTAATTCAATGGCTTCTGGCGAAGGGGCGGGCCGGCAATGGTCTTTTTAGAGGAGCGAGGGGGTAGAGACAGAGTTTTGGTAAGTCTGAAGGTTCGAGAAAAGAAGAAGACGAAGAAACGAAGAAGATGACGATGATGGCAACCAGCGGAAGAGAAAAAAACAGGAAAAAGAGAAGGAAAAAATTAAAAAAATATAAAAGACCAAAACACCCTTGGTTAGGTCCTTTTTTGAAACAAAAGTTATCATTTGAAACAAGATCCACTCCCTTTATTGAAACGACAACTATTTTTGGAATTTTCCCTAAGTAAATTAGCAAATTAGCAAAAAGTTGCTAATCAATGAGGTGAGGACTGAGGACCCTCCATAATAGACAATTATAGCATCACACCGGATCCCAAATCGCACCGTTCTTATGCATGTCTTGCGCCGCTGTAGTTCTTCAAGTCATATTGCCCCGATGCTATTATGTAATGATCAATAGAAAAATTGTCCAAAAAAAAAATCCTTAACATATTACACTTTTGTCATTCAAATGTTAAACATTTCACGTTTTGTTAATTGAGTTTATCCGATCAATTTTGGCAAAAAATTGATGACATGGACACCGGCCGTTTTACAGGAGTACGGCTGGCACTAACATGAACAATTTCAAACAATATTTTGATTTTTTGATTTTTAATTTCTTATCTTTTCTTTGTTTATTTTTCCTTGCTATGGCCAGCGAGAGTCGCCGGGCCATTCCACATAAGGCGGCCGACATCCACATTAGTGATTTACAGCCAAATTGGCCGGGTGGACTCAATTGGCAAAACGTGATAAGGTTGATAACTCAATCGATAAAATTAAAAGGTTCAAGACTAAATTGGAAAAAGTGCAATATGTTTAACACTTTTCCATTAATTTTCCAATGATCAATCTACATCTTTACAATGTTCAATGTCAGTCCTGTTAATATCCGGTAAATATGAAGTAACGAGGATTTGGCCAGCGAACCAGAAGCATGAAGCCTTTGTGACACGCCTGGTGTTTCAGGAGATCCAATTCAATCTTTTGATACCGAAATAAGTCAACTTTCTTTTTTTGGTCAGAAAATAAGTCAACTTTACTAGGTGCGTTTTTGCAGCTGAATCACGGTACTTGGTTTGTAAACTATTTTGGATTTGCTTGTTGTACATGTGTAAATTACTGAGGAATTTCAAGTCGATCACAGGACTAACTTGATTGTCTTGGCAATTGGCGTTGATCATTCGGTAATTTTCCGACGAATGAAATCGAGTTTTCAAATCACCTATGTAACGTTCACGGTATGCCGCATGATAATATAAGCATGGTTACCCGATGATTGATGCTGTTCTTCCGAACGTGTTAATGAACTCAGCACTAGAAAAAAAAGAAAAAGAAAGCTTGGGCTTTGCCAACTCGTGACTGTGATCTCATATTTGTTAGGTCAGTTCGAAAGGGCTTTCATCTTCCATGTTGAAGATCATGTCGAAGGTGGTCGTTGTTGCATTATTATTGAATTAGGACGTGGTACGATTAGTAGGCTATTTCAGATATCGCAATGGTAAGTTATATACCGGATCAAGGTTTTTGTTTTTGTCGAATCAAATTGGAAAAGAGGAGTGGTAAGAGGAAAAGAGCACCCTGAAAGTCACCAAATTGCACCATTCCTGATGAATCAATACAATATTTAAGATAGTTAACCAAATATTCTGGCATGGGCAGCTCAGATGCTGATGCTCATGCAAAAATAAAACTCCATTTGCTCTTATTTTCTCCCCCCCCACAAGCTAATAAGCTATGACCATACTTTGAAAGGAAAGGATTATGATGTGTTTTCCCTCGCTTTTATTCATTGTCGTAACATAAGGACCCATGCATCGTGTTCTCAAACTGTGACCAGGACGAGAGCAACCCCGGCGGCCGCAAGAAACTTGAAGCTGGCCGAAACGAGGGCGTTGGTGCCCGAGGTACCTGGCTCAACGACAGCTGGTGGCGAAGCTGGAACTTGGGTGTCGGCCACGACGGTGATCTTGAGCTTCTGGTTGGACTTCGCGCAGTGCTCGCCGATCCCGCAGATGTACCACTTGACCCCGGGAGTCGAAAGAGGGATGACATCGTGGCCAGTTGTGAGGGCCTCATTCGCCGGCGGGATGTTGCACGCCTGGAAGTCGGTCATGTTCACTTTGAACACATTGTGGTGGGGCGCTTGGTAGTTGAACACTGCGGGAGAGTTAATCGGAATACATAATTAATGACAATTCGATATCGATATATCAAGTATAAGTTGAGATAGATTTCGTTCATTAACGAGATGACTAAATGCGAGTTTCCAAAAACTTTTCATAGCCGAGGTACGCGTTTTCCTCCACGAGAGAAAGCATTATCAATTATTCCTCCCCAAATAAAAAAGACGCGACTAGTTTCGCACACGTAACAGGTAATTTGAACATAATCAAACTAATATCGACCAAAGTCAAATAATAATATTTTCACAATGCCCCCAAAACGACATGAAATACTGAGCCCGAGTTCACTTACAGAGACTATCTCCGACTTGGAACACCTTGTCCTTAGCCCAATCCGTGTAATTGTAGCCATTGGTCCAGCCGCTATCGTCTCCGACGGTCCACTGCATCGCCAAGGCGACCGACGGGAGGGCAACGAACGCAAAAATGGCTAGGATGGCGAACTGCGAAGCCATTCTGATTGAAGCTGAGAACTCTTGAGTTATGTATCAGAAAACACTGCGTATGGGTGAATTTAGTGGGGGGGTCTTTGAGCAACTATTTATACTGCCAATTGAAGTCCATGGAGGGTCCATCGAAGTCCACGTTTTAGCCGGCCATTGTCGGCTTCGGTCGCAGAACGATCCTCCCGCGAACTTTGGGAGGTACGAGAGAAACAAACAACTGTAAAATTAAGGTTCCAGCTCCAATGATGATTGGATGTTGCGACGGAAACAGCGCGGAAGTCACTGTCTTCGGTCCTCTCGCCTCAAATGTGGGCAATTAATGTGTCGCGATCCCGGGCGATCGAACGTGTTCAATGTGGTTCTTGTTTTCGTTTCGACAATTTGGTGAAAACAATGCGAAACAACCTGAACCTCGTCCTCGCTCTTGTTTCATGGCGATGCAATAGAGTGCTCTGAGCTTTCCTCGGCTCCAATCAAGTCATTGTCCCTCGAAGCGAAGAACTAGGCTCGTCGATGTCGAAATTTTTACCTCGATCTAGTTCCCGGGGACCTCATTCGTGAGCTACCTTGTAGCTGTGATGAGCATCGATCTCATCGGGTATACAGTCTTGAAAAGTACACCTACGCGCGAGCTCTGGCCTTCAATTTGGATTTTGACATTTTCATCTGGCAGAAGTATATTCAAGGAGGTATAAGAAGCAATACAGCCTTTTGATACCTTCTCCTTGGCCAACAATAGTCTAGAAAACAGAAGAGACGAGATGTTAGACATGGTCTAAACCCCACGTTGGTTCTTTTTATCAGTGATAAGTTACATACGAAAGGTCCATAGTCATCGGTGAGATTTACCTCACAGATTTGAGGGACAAAGATGATTTGTGCAAACATTAATCCCACTTTGATCAGATCTATAATTTGGAGACATTTCCAAGCACTAAAAGGAACTAATATCGTATTTGTGATATATGAGTGGCTTTAGGCTGAATTTGGTAGTTCGGATCCGAGCTCGATGTTTGGCCACAACCTTCGAAGAGGATTTCCACATTTTCAAATTTATGAACCAAAAATCCGTATGGACTATTTTGAGCACAACCGATGAATATGCAATTTAGTGCTTTAGGTCCTAAGTGACTTTGTTTAGGAGGAGGAATTACCACCTTGGTTAGGCACTCCACACGTTCAAGAAATTGTAGGATGGTAACCTTCGGGCACGATTTTGATCCAAAAAAGTAATTGAAATTAGAATCACATTTTCGATTCTGATTCTGATTCTGTGTCCTAAATGATTTTTAGAGAATCAAAATGCGTTTGGTAACTGCACAAAATTTCTGCTCTCGAACATAAATGCCTTTGGTAATTGCTCAAAATTTCAGTACCCGGAAACAACTAATTGGCGAGAATTCTTTTTTTACAATTTTTCATCTTTTTAAAATCTTTTAATTTTTTTTTGACTTTTTTTAAATTTTCTTAAACCTTTTTTTTTTTTTTCAATTTTTCTTCATTTTAAAATTTTTTGGATTTTTCTATATTTCCCCTCTTAAAAATTTTAAATTTTTTTTATTAAATTTTGAAGTTTATTTTTAAATTTAAAATTTTAAAAAACATGTTTAAAAAATTAGTTGTTAGTAAATTTTCAAATCCAATTTTTTTTTTAAGTTCAGAAGTTCATGTGGAAGTCTACGTGGATTTAATCTTTTTAAAAAACTGAAACTTTGTTCTTTTTTATAATTATCAAAAGTGATTCTTTTTTTTTTTTATAATCAACTTTTTTATTATTCTTTTTTTCTCCAAAACTGTTGACACCTAAATTTTAATTTTCATTTATCATTTCATAAAAATGAGAATTAGTAATAGTTCTCACAAAAATAATTTTATCATGCATAGCACATTTATTTTTTGTCAGTCAAAAGCATGTTATGGTATTTAGGGTCGGATATCGGGTCAATTGAGCTTAATTTGATAGGCGGTTGGACCAAACTAGTTTGAAAATTTTGAATGAGGCCCAGAAGGAATGCCGAATTTTTCATCGTAATTTTGGACTTAAAACAGCCCGTTTGAGCTCTTAAAATTGTAAAAAGGCCTAAATTAATTATCCATTTGATTAGTTAAGGTCCAATTGGGTCCGGAATGACAAAATGAGCCCACAAAAACCTAGGATTTTGGTCCAACTTGGGGGAGTCCTCATTTGGACGAAAATTCTAGTTATTTTTAAAGATGACTCCTTAAAAGTCAGAATTTTTAATCCGACGATCGATATCTAATAAAGTTTATGAATCGAACGGTCGTCGGTAAACCCTACGCTTGCGTGCAACCCTTTGTTCTATAAATACACAGTTATGCCTAGGGTTTCGGGGGGTCGACAATTTTTCTGCACACACATTCATGAGCCTTCACGTGAGATAGAGGGGAAAGACAAGAGAAAGGGAGCAAGAGCAAGGAGTCTGGGCAGGGATTTCCTTTCATCGCCGAGCCTACTTTCTTCGGCGAGTTGCTTCTACTCACTATTTTTCTACTATTCTTGCTCGCGGTTTGCTATTATCGTTCGGTAGCTGCTGCTCTTCTGGTGCATTCTAGTCGTTGTTTGGTGTTCTTGCAGTGGACGAAAAGTAAAAAGAAAAAAGAAAAGAAGCAGGTCATAGATCGCGATCATTGCTCCTGTTGCTCAACGATTTCCGTCCCTGTTACAAGCCAAATTCCAAACGGTGCTGCTGTCCAGTAAAAAAAAAAGACAAAAGACAAAGAAGAGGGGCACAAAAGGTGTTCTTGTCATCTTGTGGAGTCTCCATCAATATATGTGCACGAAGGGACAACATAGCAAGACAAATTTTGCCCAATAGCTGTCCACAATTGTGAGTTTTCTCCATTAAAGCCAATTGATCGTCCATCGTTGCGATCGAGTGCAACTCAGTCCGAAAGCATCATCACAGTTTGCGAGTACCATAGTCGACTGATCCATCCCTTGAATTTAGCGTGCAGAAATCTTCGGGCAACGTTCGGATCAGGTAACGAGTAATTCGAGTTTGTCATATCGTTAAAGTTCGTTGCCAATGCGATCGCTTGTTCTTGTGCCAAGAAGTTAGACTTTTGTTTTTTCAGAGATTAGTCATTAATCATTATCCAGAGTATAAAAAAAGTCATCGAATTGAAAGCATGCACGAAAAATTCGGGTTTTTACTCATGATATCGCTAGATCCGAAAATATGAACATGATTTGGTTGAATTTCACTTCATCTTGTTTGTCTTGATTGAATTTGGATTATCTTGCATATTCTAAAATTGATCAGATAAAAGCGAATTTCGGCAAGATCAGTTAGTGATATTCAATCGAGATTTGGTGGGTCGTTCATGGATAATGATTGATCTTTGCATATCAAATTTGAACTTTTCCGCATATCTTTTGGCTTGTGGATGATTATGCATATCTTGAGCATATTTTCGGATTCTTTAGGAAAAAATATTCAGTGTATCTTATGGATAATCTTCGAATGGTTGGATCTGAATTTTTTCAAAAATCTGAATATTTTGGATGAGATCACACCCCGATTGAAAATTTCAAACATATCTTTAAAAATCTAGGAAATTATCTAAAAAATTCATTCCAAATCTCAAGAGATAATCTTTCCTAAATTTAAAAGATATGCAATCCCTTGCGGATAGGGCCATATGCCCTTGAAAATTTCAGAATCCCTTAAGGATTTTAAAAATTCAATAAATATTTGCACATTTTTAAACAAAACGCCTATAATGTATGCTCCCTGGTGCCTAGTCCCGTCGGAAAATTAAATCACACGCTACGCCCATGATCTTATGGGATGGGATGGTGATTTAAATATAGAAATTCGTATTCTGCCCTTTGGCGAGAAGGGACGTTGTATTTCTATATATTATCCGCATATTGGCTCGAATCTTTGAGGATGTAGCGGATAAAATCTCGCTCCGGCCCGGATCTTCGGGAATGAGAAGATTTATCGGAAAATCGATTTAAAGGTATATTATGGGCATTTTTGTTTAGTTTTGTTCAAATTCATCCGTTTCAATTCAAAAATTCGAAAAAATAAAAAAAGGGGCAAAGCCGAAAATACCAAAAAAATAATTCTCTGGGCACATAATATATGATCCTCATGTCACATTTTTCCAATTAATCATCGAATTCACATCGATCAATCGGAAAGGGTTTTTCATGAAATTGGTACCGAAAAGGCGTTAATTTTTTCAATTAGCGTAACCAAGTCCCCGAACTCATTCTCTCCGGTTCGTAGAGATAAAATAGTTCTCCCGCTATTTTATATAGGTTTCTAATCAACCTACCATAAATGATTAGTGGCGGCTCCGATTAAATATTTTCTCATGAATAAACCTAAGTTGCGATTCGGTAGGACTTGGGAGGGTCCGAATTAGGTTAGTTGATTTAATTAACCTAATAATCCGTTAGCCTGATTTTTAGGTCGCGACAAAAACTGTTCTGGAGAACAGAATAAGAATCATTTACATTACCAAACATATTTCTGATCCTTTTTTTTATTTCGGGGAACGGAATCAAAAAATCAGAATCGTTGCTAAACATACCCTTCAATTTCATAACTCATATAGAGCCTTACCCGTCTTCCCATGGGGTATTTACTGTACTAATATAGTTTGTAGTTAGAACTGTCTTCTCCAAAAGTTCTGAGATAAACTTGAACTTAGAGTATGACATTAGCCATCTACTTTAGAGTTCTGTTTTTTCATTTAGCAACTCCATTTTGTTGCAGAGTATAGTGCGATTGTTTGGAGAATTATCCCAAACTAGCATACAACTCCTTTGAATTTGTAGAATCGCATTCTCCTTCTCTATCAGACCTAAGCATTTTGATTCATCTATCAAGTTGGTTCTCGACCTCATTTTTATACTTTACAAAGATGCTCATAGAATCATCTTTGCCGGATAATATATAAAGCAAAATCACTTATAGTCATCTATAAAAGTGATAAAGTTCTTCTTTCTATCTCTATTTTCTCCAAATATTAAATCACTATGGATTAGTTGTAGATGTTAGTTCATTCTTTCAACAGATTTGAAAGATTTATTAGCAAAATTAGCCTCAACATAAGTCTCACACTTGTAACAGACATCCAACTCAAACGTTGGAACTAGCCCGAAGTTTGCTATCTTATTTTACCATAGTTTTATTTTATCATAGTTTACACGTACTAATCTGCATTGCCATATATAATGAGACACAACATTGTAAATTGCAGACTTCTCTTTATTAATAGCTTTGGGTACAAAAATTTTAAGTTTACCTCCATGACAGCCACATTGGCTTTTGAACCTAATTCATGACAGATTTAGAATCCACCATCTTGAAGTCTAGGAATTTCGCAACCACATTTTTCTTGATGCCCGCATTCACTATCTTGTATTTCTTTTCTAGGGACTCCCACAACTGTTTAACACTTCTAAGGTTACAAAAAATAATTATATAGAGAATTCACCAAACAACTAAAGATATAGTTTCGGCACAGGAAGTCATTACGCTTCCAAGCCTCCAACACCTCAAGCGTAGTGATATGTTGTTCATCTGGACTAATTACAGGACAAACCTCTGATAAAGACATGATCAGATTTGGTGTGGTCAGATAGAAGAACATCATATACTGACACTGCTTAAAGCCCACACCAATGAATTTCTCAGTTTTCTCATTCAGTGTAAAAGGAGATGGTACTATCAAAGCATGTGAAGCCTGTTCATATATACCCGTACCGCCATAAATGGTCTTGGCTCGAAGGCCCGCAGCATCTGCTATCGCATATCCAAGCCCCATAGTGTGAACCACTCCATCAACAATGTTCGAATAGACCAAAGGAACATCTCCAGAAATGTTTTGAATATTAGTGGGTACTTGATTGTTATTGGTTATCTCAATATTCTAATAAACCCAACAAACCAATAAGGAATAATCGCCTTAAAATTTGTTGGACACGTAACACAAGATAGTTTGTTGTAACAATAAAACATAAATAGAGATATAAACTCTGAGAAAGTAATAATATAAACTTTGAGAAAACGATAACAACTTTAATAATAACCAAATCAATAAATAAATATTGTGAATATCTGTTCTTATCAAGTAGCGAGATTTAATTACTAGTCAAATTTGAACTAGCTCAGCTGCTATACAATCTTCATATAATTAAAGAGTACATTTAGATACGGATTGCCAAACCTCATTAAGGTAATTAGTTTTTGCCTACATTACTTTGTAGATTTGTCAACTGTATCTCCTAAAATATAACTCCTCGAATTCATTTGTCTTAACACTATACAAACATGACTCAGTCGAGCAGTTCCCAAAACCAGCACACTCAGACATCGAAGCAGTTTTCTAAACTCTGAACATTATCTATTCTTCCTCTCTTTCTTCCAGCCAAAGAAGAATGGTTTATTTCGACTTATAGTGTTTAGAAAATGATAGTATATGTACTGAAGAGTCATGGATGACAGGACATGAACGGACAAGTCTATTAAAGACAAATAAAACTGCGGCAGAAAAGTGCAAGGAGCAAACCGAAGAGACCCAAACTAAAGCGACGCGTAACTGAAGAAACACGTCTCATAAATACAACACAAATTGTTGATCCATAACTCATAATTACAACACGAGGGCGTTGGTGCGCGAGGTCTTGTCACTTGCCGTGGGAGCGGCCGGTGGCGGAGCTGGACTTTCTCCGTCGTCCACGACAGTGATCTTGAGCTTCATGTTGAGCTTGGCGCAGTGCTGGCCGATCCCGTAAACTTACCTTTTGACCCCGGGAGTCATTAGACGGATGACATCATAGCCAGTTGCAAGGCCCGCGTGTGCTAGACAGGATGTTGCACTCCTGAAATGCGGTCAGGTTACTCTAAACACATTGTGGTTGCCCGCTTGATAGTTGAACACTCCGAGAGAGTTAGTCAGATACATAATTAATGACAGTTCGATATCGACTTATCAAGTGTAAGATTTCGTTGATTAACGAGATGACTAAACACAATTTACTAAAACTTTTCATAGCCAAGGAAAGCGTTTTCCTCCCCGAGAGAAACCATCATCAATTATCTTAGCCATGTAAACAAAATGCGACTAGTTTTGTACACGTAACAAGTAATTTTGAACATAATCAAACTAGGGTCGACCAAAGTTGATAGATAACTTTTTGCTGATTAGCCGCATTCTAGTGTCCACCATGCCACCAAACAAGATGAAATATGAGCCCAACTCACAGAGACCATCTCCGACACGGAACACTTTGTCGTTAGCCCAATCCGTGTAATTGTAGCCAATGGCCTAGCCGCTATCGTCTCCGACAGTCCAATGCATCGCCATGGTGACCGATGGGAGGGCGACAAGCGCAAGAATTGCAAGGATGGCGAACTGAGAAGCCATTCTCAATGAAGTTGAGAACTCTAAGATATGCATCAGAAAACACTACGTATCAGTGGATGACTAGTGAAGTGAATTCGGTTGGGGGACTTCGAGCATCTATTTATACTGTCAATTGAAGTCCTTGGGGCCTCCATCGAAGGCCAAGTTTCAGCCGGCAATTGCCGGCTTCGGCCGCAGAACGATTGGATGTTGGCGACCGAAACATCGTGGAAGTTACTGTCTTTGGTCCTGGCACGTAAAATGTGCGCAACCAATTAATATGTCGTCAGCCCATGCCATCGAACGTGTTTAATGCGGTTCTTGTTTTCTGTTTCGATAATTTGGTGTAAAACAAAGGGAAACAGCCTGACCTCGTCCTCGCTCTCATCAATCTCATCGGGTACGTACTATTAAGAAAAATTCCTGGGTTGATGCACAAGTTTTGGCCTTCAAATTGGATCTTGACATGGAAAATTGTCCGAAAGATGCTAACCTATTTAATAAATCTTTTAATTTTGTCAGTTGAGTTCTAAACCATTTCACATTTTGCTAATTGAGCTTATTCAGCCAATTTTAACCGAAAATAGCTACCGTGAACACCGACCGTCCTACGCGTCTCTTCAACTCCGTGGTGGTGACGTTGAACTCGCCCGGTCTTGGGGAGGGCGAGGTCTGAGCCCTTGCCCGCCCTCTCTTCTTCTTCTTCCTCGGCCAGAGGAAGAAGAATAAAAGAGAAAATAATAATTTGAAAAATATTAAAATATTATTAAAAATTGTTATGTCATCGTCGCCCTATTAACTCAAGCTTTCTTTTCATTCTCGGCACAAAGAAGATTCCTCTTTTCCTTTCATAACTTGAGGAGGGTAATCAAGCAAAGAAAGAAATCTCATTGGACTTAAGAACCAGGAGCACCGACTCCCGCCAATTAGGTCAGTCGAGTCGAAGAACGAGCAAATCATGAGTCGAGGATCTCGAAATGAGGAAAAAAAAATGGCGTTTCCCCTAGCTCAGCTAAGAAAAAGAAGAAGTTGATCTTGTTGATTGAGAGTCTCTAGGAATGGGGAACCCGACTCAGGGACTGAAGAACAGATTACAATTGCTCTTATTTTATCCTAAGAAGCTATGACTTCCTTTTCAGAGGAAAACTTATTATATCGTCTCTTTTCCCCCTAGTTTCTTATAGCCTAAGGACACATCTTGTTGTCGAGCTACATGACCAGGAGGACCAGAGCAACCACCGCAGCCGCAAGAATCTTGAAGCCAGAGGGGGACGACGGTGCGGGCCCTGGGGTCGTTGCTTGACCGTCGGCGTCGACAACAGTGATCTTGAGCTTCGGGTCGAACGAGGCACAGTGCTCCCCGACGCCGCAAATGCACCACTTGTCGCCCGGAGTCTTGAGGGCGATGACGTCGTTTCCAGTCCCGAGGGCCTCGTTGGCCGGCGGGAGGTTGCACGCCCGGAAGTCGGTCCCATTCACCTTGAGCACATTGTGGTTGCCCGCTGGGTACTTGAACAATGCAAGAGAATTGAGGATTCGCATGTATTGTGGCCAAAAAAAAAAAAAAAACAATTGATTGAGTTTTTAGACAACTTTACATTAATTGAAAAAAAAAACATTAATTGAAAACGCATTTTTGGTTGTGGGCGAGAATAGCATTTTCAAGATAATTCAACCAAATAAGTGAATTAAGCTGCCTTTTAAACTTACTACTCGTTGAAATGCCCGGCTTTACAAAAATAGATATTCAAAATTAGTCTATTAAGTGATGTGACAGACTTCAATTGATCGTTATTATATGACCAGCAAGTCTAGCCAGATTAAAATGGGTCAACAACATGAGCAGCATCGATACTATTCACAAAGCCAGGCTAACCTACGGAGGTATCTCCGACGCGGCATACTTAGCCCTTAGCCCATGCATCAGAGTCGAAGTTAATGGTCCAGCCGCTGTTGTCCCCGGCGGTCCACTGCGTGGCCGAGGCGACCGAGGGAAGAGCAACGAGCGCGGCGACGGCGAGGATGGCGAGCTGAGAAGCCATTCCGATGGAAGTCGTGGGGAGCTTTTCAAGCTCTGTAAGAGTTGCTGTCTTTGTCAATTCGAATTTGATGGGGTCGATTCATCATCTATTTAAACCGTTGATTGCATTCCTTGGAGAGTTCGCGGAAGAGCTGGTTGAGCCGGCTATGGATACGGCCGCCTTCAATCGCCGGATCAACTGTAACGACCATAAAACTTTGGGAGGAGGGTGAGATTCTTCATTCGGCGAAGCGTGGCCTGACTCCAACTGGAACGAGCACCAAAGAAGAAGTGTCCGAATTGGGCCGGCTTTTGATTTAGGCACGCAAGCCGAAGCCTTTGCATTGTGAGAGCCCTAAGAGCAGACAATTGGGTCCGAATCAATGTGGATGTGGGCCATGACTTGTCGGTGCTACCGGGCCGGATCTCGTTGCCCCTGTCCACAGTGCGACAAGAAAACCAGGATGCGACCGAAATTCGTATTTGCTCTGGCTGGATTCTGATTGATTGGATTAAGCGGCGATCGAAGCGGGAAGGGAACTGTGTGATTGACGCAGCTTCTTCTTCTTGTCTGTCAATCGGCAGTGGCGACGAGCGTAGGCGTGGAGTGAACTGGGAAGCATGGGTGAGAGTTCTCCTTTCCTTCGTGTTTCGTATCTGTCAGGAGTCTCCCATGTCGTTTCCTTCTTTTGCTTCGGCTGTTAAGAATCGATGTGTGGTTTGTTTTTCTGCTGCAGAGAGAGAGCCGCCGGCGAAATCGCGTCGCGAGAAGCGAAAAGAAGCTCGGTCGGCCAAGAAGGACCTTAAACATCAATCGTGGATGCGACATCAGGTTTTTTCATCTTCTTGTTGTTGTTGTTGGTGATGTTATGTCTTTTGTGAGCTGCGACTTGAATGAGCGTGTCTGCGTTGCTTGGCGTGAACTAAATGTATGCAGAAGTCTCGGAAACTGAAGACGAATTTGGTAGGTTCGAAGTGGAACAATGGTGAAAAATCGAAATATGCTCCGTCTCATGGTATGGTGGCGGTTGGGAATTTTCGATCAAGCAGTGACAATCGGAAAACCCTAAAGTTGGAGAATCATAATGTGCTGACCGATCCAAAGGTCAAGTTTGAGTTTTCATTGAAGGACAATTCTGTGAAGTCCAGCAAAGTGAAGAATAATGTGAAGAGAAAATCAAAGACTAAGTTTGAAGAGTATCTCGAACATGATATGCGGAAAGCTTCTATATCTGCTGAGGAGGATTTGGAATTGGAAAGAAAGCTTGCCAAGAAGCTCAAGGTGAAGGATGGAAAGCTACGTGGGTCAGACGACCAAATGAATATATTGTTTAGAGGAATGCCTTCTATTCTTGATTCTTTTGAACAAGAAACATGTGAAAGATTTGAAGGTAAATCTTCAGGGGAAGAAAGTGAAAGGTCCAACTTAGAGCATATACAGGATGATGGAAAAGTTGTTCATGTTAAGGCTGGAGCCTGTGACTCAGTAGAACCCTCTTCCGCTGAGGTGGATTTAAAGGATTTTCTTGCTGAGGCACCTACTAGGAAGAAAAAGAAGAAGAGTAAAAAGACAAAGGAAGAAGAATCAGACTTTAGCATCCGTAAAACAGAGACCTCCGCAGGAGAGGTTGCTGGGGAGGCAGATCCTGTAAATCCGACCTCGTCCGAGGGTAAGGCAAAATACATTGCACCGCATTTGAGATCACGTGCTGGAAGTGAGTCAGAAGAGCACATGCAGCTCCGAAGGCGGATACGAGGTAACAGAGTTGTGTTACTTCTCATTATGATTATTAGCGTTCCTTCCATCTTTGAATTGATATCTGTGCAGGTTTCAAACTCACGGTTTATTTCAGGTCTTCTAAATAGGTTGTCTGAATCTAATGTCGAATCCATCACTGGGGAGATAGCCACACTCTATTCCGTACGTCATCTAAGCTCCTCATAAACTCATCTTGAGCTCTTGGCATCTTATATGTCTGATACAGTTCCTGTTTACTAACATCTCAGGATTGTCCAGCAATTTTCTTCTTACACAGGAGGTCACTGATCTTGCTTATTAAAAATTTGAAATATTTAAATTTGTTATCCATTCGAAAGAGGCTTATGAGAGTGTCAATTGTGTGTGCATAGCTACTCTCTGATCTCTTGAGGTCCTTCTGAGGCATTTGTTTCCTTTTGGTTGTAAACTCCGTGAGGTTCTTTCCATCTTAGTATTGCTCCTTCGAATCTGTCTATTTTTGTTCTATGAGTGTTTAACCCTCTGAGGTTGGGAGTTTCCTGTGTTTTGAATTCTGTGATGGTGGAGCTTGAAATATTTAAATTTGTTATCCATTCAAAAGAGGCTTATGAGAGTGTCAATTGTGTGTGCATAGCTACTCTCTGATCCCTTGAGGTCCTTCTGAGGCATTTGTTCCCTTTTGGTTGTAAACCCGTGAGGTTCTTTCCATCCTAGTATTGCTCCTTCGAATCTGTCTATTTTTGTTCTATGAGTGTTTAACCCTCTGAGGTTGGGAGTTTCCTGTGTTTTGAATTCTGTGATGGTGGAGCTTTATCTTAGATATAAAAACTATTATCACAGTACATCATTTCTTTAGATGTCAAGTTCCTTATGCTCTACTGTGATACATCTATGATATCATTGTCACTTTTTAATCAAGCTATTGTTTATTGTGCCATATACAGTCAGTTGGTCGCACAGCCGGTTCCAATATTATAACTGAAGAGGTATTGGCATCTTGTTCTGGAGGTCCTCGTGGCAATGAACAGTTAAGTTTTTCCCTTTCCACTTTGATCTTTTTATCTTGCACCTTGTCTGCTTGGCACACCTAATGCTATTAATTAGGAAATTATATGTGGGTTCAAAATTTTGTACTCGATCCCCATTTCATTCTGCGGGAGCATATTTTGTTCGTTGTTTCTCGGTGTCATATCTACTAGGCATGATTGTGGCTGATCTTCTGTTGAGAATTTGGGTCCTCATTGGTTCATGCAAATCGCACAACAGCTATCTATGGGCATATCTATGCAGTATTGTATCCCTGAAATTTATAATATGGGCTGGTTACATGTTTAAGTTGAGAGTAGAGTTGTACTTGTTTGCCGGTTCCTCCATATCAGTTAGAAGTATCAGAATAAGTACAATTAAGCATGAAGCTGGGTTGTGTTATACCACAACCTTTCATCTAGTCTCAAAATTGCCTTTTAACTGACATTTTCTGCTTCCTTTGAAGGTATGCCGCCGTTTTTGCATCTTTTGTTGCGGGTATGACTTGTTTAGTTGGGATTGACTTCAGTGCAAAGCTCCTTGCTTCTCTCGCAAAGTACTTCGAGGTTTGAACTTTGATATTGGAGTTTAAAGCATTAGTACATTCTCAATGCATGTCTATATGCAATGAGATTTATGTCTATAATTGCGTTTGCTGATTAAAGCTTTTGTCGGGATTTTTGGTCTTTATTATTGCGTTCTCCCTGCTTCTTCAGTTCTGAAAAGTTACTAATAGCAAGTCTCTTGGTCTGCAGAATGAGTTCCTAAAAGCGGACAATCTTTCCCTGCGGAATCTGACTCTCTTGCTCTCTTATCTATATGTATTTGGAGTTTGTTCAAGGTTAGTGAACTAGACATCAAATAACTGCGAACTTGATTTTTGAGGGAGAAAAATTCTTAGGCACCTTGCAATTGTTGTCCTTCTGCATGTCGTCATGTTTCTATGGGTATGCTTTACTTTGCATCAAGACGAGGGGAAAATCGTGGTTGTTCAACTTTTTTGTTTCTAAGTACTTGTCCTTGATCTGGTCTTCATAATAGGGAAAGATATGTCTGCATTTAAATGCATTTGCAGTGTTTAATTGTATTTGACAATTTTGAATTGTTAGAATTCCTGGAAAAAGTCGTAGCTACAAAATTGTTGTGGTCGAGTTAATTTTGTTATTTTCTTTGAAATGTTTAAACATCTTCATTGACGTCAGGCTTTCTCTGTGATGGATTCCAGTGACTTGATATATGATTTTCTGATCACGTTGAGCAAACGGTTGACAGAGATTGATGTCTCTACTATCTTGACGACCTTGCAATGTAAGACTTCCTAGAACTTTGCTATCAGCAGCTTTCCAAAGCTTTTTTCAAATTCCACAGATGGATTGGATAGTTTTTTCAAGCCTATTTTCAAGTTTAATAGATTTTACTGCTTGACTTGAGGCCTTTCTTTGGAAATTTAACTGTTGATCCATGGAAGGAGAAATTCCCAACTTTTTAACTAGGTCTAACATATTGTGGTCTTTACCAACTAGGCTGCGGAATGAAAATAAGAGGTGATGATCCTGGTGCCATGAAAAGTTTCATCATTAGTGTTCAAAATAGGGTGAATCAGCTGAAGGCCTTTCCTGATGACGATGAGAAAAATACCAATAGTAAAAGAGTAAGCTGTCAATTTATTTTCTCTAGGAACATCAATTCCTGCAATTGTCCCTTTTAAGTATCTAACTGAATCACATTGCAGATGGAGTTCATGCTTGATACCATTTGTGATATAAAAAACAACAAGAAAAGGACGAAGGAGGATCCTGCACCTCATGCAAGGATTAAAAAATGGCTGCAGAAGGTTGAGCTGCTTAATTTGATGTGATATCCTTCTTTTAGCCCTTCTCATGTCTGTCCTTTCCTCCCAGCCCAGCCCTATTAGATGCAGTGGCAATTGTCTGGGGGAGTTTAGTCGACATATCTGGTCAGCTTTTTGTTAGATTCATCCTCTTCCTGCAATCTTCCAGCAGTTCAGAGAAAGAACTTGTGCCCAATATACTGCATTTACTTTGGCATAATCTGTTATTCTCTCTCGGCATGCCTTGTGACACGTTCATATGCTTGACCCTTTGGTCTTTGTATTTCATATTTGATTCTGTTACTTCAGCGAATCTGCTGAAGCAATGGAAGAGAATGTGACATACAGACGGAAAAAAATAATAATGGATATTGCCACTCCGCTTAGCTGATGTGATGTGTTGGTTGCTACTATGGAGTTGTCAAGTGGCATGGTGAATAATGAGACAGATTAGTTCTTGGTCGGCAGAATGAGCGGAGATCATAGGAATAGCATGTCTTTATATTCTATTGCTGATTCTTAAATTGTCATTTGCTGTTGTAATATTTGAGTTGTGATACCTTATATGTTGATACTTCATTCCCAGTTAGGAATGGAGAATGTTCTACTCAGGGGAATCAAGTGGAGCAAGTTGCTTGATCCAGACAAGAAAGGCCAATGGTGGCTGTCAGGGGACATGGCTTCTAAAACTGACGATGTTGTTGAGGTCGCAAACACTATCGACAAAGAGGTCGTGGAAACCCAAAAAATGCTGCAGCTTGCCTCTGCCCAGAGAATGAATACAGATGCCAGAAAGGCAATATTCTGTATAATAATGAGTGGAGAGGACTACATTGATGCATTCGAGAAAATTTTGAGGTTGGATTTACCTGGAAAACAGGTAATTTACTAGTTGCACCCTTATGTAGGCATCGTTTTCTTCCTCTAAGTTTTCTGTTACCTCGACTGGAATCACATAGTGGCGTCATTGAGAATTACGGAGGAAAGGTCCATATTTGTGCTGGACCCTGACCCATTTGTCTGGAGACAAAGAATCGGGGATATATCATCATTCCTTTTTGTCTTTTTCATGCTGCAGGACAGAGAAATTATGCGGGTTCTTGTGGAGTGCTGTTTGCAGGAGAAAGCATTTAACAAATACTATACAGTTCTGGCTGCTAAGTTATGTGAGCATGACAAGAACCACAAGTTCACTTTGCAGGTACAATTAGCTAAGAGGATTATGTCAGTTTCCCTAAAAATAAAAGATTCTGCTACCTGTGTGATCTAAGGAATTAATGGCACCACCTTTACGGGAATAATAAAAGTTGGTTTGTTTGCTATTTCTCTGTGTCTGTTGTCTAATTTTTCCTTCAGGTACTTCAGTTCAATAGTAGGTACTGAAATTGGCTATCAGTGAGGCAAAAAATAAAATAGGAAATAAGCAGTCACAAAGAAGGAAGATATGGTCGGGGCGACTGCCTCTTGGCAAAGCCATCAATATTTGCCTTCCCTTCTGTTCTGTCTCCGTGAAGTTTGTTGTCTTCCTCATTTTATTAATTTGTTGTCCTGCCATGCAATCCACAGTTCTGCCTTTGGGATCACTTTAAAGAGCTGGAGTCGATGCAACTGTTGAGATCCATGCACCTGGCGAAGTTTGTGGCAGAGATGGTGGCCTCATTTACCCTATCACTTTCCCTTTTGAAAACGGTAGATTTCAGCGATGCCAGGCAACTAACGCCGAAACGGGTCATTCACTTTCGGATGCTATTCGAGGTGATGTTTGAGCAACCAGACAGTCTGATTTGGAATGCATTCACGCGGGTCGCAGTGAGTCCAGAGCTTGAGACTCTGCGATTTGGCATTGAGTTTTTTATTCGGGAATACGTGGTCAGTAGCAATAAAGCTCACAGTGGAAAATTTAAGATTGTGAAGAGGGCTCTCAATAATGTCGAGGGCATCCTCATGTGACGTTTTTCCTTTTGATAATTTTTGGGGGCAGAATCCTCATTTGAGTTTGTTACATTCCTTTTCCGTGTGGCCCAAATTTTGGGGGTTAAATTTTTTTTTTTTTTTGGGTCCAATGGGGGTTAAATTAGCTTGTAGTTCAGCAGGTATTACATGTAAGATTGACATTTCGTGACGGTGAAATGGTTCTGTTTTGTTGAGACTGTTTCCCATATGTTTTGGTCCAGATGAAATTGCACCCTCTTGTCCTCGTATCAATCCATGAAATAATATTGATCTTAAATTTATTGTATAGTGGTCAATTCAGTCTTAAAAACTTTAAATTGTACAAATTTAGTTTTAAACCTCTTGACGATTAGTCAATATGGTCTTAAATCGCTGAAAGAGATAATTTTAATAATTTTTAATTTCCCAATTTTTCATTAATTTTATTTTCTTTTTTTTCTCTATGAAGGATTGGGTCCCACGAAGTCCGCAACTAGTGAGCCCAAATCCGACAAGGGGTCTTGGCCCTTGCATTTGTGTGTGCCGATGGCCTGTGGCCTTGGTCGGTCGAGGGAAACAAGAAATAAGAGGAGATGAAAAAAAAATAAATAAAATAATAAAGATTTGAACATTTTCAAAAAATTTGTAAAGACTTTTCAGGTCAGCGGACACGTAAGATAGCCGTAAATTGACACAATTGAAAAATGTAGAATTGAATTGATCGTAGATTTATAATTTTTTGGACAATTTTCTCAAGCTCTTTTCTAATTGTCCACAACTTACTTTGGTATGTTATTAACCGTTTTGAGTGCTCTATGTCGTAGACGTTTGTCAGATCATCTGTTTTTGTCATTCTTCATGTTAAAAGCGTATTCATGCTCGGTCACGTCAGCCTATGTGCCCTCCAACATGCATTGGAGCTTATTGCGTTTGTTTTACCAATCTGGATGTTTCTGCCAATGGAAATTAACAAGTAGAAAACGTAAAGTTGATGCCAAAAAAAAGAGAGAGAGAATTGCCTCGGCACGCAAATTGGCAACGAGTATTTGACAATTTGTTCCTCTGAGAGCTAGAGAAAGCAATTGCATTAATTCCCAAAGAAAGTGATGCGTACAACAAAGGGAAAACTTTCGGAATTGAGAAAAATAAGCGGAATAAAAGAGGGAAAAAGAAAACCTCAAGGGTGCATCAAACCTTCTAACAATTCCTTGACCCGATTATTGAATACATAGCGTGACGGAAATCTTGGCCTTTCCTGCTTGTATTAGTAGCAACCAATGAATCATATGATCGAGGATCAAACTCCCCGAGTTAGATGCTGCTCACTTGGCGCTGGCGAGCTTGGTACGGAGCACCTTGGCGGCAGCAACCATGTTCTGGAGGGCCGGCTTGACCTCGGTGTACTTGCGAGTCTTCAGTCCACAGTCAGGGTTCACCCACAAGATGTTCTTCTCAAGCACTGCAAGCATCTTGTTGATTCGGTCAGCGATCTCCTCGGTCGATGGTATTCTCGGGGAGTGGATGTCATAGACACCGGGGCCGATTCCAGCACCATACTTCACACCCTCGCGGAAGACCGAGAGCAGCTTCTCATCGGAACGGGAGTTCTCGATGGTGATGACATCAGCATCCATGTCGATGATGGAGTGGATGATGTCATTGAAGTGGGAGTAGCACATGTGGGTATGGATCTGGGAAAAGTTGGAAAGAGGCAAAATTAGCTGAGAACGGTAAAGCCAATTTGAATGCATCAGTTAAGATCTTGAGACATGAAATGTGAGCCGGCCAAGAGAGAGAGAGAGAGAACCTGACAAGTGTCCTTGACGCCGCAGTTGGTAATCCTGAAGGAGTGAACGGCCCATTCCAAGTAGAATGACTGCTCGGACTTCCTAAGGGGAAGACCCTCTCTAAGAGCAGCCTCATCAATCTGAATGACATTGATACCGGCCTTCTCCAGATCCTCCACTTCATCCTTGATGGCCAAGGCAATCTGATAGCAAGTCTCAAATCTGCAAGAACAACCGACTGTCATGTTAAAAAGAATTCTCTTGCCAATTAAGCCTGAAAACAACCAACATTGTAGGCTTAAATTGTGATTACGCTAATCGAAATTTTCGGTTTGTGTTCATGTGTACCTGGGCTGATCATTTCTTACGAAGGACCAGTTCAGAATGGTGACAGGGCCAGTAAGCATTCCCTTCATTGGGCGGGCAGTCATGCTTTGCGCCATAGAGGACCAGAAGACGGTCATTGGCTTGGGGCGGCTCACATCACCATAGATGATAGGAGGTTTGACACAGCGAGAGCCATAAGATTGCACCCAACCATTCACAGTGAAGGCAAAACCAGACAACTGCTCGCCAAAGTACTCAACCATATCGTTCCTCTGCAATCAAGATCATCCAAATTAAGAAAAAGAGGAAGACTTAAAGTAATGGTGTGCCCAACCATTCATGGATTTCTTTTTATTCTGGTCAAAACTTTCTCCTGTTCATTGTTCTCCTCATTGCTAATATCGTAGAGACGTAACCCAAGTAATAAAGCTAACCTCAGGCTCTCCATGAACCAAAACATCAATATCAAGTTCCTCTTGGAGCTTGACAACTTTGTTAATTTCCTCCTTGATAGCCTTGACATACTCATCCTCAGAAACCCTATAAAAATTCACGATCAAGGGTGTAAATTATGAGGATGACAAATCTCTCAAACTCAAATAGACAGCAGAAACACCGTGAAAAATAAGAGTCACTTGCTTCTTGGCCTTGTATTCACGGCGAACTCTTCGGAGTTCCACAGTCTGGGGGAAGGATCCAATGGTGGTGGTTGGGAGGATTGGAAGGTTCAGCTTTTTCTGCTGAGCATCAAGCCTAGCACTCACATTGGTAGCACGGCGATGGTCAGAACCCTTCAAAGCAGCAGCCTGGAAAAAGAAAACATCAAGTCATTAAAACATTATTAACACTTGTTTGGTAGCATTAACGACAGAGAGATACAGAAGCAGAAACCCAATGAACTTACACCCTTCTGAACAGCCTGATTGGTCACCCGTGGTGAGGACCTTCTTGAGGCCTGAGCAGCGGCATTAGCAGAGAAAAATGCCTGAACAGAGAGGCACAGCTATTGAGCAAGGTTTCGATACAAGAAGAGTGCAGAAGATAAAGATAACATCATTTCCACTAATTTGATCACAAGTCAAGGTCAGGCCCTAATCACAGACTAGTTGTTTAATCTGTTAATTGTCAAGAAGGAATCTATAAACGACTGTTAACCTCAACAATGACTAGGTACCATGATGCTTTGACGGGAATTGAGAAAAAGAACAAGCGTTACCTCATCCTTCTGCCCAGCCAATGCCTTTGCCAACATATTCACTTCAACAACCTTCTGAGCAGCAAAAGCAAGCCATGATTTGATTTCCTTATCCAATTTGGTTTCATTAACTAGATCGACAGCAGTGTGCAAGAGGGAGCAAGAGGTGGAGACCACAAGCTTGTCTGGAGGGACAAACAATTAATCAGAAATCAGAATCCAACTCATAACGAATGCATACCAAGACAAATGTTGTGCAGAGTATAACTTGGCTCGTATTGTACCTTTGCCCACAATGCCCTCAAGAGCATTCAAGGTACTCAGAGACGCAGCGAGATCATTTGCCCAGATATTCCTACCATCAACCACTCCAGCGAAGAGGTATTTGCCTTTAGGAAACGCACCCTTGATCAAATCAAGGGTCTTAGTTCCACGAACCAAATCAAATCCAAACCCAGTAACACCCTTCAAAGAAGTAAGGACTTTGTAGGCCTCAGCAGGGATATCAGCAAAGTAGGTCTCAATAAGGACATTCAAACCAGAGAGGGACGATTCAAGCTGCGTGTAGGCTTCTGTGAAGGCTTGCAACTTGTGAGAATCAAGATCCATCACAAGGGTCGGCTCATCAAATTGAATCCAAGAAGCCCCAGCAGCCTTAAGTTCAGAGACAACTTCCCTGTATGTTTACATAGCATCATAAACCAATGAAATCAGTCTTTATACTCCAATAACGCAAAATCACTAACTCTCATTTTTCTTTTTGAGAAATTCAATTTCTCACTTGTAAATTGGAAGGATCTTTCCAAGAAGGGAAAGCAGAGAGAAGGTCTTGTCAACATCCTTTGCCGGCTTAGAAAGCAGCAAGTAGGAGACTGGACCAACAAGGACCGGAACAGTGTGTACTCCCAGCTGCAGAAACAACAGAGTCAAGAACTGATCCATGCCATGTGTTTATACATATCAATTGGTATGCCAAACGAATGAAAGAACTGAATTAAATGAGGTAACGGAGGCAGAGCCATACATGTACATACATTTGCAATGTGTATGAGTAAACACGTCCAGACATAAAACATTATAGATCTTCCAACTTTACATCATACTAAAAACCACCAGCTTCATGGACAATACAGTATAAACCTTCAGATAGGCCATATGGCAGATGTTTCTCAAGGTTTATAATCATAGTGAACTTGCACTTATGGAGCTTGTCACCATAGAGGTAAAAAAAGTCTACCAACTACGCATTATATTCTTGGTTACTAGAATTTAACAGTTCGATAGATGTCATGATTCCTCATAAATCTACAACCTACCAATATATATATAAAGACAAAAGTTCCATACCGCCTTTGCCTCCTTATATTCATTGACGGCTTTGTGAGAAGCATAGGAGAACTTGACATCAGGACCCAACTCAGGGACAATGTAGTGGCTGGATCAACACCAAAGACATTTGTCATTATTGAGAATAAACCACAGATGATCTAAGACGTGCTGCATGAGATGACTCAATAACTTACTAGTTGGTGTCAAACCACTTGGTCATTTCCATAGCAGGAACAGAGGCATTTCCTCTGGCCATGGAGAAGTAAACATCAAATCCAATCTCACCACCTTTCCAGCCATATCTGGGAGGCACAGCTCCGAGCATCGCAGTAGTGTCAAGCACCTGGTCATAGTATGCAAAAGTGTTGCTGGGGATGTACTTGATGCCAGCATCAGTCATCTGCTTCCAGATGGATGATCTGAGATCTGCGGCCACCTTCTGCAAATCATCTGCACTGCTCTTCCCATCCCAGAACGATTCCAGGGCGAACTTGAGCTCTCTCTTCGGGCCCATGCGAGGGTATCCAACAATGTGGGATGCCATTTCTCTGTGGGTCATATCAACAGATGAAATGCTCAATTATCTCGACTTAAAGGAGCCAGAGGTCATAAAACCGTTCTCATGTATTAGTTTACTAGAAATGCAACAAGGGTTGATCACTCCATAATCCACGAGGTCTCAATCAAAGTAGAAAGAGGCAAGGTGGTAAGGGTTGAAAAGAATAACAAAACTGAAAAGGATTTCCCATTTGTCATTGAAAAAGCATACTCATTCTTCTGTTAAAAAAGGGCAAAAAAAAGAAAAAAAAAAAAAAAAGAAGAAGAAGATAAACACAGGCTCTGGAGCTCCTAGAAATGCCTCCCCATGAATCTATATTGCAAAACAATTCTCATCGAGAGAAGTATCTACACAAAAGTTACCATATTTTAGAACCAAGGAGATAAAATCCACTCAGCAGCAGAGCTTTAATGCGGAGACGAAAACACAAATCGGGCTTAAAAGCATTAAAAGCCATGCACTTTGTGAAACTTGCATGAACAACTGGGATGAGACAACCAGTTGGATCAAATCGCACTAAAAAAGAAGACTTGTGAAAGCAGGAAACGACACGGAATTTATTGGCAGCAACTACTCAAACAAACAACATAAAGGCGCAGATCTAGGGATGCGAACAGTAGGGAGATTCACGCGAATCCATCCCGCGGGACACAATGCGCTCCCATGAATGCGAACGTGAAATCACACGCGAAACGATAAGGCAAGAGATCAAGGCACACCAGATCCGCGATCAACAACGCCACAGAACAACGTTTGACCCACCGGATCTGCCACTAAAGAAAAAAAAAATCGAGGCAACACCGAGACGCATTCACGGACACCAATCGATCAGCACTCAAGCACGACGCGACGACATAAGGGGCCGCTTCGATACGTACGTGTGGTCGGGAGGGAGGTGCCGCGAATCTCAAACACGGGTTCCGTCGGGAGTCGAAGGGGAAACGCGAGGATGGAAACAGAATGCGTAGAGAAGGCCAAGGGAGCGAAACTCGGGGAGATGAAATGCGGCAAATATGAGGGAGTTTGAGGCGCGCGTGGACAGTAGAGCAACCGCACGAAAAAGATGAGGAGGAGAAAGCGAAGGAGAGGGAGCAACGAGTGGGGAGCCTACCTTCGTGGGCGGGAGAAGCGGACTGTGACTGGTTCTTCTTCTTCTTCTTCTTCTTCTTCTTCTTCGTGGTGATGGGAAGAGAGAGAGAGACGAAGTGAAACGAAGCGTGGCGCGTTGCATTATATGGAGAGAGAGAGAGAGAGAGAGAGAGAGAGAGATCGAGACTCGCGATTTCGCGGGGGGTGATTTTTCTTTTTTCGTTTTTCATTTTGCTTTAAATTTGGGTAATATTTTATTTTTTTTCTTATCTTATGTGGTGATGTCAATTACATGTGTTTCGACCAAAACAAAATTACATGCACAAGACGTGAATCCGATCGCCTCACGAAATTCACACGTTAATGTCCTGTTTGCGTTTTCCGATGGATTGTCAACAAATTATTATGCACGGTGCGCGTGTAATATTTTTAGACCGATAATAAATCAATGTTTTTGATTAACTTGCGCTTCCTTCTTTTTTTTTTTCCCCCTTTCATTGATTTTCTAACTTCTTTTTGAAATGATTGCCGAATCTTTAATAAAATTCCTTATTTCTTAGTGAAAACCGCAACACACCGACGACAAGACGCGAGCTCGTAAATGTGAAGTTCATCTTCTTCTTGAATAAAAAAAGAACAAAAAGCTTTCAAAAACGCAGACAAATTATCCGGTCCACGCTCGATGTCTTACATATATAAGATGAGTAGACAGCATAATTAAAAAACGGGCACACTTCGATACGCACAATTGATCTGGTTCTGATCTTCTTTTGGGGTGGTAGAAGTTGGTCAAAGATGGAGCAAACAAGAAGCAAGCAAGCGAGCAAACAAGAAGCAAGCAAAAGACTCTCATTTGCGCATGGGCCCATCTGTGGCTTGCAGTAAAAGTAAAACACGTGTTGCTTTCTCGATCTGATTCGATAAAGTCGAATGAACTTGAACGTGAATTTTACCCAAAAAAAAATACAAACATGAAAAAAAAAAAATAGAAAAAAAAAAGGAGATAGGAAAAAGAAGAAGAAGAAAGGATTGGCAGTAGAGTGGAAACCACAAAGTGTCGGTGCGAAGTGTTCATTTGCAGCAAAGGGGCCAGCCCAACTGGCAGCGGGCAGGGGCTCCCCCTTAACGTCGCACGATCATCATGTTCGACGGTCTTAATTCTTTTGTTTTCCTTTTTGAGGATCGTGTCGGTTCGTGTTACGAACATGTTAGGCCAATCAAATTGTAATCGAGCGCATAAGATGGAGGGAACGCCTTTTTCTCTTTTTGTGCAGCTAATCCGTGAGCTGCTAACGGGAAAAAAAACGATACATTCATTGGGTGTCTGCTTCAAATTCATTGAAATATTTCTAAATTTTTCAGATGATAATTTTTCTTTTTGTTTTCGATTGAGTGGTGATAGTTTTGAATTTTGTCAATTGGTAAACAACTTCACAAGTTCTCTCAACGGAGGTTGGTAAGGTAACAAGGCAAGAACAGGTACCTCTCACCACCTTTCTTTCGTGCCATTTCTCCAACTTTCCTTAACCTACCCACCCATCCATTCACCCCGCATTTTCCTGTTAAACTTATCTACGTTTCCAATGTGCTTATAATGTAGCACCGGTGGCGTTCATAGGTCAAATCAGATATGTAAGTATTAGAATAATAAGGTGTAAATTATAGGGAAAAAAACATGTTTTTTTTTTCCTAAATTTATCTAGTATCTTTAACAACCACTTAATCGAACCTCAACTCTTAACTGAGTAATTAACTACCCTCTCCAATTCCTTGCACTTTCTTCCCTCTCTTTCCTTCCACTTGCACGTGTGCCATCATGCTCATATACATTGAAAACAGAGAAAATCCATTTAATTTAAGTTCCATTTATTTCGCAGAAATTGATTAATTTGTAAAATATTTTTCTAAAATAATCGATTGTATCTCGTATAATGGATGAACGGAAAAAAAAAAAAATTCGCCGTCCATGAAAATATTTAGACTCAAATTATTATTGATAATAAAATTATTTTTTATTGGTTAAATGTTTCAAGTTATATAAGCAATCATTTTTAGGAAAATATTTTTCAAAAAATTCATTTTTTTTGTAAAACAAACAGAATCTTAATGGGCCATATTTTTCTCTCTTCATCAACGTTTGGAGGCATCATCATATTTATATTGGCCTAATTTGGTTGAAAAGAAAAAAAAATCCCAACTTTAGGTTCAATCCTTATTCCGCCCCAAATTATTTTCTTTTTGTCTCGAAAAAATTCACCAACTTTTACTCAAATTCCAAATTTGCCCCCGCATCTAAAAATGGCCATTGATTCTGATAATGAACCTCTAATTGGCATTGATGTTGATAATTTAAAAAAAAATAGCGACAAATTTTTTACACGGGAGCGGATTTGACACTATAGTAAAAGTTAGTGATTTTTTTTCTACCAAAAGGAGCTTTTTTTTTTTTTGCAGGATATTAAGCCTATTTATTTTCCATTAAGTTCATAGAAAGGTAATTTATATCAATGGCTCATCAACCCCTAGACTTTTTCTCCATCCGTGAAGAGATGAAAGCAGGATTGAACCAAGAAATCTCCTGGTTTTCTGGTAAAACGGTTGACCACCCCTCAAGTCACTTTCCATTGTTGGTTGGTGATTACATTTCCACGGTGTTTGTCGAGTTCGACTGATCCGCAAAGTCATCTCATCGAGTGTGAGTAGGTGTAGACTTTGTAAAACCTAAGATCCACCAACCCCGCACCCCCCAAAGAAAGGAGAAAGAAGAAGAACGATCAGCTTCGACGTTTCAACTATCAGACAGAGTTTAGCCCGTAGCTTTCATCACCAAGCCTCTATCTATCTATGCTCTTTCTGGGTGCATTCGTCCCACCAACAACAGATAAGCGACCGTGTACCGTGCATCTTATCTTAGGCAACGATAAAAAGGGATGCCCGATGAATGAGGACGATCTTGTCCGAAGACTTGGATGCAGATCGAATCGACAAGTATGTTCAATGAGTTAGGTGAAAGCCCTCTCATCGAGATCGGATCTTGTTCAGTCTATAAAGACCCGATCTGTCTCTACGGAATGAGAGATACGCTAGTTTAATCTCTCTCCCCTAGAGTTGGAGCAATTTGTGTCTCAGCTTATGAGCTCATGCTTGAAGTTGTCGCTTATAGATGGCACTCAGTCATCGATTGTCCTAGCTAGGCTTTTCTCTTGGCGAGCGGAAATGAAAGCTATGATCATTGAGTGAACAAGTTTTAGTGGCGATCTTTGTATATCGGATTCGGTGGTTGCGAAATAGCTAGGCGAGGCAGTAGACGGAGTTGGTATTACCATTAGGGATGGCTCGTGCCGGGTAATGGGTATTAGCATCGGTAGGGGCTTAACTGTTGCGACGTTGAACGCGATGCGAATCCAAATTTGTGGGCAGGAAGCTGATGGGCTTTGTAGAGAGTATAGGGTGGGTGCCCCCACCCCACTTCTTTACATAGCTAGACATATTTGGCTTTGGCTGATCGTTTGGGAGATGCAAACATGGATGATGTCTGATTTCTTTTGGTCGAGCAGCACGTGGAATTTGACTAATAGGAAGTGAACGCACATTTGCAAAAAGGGTAGTACTAGCTCTAATATCATGTTAAAAAATCAAACCCTATAACTTAAGCTTTTAGAAGTAGAGAGACCACACGAATATAAAGAGTATTTAAGAGCCGTTGTCAAGCGATATGGGACAATGCTTCAACAAAGTGAAGCCGCGGCTTTGATTGCGCAGGAAATAGATCTGAGATGGAATTGAATCTGAGAAAAAGTAAGATTGCGAACGATTAAACCGTGTGAATATGTCAAGTGTACTAAAATGGGCTCACAAAACTAATATGTTTAGGAACGTCACATGGGCATTATAGGCTAGATACACCCAAATAAATTCTTGTTCCAACTTGCAGTCTACCACATTACTTAACATACCTATATATTTTGTAGACTGATCTTCAGTATATTTAAAACTGCTCGGACAAGAATCTAGGTGAGATCTTATTTTAAACACAGCACAATGTCTAGTGTTGCATAACCAATATAGCTCACATTCGATGTCGAATAGATTATGCGTACGTAGACCTTAGCCAAAGTATAATATACGGAGGGAGTACAGTGACCCCATCCTCTTATATGTCATCCTTTGGGAAAAAGAAGTTAGCAATTGGTTAATTTATATAGAAACCGGTGAAATTTTTCAGACTTTGGTAAGAAAAATAAATAAAAGTTAGTAAAAGGTGCAAAAATGATATGTAAACTGATAAAAAGAGTTGGTAATTCCGTAAAATCGTCGGTAACTTGCCAACAAATTACTAAAAGATCATTTTACCGTTAAGCTGTTTGATTTGGACGCTTGAATCTTCAAAAATTTACCAGCATAGGGAGGAAAAGGTGCATTGTTTTTTAGGACTAAATAGTAAAATAGTCCCACTTTGGGGGCTTATAAGCGTGTGTCACTCAGCAAGTAATAAAAAGAAGCTCTTGCCTTGACATGGGTTTTTTGGAGATGATATCTTATGCAATGGTAATACCATTTTAATAATTACTCTTGTTATATTTATACCCGATATCATCAAGCCAATTAAGTGTTGAAATCCTTGAAGTGGATGATTGCATATCGAATAGTAAGATAAAGAGACATGTTCACTGAAAGTTCTAAAACTTATTGCGAAAGTACAATTGAGTCCTAAAACTTACAAAAAGTGCAATCAAGTCCTAAAACTTGTCCAATTGATGCCATCAAGTCATTCCGTTAACTCCGTCCAACTTGACTAACAAAAAATACTGACGTGACTTTTTTGAATATTTTCTCTCTCCTACATGACAATGAAGTGGCTAAAATGGCGTCATATTGGTTCAAATTTGATTTTATATAAATTTTTCATTAAAAAATAAGCAAAAAAAAGAAAGAAAGAGAGAAGCAGTAGCAGCGATGAGGTTCTTGCAATGCTCGTTGCTGTCCACCACCGCCGAGAAGGGCTGGCAATGGTGCTAAACCGGTTGTCGGCATCCCCGTCAACCGGTTTCCCACCACCATCAAGCTTGTAAGGCATGTTAATCATCTTAACAAAAAAAAAAAAAAGGCATGTTAATCGGGAAAATAGATGCATTTGTGAAAATACTAATTCAAACATTTGATGAAAACCCCCCTAATAATAATAATAATAATAATAATAATAATTTCTAAATGGAATGCCCACTTAAAAAAACAAAAAAAAAAGTTATGTTAATTCGATTGATAACTCCATTGTTGTCCCTTCTAAAACTCGGTTGACTGTCTAAATTATCCAAGAGTTGTGATCGGCGGCTCGTTGTTACAATGGGAAGCATAACATTGCCATACATCCGATTGAAAATTAGATTTTATGAGCCTAAAAAATATAAATTAGCAGATAGTCTTGATTTCTTGGACCGCGTTAAGTCATCGAGATAAAAAAAAACCATTTGATTAAAAGCTTATGCAATTTCTTATCCATTAAAAGAAACAAACTAAAAAAAGAAAACCCTAGATTTAACGTGTGCAGCAACCATTGCCATGGTCATATGCGGTTGAAGAACAACCCCAAAGATGAAGGTGGATTTTGTCAAATCTGGAGCTAATTTGTATCCTCTTTTTTTTTTTTCACGTGGTGTGGACAGCAGATAGAACAAAACCATCAAAAATGTTAACTCGAGGAGGAAAATTTAATTTTAATTTTTGGAAAATACGAATGGAATCGCATCTGTTCAATAATAGTTGTGAAATTTTTTTTAACATATTAATTCGATGTTCATGGTGATGTTGTTTGGTTCGTGATTGTATTGGTTTGATCAAGGCTTGGCTGGTGGGATTTCATGTGAGTTGACCTTGTGCAAATTAGGGATTCCACATTTCACCCGAATCCCTTTTTTAACTTGTGTACACACTCTCTCTCTATGCAAACCCTAGGTACATCGGAAAAACCTCTTACCCACTCTCAATGTTTGCTATTTGTGAGTAAAAAAACCTCGTTACTCGTATTGTTTTTGCTTTTTTTCTTCGTGAACGCTACCAAGGCCGGCTAAATCTCTCCGATTCTCCCTCCGAACTTGCAAAATCGCTAAACGATGGATTCATTCTCGTGTTCTTGTGGGTCTTGTATGTTGTTGGAAGAAATGGAGGTTGCCGAAGATGACCCAATTGAACATGTGGCGAAAGAGGGCGGCGATTTGGCTTGTGCTGAAGACATGGAGGTCGCCGGAGATGACCTAGTCAAACATGTGGCAGAAGAGAGCGGAAAGTTGGTTCGTGTTGAAGAAACGAAGGCTGCTGGAGATGACCCATACAAACTTGTAGAGGAAGAGGGCGGCGAGTTGGCTTGCGTTGAAGAAACGGAGGCTGCCGGAGATAACCAAGTTGAATATGTGCCGGAAGAGAGCGGCGAGTTAGCTCATGCTGAAGAAACCTAGTCGAACATTTGTCGAAAGACAGTGGCGAATTGGCTCATGCTTAAATGAAGCCAGAAATAGAGATAGTACCGAGTGATGAAAACGCGGGTGATGGTAGAGACCCTTCTCAACCGAGTGATCTTTATATCGGGTTTGAGTATATGGTCTAGAAAATGAATTATAACTTCATAACAACGATAGATACTAATCTTAATTGCTGGTTCATGGAATAAATTATCAGTGAAAATAGAGTTTAGAACATTTTAAGTTAGGTTAGTTGGAGTTGTGTGGTTAGTTGGTATGCGTCACTCTTTTCATAGATTAGGCAACGGAATAAATTGCACAGCAATTAGCTTGTCAAGGTCTTTAAATGGGAGAGTTGTTCGCTTAAGAGCATAGAGTAAGTTAATGAGTTCCTAGATGCCAAATCATCCTTTGTTTTGTCGATATTTCTGTGTGATCATAACTGCTAAGTATAATATATTGCAAATGTCGTGAGTACGGGTTATGCACTCAAACTTCAAACGGTTGATACATGACGCAAATTATGATCTATGTATATTGTATTGACATGGTTTGATTGTTGTGATACTTGAAACTAGTTGCTTAATGTGTTGATTGATAGTTCGCTTGAGTATACACTGAATAGTAATTCATTAACACCTTGGGTGTTGCAAGACAAGCCATCTCCAGTTGCTGCTACTCAAGGATCCGAACTTGTGTTGTAAGACGAGCCATCTCCAAGTGTTATTGCTCAAGGAGTTGAATTTGTACATGTGTTGTAAGATGAGCCATCTTCGGATGCTTTTACTCGAGGACCCGAACTTGAACCTATTGTTACAAGATGAGCCATCTCCGGATGCTACTGCTTGAGGAGCCAAACCTATACCTATGTTGCAAGATGAGCCACCCCCGGGTATTGAAAAACTTTTATCAATACTTGCCTTTTCAAATCATGTTTTCGTTACCATTTTCATGTAGAGCATTTTGGTACTTTTTCTTTTTGTGTTATTGTGTTAGGATTTCCATTTCTATGTCTAACAATGACCTTTCTTAGACCCACATTGGGGAGCCAATTTTGAATAATTTCTCTCTCTCTCTCTCTCCGAGCTTACATAACTACTGAATGATGGATGAGTTCTCATGTTCCTGCGAGTCTTGTGTGTTGTTGGAAGTCGGCGAACCCGTGTCGTAAGATGAGCTATCTGTTGGTGTTGTTGCTCAAGCGGTTGAATCTTTACCCGTATTGCAAGACGAGCCATCTCTTGGTGCTATTGCTCTAGGAGTTGAATATGTACATGTGTTTAAGATGACTCATCTTCGGGTGCTACTACTCAAAGAGCCAAACCTATACATGTGTTGCAAGACGAACCATCTACAGGTATTGAAATTTTTTACCATACTTGCCTTTCCGGATCATGTTTTTGTTACCATTTTCATGTAGAGTATTTTGATGTTTTTTCTTTCTATGTAATTGTGTTAGGGCTTCTATTTTTGTGTCTAATAATGACCCTTCTTAGACCCGTATTGGAGGAGTCTATTTTGAATAGCTTACTTTCTCACACTAAACATTTCTCACTCTCTCTAACTCTTTTGAAACCTCGCCCTCTTTTTCTTTCTTGCATACTATCTTCTTCTTTCTTCGGCTTTTTTGGATTCCAAGGCCAGCTTTCTCTTACGAAACCTCATCATCTTTCTCTCTCTTGCACTTCATCTTCTTTTTCTACCATTTCTATACTCCAAGGACAACTCTCTCTTCTAAAATCTCGCCATCTCTCTCTCTCTCTCTCTCTCTCTCTCTCTCTCTCTCTCTCTCTCTCTCTCTCTCTCTCTCTCTTTAATCCATGATCCGGCAATCAAGATCGGTATCTACTGTTGTTATGAAGTTACAATTTAATGCCTATACCGTATACTGATCTTGATTGCCGGATCATGGATTAAATTCTCACTTAAAATAGAGTTTAGAACATTTTAAGTTGCTCAGCTGGAGTTATATGGTTAGCTGGTATGCATCACTTTTTCATATATTGGACAATAGGACAAATTGCACATCGATTAGCTTGTCGAGGTCTTTAAAAGGGAGAGTCATCCTCTTAAGAATACAAGGTAGATTATGAGTTCTTAGATACCTAATTATTTCTTGTTTTCTTGATGGCCTTGTGTGATCTTAACTGCTAAGTATAATGTATTGCGAATGTTATGAGCACGGGTTATGCACTCAAACTTCAAAGGGTTGATACATGACTTAAATCGTGATCTATGTCTATTGTGTTGACGTGGTTTGATTGCTGTGATACTGAAAAATGGTTTCTTTTTTACTTAATGTGCTAATTGATAGTTGGCTTGAGTATGATATAGACAATGAATTATAAGTTCATGATAACAGTAGATGTAGGCGCCGAGAAAGCTTGTGAATGATGCTTCAAAGTTCCCGAATTGAGAAAGTAACTAAAGCAGTGGTCAATGTTCCTACTTATTTCAATGACAAAAAAATTCTCAAAAAACTATTTAAATTAAAATTCACTTGGTTTATTGAAGTGCACAACTAATTTACTAAAATTATTACACAGTTGCATTTTACCAATTGCTAAAGAAACAATAACCGAGGATTTCAATACTCCGGCGAAGTCGTTGTGGAACAAGCAAGCCTTCTTCTACACCTTAATTACCTCCATGACCTCGATGATGGTAGCATATGGCTAGTCCCCTCCTCCCTCCCCCCCCCCCTTGTGGGATATTATGACACATGTGGAGACTAGTCATTCATGAAGCATGGACCCACTAGATTTGCATTTGGTTAAGCTTGAGTTTTGGGTAAATAACTATTTGGCTCAAGTGTATTTGCTATTTGTGTAAGTTTAGAAACATTAGTGTAGTTATTTGCAAACGAGCTTTGAAGTTAAAAATGAAAGTAAAGACAAAGGAACTTCACCAATGTCTTCCGATTATTCATCAAAGATGAACTTCACGTACTATATGAATGTCCTCTCTCTTTTGCAACTTACAACTTAATTCATTTGTGAAAAAAAAAAGTAATGACAAAGAAGTTTTTCTTACTAGTTATTTCGAATTTTTCCATGACAAGTAGTGATGAGCGGGGCGATGACACTATAAAGATGGACCTAGCGATATTCGACAAGCATTATGAGGTTGTGACGGAGCTCCTCAACCTGTTAGCATTTTTTGAGTTGGTGATAGCGAGACCGATCTCCGACCGGTTTGGCCGCTGGTTGACAATTGTGATGGCGGAGGTCATGTACTTCTCAGAGTGTTGCTGCTCAAAGAGCCGAACATGAATTTGTGTTGCAAGATGAGCTATCTCCGTGTGCCGCTACTCAAGAAGACGAACCTATACGTATGTTGTAAGACAAGCCATCTCTCGGTACTCGAAAAAATTTTCTAGTACTTACCTTTTCAAATCATGTTTTTGTTACCATTTTCATGTAGAGGCTTTTGGTTCTTTTTCTTTTTGTGTGGTTGTGTTAGGGTTTCTGTTTATGTGTCTAAGAGCTACCCTTCATAGACCCGCATTCGAGGGAGCCTATTTCAAATAGCTTTTTTTTTTTTTTCACTCTTTAAGCGTTTCTCATTCTCTCTCTCTCTCTCTCTTCTGAGACCTCCCCCCCCTCTCTCTCCGAGCTTGGAAAACCGGAAACCTGTGTAGAAGATAAGCCATCTCTAGATGATGCTGCTCAAGAAGCCGAACCCGTACCTATGTTGCAAGACGAATCATCTCTAGATGTTGTTGCTCGGGGAACCGAACATGAACCTATGTTGTGAGATGAGCCATCTCTGGGTGTTGTTGCTCAAGGAGCCGAACCTGTACCTGTATTGCAAGAAGAGCCATCTCCGAGTGCTATTGCTTAAGGATTTAAATTTGTACATATATTATAAAACGAGTTATCTCTGGGTGCTTGTACTCGAGGACCCGAATCCAAACCTATGTTGCAAGACGAGCCATCTTCGGATTCTACTACTTGAGGAGCTAAACCTATAAATATGTTGCAAGATGAGTCACCCCCGGGTACCGAAAATTTTTTATGAATACTTGCCTTTTCAAATCATGTTTTTATTACCATTTTCATGTAGAGCATTTTGGTACTCTTTCTTTTTGTGTGATTGTGATAGGATTTCTATTTCTATGTCTAACAATGACCTTTCTTAGACCCACATTGGGGATCCAATTTCGAATAGTTTCTCTCTCTCTCTCTCTCTCTCTCTCTCAGAGCTTACAAGATCGCTAAACGATGGATGAGTTCTCATGTTCTTGTGGTCTTGTATGTCGTTGGAAGACGGTGAATGTTGCAAGATGAGCTATCTCTGGGTGCTACTACTTAAGGAGCCGAACCCGTACTCGTGTTGCATGACGAGACATATCCGGGTTTTGCTGCTAGAGGAGCCAAACCCGCATTGCATGACGAGTATCTTTGAGTGCTGCTACTCGGGGATCCAAACTTGTACCTGTATAGCAAGACGAGGCATTTTCGGGTGCTACTGATCAAGGAGTCGAACTTGTGTTGCAAGATGGCACAGAGTTGGCTCACACCGCTTATGAAATAGAGGAAGAGAGTGATGAAAATGTGAGCAATGGTAGAAACCTTCTCGGTTGAGTAATCATTATATCGGGTTTGAGTGTACCGTCTAAACAATGAATTTTAACTTCATAATAACAGTGGATACTTATCTTGATTGCCGGTTCATGGAATAAATTCTTAGTTAAAACAGAATTTAAAACATTTTAAGTTAGGTTAGTTGGAGTTGTGTGGTTAGCCGGTGTGCATCACTTTTTTTATAGATTAGACAAGTAGGAAAAATTGCACGGAAATTAGCTTGTCAAGGACTTTGAAAGGGAGAGATATCTGCTTAAGAGTATAGGATAGATTAATGAGTTTATGGATGCCAAATAATTCTTTGTTTTGGCAATAGTTTTGTGTGATCTTAACTACTAATTATAATATATTACGAAGGTCATGAGCATGAGTTATGCATTCAAACTTCAAAGGGTTGATACATGACTCAAATCGTGATCAATGCTTATTGTGTTGACGTCGTTAATTGTTTTGATACTGAAAACTTGTTTCTCTTTTGCTTAATATGTTGACTGATAGTTGGCTTGAGTATACGGTTTGGACAATGAATTATAAGTTCATGACAACAGCGGATGTAGATACTGAGTGATGCTTCAAAGTTTCTAAATTGACGAAGTAACTAAAGTAGTGATTATTGTTCCCGCTTACTTCAATGACTATTCAAGTTGAAATTCACTTGGTTTATGGAAGTGCACAACTATTTTACTAAAGTTATTTGAACAGCTGCATTTTACCAATTGCTAGACAAACAATTGAGGACTTCGATCCTCCGGCGAAGTCGCTCGGGAGCAAGTAAGCTTTCTTCTACACCTTAATTGCCTCCATGACATCGGTTATCAGCCACTTTTTTCATTTTTTTATATCCAAGCAAGTTCATTTTAAATAGTTTCCATCGCACTTATTATTTCTCATCATTCTTATCATATAATCACATGTATTAGGAAAATCAATTCACAAATGAGAGTACTATAATGCATGTTTCTTTTTAATTTTATATTTTCAATTTCTTGTATATAGGTGCGAACATTGTAAATACAAGTAAGATTTTCTTATTAGTTATTTTGAATTTGGGTTAATACCACGAAAAACCCCAAATTGGTACGTCTGTGATAAATTTACTCCAAATTAATTTTTTGACCACTAAAAACCCCAAACTGGTACACTTTTGACAAATCTACCCTCCGTTAACTTCCGTTAAATTTTCCGTTAAATTTGCTGACGTGGATGACACGTCCGCCTTGGTCTGTTGACGTGGACTAGGTCCACATGGAAATAACTTGATTTTTTTAATAAATAATAATTTAGGTTTTTTTTATAATAAATACTAACTTAATTGACGTTCTTCGGGTAACTCATTTTCTCTCCACACAAAAAAACCCTAGCCCCTCGGTTCATCTTCTCCAACATTCCCTTCAACGAACGAGAGTATTTCGACAATCCAGACTCCATTCCACATCGCCACAAGCTCGGTTCATCTCTTCCCATTGCCACCTCTGCCTTACTCGGTCGCGACTTTGGGTGTATGTCATAGGTTTCGTTTTGTCAAGGTAGGAAAATCATATTCCTCCATTCGACACTATGTTCGAGATTCTATGCTTCCAAGAACCCTTCAAAATGCATATTTGGTTGCTTTGTTTGTTATTGATTTGTACCAAACTTGGCCCCTACATGATTTACTGCTTGTCTTGAAATCTATATGCTTAGGTATTGCTCTTGCTATGTTAGGCGTTCATGTTAGTTCTTGTCCTTGTTGTGTGTCGAAATTATAACACGAAACTTAAATGTGAATGGTATGATTAATTCATGCACCACATGCTCGATGAAATGCCGGAACCATATTCACTTCTGTTTGTCACTGATTTTAGGTTTATTTTGAGTGTGATTCTACGTGACTTATATGAGAATTTACTTTTTTACTTGTATATAGAACTCGAAAAATACCAAGTAGCTTGTTTGTAGAACTCGATCTTCTCATCTCCTTTGTCAAACTTGATCATCCCATATTTGCTAGTTATGTGTGAGAGATTTTCACAAAAATAATTAATTTTTTTGTTGTTCTCTTGCAAATGTCTAATGAATTTTCAATTACACTTAACCTGGGTGGAATTATGGAGTTTGGAGCCATCACTTGCTAATGATATATATGCTAGTTTTTGTGATGCCAAAGTAAATGTTGATATGGTTTGTCTTCTTATAGGTCATACAAGGATATGGATTATATGTATCCGAAGCCACAAGAAATTCATATCCGAGGGTGAACATTTATTTTTCTTAAGGAAATTTTAATCTACTGTGACTAGCATAATAACATAATATTTTTCCCTTAATTTTAGATGTCCGGCAATAAAATAGTGCAAGAAATTCGTCGAGGTGGTGCAAATCATATAGTGGATATTTCAAGCCAAGTTTTTGGACCCTCTCAAACTCAACAATCTCAAAGTGAAGCAAGACAATGAATCCGGTGGAAGAGTTGGATGTCTAGTGTAAAGCTTGTTTTGTAAAGCTTGTTCAAGTCTAGTATATATTGAACTTTTTTTGGATGGTAGTGATATGGAACGTGTTTTTGGACCTATGTTGTCCGGTGTAGACTCTGCCTCTTTTGGGTTGTTAGTTGGTTGGATGTTTGGTGTATAGGCTATTTTGTAAAGCTTGTTCAAGTCGGATGTAAAGACTATTTTATAAAGCTTGTTCAAATACATAGAACATGCTTTTGGACCTTTAGCATATAAAGGATATTTTGTAAAGCTTATTCAAGTATATAAAACATGCTTTTGGACCTCCATTGGAGGCCGATGCCTTTATTTAGTTGTCCGAAATGTGGGGTTGTTTTCATTTTGAGAGTAAGTTCATGCTGTGGCATTTCCCGTGCAAGCTTTGTAGCTTTAAACGTGAAAAAAAAATTTTGGCTTTAGATGTTAAACAAAGGTAAATTTTACAGATGACGATCACATTATGGTGCACTTTTTTATTTGTCAAGCACTTAGGTGCACTTGAAAACAATCAATATGTCCAAAATAACATCCAGGTTGTATTTGCCAAAGAAATTAACAAAAAATTCGCAAAGTATACAAAAGTGTAAGGGTAAATCAGTCAAATGTGTAGCAGTTTAGGATAAATTTGTCACAAATATACCAATTTGGGGTATATTTGCCACAAATGTACCGGTTTATGGTAAATTTGTCACAAATATACTAATTTGGGCCTTTTCGTACTATTAATCCCGTGAGATTTCCATGTAGACTTAGTCCATGTCAGCGTACCAAAGCAAACCTGTCATCCATGTCAGTAAATTTAATGGTGAAATTTGACGGAAGTTAACAGAGGGTAGATTTGTCACAGGTACACCGGTTTGGGGTTTTTAGTGGTCAAAAAATTAATTTGGGGTAAATTTGTCACAGACGTACCAGTTTGGGGTTTTTCATGGTATTAACCCTTTGAATTTTAGTGGAACAAGCGGTGATGAGTGGCGTGGCTCTACATGCAGAGATGGACCTAGTGATATTCGACGTGCGGTTTGAAGTCTTGATGGGGATCCTCCACTCATTCACATTCCTCGGATTGGCGATGGCGACACTAATCTCGGATCGATTCGGCCACCGGTGGACGATTGGCACGGTCGACGCCATGTACATCATCGAACCCCTCTTTATGGACTTGAGCCACAACTATCCTGTCTTCATGATTGGCCACTCCTACACCAACTTCGGTGCTAGCTTCGTCCTCATGATTGCCCCCGTTTACGTGACCGATATCTTCCTTGCCTTCTCCTATAGCTTCTTCACCGCCTTTCCTCGTGTACTTACTTTCATTTTTTTTTTTTGTCCAAATTTTGTGGCATCTTTTTTACCTTTTATATTTGTAATCAGTTTGTCTTTTCTATATTGAACTTGCAATATCAATCCTTTTCATGGTTCAGGTGTTCATCAATTTTAGCACAATCCTAGGCAATATCTCCACTTATTACTCATTCAAGCTTCGATTGGACCTTGGGTGGCGTCTCATGCTTATTGCGGGAGTAATCCCCTTGATCGTGCTTGCCTTGGTAGTTCTCACCATGCCGGAATCCCCCAAGGATTCATTACGCAAGGCCGTTTGCACTATGCGAAACGCGTCCTTGCAAAGACCTCCAACTCTGAGGAGGAGGCCACGCTCCAGCTTTCCAATATGAAGAAGGCTCCCGGTATAACCGAGGAGTGCAATGACAACATTGTCACAATCACCAATTGGAATACCAACATATAGCGGGATCTCTTTCACTTGACCTACTCCATCCGTCACATGCTCACATATGCCGTCGGAATCTTATTCATCCAACGGGCATGTGGTATGGACATCTTATGTGAGAGCCGTGGCACCAAAATACGCCGGCTGACTAAATCATACTTTCATTATATTATGATTTCAATTAACTAATGCAAGAGGAAAAAAATTCATATTACTTTCACATCCAAAAGGAACGAACGTGTAAATTCACGTTGAACATAATACTTCATTCATTAAGACTTCAAGACATAAATGAGTTTGTACCCAAGCCATCGGTGCATAACATCTTACCATCCGAGGCATTCAGGAAATGATCTAACCTATTTGGATAGAGTACAAAAAGGATCCTACTCTCTTTTATCATGAGGTTCCGAGCAACAAAACTTGTCCAATACATGTGGATACTACATTCCGTACCCCCCCCCACACACATACACACACGCGCACACATACACATGCATCTACTACCTCTACCACCTCCTCCGGATTACTATCCTCCACTAGCCTACCGTTGCCATCTCTATTTTTGCCACCTCTGTTGTCACATCATCTGTGAAGCGCAAGGGTCCTAACATGCGATCACATTGCCTAATATATCGGGAGATAAATCTAAAAGTAACAACGGGCATATATCCCACATTGACCCATAAAACGAACGTGTACTTAACGAAAATAGACGTAAACTCGGGGAAGATAACGTATTTGTGCCAAGCCTGAAAATGAAATGGCGCTCCGTAAAAGTGGTGAGGTGGTATGTCCATATCTAAGGATTTAAAATTTTATCAAGAGTGAGCCACAGCTCCGCAAATAAATGTCTAAGCATCACAATACACAATTCATAAGCGTCCCGACTAAAATTCATTTAAGATATGCAATTCTAATTAATTATATCAATTGAAACATTTATTAAAGATTAGCATAAATGCTCTCTTTTAATTTCGAAATGGAAAATGTTTTATTATTATATTTTCCGTAGCAATTTTCAAGGATTGAACCTCAATCATCTACAGACCTTTTCATTCCCCAAACCACCTTGCCGAGGCATTGGCGGTGTCGAGTGGTGTTTTTTCTTTTTGTTTATTTTACATGGCACATAATTTAATATTCGTCTAATCGCTACTTGGGATGATCACAAAATACATATCAAGCATTCGCTGTTAATAAACATCCAATCACACAAATATGCAGATAATTTTAAACCTTATTTCATTTCATATCTTGCAATTCCTCTTGCCACGACCTGCAGATTCCACCCGACATCCTCGCATGGCACTACCAAGACTTACACACGTAGCATCACAACTCTTGAGGTTTCTCCGATCATAAAGCATGAGCTTTCCTTATATGGGTGTCCCAAACATTTGGAGCTTCATCGGAACTCTGGTTGATAGAGAATTTTCACCGCTTTTAATTCCACACTCATGCACACATGTTATCATATGATATGCTATGTGGACATTTCATTCATGATTCAATCGAGTCTACCACTACTAGCAAAAATGGAGACAGATTCACATGTAGGTATCCGACATAGCATCCAAGCAAATGGTTCAATTCAATGCATAACTAATTACTAGCATATTAGGCCCGATCTGCCGATCTCAACTAAAATTACAAAATAAATTCATAAAATTTCAAAAAATCATAGAGCAATAGTTCAAAGTGTGGTGAATAACTTTGGTTTGAAACTTGTTTTCATTTTATCCACATAATATGGGGTATTCCTCAAAATTCGTGACTCTCTCATTTAGGGACAGTTTTGAGCATTGATTGAAATTACTGCTTTTACCTAAGTAAATTAACTCCTAAAATCATAAAACTTTAGTATGTTGTAGGTAAGACCTTGTTTTATAACTTTTATGAGAAATACAAAGTCCAGATAAATTTGTATAAGTCAAGGAAAAAATGAAAAAAATTCAGTCTCGGTAACAAAACAAAGTTGATTAACGGGACGGTCGTGTCACCTATTTAAAAGTTCCAAAAATTCTCAAATTTATATATATTGTAGTTTAGGATGTTACCGTCACCTTTTATGTTTTGCATTTTGTCAATAGAAGCTCATAGAAAATGGTACAAAAATAATAAGAACAGAAGGATCAATCGGACTCTGATGTAGCACAAACAAAATCGTAAAAGTGCAAGGCTAATTAGCTGACCATATGAACTTAAAAAAATCTCAAATTAATATATGTTATAGTTTAGGATGTTACCATCGACTTTTTTATTTTTCATTTTGTTAATAGAAGCCCACAGAAAATGGTACAAGAAGTCAGAATAGACTTGAAATCAGAACAGCTTCACAACCACACATACATAAACATTTTTCACACCTTTTCACTATGATCAACCATATGCAGAACCTTAGGTTTACATCACTTTTATTTCGCATCCATACTAAGTCACAAACCTCAAATGAACCATAATCAAACAACACCAAATCACATGGGAGTAATGAGAAAATGAAGAACTTATCTTTAATCTTAAGCTTTCAAGTCGTAGAGAGAGTTTTTGAGTGAAATCGAGAGCAAGAAGTGTGCATATGAGAGGGAGGGGTTCGCCACATGAAGAAAGAAGAAGAGAAGGAGTGAGATTAAGTGAGGGAGTGAAATAACGAAGAATTCTCATTGGGCATAATGGATGGCATGAATAATAACGTAAAATCATGATGGGTAATTGAGTGAATTTTTGGCTCAATTTTCAAGGAGTGGCCGGCCATAATGGAGTAGGAAAAAATTAAACTTCAAATTACGCTATACGTTGTACGAAGGTCTTGGTAATTGCAACTTAGAAGTCAAATTAACACTATAATCCATTAAATGATCTCTTGATAAATTCAAATAGTGATAATTAATATCCACTCTAGTACCATGACCGCATTTAGTCGGTTAAGGAGAATCTCGAAAGTCACATTTATACTATGGTCACTTGGCATTCTTCACTCTAGAGAGTAAATTAGTACTGTCGACCCTCAATGAATCACATGACACATTCCAATTTAATATCAATTAATTCAATTCTAATATCTTACTCGCTTTTACTTAGCTAGATGAAATTCAGAATGTCACACCTTACTATCATACAGATTTTGTGAAGATAGTGTATGTAACGGCCTGGGCCCCACGCGCTTCCGCCGCACCACTTTGTAAAATATTGTCCGCTTTGGACACACAGTCCTCACGGTTTTGTTCCTCCGAGCGTCGCCCATACAAAGGCCTCTTGCAAGTCTAAAGGCACCCCACGGCTTATAAGGCTTTTCCAAGACCTCCTCCTAGGCAATGTGGGACTAGGGAGCGGTTGTGACAAATTTCCCCCCTCAAAAGCACAGCGTCCCCGCTATGCCCTCTAGCACCAGCGAACGCCCGCCGTGGCCCCACACGCGGTCAAAGGTCGGCTCTGACACCAACTATAACGGCCTGGGCTAGAGGGGGCCATTTGGGCCCGTGGGCCCGGAACCGGCCCGTTGACCGGGCCCACGGTTCCGGAAACGTGGGAACCGGCCCGGAACCGGCGGTTCCGGGCCGGTTCGAACCGCCAAAAAAAAAAAAAAAAAAAAAAAGTGGGCTCTCTGCCCCGGGCCCCCTCCCCCCGGCGCGCCCGCGGCTTTGGGCCGTTGGCAACGGCCCAAAGAGCCGTTGCTTTCCATTTTTAAAAAATAATAATAATAATAATAAAAAATGATTCTTGCCTATAAATGCATATGCTTCCCCTTTCATTTTTGTCACAAATTCTCCGAACAATCTCTCGAATTCTCTCCGAAATCCTCTCAAATCGCTCAAATTCTCCCAATTCTCTCAATCCCGACTCAATTCTCTCAATCGGATTTCCGATCAATTCTCTCAAAAAATGGCAAGTGGAAGCGAAAATGCCGACAAGGGCAAGATGGCTATGGGAGATTCCGACTAGCCCTTTCATGAATACGATCCTCGTGAGTATGCAAGTTGGGAAGACGACGACGATAATATCAACTATGTCCCGATTCCGAACGTCGAGCACATCCCAACACAAGAAAGTCTTCATCCTCCCACCGGTGTCGAAGAAACGTCAACGGCAAATGAGCCGGAACGGAAGGGCCGAGATAATACATCGGACTTGTGGCTACACTTCGACAAGGTACGTGATGAAGTCGAAGGTAAGTATAATGTAAAATGTAAATATTGTTCGCAAACTTATAAATTCACGAAAGGAGACGGCTACGGAACATTCCGTCGGCATTTGACGAAAAAACATCCAACGCAAGCGGGGATCGACAATACGCAACAACAAATTTCCGGGTACGCCACTTCTAAGCCTCATCCTTTATTTCGTTTCACTGAAGCACTTTATAAACAAACATTAGGTGAATATGTTGCCCTTGATCATGCTCCGTTTAATACTTGGTGAAAATTTTAATATGAAATATTTGATAAATACTGCGTTGGTTCATAGCGCCAACTATTCCAAAAAATACTCTTAAACGCGAAGTTTTTCATCTTTATAAAAAAGGAAAAAAATCTTTAGCAAAATTTTTTATGCGGAATTCAATGGACGTGTGCATATAGGTAGCGATATTTGGAGTGATCCTTGGCAAATTCATTCTTATATGGGTGTCACGTGTCATTGGATAGATGACAATTGGATGATTCAAAAAGACTTATTGCATTCCGAGTTTTTGATGAAAGCCATTCGGCTCATAATATTTATAGAATAATTAGGCAAGTTTTAGAAGAATATAATTTAATAAATAAAGTATTTTCAATTGGTTTTGATAATGCCGCCGCAAATACCGCTTCTATTCCCGAATTAGAAAATATTTGCAAACCCACTTTTGGCGGACAATTTTTTCACATTAGATGTGCTTGTCATGTTTTAAATTTATGTGTACAAAATGGTTTACGAACTCTTGACACTTCTCTCGCCCCAATAAAAAGTGCAATTAAATTTTTATGGAGTCGTCCCCAATGTATGAAATCATGGGGAAAATTTTGTAAACAAAATGGGAGAAGGCCAAGAAGATTTCCAAAAGATATTCCGACTCGTTGGAATTCTACGTACGAGTTGCTTCGGCAAACTTTTGAATATAAAGATTTATTATGTATGTTTATTTCACAAAATATTCCCGAAATTACTTTACTTCCTCAACATTGGGACGTTTGCAAGAAAATTTTAGATATTTTGAAAATTTTTAATGATGCTACTAAGACTTTATCTGGTATTTATTATCCTACAACGCATTTATTTTTAATAGAGTGTGTTAATATTAGTAGTGTTTTTAGTGAATATGAAAAAGATACCGAATTAGGTCAAACTATTTTAGTAATGCGAGAAAAATGGTTGCATTATTATTTGCAAATTCCTCTTGTCTATTTAGTTGGTATTGTTTTTGATCCACGTATTAAATTAGACGGTTTACAAGATTATTTGAATGTGTATTATCATGATTGTTTACATTTGGATGATTCAATAGATATTTTAAATATATTAGGACATGTTAAAGAATCTATAGTAGCATTATATGGAGAATTTTGTAGTAGATATGGTTTAAGTGATTACGGATCTTTACAATCTACCTGCCTCACGTAGCGAAGGTGGTAGTTCACTTAGTAGAGGGTATAATATGCTTAAGAGTAGGCAAAAAAAAAAAAAAAGGGGCAACAGGTAATATTTCTGAATTAGAAAAATATTTAACCACTCAATTTGAGTTTCGTGATGCGAACATAGTACAGATTTGAAATCTGAAGTGGTGGAAGAGTCACCAAATCGAGTATCCAGTTCTCGCCCTCATCGCTCGTCAAATATTAGCAACCCCTTCTTCAACGGTTGCGGTTGAACAAGCATTTAGTTCCGGAGGATTAATTTTGGACTCTCGCCGTTCAAGATTAAGCCCGGACTCTATGGAAGCTCAAGCTTGTGTCGGCGATTGGACGAGGGCGAAATATCGACACCAAGAGTTAGATCGTGAACACGAATTTTTTAGCGATGATGTTGGAGATACCACCGCCACGGGTACCACAACGGGTAGCGACGATTGACGATGAGGTAAGTTGGGGTTCTCAAAGGTAAAAAGAACTACATGGGCTTTGATTCTTCTATCCCCAAGAAGATATGTAGGTCGCTTAATGATAATTCATTAAGTTCAAGCCCATTCCTTCTTTTTTTTTTTTCCCATATTTTATTACAATGTACAATTTAATTGTATTTTATAATTTATAATTTATTATATTTATTTTATTATTTATTATTTTAAAAATTATTATTAAAAATGAATCGGAATGAACCGGCGGTTCCGAACCGGAACCGCCGGTTCCGAAGCGAAACCGGAACCGGCCCGGGAACCGGCCCGGAACCGGCCCGGGAACCGGCCCGGAACCGCCATTTTTCACGGCCGGTTCCGGTTCCACCGAACCGGCCGTGACTAGCCTGGGCCCCACGCGCTTCCGCTGCGCCACTTTGTAAGATATTGTCCACTTTAGACACACAGTCCTCACGATTTTGTTCCTCCAAGCGTCGCCCATACGGCGCTCGGAAAAGGCCTTTTGCAAGTCTAAGGGCACCCCACGGCTTATAAGGCATTCCCAAGACCTCCTCCTAGGCAATGTGGGACCAGGGAGGAGTTGTGACAGTGTACGTCCTCATCGCTGCCTACTGCCTTGATCGGGTCGGACGATGGCCATTGTTACTTATTGACACACGACTTTTGATCATTTTAATTCTTAGAAAAATAAATAAAATTTCTTAAAATTTCAAAAATCAACTTTGGAACTCTTGACCACATCTAAGAAACCAATTTTAATCAAAAAAATTTTCATATTTTTCTGTATTTTTGCAATTTCTTTTCTTTAAAGAAAGCCGAAAATTTAAAAATATCAAATGCGGTTAGAAAAATTTTGGAAATATAATCATTTGTCTTATATTAATTTCAATTTCATTTAGCCTCATTAGTTTTCAAAAAATTCAATTAGGATTATAGTTTTCCTTAATCCATAGGATTTCATGCCTTAATTGAGCAAAAAAAAGACATAAATTGGTCTCCTCCTTGTCATTTTTTTACTTTTAAGTCAGTTAGTTTAGGAACCTTTAATTTCACTTCAGTCCAATCAATTTCACATTTCAAGCATATTGAAATTTGACCTAATTCTAAGGCATTTTTGGAACTAATTTGGGAATCTAATCGATACGGTCACAATTGAAACCTAGTATGTCAAGTGACTTGTATGAAACCTAACGAGGCCTCTATCATCTGGGGGAGCCGCACAACTCTCAAAATTTCTGTCCCCCTCCACTGGTTCATGGTTAGTTCATTCAAGGGGAAAGAAGGAAAAGAAATAAAAGCGGACAACTCCCAAAAACTTTGGGGGCCATCACTGGTTCCCGTACGTTCAAGAAAAAACGAAAGGAAATGGGGAAAAAAAAAATGAGGGCGGAGCTCGAAAGGCAATCCAAGGTAGACGTTATAGAGAAACGGAGAGGTTATTAAACGCCATTTTTTGAGCTCCATGACTACACAGAGAGCTTGAGGTGGAGAAGAGAGGAAGTTCTTGGAGGAGACGTCGTGGGGAAGGATTTTTTCGCAAAAAAGAGAGATGTGGCTGGGTTTTGGGGAGTTTTAGCTCTTGAACTTCACGACGAAGAGAGAAAATGAGGGAAATTGAGAGAGAAAAGGGAGAAAAGGGGTCATTTAGTCTGGTTCTTTTAGGGGTATACACACTGAGAATTTTGATTTCACTCGATGGGGGGAGGCCATTGGGGCCTACCTAGCACGGCATTGGCACATAACACGATAAAATTCGACAAGCCGACACGTCATTTCTAAAAAAATAGAAAATTCTAACATATTGGGATATATTGCATATTAAATATATGTTTTTATCTATAAATGATAAATTATCATGTACATATAAGGAGATTACTCATGATTGTGTTTTTTTTTCCTGACGGGAAATATTAACTTTGGGGTAGCTAGATATATGACTTAAACATATATATTTTTTATAAATATATATATTTTGACCCCTAATTTATCAAAAATGCTTAAAATTGTCCCATGCCTGTCGAAATGGCTTATAGGGATGCTGGACTCTCGAGTCATTGACGTGTCTGAAGCGTTGATCGCATGTCGATTGCATATAAAAAATTCTCAAACATGATACGAGGGCTCCCGGAGAGTGTCGATGCTTCCTAGCCGCCAGCCCTTCCCGGTAGTGGAGGACGGGAAGGCCTGTTTTAGCCACATCATAACCATGTAGGAAAGAGAAAAAATTAAAAGAAACCATGTCGGCATTTTTATTAGCCAAGTTGGACGGAGTTAACGAAATGACTCGATTGCACCAATTTGATAAGTTTTAGGACTTGATTGCACTTTTTACAAGTTTTAGAATTCAATTGTACTTTTGTGACAAGTTTTAGGACTTCCTGTGAATATATATCCTTAAGATAAATAACGTGATCAATTTTATTATGTATATATACACACACAAATATTATGTCAGGAAGACTCGTGACATCATTACACAAATTACTTTTGCACTTTTTAGTGATATAACCTATGCATGACCAAGAAAGGAGATATTACGAAAAAGATACCTCTACAAAGAGAGATACGATAGAGCAGGAGGAAATTACAAGCTTAATATGGATTCAAAAGTCGAAAATTATTGTTAGTGTAATAATCTCTCGCCAACAAGATTTGTACTGTAACATCATGACTTGGGCCTATTCCATTTTGAATCCTGATGGCTGAAAATTTTGGAAAAATACCCGGTTGTAATATCTTGTTGCAAAATTAAAATTAACGGATGTTGCAAATAAGCCAATGCGAAAATACTAGAGAAATAAACGAGGAATAATAAGAACACCAAAGATTTATATGGTTCGGTCTGAGTATCAATATCCACACCCGAGAAGAGTCAACAATAAATAATCTATTATGATCGAAGAATTCAAGTTACGATCGCTCTCATGCTAAATTATTTTCCACATCAGATTACAACGAAACCAAAAGTATTTACAAATAATTGGATGTAAAACTCACAACACAAAATTCGTCTATGTCTGAAGCTTTTCGCATCGCCGAAAACAAGAACTTATTGTATGTTTTCTATCTTCTCTATGCGGTGTCATCCTTCTGTGCATAGCCCAAAAAATAAAATGTTAATATCACGAAAAATCCAAAAATGATACACGTGTGATATATTACAAACTAATTTTTTTACCATGAAATACCCAAATTGATATATCTATGACAATTTTGTCATCAAATTGCTAAATTGGACAATACATGGCAGTTTACGAGTATATTAATTTGAGGTTTTTATCCTTCGATGTACTAGTTCGTAATTTTTCATTATATTAGCACAAATTAACAGAAACTAACGAATGGTGGATTTGTTACGGATATGTCGATTTGACATTTTTTGTGATAAAAAAAACAATTTGTGGTATATTTATCATATGAGTACGAATTTGAAATTTTAAATAATCAAAAAAATCAATTTATAATGAATCAATCACATTAATTCGGGGCTTTTTCGTGGTGTTTACTTTTAAAAAAAAAAAAAAGGCCGTTCCTTTTATTTCCTCTTTCGTTTGTGCGGTTTCAAGAAGTCAAAGGAGTTTATCCTTTGTTGACCAACCAATCACAAAGCAAAGCAGAGATGTTACTGTACGGATCCAAGATAAAAATGATTTCTTTTGTGGGCAATAAAAAATCTTGCCTATTGTCGCGAAGGAAACGTACCCACAAAAGTCGAGAAAAATATAAAAAAAAAAAGTTCTAAACATATTATATTAATATCAATTTAGTCATACACCTCTCAATAAAACTAATTTACTTCTAAATCTTTTGCATTAATATCAATAGAATCAATCCGGTCAATTTTATCCAAAAAATTGTTGATGCGAACGTTAGCGATGCCATATAGGATGACCAGCTACGGCGTGGATATTTTTCAATAATATTTTTTAAAAGATTATTTTTTAATTATTTTTTCTTTTTTTAACTTTGCTTTGGTCAGCGATGGTCACCGAAAATCCTCATTGGCCCCCCAGGTGGGGCCGACGAGCCCTCACCAGATTTGGGCTAGGGCCGCGACCCTCGCGGACCAAAGGCAAAGTTTAAGGTAAAAATATTATTAAAAATGATTTTTTCAAACAAATATTATTAAGAATGTCGACATCATGGCAAATCATCCTATGTGGCATTTAGCCAAAATTGACCGAATAGACTGAATTGATACACATATAAAAAGATTTATGACTAAATTGGACCAATTGAAAGGTTTATGACTTCTTTGGTACTTTTCCCCACAAAAGTCCTCTTGCCAAAGAAAACCGAAGAACCTAATACGTGTGCCCCTGCGTTAGACAAATAGATAAATTCTAATCCAAATAGGAAAGTGCGCACAGATTCAAACTCGAGACATAGTTTGACATATTTGAAGATATTAATTGGAGAGATGAAATCGGCCATTTAAACATCCATCCACGAACCATATTAATCCAACGCAAGCTGCTCAGCCTAACAGACGAGATTTTGCCAAAAGGACCAATGTAGGGGAAGGCCTGACAATTAGATTACCGGCGTCAATCACTTAATTTAATCGCTGCGGATTATTTGATTTTGATGTAAGATTAGCTGTGATGAACAGATGTAAATCACTCAAATTGAAAACTGAATGGACTAACTTGCAAGAGAACATAAATGACATTATTGATGGATAAAGCAAACCAATTTAAGCTTTCACGAGAAGTTTCTCACAGTGATCAGCTCATTTTGCTACACACAAATGCCATCAGACCACCCTAACATCGATTGTTCCCAGAAGATCAGGAACTCGTTAATCGGGAATACGAACGATGATTCCCCGATTAATAACCGCACCGCCCGTCTTTATCAACGCCGATCTTCCGTAAGAACTTAGGATCAGGATGAATCAAGCGATGGTCATGCACTAGAGACCAAGGTTACAGAACGGACACAATGTACTGAATGAATCTACAAGTATAACTCCTACCACTACCAACACCAACTTCTGCAACAAATCGAATCAATAGACAAGGCCTACTCATGAATTTGGAATATGCAGAAGCAAAACTTGGGATCATGGGTACGATTCTAGTCCCAAATTAGAGCACGGCAATTTGCCTGGACAAATCGAAGCTACCGCGAAGTCCCTTTCTTCTCCGGTAGATCTGCTTCTTCTTTAACCCTCCGTGATCGGCAGCATCTCGACCCAATGATCCTCCCCCGACGCCTCCCAAGAGTGAAGCAGCGCTGCCTGTGATTTGGGCGCTCCCGTCCTTGCACGCGCCACCGTGCCCGAGTATCCTCGAGATCCCCTTGTAAGCCAGCGACTCGGCGATTTGTAGCGCACTGAGTCCCTTATTGGTCCTTGCCTCCGCGTCGGCTCCTTTCTTCACTAGCAACTCCACCACCTCCATGTGCCCCGATTCGGTCGCGCAGTGCAAGGCCGTGTATCCATCTTCGTCCTTCGTGTCAATGTCGATTCCCTTCTCGAGTAGAGCCTTGACTGCCTCTGTGTGGCCCTTGAACGAAGCGCGGTGCAGTGCGGTCCACCCGTGCTGGTCGCGGCCGTTGATCACGGCCCCGCTCTCGAGGAGTCGGTGGATGTGCCGCGCTTCTCCTTTCCTCGCCGCCGAGCACAATTTGTCCCCTAACTTAAGGGCGTCAAAGAGCTTCGTGTGGCCGTGCTCTGCCGCCACGTCATAGGCGGTCTTGCCGTACTTGTTGCGGACGTCTTTGTTGGCTCCTTTCTGCAGCAGGAGCTTCACCGTGTTCTCGTCCCCATGGCTCGCTGCAACGTGCAACGGCGTGTCGCCGTCTTTGCCATCGTGCACGTCGGTTTTGGCTCCGCCGCTCAATAGAAGCCTCGCGCAGTCTCTTCTCTGCTCCTTCACGGCGATGTGTAAGGCCGTTTTGCCATCCTTGGTAAGAGCATTCAGGTCGGCCCCTTTTAGCAAGAGGAGCTTCAACACCTCCGTATGTCCACTGCCCGTGGCGAGGTGAACGGGGCCGCAGTTCGATGTCTCCGAGCGTTCAATGCTCGCTCGGTGAGCCAGCAGGAGCTCCGCAATTAGGGTTTCTCCAGCGGCGGCCGCCGCCGCAAGTGGGCTGTATCCCAATGATCGGTCTGGAGCCTCCAGCCTGGGCTCGAATTCAAGAAGCAATTGGACGAGATCGGCTCGCCCCTGCGCGATGGCCAGGTGAAGCAACGTCTGACCATGCTCGTCGACAGAGTCCACAAGCTTCCAAGCCGGGTCGCTCCGCTCCATCACCTCCCTGATCTCGTCCATCAAACCTTCCGTAATGAGTTGAACCACGATCGGCGAGCCGACGAACATGACCCTCAAGCCGCTATCGATGAACACTTGCTTCTTCTTGGTGGTGAACCAATCACTGGGGACCTCGAAGGCGGAGCTATGGCTCTTCACCGCCGCGCCGGGGACCACGATGCTGTGGAGGAGGAACAAGTCGTCGCAGCGAGGGAAGAACTCAGGAAGGGCCGAACCGGGAGGGTGGTGATAAGTGACTTCCACGGTCAGCGTCGAGAGCGGAGCTATGATCCCAGACTGCGGCTTCACAGTGTAGTGGCTCTTGTGCTCCGGCTGGAGCTTGAACGCGACCGGCATGGTGTACATCACGTTGCGCAGAGTGAGCTCGCCACAGCACCTTTGTCCCGGCTCGATTCGGATGGCGATGGTGCTCGACGGCTCCAAGCTTACTAGCCTGTCCATTTCGAGCCAAATTACAGCCGAGAATTGCGTCCGCGCTTCACCAAACCGACCGCGGATTAGACGTCGCGAGCGAGATGGATTGCATCGAAGGCGGTGCCGCGACGGGAACCGAACTTGATCAGCTCGGCGAGTCGCTCCTTTTGCTTTCCTTCCCTCTCTGGATCTTGAAGTAATGATCCAGACAGGGTTATGCGAGGCCGGATCCAGCATCGGTTTTAAAGGAGGAAGGGGACGGAGGCCAGCAACGAATGCCGAGCCGCCACGTGGTGGTGTTGAGTCCGATGCTGACTCGTTCCATGCAGCGTCCCAACTGGATGCTCTTCATCCGACTCGTAAAAAATCAATTTGCTAACCCGTCTATGTCAAAAAAAAAAAATTAAACTCAAATGCTTGGGATTTACTATTTGTGAGTGAAAAATGAATGATTTAAAAAATATTTTCTTAAAAAAATGATAATTTGTATCACTTAAAATAATTAATCAATTAAAAATGTGCAAGTTGTTGATAATAATTTATGTTTAAATGTTTTCTTGGATGATGAAAATATTTTTTCATTCACTTATTTTTTGTAAGCGATATATGTAATTATTTTTAGAAAAATATTTTTTGAAATATTCATTTTTCGCGGAACAAATGGAGCCTCGGTAATTACCATAAGCAAACTCATTATCGAAATATTCGTCACGCAATCTTGAGTAAGAGTGATACGACACGGTACGGTGTGAAATAGGAGAACGATAAGATGCTTTTGTTGATTTAGGAAAGCCAATTTTTATCGGATAAAGGTCCTTTTCTTCCCAATTTCTTTCTGTAAACTTGCGCCATTGGCCAAAATGGGTCGCTGAAAATGACTCGGGCACGCGTACTTGAACCGGTTCATGTTCATTTTCACTTCGGATTCTGATGATGTTAGTCCAGGACATTCGGCTTGCGAAGTTGACCGCGTCCCACTCGTCGGAATCGTCCATTCCTTCCGACAACGACACGGACATGGCATGGACATTTTTTTTTTTTGGGTGGGTTCAGATGGAGCAAAAAAGAAAGAGAGAGATTGATGGGCCTTCCGGTTGGCGAGGCCGCGTCGCCAAACAGCGTAGCGCTAAAAAAAAGCCTTGCGTCGTTTCCTCCCGACTTGCCACGTGGAGTTCTGCGGCTTGCGAAATCTAATGCTGGATTTTTGGGGGGGGTCCCACGTGCAATTTCTTGCCATTGGACCGATGAAAAAGATTGTGGGGCCCGATGCGTCGTCGCCTGATGCGATACCGGTCCACCCCTAGGACCCAATTCGCTCACAACGAAATCCTAATTCTCCTTGATATGGCCGAGACGCCGAGAGAGCATCGGATTCTTGAAAAACCGGTTTTATAAAGACGTCGTCTCAGGGCCATATTGATTTCGAGCCCCGTTGGAGCGCTCCGAGGGTAGAATCCTTGACGCGCCGGGCTGGTGCGGGAGGCGCCTCCTTAAGAACGGCCGGAGAGGTGGACCAGTCGGGATGCGCTAAACTTAGCTCAAGTATTCTCATGGGTTCATAGGAAGGCAAAATGACGCAAATGGTCTCTGTCTGAATTTTGACTCAATTTACAATATAATCCATGAACTTTTAATTTGACTAATATGGTCCCCGAATTTTAATCCAATATGTAATGTGGTCCCTAAACTTTTAATTTAATCAATGTGGTCCCCGAACTTTTGGAACATGCTCAATTTAGTCCCTAAACTTGAATCAATGGAAGGACTACGTTAAACATCTTACTATAGTAAACAACTATATTTGTCAAATTTAAAGTTTATGGATCACATTGCATATCGGGTTAAAATTCAGAGGCTGTATTAGTCAAATTAAAAGTTCAAGGATTACATTGCAAATTGAGTCATAATTCAGGAATTGTTTATGTCATTAGCCCTAACAATAACAATAAAAAAATGTCATAACGGATTGAATAGTTATTTTGGCGCTTTGTCATATCACATTATATTATATAATCTAAATCGTTAATATGTGTGAACGATAGTAAAATGTATGCTCTTAATTAGCAAATGCTTACGTCATAGCTAGGAACGTTACGATCTCATGTGAGAAATGGTAAAACATCGATCTTGTCTAAAACATAGTAAACCGTCCAGGCACCAGGAGAGAGAAAGAATGACGAATCCAAAGCAACAATGCTAGGAATTAAATTATCCTAGGTTTGCATTAAACTATGTACGAAAATGACATCTTTATTATATATAATTGGTCTAATTTAATTGCTATTCTATGGTTATGCCAACCAGTCCACCAGATAATCACTAGTAGTTGGACACTTCTCAAATCGACAGATCATTGGTGCTGCTTCGGATGTCCATTTGGAATATGCCCCACGACCCGATTATTACTGTTTTTTTTTTTTTGTTTTTGGTGGTCAAGACTCGATTATGTTTTGTTAGACACATTCTGTTGCCAGATGGGAAATCTTACTTAGTTCAGAGACAGCTGCAATGACAACAAATATACTACGTTAATGAAAAAGACAAAATTGGAAGTTCTGGCAGCGAGTTCCACTTGGTGCCCTCATCCTCTCAGCTGAGCTTGACCAATTAAAATGATGATATTTCTGTAGGGATGATTGTTTCAAAAGTGATCATCTCGGAACTGGGAGCTGGACTAAGAAAGGTCGATTCCTAATTTGTGGAATAAGGAACCGGACCGATCGGTTCGGTCCGATTCCTGGGTTGGTACAAGAATCGGCCGTATCTCCTCTTCTTTTTCTTCTTATTCCCTGCAAGACTACAAGTGTTATTGCACAGTCTAAACTACCACAAGAATGATGTTAGCTGGACAAGCTTGTGATGAGCTAAACGTGATAATCTCCACGAACAAAGCTATAATGAGCGAGAAGTGTCGAGCCGTGATCGAGGCATGAGCATTGCGTGGGCGAGACCGAGAGAAGTGAGAGTAAAAGGCGTGAGCAACGAGCGTGATGGAGTCTGAGCAAGAAAAGAATAAGAATTAGAGTTTTGAAAATTTGAAATAATAAAAGAAATATTAAAAAAAATCGGTCTAATTCGGGTGGTCCATGTGGATGGATCCACACTCGGAATTGGGCAACAAATCGACATTCACTAGTTCCAAATTATAAGAATCGGGAACCGAACTTGTTCTCAGAGAATCGCTTCGGAATTAGTCGGTTCCCTCTTGTTCTTCCGCTCGCCCCTAGATATTTCTTAGGGTTCATTTGTTTGAAAGAAACTATTTTTGAGAAAAACAATTTCGACTTTTTAATGTTTGGATGATGGAAAATTAATCAAAACTTTCCATTGAGTGAGAACTACAAGCTTAGACCGCGGGGGGGGAGGGAATCTTCCTCTTTTAGCAAGAAGCAACAATTTTCCTAAACTACCAAATAAATGAAAATAAACTATTTTTCATGAAAAATTAAATTCTCTTTTTTACGATGTTTTTACTGAAACAATTGGATAGCGAATTTGTTAAGACACACCCAAACACGAGGTTTTGCCTATGTTATTGTAGCGTTTTAGGTTTCATACCTTGCCGTCGGTTTCATAGCTATTGCCAAAATAATTCCTGTCTCAAATCTTCATGGATGGAAAGTACCTCGTCATGAACCGAATCGAATCATGCCTTTTTTTGGGGTCTCGCACAAACATGGTGGCTGGAAGATTGCTTGTCCGTGGGCTGGTCAAACGGGTAAGTCGGGCCGGGTAAAAAAAGACCCCGACCCATATTGACTTATTTATAAATGGTATAATTTTAGCGACCCGTATACGGCCTGACCCGACCCAAGACAATCCGAGATCAAATTCTTAACAATTTTTCTCTTTAAATTGTTGCTCTGAAGAATGACCAACTCCATGGACCGGTTCGTCGAGTCGATTGGGAAAGCTTGGGTGCTCAAATCTAGTCGTGGTGAGCACCGTCCCAACAGATAAGAACATTGCACGTAAGCAAATGTTGGGTTATCGACATTACATCGAATCACCAAACTTAATCCAATTACTTCCCAACTCTTTTTTATTGAAGTTTCCAATTTATTTTCAAGTGGCCAATTCTTGTTGGAGCAACTTACCTGCGATTTGTTTGGTCATTAAAAAATTGTCAACATTAGCAAAAAATTACCAACGTAAAATCGAACAACATTGTTGTCCGAAAATGGCACATTGGGCACAGCATAGTGAACGGGGCCTGATTTCGATTATTGACAATCCATGGCTGTCATACGAGCACATCTAGATCTATCACAACATAAATTTAGGAACATAAGACTAGAAAGAGGACAATCTTTATGGCTTTCATGTTCTTTTTTTTTTTTTTCCCCTCTCCTTATCTTCACCAGCTCTGGGGCTAACTGAAGGAGACGAGCCCAATAACGTTGTCGTGCTCTTCACCACGACGCTGCTGATCATCTGCAAATCGTCAAATTACAAGATCGATTGAGCCATAACCACTCGGATTACGACTAGTAAATGTAAGTCCATGATTACAATCATTGCATCAAGATAAGAGTGGATGTAACTTGGCGAAAGTATCGTTCATCATAAATGATGCCAACAATGTGACGGGTTTATCATAATCTCATACCCATCGAAAAACCACAAGTAAAAAAGAAAAAATACACTTATTACCACGGTCATACGAGATCACGACTTGCAATGTATACTTTACCTAGTAACTCAGTCACTGTCGCTGCCACTACTGCTGCTGCTATTGTGACCATGCTCGTGCTCATGGCCGTGCTCGTGCCTCTTCTTATCCTTCTTCTTTTTCTTCTCCACCTTGTCCCCGTGATCGCCGCTGTGGATCTTGTCCTTGATCTTCTCCACCGACCCCTCTTTCTTCTTCTCCTCTCCGTGGTGCTCCGGCCTGCGGTCCTGGCCCTCCGGCTTGTGCTCCTTGGGCTTGTGGTGGTCATGGCCATGGCCCTCCGGCTGGTGTTCCTCCTCCTTGTGGCCTCCCATGTGTAGGGCCTCCTCGATCTTGTGAATGATTCCTGCCATTTCCTCTTCCCTTTCGTCGAGTGGGTGTCGTGCAAGTGCTTTGGTTTTTTATGGAATTGAATGTGATGAGGGTCGGAAGCCACGAGTGTCCTCTACTTATAGGCGGATCTGTAAAAGGCTCGATTCAAACCATGCCGTGGCCTCATGGGGAAGCAACGAAGCAGGGAATCTAATGCTGTACCATAAAATAAAATTATCCACCTCTTGATTCTCTCACTTGTATTGCCGACCAGTACTATTCACCTTCTCTCTGGGGAAGCGTCCACCGACCATTGGATTACGTGTATTTCGATTTCCCAAATTCACATAAGTTCTGGCCGGGGGAAACCAAAAAGAAAGACCAAACAAATGATAGCGCATCATCAAGCACTGGTATTGATTCTCATGTGCTCTTCTCTGAAGTCCGAAAGGGAAAAACAAAGGTCGGTGGCGTTTGGCACATGTTTTAACCACAGCTTTTGCTTCGACTTTACATCCACGCCGTTGTTTGGCATTAGAAAAGCCAGTGGAAAATCAAACCGATAAGAGTTTTTAGCCTGTGTTTTGGCTCTCCGACGTGCTTTCAGTTCTCAAAAGGAGCAAATTCCAAGCCCAAAAACTGAAAGCCCCTACTAAAATTGAAGAAATCATGGTCGAAGATAGGCTTCACCATGCCCAAAACGCCGAGAAAGGGTACGTCTTAAAATTGTGGGTCGTTCAGGTATCCAACTTCATGAAGAAAAATTCCTTTTTTAAACCCCACTAAAACTGTATTTAACACGTTCTTAGCGACAAGCCTCAAACACTCACACGATACATATATGCATCTGAAAAGCAGAAGGAAACACCTAAAGGATCAGCTCAACTAAAACGACAATTTAGGCAGCACCATATAAATATCTACATCAGCCAACAACCAGAACATTTTTATTCTCACCAAACATAAGAGTATAAGTCAGTATACAAGAGAACACTCATGTCATTGGCCGAAATAAATAAGAGATCAACCTATACAAGCTTTTCACGATCTTCGTAGTCATCTAAATGCCCCAAGCAAATTAGCACCATCAAGCTTTGCACCTTCCAAATGCTGCAAAGATATAAGACAGGAAGGAGATCAAACGCTAAGCTGGTAAATGTCGAGACAAAAGGAGAACAGACAAAATTGCAAGTGCGTCTCTCACAGAAGGCAAGAAGGCCCAAATAAAGCGGGATTTCTTTTCTAAATTTCCATTTCCTTTTTCTAAGACCCTTTTTCTTTTGTCTTCCTATAAGGAGGAAGCAAAGGGAATGAAGACGAGCAGTAGAATGCATCTTTAGATGCATGCAGGTAACATTTCAAAGCAATGAAAAAAAGAAGGGGAAGCAGGCAATCATCCAAGAGGGCTTTCAACCAAATGAATGCAACAAATCGAGAATCAACAGCGCTGGTGACATGCACAATGGATGAAAGTCTTTTGAAGTGGAAAGATAAGAAAGAAGTTAAGGAAATTTACTCAACTTTTTGTCATCTATGTTATACCTGCTATAGTAGTTCAGGTTTCAAACCTTACACCACTGTCAAGTACCGATATCCAATTAGAACCATGGAGCAATTACTATTGCGCCATCAGTAGTTGCATACCAAGTAGTGATCCAAACAGTAAATGCAGCCAAAGGCACATCCATTCCACCTTTTCGAGATGACAGGGATGGGACTAAAAAGAGTCGTTGACATGAATCCAAGAACTTCACCAAATAATTCTGGCAGTAGTGTATGCCACTCAAATTGCATACAAGCAAATTATCCTTCAGACTACAAATGAGGTGCCCAATGGGAATCTACATTCCAGAGTCCTTAAAGAAGTATTCATATAGCAGGAATGCAATGCACCATACACAATATGCACTTCCCTAAAAAAGACAACAGCAGAGTCACAGAAGATCAGCACACTCCATTCAATTCTTTCTAATGGGTACAACATGAATGAAGGATTTGATGTCAATCTGAGAATCATGAGGAAGGATGACCACATAGTGAAAAACTACTATTACTCACAGTCTCTCGAAGATCTACATGGCGTAGGTATGCTCTTTGCAGGTTTGCACCCCTTAAATTTGAATTGCTTAATTTAGCCCCCTGAAAAACATGAAAGACAAGGACTGAACAAAAGCTCGACAAAGTAAGCCAGAAATATCCTCCAATTGATTTATTTTGTTTGATAAATCGGACAAGGCGCCTTTCATTTTATGAAAGAGCTCGTCCTGTACAATGGAAGCATTATGATACGCCTAAACTCTAAGCAGATCAGATTGTTGAAGATCGAAAGCAATCTTTCATCAGAAACTTCAACACAAATAGAAGTAATCAGGGGGGCTTGTTAAATTGCAAGGTTGTAACCATCACTTGAAGAAATTCAATCACAATGGAAGGAACATTCACCTTTAAGTTGGCACCCTCCAAATTGGCTCCCTCTAAGTTGGCATTGGTTAAGTCAGCAGTCTGAAGGTTTGTTTATAAAGTAAAGCATCAATTCTCTAGGCATGGATTATCGCAATACCACGCATTTAGGCATGGATTAATGGCAATACCATGCATTTAGTAAATATAAATAGTCCTTTATACAACACAACAGTCAGAAAACAGTAAACTGAAGAATCTCAACGTCCTTCTTAAAAAAAAAATGCTATTGATAACAGCACGATAGTTGCATAAGCTTCACATATCACAGCTAAGTTACATCAAGAGACCGTCAACAAAAGTATAACAATTCAGGTGATCTTTGGCTGCGTTTGGTTGGATTTGGAAATGGGCTTTGGGCTTCTAAAGGCCTTTGACAAAGGTAAGGTGTTCTGCAAGAAATTTCAAACGCCTTTGAGCCAAAGCCAACATTTCCAAAGTCCATTAGCCCAATGCGAGTTCTACCCAACTTCGGCTTTGAGCATTTCCGGAATGCTAATGATTTTTTTCCAACTTTGCCCTTACTAAATCTTCAAAATTCCACAAACCCACGCACGACAGCAGCGAGGTCAGATCTGAACGCCCGTGCCAGATCTGGCTTGCTGGCTTCAGGCCATCGGCTGAGCTGTGCTGGTTGCTGAGCTTCAACTTTCTTTTTCTTTTTTTCAAATACAGCTAAAGTCCTTCACAAATTTAGTTTTTTCCAAACAACATTTTGTCAAAGTTGTTTCACATGCACTTTTCAATTACATTTTCCAAACACTATTTGCATTTTGAAGAACTCCTTTAACCTAAAGTCCTTTGCATTTCCACAAAGGTTTTCCCTAAAGGCTCTCCCAAAAGCAGCCAAAGTATCGGTCTTCTTCCCTTTCCCATTGAGATCTGAAGTTTCCCAGATATAACAGTTCATCGCTCATAGTATCAAAATTTCTCGGAAACTTGGCTGACACACCAGTGCAACCTGTACAGTCCTCAGTGATGTCAATTAGACGACGGCAAAGTAACATACAAAACTGACTCGAAATAATAAGTAGGCTCATTGCGAATGATTTGAGGACTTGAAAAGCTGTCGGATAGAGAATCCAGTGATTTCGAGTTAACATGCATGTGACCGACAAAGTGATTTCAATGCCCATAGGCAACAGTGATAGGCAGAAGAAGTGCAAATAGCATATAGGAAGTGATTCCATCAATTCCTGGCAGATACTAGACAAAAGAGAACATAGGTTATAGCATACAATTACAAAGTCCAAAGTACTAAAAGGAGCTGCCCATGCAAGATGTAAGCAGACAACAAACCTGCAAATGTGCAGATCGCAAGTCTGCTCCACAGAAGCTACAACCGACCAGACAAGCATCTGCCAAGAGAATATATATATACACTTTAATCACAATATCAGCACCTGCTACAATTGATTTTAAGTAATTAGAAAGACTACTGCTGCTAAAATAAAGGCAATACTCTTCAGCCTCACTAAATATCAACAGTAATGCGGCTTCATATGCATCAATGGAGTTGAGAACAATAAGAGAACTAGCATCCCTTCATTCAAAATATCACTATCCCCAAAAGATAATCTCATATTCACTATGGCACTTTGATCATAGAGACTCAAATCAGAGTCCATTGACTCCACTTTAACTATAGTAGTTGTGAAAAACTATAACTTAACCCGTGCAAATAAAGTTCGTAAAATAATGTGCTTTCTTTTTGCTGAGAGGTATTAAGAATTGCATAAAGACGCCAACCGAATAAATTGACAGTGCTCAACACTAATAAATGTTCAACTAAGACATCATTTTTTTTTTTCTGTGAAGAAACTGAAGAACAGTTAGAATCAACAACACAGAACTGGCATATAATTAGTTGCATAGGACAGGAGGCTACAGAGAGCTGTATTTAGCCTCATGCGTCTAAAATGCAGAAAGCGTTTCTCATCTATGAGAATCTCAGTCTGATTCATTTGAGACAGAATTTAGATATGTTGGAAATAATAAATCAATGTGGTAAGATACCGAAGATGTAGTGAGAAAAGAATTTACCAGAATATCCACACAAAAGATACCATAACATTTTTAGAGGTATACAATGAAACACACAACTAAGACAAGTAAACACCATGAAATAAGTCGCAAATGACATTTTAATCATTGCAAGATGAACCAAAGTCCAAATATGGCCATGTAGTAAGTGCAATGGAAGGAAATTTGCCTTGTAGATTAGCACTCTGAAGATTTGCACCGGCTAATAAAGCCCCCCGAAGATTGGCTCCAGTAAATTCACATCTTCCCTAGGCAACAACTAAATATCTAAGGAAAAATTAAGATTATAAATAATCCAGAGGTTGGAAAACACCTTTTAGTGTCTTACTCACGCAAGGTAGCATTGTGGAATATGGATCCTTCAGCATCCACATCCTGGATTAAATTCATGGGCAACAAAAGATTATTGTTAAAGAAAAGGAAACCACGCAATTGTCAGATAGAAAGCTTGACATATTTGTATAAGTGATCTAGACGAAATTCAACCTGTAAGAGACATGACATAATGGATTAATTTCCAATGAACTCACCATATTGTTGAATTTGAACATTAAGATGTAAAGTTTGGCAGATGCCATAGCAAAGCATCGAGAGAGAGCCATTCTTAAAGAAGAAATGAATGCTTCGCGTTTATGACGAACTATACCTACCCGGAATTTTGCACATTGCAAATTAGCTCGCGAAAAGAACACATTTTTGAGACATGCATAGCTGAAATCTACAAGTGACAGGTCCTGCATACAGTTAAAGAGTAAATCCTCAAATTAGCTGAACAAATTGACATTCTTGGAAGAAGATTCTCATTGGACACAGAAACATGCAAAAAATACCAGCTTGGAAAGATCAATCCCAGAAAGATTAACCCCCCTAAATCTGACTCTTTCTGATTGTATACACTTGATAATATCAGTTCTTGTCAGTTCTGAGTCCAACTCATCCTTATCCTCTTCCCTCTTCTTACTCACGACGGAATGAATTCCATCTATTAGTCCCTGAAATTGGAAAAACACCAGGATAACGTTATTCATGAGGGTAGCCAATTTGGTTAGCACTAGACATGAAGAATATTAGTGACATAAATGTTTATTACTAATTTATAACGAACATGTATACATACAGTTGTTTACATTACAGTAGAGCATAACATCCAGCCTATTAATGGAACTTCAGCACAAAAAAGAAACAGGACAAGAGGTGAACAAACTATATTTGCAGCTAGAATGGAAGATTCTCAGGCACATCAGGGTGATAGATTGAAAGAAGTAAACTTATGCTCCAAAGTTTATCTTGCACACAATATGAAAATATTTGATGTGCTAAATTTACGGATTGAAAGATGATGACACTACATCAAAGTATTAATCATATGTATTCACTTTCGTTAGAGCCAAATCAGACTAAGCAACCCTTTTCTGCAGATTGACAATAGACCAACTATGAAGTACCATAAACTTGAATAACAAAATCCCAGGAAAACTTAGGTGCACCGATATATGAAAGCGCCTATGTAAGGAATACTAACCAGTAGTTGATAATATTCTGCCTCACGCAGAAGCTCCGAGTAGTCAGAGTCTGATAAAGTGGGAATGACACCATCCCTTAACCAGTTTAGAATATGTCTGAAGTGTTTCCCATCTCGATCAACAAAGACATCTCCCTGGCAAAAGTTTGTCTGCATTAGCCAGTCCCATTCACATACTTGTAGACATCACTAAAAGAGTAACAATCTCAATGCACTCCACTTCCAGCACAAAGAGTGGACGACTGCAGTTTAGTGAGATTGAAAAAGACAAGATTCCAACTTGGACACAGCATTTTCATTCCATCCACAAGCATCCCGTATTTTAATTGAAAGTAGGATCTTTCTCAAGAAAGACATGTTTTGTCGCGGCTGCGCAATTAATAGTGTTCAATTCTGCTGAACAATTTAAGAATTTAAGAATCCAATTGCTGTCGTGCGCAGCTTTGTGTTTCCAATACGCCATGCCACTAGTAAACTTCCAATGCCAGACTAGGAATTACAAGGCCACCCCCGTAAACTTATCCAAAATGAGAACACCAGTCCAGTAGGGAACACAAAAGGCCAAGATATCCAGGTTGATAGCGACAGAACATCGTACGTAAAAACAAACCCATAGTTCTTACGATCAATACTTTGACTGACAACCCCATGCAGGTTCACCATTATGCATGGTATGAGGCTAGAATATGCAATCAAAGTCTTACGTTGGCAAACTTTAATAAGTATATTTGGACAAACCTGTGTGTAATGCACAGGTTCATACACACTCATGCATGCACACAATCAAGCAACTCATCATCAACGTATCATGGACAAGTTCAAGCGTGCATAGGTATCAGATAAAAACTTCCATCATAGCATACAGAGCCAACTGAGCCCATGATTAATTAACTGGTAGACGCGGAGCAAGAGATACCCAGTACACACATCACAATTTGACGGTCCGCGAAGGCAAAACCACAGAAATGGAGATATCGATACCTTGTCAGGATCTTGACACATCACATGGCGCCCACTGAACATAGCTGCTAGCATCGAATCAGGCTCCCGCTGAGTCAGTGTGCCCACAGTTGTGGAGAATTTTTTACCACCTGCGTGACGGTACAAAATTATTTCCAAATTGAAAGCTATCATGCAAGTATTCATCATCCGAAAACGCAACAGCCATGAGATCCGTTAGCTAAAAACAACTAGTAGCAGCAGCGGCAGCAGCAGTCAGAAAACTATCCGCTCGTGACTACCGATCCCCACAGCCACACGAGCTTCAAAGCCCCACCAACAGATCTCAGCCCAACTTTCTTTCAGCAGCTCAAGCCGCTCTTTTCCACACAAACTTAGCCCATAAGCAACTCCAACTACGAGACTCGTCGCCAATCCGATCGCTCCGTGATCCCAGTAAAACAGTCGGAAGGACACGACTCCGTTAGAGCATTCTCTCCACATACATAATCAGAACGCCTAAGATTGCAATCCAAGAACACCCGAAACTTCGTAGCGGATCCCGAGAAGGACGCGGTACTTGACAGAAGCAGAGACGGAAAAAAAAAAAAAAAACCAATCGAGTCCAAAGTGCGTGAAAACATGCGATTATTTATGGCGAGAGAGAGAGAAGAAGAGAAGGCGATGATCCTAACCGATGCTGAGGCGAACAATGGAGGAAGAATCAGCAGGTTGGATGCTCACTGCTCTCAGCATTTTTTTTTTCTTTGCGGAGAAGATGAAAGAGTTGAGGGAAAAGAGAGGTCGAATTACAGGCCCGCGCGTCCACGTATAAATGCATTTCGGATGGGCTTTTCGAGCCCATGTATTTCTGGAGCCCGGGAAGCTCATCATCGTCGGCCCATTACTGCACGTCGCAGTTCATATTTGCTGCTTGAAATCAATTAGACAGATATCAATTAACTAATCGCTTGTTCAAAATATTATTGTAAATTTCCATATCTATTGGAATTTATATTTTCACGGGTAATGACTCCTTAATTTCATCATAAAACATTCGTGATTCTATCTTTACGAATTTGTAAGATTTTCCAATCTCGAGTGACGATAGAGAATAAGTGGGGGAAAAAAAAAAGAGGCAACATTCGCCAATGCCGCACCAGACAAGCTCGACGTTTGATAAAATGTGCGAATAGTGAACTTAGAATAAGAGATCTTGAAGAAGGAATATAAATGGAAACCGACAGTTAAAAGTTACGTAGAATTCGCGAACATCGCAATTAAAAATGATCGATCGTGTCTTAAAGTACGCTTGCTCCGCCGGAAATGATTGATACGAGAAATCATTTGAAGAAATATTCTTAAAATACCATATGAGATTTCCATAAAATATCATTCTTGTAATTTTAAGGCGAAAATGTTATATCCATTCAAATGCACTTATAACTATATTTTGTGCGATTTTTTTTTTAAGGATTTATTTATGTTATTTTTTTGTCGCAGCGAGGATTTATCGTAACACGATCGTAACATGAGATCGAGCCAAAAAGGTGACCCCGAAGCAGCTTCGCCAGCGCGGATCGGGGAGCGCGCGAGAGCCTCCCACCGGGAGGTTGCACCGCGTGGTTGCATTTGCATGGATGTCGCCACGTGGCACGCGGGGGCGGAACGACACGTCGTATTCAATGCGTTGGCTGTTTAAAGCAGAGCGAAAAATCGGAAGCTCTCCCTCCTCACTCCTGCAACTTACCGAGCGGGGAGACGGAGAGAAGAAGAGATCGCGAGCACCGAACGATGGCGACCAAGAGGAAGCATCTGTCCTCCGTTGCGAGCGAAGTAGTCCAAAAATGCGCACTGTAACGTCTCTCGCCGTCTCCTTTTTCTTCGTCTTTAACGAGATCATTGACATTGCCGTTTCGAATGATGGACCGCGATGCGTCCGTGCGGTTTTCCGGGAACGGGGTTATTTGCTTTGATGGCGAGCGCCGGGGGATGCATTGGTGGATTATGTGTTTCATTTTCGAGTTATCCGCTGATGATGATGATGATGTTGTGTCCGTGATTGTTTCTTTGCCCAATCTTGTTCTCTGGCCTACGTTGAGTTCTCTATGCTCGTGGAACTTGTCGAGCTTTTTTCTGAAGTTCAGAGAGCGCGAGTAGCGTTTCTCCTGCTGTATTTTGAATTCTAGTACGTTTTGCCGCGGAATCGGGTCTCAACTCTGAGAGAAGTTTCCGAGTAAGCTCGCTTAAGATTTAAATAGCGCGCCGCCAATTTTCTCCCAAAAAGCTTAGGCTATTGGATCATGGTGGTGTAGATATGTTTTATAGCTTAACTAGCCCGGAATTCGTTTTGATTTTGAAGGTTATGTATGAATATGTATGGAAGATAGCACGCACACTCAATTAGTAATCTGTATTGAAAGTAGATCATGGACGAGCAAATCGGACGCAGATAGCCGATGAAGGGATGAAATTTAATACCTTGCCGGATTTGTTTAGCAGAGAGTTGACGGGGCAGAAGAGTCTCCCCTCTTTGATTCTTGTGGGGCTAGAGATCTTGTGGGGATAGAGATGGGTCGAATCGCGATGAGGAAATTTGGCATGGATTGTTTGAACAAGTCAATTTTACTTGTACCGAACTGGACACATCTTCTGGATGTTGATTTACTCTAATATGATGTAGTCACAAGATGAGTCTTTCCAATACTCCTCTTTCCCAATCACCACACTTTCGATCACGCAATACAGCTTATTTCAGCGACTTTGACTTTTTGGACCTCATAAATTTGCCGTCGTTTGGTGAGTAAGTGTATAATAATATTTCCAATGACAAAACTATGTCAGGCAATTAGGCAGTTCTGTCGATAGATTGGTGGAAGAGTTTGAAGCTGAATGGAAGCCCGATTCAGTCGATTATCCTAGAAAGTTCGTTCAGATTTGTAGCTTGAAGGCTCTTATAAACATGTGTCCAAGCTTAGGTGAGAAGATAAGTGATGGATCTTTCGGCCGGTTGACATTCGACATGATGCTTGCATGGAAAACGCCCAGTTCTGCTGATGAGGAGGAGCCTGTACTGGTAAGTACCATCTTATTCAATTAATTGTAGGTAGAGGTGTCTGGGACTCCGAGAGAACATTTGAATGCTAAGCCTCTATACCCTGATGCTTGACCATCTGGCAATTTAATGATACCACTGCATTCTAAACTTGCAAGCTGCAACTAATTCTTGTGTTGCTCTCTAGGATTATTTTCATGTACATGTGATTTGCAGGAGTCCATGGCGAAAGAGAAAGAAGAGAAGAAAAAACGAGTGGTAACACTGCCCCAAGAACATGACGAGATCCCTCTCTTCTATTCAGACCTCATGCCGCTACTTGTAAGAGATCCCTTACGGACTATTTGGTGTATTGTCGTATGAGATTTCTCCTACTATATTCTTTTGAGAACTTGACAATCAAGATATCAGTTTCCATTTATGGGCATATTTGTGTTTATCTAGGTCGACCATGGGCCTGATGTTGGAGAAGATGCATTTGTGTGGTTGGCATCCTTGTTTCCGCTGGTTGCAGACATGGCCAATGCGAAATTTACCTTTGAAACTCTCACAGCACCTACAGGAAATCATCTCCATTTTCCTGCATACGATAAATATCTGAAAGAGATTGACAAGTAATGCATCCAAGCTTCGCGTGAATTAGCAAAATTATCATGTGTTCATTTCATAACCTGTCTTAGATGATTATAGGACTTAGGAGGGGAAACAACCAAGACAGCAGAATTGGTAAATAGTGATGTAAGACTATGATGCTCAGGCAAAGGCCATGGATATTTCAGGAGTCACGACTTTTTGTTGCTTTGAAATTACCCGAATTAGTCATGGACCTGGTCTTGCAGAAATACTTCATTTCCAATCTTCCGAGGGGACCACCGGAAATCTCAGTTTTTAATTATTTTCAATGCACTGCTCGGAGTGTATCCTAGCTACCATCAGATGCAAGTGCCTGCTACAGCAAAGAGCGTGTTCTTAGTGAATGACTTTCCTGAGAAGAAATCTCCAGCCAAATCAGAATCATTTAGTTCCTTCAGACATACTGGGCCCTCTATGCTGCATGTATATGTTTTATTTAACTGCTTTTCAATTCATCAAGGTTACTTCAATTTTTTTTCTTTGTCTGTGGCATCTTGTGCAGATGCATTAGGTATTTGCAAAAGCAGGAGGTGCCAAAGTGTGTTGACCTAGTGGATGATGAATTAATTTTGCATGTCGAGGGAACTGCAAGCACACAAAGAGTAGTTCGTCATATTGGAGGAAAGAGCTGGCCTGGTTTGTCCTGGATTTATATATTTTTGTTTTTAGCACTTGGGCTGATCTTTAACTTTAGATGTTTTGGTTTCTTGAGATCTTATATGCTTTCCTAGGTAGACTCACCTTGACAAATTATGCTCTCTACTTCGAGGCTTCGGGAGCCGTCATGTATGAAGATGCAATTAAGATTGACCTTTCAAAGGACACTGAACACACTGTGAAACCTGCTGCTACAGGGCCCTTCGGGGCTCCGCTTTTTGACAAGGCTGTGGCGTACGAGTCCCCTGAACTGTAAGCTCAGTTCCAGAAGTATCGACCCTGACATCATTTCTAGATATTGCATTTCTCGCCTAAGAGATGTCCGTTGCTAGCACATAGGGCATCAAGAGTAGAGATTCAGTATTGTAGTAACGACATTCTTGTTAGATCACTGACTAGTCAGCTGCATGACTTTTCTTGTTCTAGATCAGAGGCAATTGTTTTTGAGTTTCCAGAGATAACAAGCTCTACAAGACGTGACCACTGGCTAGCGCTTATAAAGGAGGTAATGTTGATGCACAAGTTTTTGTCCAGACATAAGGTGGAGAGCCCATCGCAAGTGTGGGAACTACATTCGCGGACAATAGTGGGGATTGTGAGGCTCCATGCAGCAAGAGAGATGCTAAGGATATCGCCGCCTCTGCCTCGAAATTTCTTGATTTTTGCTTTGTTTGATGAGTTACCAAAGGGTGACTATGTGCTTGAAGAGCTGGCCGAGAGCCTAAAGAAGGGTGGAAGCAGACAACCATGCAGTGCTAGTTCGATATTGAGAACTCTTAACATGTCAATATGGAGACTCCCAGATACGAAAGTTGAAGAAGCGGGCAAGGAATGTACCGCGGCTAGTGTCCAAGATGACAACTACTTCTCATTGCAGACAGCAATCAACAAGGTTAGACAGGAAGAAAAAGAAATTGAAATTGCAAAGGCCACCACAGAGGGGATGAAAGAGGAAGGGATTGGTGATAGTGCTGCTGTTCTTATGGTTAGTCTGCACGATTCAAATATCTCTGTGCCGTACGGTGAAAGAATCTGCGATGAAAAATGAGGAAATTAACAAATTGCAATTGCATCGGAACACCTAGCAAAGGATGACCACTATGTTCTTTACGTCAGAAGGGGAGAAAACTCTAGTACTCGCATTTGCATTTATGGCAACATGGTTCATTCTGATTTGCTTGCAGGAACTCTTAAAGCAGCTTAAAGACGCCATCCTGCCCAAATTGCAAGAAATTCTAGCATGGCAAAGGCCAAAGACAACCCTCACTGTAATTGCAGCAGCTCTTGTGATAATATATAAGTGAGTTAGTGTATTCCGACACCTTATTATGTGTTGTAACCGACACTCCCAGTAACGTGCTTGGGTAACACCTTTGAGTTTGCAGGGAGTGGATCAGTAAGGCTATAGCAGCTGGCTTGTTTTGGCTTGTATTGAAGATGCTCCATGTGAGGAAAGAGAGGAAAGAATACCGAAGAGAGGAGATTGTAGTGTGCACAGCGTCCGACAAGAGCACGATGGAGAGCATAGTATCAGCTCAGCGTGGGCTACAAACAGTCCATGACATGGTGCAGAAAGTAAACATCGCACTACTAAAACTCTGGTCGATATTTCTTTGGAGGTCTCGAAAGGTACGCTCATTTCTTTTTCTCGTGTGGGAAAACCAGTGCTTGGTGTGTTAATTGTGATGGTGGCAACAAGCGCCGACAGGACCTTTAGTGATGATGTCCTTCACCGGCCCTGGAATTTGGTCGTGTTTCCTTTGTTACATACGGGATCAGAGAATATTCTAGCATGCATATTTTCGTACAAATGATGGTTTTAACTCACAAGCCTGGGCATCAACATTTAATGACTTCGTACACATTACAGAATCTAAGTTCTTCTTTCCTTGCTTTGCTGGGTTAAAAAATCGAACTTGCTTGATGTAAATTCCGACATACGCACCTTTTTGTCCTTTTCAACCGAAATCTGTGTACTCACTCTTCCCGCCGACCTAGCGATGACGATTTCTTCCATTCCGATTGCAGCATGCTGAGATGGTGATAATGGTGTCCTGCGCCGTGGCTATTGTCATAGCAGTGATACCGCCGAAGTACCTCTTTATGGGAGCGACGTTGTATGGTTTCATAGCGACATCAAAATTGGGGAAGCACCTGCAAGACGACCGTCCGAAGAGACGGCTCAAAGAATGGTGGGACTCCATTCCGGCTACACCCGTGCGCATCGTCGACAGAGCTGAGGACTGTCCTACTGACGACGGCAAGCGCTCGTAGTACATAGATAAGCGGTCAAATGTTATTTTTTTTTTTTTACGGGTTGCTATGTGTATTATCTTTTTGGACCTGTTGGTGTTGGATAGGTGCAACCGTGAGCAAATCGTCGTCCTAGCTGCCGGCGATGCTTTTTTCGCGTCCTTTTGGCATCAGCTGTCGCGACTCTGGATCGTGCATAACACGAACAAAGCAACTAGAGTACCGTAAGTAGGAAGTCGTTTCAGAAACAAAAACCAATGTTACCTTGTTATTCCGGGATTCAACAATTTTCATATTTCATAACGAGCTCTCTTTTTTACTTCTATGTTATACTATTGGAGAATAATTGTCGCAAATTTTCACGGACTATAAATTTTATGTGCGGTGCCTCCCTATTTCAAGAAAAGAAAAATGTAGCTTTGGTTTAAAATGTTAATGGGAGGTGAATATACCTTAGTTCTAGAGCTTTCACTCGCTTAGAGTGAAATCTTCAATAAAGCGAGCATTTAATCACCTTGAAATCTTTTCGAAAAAAAAAAAACACCTTAAAATCAAAATAGTTATCAATATCAACAAACGTTACTCTTTAGAAAACAACAAAGCTAACTTAGAAAAAATAAAGTCCATGAACATATCTTATAAGACGCTAAATTGAAAATGAGGGTTTTGAACTTTCATTGTCTTGAAAGAGGTTGAAATAGAAAATTTTCAGCTTGGAGATGAAGAAGGTGGAGTTCACATGGCAAGTGGGAAAGAGAAATGGGATATTTACTTATTGTCTTCCACATTTATTCTATATTGAAGAGCAGCTTAAAGTCACATTCATTAGCTTTGGTTAAAAACATAATCACGTCATTTAACTAGAGATAATAAGTAGTTATGAAGTTACTAGGGTTAAAAAACTATGTCATGCAATATATTATCAAAAGCTAGGTTCAAAGGATTCAATTAAGAGCATGTGCCAAATAATAAAGTGAGAATTGAGACATTTTTCCAAGCTAGAGAGGTGACAAATTACATGATATAGGGTTAAAAGATTGATATATTAGGTTGTTTCGAGTAGACGCTTCATATTGTAGTAAATAAACTAGAAAATCGGTATTGGTTTCAAATGCCGACGAAGTAGAAAATTTAAAATTGTTAATTAAAGGTGCAAAACAATAGGGACATATGAACTCAATGAAAGTTTAATATTTGAAAATTATTCGACACGTATTCGGGAGTCCGTTGATTATTACTATACTAATTTTCTTTTCTTGATGACCCTCACTTAACGTAATTTATTAATTATTATAAATTACGAACAAAAATCAGATGTCACATTATTAAATCGTTTCAATTCTTTTTTTTTTTTGGTCGGAAAGTCGTGTCAATTTGAATATGAAAAAGTCAGGAGACATTTTGAGTCGAAAATTTTGACCGTCCTCTTGGTGCCGACGAAACTAAACAGGAAAGAAAATAATATTACATATGAACATATTCCGATCCATCTCAACCGTTGAATAATGAACTTCGTCGACGATTAAGATAGCGCAAAGTGCATGGGTCTCACCGAAAGAACAAGAAGTGCATGTATTCGATAATTTCCCAGAACAGTAAATATCTCCACCCGAACATCTGTTCTCATTCACTCATCTTCTTCTTCTTCCTCTCTCTCTCTCTCTCTCTCTCTCATGGGACCACACCTGAAAATGAAACTGTAGCCCTAAAACCCTCGATAAGTCCCACCTCCCCTCCCCACCATGACCGACGGCGGAGGAGAAGATGCCACCATGAACTCCTCCGATCAAACCGACGCTCAGAAGGCTCGAGCGCTAGAAGACCTCGTCCAAGCCCTGTACTCCTCGCTCTCGAGCCTCTCCGCCTCTTCGAGGACCATCCCTTCGGAAAGAGACTTCCATTTCTACCGCAACTTCGGCGACTTCAAAGTTCCGATAGGAGAGATTACTGAGAAATCCGCTTCCCTGCTGCAGGCGATCGGTTCGTCGGCGGTCGCCTTGGGCAAAGACGTCGCCTTTCCCGAGGACCTTGAGGACGCGTACGATTGGCTGGTCGGTGTGAACGACGAGGTCTTTGAGCAGTTTGATGCCTCGGCGGACGAGTTTCGGAGGGTTAGGAAGGAGGAGGAGGAGAGTGGGAAGAGGATAATGGAGGTTGACGGAGGGTTTCAGCTGGTGTATGGGAAGAAGAAGAACAAGGCGATGCAGGGCTCGGTCAATCGAACCGCGACTGACTCAGTTAACGGGAGAGGGGAATCCAGTGTGAAGGTGGCGAGTTTGAAAGAGAAAGTGGGCGGACCGAAGCCGAAGGTGCCGTTCCATATCCCGACGATAATGAGGCCGCAGCAGGAGTTTTGTATTTCGGTGAACAATTTGAACCAGCCGTTTCAGCATGTCTGGTTGCAGAAGAGCGAGGATGAAAAGAGGTTTATTCACCCATTGGTGAGTTATAGATGTCATGTTTGAGTGGTCAGTTGTGGAAATTTGAACGATGCACGTGTTGATTTGTGTTTATTTGTGCTAGTTGCTCATTGGGGAAGTTCTTGGTTTTCTTGGGGTGGATTCTTATGTGATTGACTTTGAGTTATGGACATCTTGGTTGGCATGCCGTTTCCTTGCTCATTGGCCAAATTCTTGCTTATCCGGTTGTTTTTTTTAGCTGTTAACTGTTTTCGGATTGATTTGTCTCTTGAATTTGATTCCTGATGAGGGATGGGAGAGTAGAGAAGCCGAATTTCACTTGGCGTTGATTTCCTTTTATCCTTTTTTATGGACAGGAGGAGCTCTCCGTGTTGGATTTTATTGACAAGCCTGTTTCCAGCAAAGAGTGTGCTAAACCGCTGACAATGGAGAACACGCCATTTAAGCTTGTAGAGGAAGTTAGAGACTTGAAAGAAATGGCAGCTAAATTGCGTGGTGTAGATGAATTTGCGGTATAACTTCGGCTCTATTAGTCATGCTTATTCAACTACTGATGTGGTTTAATGGTAACAATTGCATGGAAGGTTTATGAAAATTAGGTTTTGATTTTCCTTTGGACCATCAGTCTCATAATTAGGCATGGTTCTAGTTTAGTATAAGAGTTGGTTTACTTTTAAAACAATTGCCTGTTTATTTCTTCCACGTACTTTTCTCATTTCTTCTGTTTTTCCGTGCTCTAGGAAGTCTTGGCATTTAGAACAATATGGAGGAATATGCTAATTCAAATGAAATCAAAACGAAATGAGACTCTGTTGATAGAATAATAGTTTGTATCATTGTCTCCCTTCCAACCGATGGCTGTTGTTGAACTCTTTTGTCTGCAATTATCTAGGTTGACTTGGAACATAATCAGTATCGATCTTTCCAAGGCTTGACTTGCTTGATGCAAATTTCCACCAGAACTGAGGATTTTGTAGTGGACACTCTTAAGCTTCGAGTTCAAATTGGGCCATATTTGAGGGCGGTTTTCAAGGATCCTACCAAGAGAAAGGTTGAAACCTCGTCTTTTATGTTCACATTGTTTTAGCTTAATTTGATCACTTTGGTGTCTAGTAATGTGCATTATGATATATGACCAGGTCCTGCATGGAGCAGATCGAGATATAACATGGCTTCAACGGGACTTTGGAATATATGTATGCAACATGTTTGATACTGGACAGGTACAGTTCCTGATTTTGCTAGCTGTTTAATTTCTGCTTTAAAGATCGCCATAGCTGAACTCTTACCAAAAATTTTAAGGAGGCATTTTTGAAAAGAAGACTGTTCTTGACTAAGGAATTTTTGTCTTAATCTTTGAAGTTTCAAGGGATTCTGTTTCTGTCATTACACGTAATGTACTAGATTAATTTCACAGGTACATGCTTGATTGCTTTGGTCGGATTTCTAGCCATCCTACATGCATATTTTAGAATGATAGCTGAGAATTATTTGTATAGTCTTTGATTCCCATACTTATGATGTATTTTGGCTGGATGCTCGGAGAAATATCCAGGGAAAATCAATGATGAATGCTAATCTTTTGAATCATGTACAATGTGATGCATTTAAGTGGTTCTCCTATCTGTCGGAAATAACATCTTAGGGGTCTCATTCTCTTGATCCTCAGGCTTCAAGGGTTCTGAAATTGGAAAGAAATAGTTTGGAGTATCTGCTGCATCACTATTGCGGAGTTACTGCTAATAAAGAGTAGGTTTGCTTTGCTTCTTAAGCGCTTTGTTTTTCTCCTTTCTGTTATACCAAATTTGATGATCAACTCTATGCAGATACCAGAATGCGGATTGGAGACTACGACCTCTTCCGACCGAGATGATAAGGTAATATGCATCAGGAGCCCATTAAAGGATGAATTGAGTATAAATAAGAGTCTGGAAAGGTTGATCTTATTAGAGACATACTTAAAATATTTAATTTACAGTTTCTTCACCTTATGTCTTATCTGGACAGATATGCAAGAGAAGACACACACTATTTGTTGCACATTTATGATGTCATGAGGAATGAATTGCTCGCCTTGTCTGGTAATTCGGATGGTGCTTTAGTGGAGGTATTTTCTTTGCTTACCACTTCCAACTGAAATTATTTGGTCATGGAGATCTTATGGGCATCCACATTCAGAAACAGACACTACCAATTAGTTCAGCTTTAAGTGACCTTGGATAGCCAGATCCCACTGCTCATGGGCACTTTTGTTGTTTTTTTAGAAGAGTTGCGTTTTTGGGGAGGGGTGTGTGTTGCTTTACCTTTTGTTTTAAGCTTGCTGCCTTTCCTTTTTTAACAAGGGCTTTGGAAGGACTTACATATCATGCTTTAATGTTGGACTTGATGGCATATATTCCTTTTAATATGTCACTGCATGTTTGTGATCCAACTCGAAAGCATTTGCAGATGAAAGATTTTTGCTGGGATGTGGGGTTTTGTGCACCTTGTCCATGTTGGAATCGTGTGTGTGTCATATCATTATTTTCGTTTCTACTTTAGCAATGGCCATTTGACTTGAGTTAATCCTCCTCTCTGTTGGTGAGCCACTTTTAGTTGTTGGTTAACTATTGGAGGGGCTTGTATGAAAATAATTTATGGGTTCAGGTAGCAAGAATGGTGCTTCATACTAGTCGTTCCCCCACTGAAATTTCTTTTATGCAAACAGGTCTACAAGCGTAGTTATGATTTATGCATGCAGCTTTATGAGAAAGATCTTTGGACAGATACTTCATATCTCAGTATTTACGGGTTTGTTGCTATATTGCTGATCTTTTTAGTTATGCTTTGGCTGACTCTATTGTTTTTTTGCTAATATCAACGATCTTGCAGTAAAAGACATGACACCTATTTCCTCCTGTACCTATTCAGGTTGCAAGGGGCTGGGTTCAATGCTCAACAAGTTGCTGTTGTCGCAGTATGTCTTGGATTATTTCTTCCTTCAATTAAACTAGAATTGTATGCATACCATCTGTAACTTCTACAACTTTCACATGCACCTGGTTTAGATGTCTTTATCAAGTGGTTTTTTTATTGTTGCACATCGAAACTTTAGGTTATACAGGATAGTTTCAAGCATTTCAACTTTTATCAATGACATAATTTGGTCTCTTTAGTATGGAAAGTCAAGGTATTGTGTTATATCCCTCAATAACTTACCCAAGCATCTTATAGGGGCTCTATGAATGGCGAGATCTCGTTGCTCGTGGTGAGGATGAAAGTACTGGTTATATACTGCCAAATAAAACTCTTCTTGAAATTGGTACTGCGAATGTGCAAAGTTCTACTTTGATTTATCTGACCATTAAAACTTGTGCTTATACTGATTCATCGTTGATTGTTGTTTTGTGGAAAAAGCCAAGCAGATGCCTGTGACCACTGGCAAGTTGCTGCGGTTGGTCAAATCAAGGCACCCATACGTTGAGCGTAATCTTGCTTCGGTGGTCAGCATTATTAGGAATGCAATACAAAATTCTGATGCGTATGAACCTATGGTGGAACTACTAAAGGAGCGCCGTATGGTAAGTTTTGCATTTCACTCCGATGATAACACCGTATACTAGACTTGGAAATGGAGTCACCCATAAATAGTTCAAAAGTCTCATATGCTTGCAAACTGATGGTCTGTTTTTCAGTTTCTCAAAGCATTGTACAATAGGCCTTTGGCCTGTAAGAGTATTATCATATAGCAATGAGTGATAAGTTAAAAATCTCTGAGAAAAGAGTGGAAAAATTGCTGTTTCTCAAGAATGAAGTTGAGAGCAAGTCAAAGCTAAAGAATGCATTCATCCACTGAAAACTCGATAGTGTTCTTGTTGCGTTGTTATAATTTCAATTAAAGCTACATGTTTGTCTTTGCACACATTATTAAGATGCTAAGTACATCAATGAAGAAAATCAATCAAAAAGTGAAGTGTTGGCAGCTGAATATGTTTTTCCCTAAGTTGAAAAATGTCGACTCCTTTCTGAAGCATTTATCAGAAATGTAATTGGATGCTTTGGTTTGGCTTCTGGTTAGCATTATTTTATTGATAGAAGGGATTGGTGATCATGAACCACATCTATGTCCTAGTCTTTTAGATGCATCTTTGCTTCAATATGTACAATGTTTTCCTCTTGCGTAGGCACCAGAGACTAGTTTATTGGCTAATGATGGGTCTCAATCTGCCGCTTCTGATACTCCAGAACAAAACGACGAGACAGTTGAATGTACCGAGTGCATCGGTACCATATATCATAGTGTTGGTGATCATGGAAACCAGGAAGTCATTCCTGAGCATACTGCCAAAGATGAGAAGGTTCTGTTGAATGTGGACCAGAGCAGAGACAGCACTGCTAAAGCACAGTTATCGAGCTCTGCAATTGTTGTAAGTCCTGATTCCTGTGAATTTGTTATGAATTAGGTTACTATTTAAGTTCATTGTAGCATAAAAAGAGGTTATTGTCTGGAGTGTAGGGTGCTGCTGCTTCTGTTCGGGTGTTGAAGAAGCCTGGTGGTGCTTTTGGAGCTCTTCTTGGAAAATTGGGCCCAAAGAGGAAATGTAACACTGATGAAAAGGTTAACTCTAGCCATATTTCTGCTTTGGGTCTGTTTGTTTCGCAGAAAAGAACGATTTGCAAAACATTTTTCCAAAAATAATTATTTGGACCACTTAGAATAGCAAATCAATGGAGAATATTTTCGTTATCAACAATAATTTATGCCAATGAGGAGGGCGTGTCTGGTGAATTTTGCTTCATGAGTGTCTTCTTCTTGTTATCAACGAATGAATGACGGTAAACTGTATGTTTCTGCAGGACAAGAAAGAGATAAAGCTGGAGCAAATCAGATCTTCAGTGAACCTCCCGTTCCACTCTTTTTCAGGGAGCGAGGAGCAACCGGAAGCACTTGGAGAAGAGCCCGCCCGAGCATCGGAAGCTCAGAATATTCTAGATCTTGCTACCTCCAAGGCGGAAGATATCATAATGTTGGAAGATAATGACAACTCGGAGGAATCACCACCAGACAATTCTGACACCGAAAAGGATCTGGAGGAGGCTGATTCTAGGGAACCTGAGCTTAAAACCAATAAAGATGATGAGGCGATTTCTCTCACAGACCTGTCATCGAGCTTCCAGAGGTGCTTGGAATCCGTCAAGCAAAACAAGAAAGCTGGACGGATGGAGAACTCTCAAGAGACAAGCGGCTTTTTGCAGGTGAAGCCATTCGATTATGAAGCAGCAAGGAGAGAGGTCGGGTTTGGGGTGGATAAGAAGGACGGGTCAGGCGGAGATGAAGGTCAAAAGCGTCTGTTAAATTCCAGGGGAAGAAAAAATAGCTCACCTGTGGATCAATTCCAAAAGGACGACGGAAGCCGGCTCCCACAAGGTAGACGCCGCCAAGCTTTCCCAGCAACTGGGAATCGGAGTTCGACTTTCCGATGAGTTGTTGGTGCTGGCCGCAGATTTGACCAAGTAGTGAGAAGTAAACTAGATGTAATGTACTAACTTGGAAAAGAAAGAAAAAGGGCAAATGATAACAAGAAGGAAACCGTTGGGAATGATTTAGTCCAAATTATTTCCCCTTCCAAACGAAGCATTGGGGTTCTGAGTGCTTGATTAGTTACTTTGTTTTCTGCTTGCGTCTAACACATTATCATTGGTGAAGTCGGAATCCTTTGATAGGGAAAATTATCAAAAAAATCTTAAATTTATTGTAATTATGTCAATTCAGTTTTAATTTATTTTTTATAAATTCAGTTTTAGTTTATTTGTAAATGTGTCATTTCAATCCATTCAGTGAATTTTGGCTAGTTGGCATTGATATGGATGCCAGCCGGCAATTGAATAATTTAATATATTTTTTAAATTTTTTTGTGTTTTTTTGTTCTTCTTTTCTCTTTTCTTTTTTCTGCCCCCATTCCATCCCCTCCCCTCCCCTTCCCTTCCCTTCCCTCCCCACCTCTAGCCGGTTGCCATAGTTTGGTGACTGGCCAGAGGGGCGGCCGAAGAGGCCAACTTGCCTTGCCACGACGGAGGTCGACCTCGCTGTCGCCGGGCGAGGCAACGACGACGAGGTCGAGGCCCGCCGCAATCAGGCGAGGCTCGACCTTGCAAGCCCAGATCTGGGACGGTGAGGTCGAGCTTCGCCCAGCCATGGCTGGGTGCGATCTCGCCCGAAGGGGAAGGACGAGGGAAAAGAGACCAAAAAAGGGAGAGCTGATTTCTGGAAGGGCTCTCGGTTCTTTGAAAAAAAAAAACAAAGGACGAGAACGGAAAAGAAGCGTGGGGGAGGAGCTTCAAGAAGCGTTGGTTCTGGAGAGAGAGAGAACTGAGGGAAAAAAAAAGAGGAGCGAGAGAGTTCTGGGGGAAAGGACTCGGCTCAGGGAGTTCAAGAGAGAGCTCTAGTGAGCTTCTGATCGGGAGACCAAGCAAGAAAATCGAAATCGAAGCAGGCAGATCGAGCCGCTGTTCAGTGGTCGCTTGTGCTGCGGCCCGAGGGGGCGGCCTCGTGATGGGCAGCGACGGTGGCACCTTTGTGTGAAGCACAGCAAATTTGGCTGAGCAGGGAGCTCCGGAGGCCTCCATTCTTGAACCGAGTTGCGTCCAATGAGCCGGCCCAAATATGGCTTGCGAGGTTGAGCATCGCCTAGCCTTGGCGAGGCTCGACCTCGCTGTGGTAGGGCGAGTCGGGCTCTCCGGCCGCCCCTCTGGCGGGTTGCTGGGCTATGGCAACCGGCTGAAGGAGGGGAGGGGAGGGGAGAAGAAAAAAGAAATGAGAAAAGAAAAAAAATAAAAAAATTATTTAAAAAGTCATAAAAAATTAAAATATTCGGTTATCTGCTGGCCAGCATCCACGTTAGCGCCGGTCGGCCAAAATTCGTTTGATGGACTGAAATGTCACAATTGCGAAAGGCTTAGGACTGAATCAACCAAAAAAAAAAAGTTAATGATTGAATTGGTACAATTACAATAGATTTAGGACTTTTTTGGTAATTTTTCCTCCTCAGATGGTATATGCATGTTCAAGTTACGGGCCTCGAGAATCTTAGATCAATTCGTTTTGGGGGCATAAACGATTTCAGATAGGACTATTTATCAAGGATGGAGATCCTCCGGAACTTGGTGAGTTTACTCCCTTTAAGGACACATCATCGTATGGTGATTCAATGGCTTTCCTTCTGTTATCCTTCTTTCCTTGATCCATCCCACCGTGCCGTAGAATCCTTGCCAATATGACTCCACCACGATGCTGATTTACTTGTAGAGGTTGCGATCTGCATGGCTGACCTTGATTGCCCTTTGGAGAGAGAGAGAGAGAGAGCACGGAGGGAGGGAGGGAGGTGGCCGTCGGCGAGCATGGAAGTGGGGCCTCAGCCGTGCGCAATGCTTTTATCGGGGAGGCCGAAAAGGCGGCTTTGATGGGCACCGTGGCGGTAGAGCTGGGGGTACTTCAGTGCAATACCGATGTTTTAGATGGTCTTTTGATCAATATGGCCCCTAAATTTGGTTATTTTCATACGTCGGTTCTTTCGAAAATTTAGAGAACGTAAGTTCTAGACAAAATATGAAAAGGACCGTTATCAAAGAACAATTTGAAAAGGTTGGAGAAGTTGCCGATCTTTCTTGGACTATTAAAATGTTTTGGGAGATTTTAAAGAGGCTTTAGAAACACAATATATATGTCCATTCAAATACTTAGTTACGCATATGGTAATTTTTTTTTTTTTTTCCTTTTTGGAAACAATTATTTTGGAATTAAGGAAGAAAAGGTGCATGCAAAATCGACTATAAATTTTGAGGTAATCCGCAAGCAACATGACTGACTTACAAAGAAGTGGATAAATAATAAATAGAGGACATGTATGTCTTATTTGTCAGGCTAAGTTTGGCGATCGAAAAAAAAGTCTAGATAAGATAAATTTTATTCTATCATATGTTTGGTTCCCGCTCAGGATATGATACAATGGGATATAAATGGGATATGGCGTGGATATAATTATCCAATGGGGGAGGCAGGAAAAAGGTAGATAGGATTTCTTTTGCTCGTGGTATGAAAACTATTTTTCTAAATAAAAAATTTATTATATGATAAAAATAAAATAATAATTATATTTGAATATATTTGAATTCTAATGTTAAAAAGAAAACTCAAAATAAAAAAATTATTCATTATAAATCTTATTCATAATTTAATTTCTTTCTTCTTTATAATACATAGTTTTTGTGTATGTGTGTGTGTGTGTGTGTGTGTGTGTATATATATATATATATATATTATATTATCTATATCATTACATATTTTAAGTATAATTGTTTAGTTTATTATTTAATGAAAAATTTTATTAAGAAATGATGGAAGTGAATCAAAATAATCATAAAAAAGATATTTATAATTAAAAAGTAAGTAAAAATGAAGTAGAAGAACCCATATTTTAAGTGAATATATTCAAATTTGAAATGATTTTTCTAATTCTCAAAAAATGAGGAGCAATGAAATTTCTAAAAAAAAACTAGCATCTCCATCTTCTTCTCTTCTATATCTTTAGTTTATGTGGAAATTTCATAACTGCTTTGTAATTTGGACGAGGGGTCACCGGCCCCCGCCCCGACCAAGGGAGGGGCTGTGACCCTCACCCAAATCCAAGAGAGTGCATGACCCTCTCTCGATTTTGGCAAGGGCCGAGGCTGTCGCCTCTTAGCCGGCGGGGTCGCCGGCTTTCGCCACCCCCGCCGACCCCCCCACTAGCGGTGGGCAGGCTACTACATGCGGGAGGGGCAACCCTCCCGCCCGTGTGGGCGATTTTTTTTTTTTCATTTTTTTCATTTTTAAAAACAAAAAAAGTAGAGAAAAAATAAATGAAAAATCAAAATGAAAATTGACAAAAATGCCTTTTATGCCAGGCTTTTTTTTTAAACTCTATGGCCACTTCAGATTTTTATTTGAAATAATATTTACTTGAGGCTCTTATTTAATAAAATGAGAGGATTTCGGATCCTTTTTTGAATTTTCCCTGCCTATTATGCATTCACAACCCTTCTTAAAATGTCAACTTTTTTTAATTTGAAAGTGTCTTGAGAACTATTTTGGTAATCCTTTATAATAATTTTGCCCTGCAAAACTATAATAATCAACAAGTGTTCAGAAATTTCACTTTTGGAGGGAAAAGTGTTTAGCTGGAGTCATTTCTCTCCCTCGTTTGCCTGGCGACATGGCGATTTAAGGAAACTGACGTGTCAAAACCTCATTGGTGATTCTACGTGGCGTGAGTCATTCCCGTCACCGCGTGGCAACTAAAAAAGAACAGAAAAAAAAAAAAAAAAAAGAGAGAGAGAAGAAGTACGCTTCCATTTCTATGTTCTCGATCATCATCTCGTTCGGTTGGTCTGAAGAGCGAAAGCGCGATCGGAGAACTGAAAATCGAGATGGCGGCCGTGGCGGTTGAGGTCGCGGGCGGAGGAGGTACGTTGTCGGATCTGTATCAGAGCGCGAGGCGAGCGTTGCTGAGGACCAGAGAGGGAATGGAGAGGCTGGAGAGGCTCGAATCCTTCTCCTCCGGCGGCGGCGGCGGCGGCGGCGGACTCGAATTGCAAGAGCTCTCGAGCTCCATCAAGAGGGACATCGCTCAGATCCAATCATTGTGCGCCGAGATGGATCGCCTCTGGCGCTCCATCGCCGCCAAGTCCCAGCGTGATCTCTGGAAGAGGTAATACCCTCGTTGCGAGGGGAGGACCAGTGCGATTCCATCTGAAAATTCGACATTTCCGGCACTTTTTCCTTGTTGTTGTTTCAGTCCCGCCATTAAGTTCCGTTGATGGAGTGTAATGCAAAAGTGATTTTTCTGCTTGCATGTCGGTCTATATCAGCTCCCAATTGCCACTTCATTAATGTGGATTCATTGCGAATGTCATCTCTAGATTCTTGCAATATGAGACTGAATGCCATAACTCTTTTGTGCATTTTACTTCTTATTGGTGCTGTTGGGAAATCCGGGCAGATAGCTTTCGTTGCCCGGAGGAATTTGTGCGCGACCGGTTCACAGTCCTCGAGCTCTGATTTCACCTACACGCTTCTTCATGATCGCTGTTCTTGATGCTAATGTGCACGAGATGTATATTTTATGGATGCGCCTTTTGTATAATCTTAGGCTACCATTTATGCATCCAGCAATAACGTTTATGAGTTTCCAAATGGATAAGACATCTAGAGATTCAAGGGTCTTTATTTAGTGGCTAAGATGGACAATTCTTACACCAGTTGAGGAGCATCAAATGACTTTCATTGTCTTTGTCGAACAAACTAGTACTATTGATTGACTGAATAATGACCCATCACTTCTTCTCTTGATTGAAGCATGAGATAAGTCGATTTATCACAGCAATTGTCCTTTCTAAAGCTCAATGAAGTTGAATGAACTTTTTTGGATCTTTTTAATTATAGTACGACTGCTTTGCTTGTGATAAATATTCTTTTTGGACCATGGCAAATTTTACCAACCTTGCTTTCTACTGAGTTACCTTACAAATTGATGAGTGTCTGCATTTGAAGTTTGCCCAAGAAGTCCCCATTTATATCCTGTTTGTTTACTCACATCATTATTGCTTTAATTGACTTCATCCCTGATTTTATTGCAGAAAGGTGGAACAGGTAGCTGAAGAGACCGAATCATTGAAGGAGAGTTTGGATAAGCACTTCCTGAGGAACCAGAAAAGAATGATGGAAGCGAAAGAGAGAGCAGAGTTGCTAGGAAGAGCTGTATGTGATTCCTAATCTTTGGCATAAACTGATAATTGTGACTGTAATTGCATCTTACTTCACTGTCTAACACATCTAGTATGTCACAGAATGGAGACTCTGCACATGTTTTGAGAATTTTCGATGAGGAAGCTCAAGCAATGCAGTCTGCCCGCAATTCAGCCCGGATGCTTGAAGAATCCTATGCAACTGGAGTAGCTATCCTCTCAAAATATTCTGAGCAACGGGAACGCTTAAAGGTATCTCTTGAGCATGTATCATTATGCACAGATATATGGCAACTCAGCTGGCACTTGCATGCATGTGCACCGTGCAGCTGTTACTCCGTATATTGAATAATTACAAGTGCCTTGCTTTTCTTTCCTGCATTTCATGTTCATTAGATGTCATCCAATTGTGAATGCTTTTAGTGCATGTCTATTCTGTGGTGGAGAGCTCTAGAGTCCATTAATATAGAGCAATTTAAGGTAAAACCAATTGTTCTCATTTGTGTGCACGTGCGAGCAAGAGAGAGAGAGAGAGAGGGAGATCTGTTGCATCTCCAGTGAGTTTTCACTACCAGCTATGTTCAAAATATTATTGGCTCTTATATTGACTTTATATTGGTCCAGAAAGCTCAAAGGAAAGCTCTGGATGTTCTTAACACTGTTGGACTCTCCAACTCCGTGTTGAAGTTAATTGAGAAGCGACACCGTGGTGATAGATGGATCAAATATGGGGGCATGATTTTGACCGTTGTCATACTGTTTTCATTCTGGAGGTGGACAAGATGACATTCTTTTTTGCACATATTTTTCATCTGGATCTCGCCAAAGTAGGGAGAGAGTTGCAGAAGGCCCTGCTTTAGAGCACAAATGCAATCATAACTTGGTGTACTGCTGAAACTTATGTGATCCTTCTCAAGCGTATATAGTTTCCATACTGAGCCAAGATGTTGAATTGAAATGTGGGAGTCTCAACATCCAGCTTTGGTGGTGCATTTTTTCTTCATTTCACAAGAACTACACAATTGTCTAGCACCCGCTACCAAAATTGTCTTTATCTTGCGCTTTGCAACATTACAACATCAAGTGTTGTGCCTTGTGAGCCTCTTGCAGCCATCTGACTCACCATAGGAAAAAAACAGCTGGGGAAAGATATTGGAGGTTGAGTTAAGACGAGGCAGGAATTAGGACAAACAGGTGATTATTTTCTACTAGGAAATTAGCGGCAGGTCATCGCAGAGCGAGCTTCGGAAGGATCTGGTGTTGATCAGAAGAACTATCAAAAGTGATTATTAATTTATTAGCGGGACTTTGTTGATATCTTCTCTGCTTCATGAGTATTTGTTATCGGCTGGTCGGATCATACTTGTTTCAGGTTTTCAGCTATCTTCTTCCCAATAGACTTTTTCCGCACTGTCAGTGGGAATTGCGCGGTTCCATCGCTTTCCCTGCATAATCAATCCTACGAATTGTCATGTAATGGTAAGGTCCTCTCTCGTCGGGTTAACGCTGGGGAGACCATCCGCATGCGCGTCTGGACTCAAAACTGGCAGCATCAATACGCGTCCCACGTCTGGGACTCTTATCTGGCAGCATCAATGCACGTAAGTGAAGTCCGCGTGGATGCCGAATTTAACTTGGGAGGACCATGATCTTCCATTTCAGGACAATGCGAGATATGTATCAGATCGAGTCTTCCATTGACAAAAGGGGGAAAAAAGGGAGAAAAGGTAAAACGAAGACAACCCATCTGTAGAATCAATGCAAAATACACGACCCATCGTATGTCTGAATCGATCTGTCATGTTGGATTCTAGAAATATATGTAGAATCTAGGAAAAGGCGAATAGCAGGCCTGGTTTGTCGCCGCTGGTTATGCCGAATCCCGACACCATTAGCTAGTGAGGAGTTAGAGGATCGGAGCCCAGCTGAAACCGGCTACGTGCGCGTGCCCTTGGATGCCGTTTTCAATTTATGCCTGCCAAGGTTGCGACTTGCAAGACTAAGCCTTGGCACTTTCACATTGCCTCATTTATACGCCCATGGAGAAGTGGGATTTTGACCTGGCTCGGAATTCGTACAGGCTGCACATCAACGAATTTCTCCGGATTGAACGGGTGTGTTGCGAGTGTGATCGGATGAACCTAAGAATCAAGACCGCGTCTTCTGGCCTATAAAGGCGAAAAAGAAGAAGAAGAAATTAATAGGTGTTCAAATTAATAATGAAGGGGTTTCGGGATTGGTAAACGCAACAGAATATATTTATAAATCAAAATTCTAAACATGATCCATGGGTATGTTGAAATTAATAGGTTTTCAAATCGTACCTTTTGCGGATCGAAGATAAATTAACAATAGGTTGTGTCTAGATTAGAGTCCTAATTATTGCGTCTCTACTAGTATCCACACACACGAACCGAAGTCTCAAACCATCCAAATGCTAGCTTACGGATCTTGGAGCTCCTCTTTCCTTCATTGCCTTTGATCTTTGAGACTCTCTCAAAGATCTAAGAACAGAGAATAATTCTTTGTGTTTCCTTTCTTTTTCTCCTTCGGAATAAGACTCTTTTATTCTCATAGGCGTCTCTAGGGTTTTTCCCTTTATATATATATATATATATATATATATATATATATATATATATATATATATAGCCTTAATATTTACGCGTAACAAAAGAAGTGGGGCTGAGCGATTTGGGCCCACCAAACCGCCTATCTCCAATTGTGCGTTCAATCGTTATCTCATAACATGCACGATCGCGTAGATATTTAGAACATGAGAATAAATTAAAATCTACTTCTTAAGTAGATCAAGGCGCAGAGAAAATATAAACTTTGTTTGCTATTGTGTGCGACCTTGTAGGTTTACTAAACATTAGCAGTGTGCTCAAAATCTTTTTTGGCCCATAAGTCTCTAGCAACACATTATGACTATCTAAGTATAGTGAAGGTCGTTTTTCGACACAATCTAATCCACAATTAATATTAGAGTATCAAACTTAATTAGTTCATAGGGCAAACCGCTAACAAATAATTCTTTTTCTTCCACAACTAGCATCATCGTTTTTTTTTTCTTTTCGATTTTCTCCCCGTAAGAATTGCTCATCTTCTTTGCGTAGATTACTGGTGAAGTTCTGTTGAGAGTTCCACAAGGCTGGCTGACGGTTGCCAATGGTCATGCGACCCTCGGCTTGGGGAGGTTGAGGTCGCTCGACCCTAGCGAAGGCAACCGCCTGTGTTGCGTAGCCCTCGCCGGGGGTTATTAGGAGCGGCTTGAGGTCGTGCAACCTTAGATGACGATCGCTAACGCTAGATCCAACTCATTGGTGGCTTGCGTCTTTCGCTGGTTGAGAAAGGGTTTGAGTTCTTTTTTTTTTTTTCCACTTAAAAATAAGAAAAGTCCTTTCGCACGCATAATTTTACCAAACACTATTTTTTTTTTTTTCTAATATTGTCTTGCGTTGCACTTGTAAATTACAATTTAACAGACATGATTTGCAAATCATTTCGAAGAGTCCCTCCAATTTAAAATCCTGTCCGTTTCCCCAAAGATTTTCCCCTAAAATTCCAACAAAAAGCAGCCCAACCACTCTCGTCCTAGTCCAAACAACTTGCAGATGTTCTCCACAAAACCTGCGCCGGAATCCAATGTTCTCTTTGTCCAAGTGACGGAGATTGTGGGAGAAAAAGCTGTCCCTAGATGGACCGGAGATTTAGGGACAAAGGTTTGTCAGTTTGAGGAAGAAGCTGCCGGGCTATAAACAGACGTGGTTTCTACGAGTGCCCCTTGTTACGATCGGTTCTTACTTCACCCATTTAAAGGAGCAACGATCCTTTTCCGATTGCACAAGTTTTCTCAATCAATCAACAACAGGATATCGTATCCAGGTTTTCTCAATCGGTCAGTCGGTGGGGGTGTTCGTACATGGTTTTTGCCCTTTCAGGGGAATCCGAGGGATGGCGCCGTGGTAGGACCCGAACCATTGGCCTCTCGGGTCCTACACTGACCCGCAGCATCCCCCCTAAAGAAAAGGAAAAAGTACCAAGTTGCCAACCTTCCGCAACTCGCCGAGCCAACTCTACGTAGAACCTAGCTGGTGCAAGTATTGGAGAAGTATTGTTATATAAAAAGTCGCGCCGTATAAGAATCGACGTGCGGACATCGGAACTCAGCATATCGGTTCATAGGGCTGGTGGTAATCTCGAAATTCCTGGGGCTGGAGGTTGCTATTTGAATTGGGTTTCCGCGACATTAGCAAAGAAATGGCTAATCTTGATGGGGAAACTTGAGATGATCAATCTTCCAATTGCGGGGTTAGAGAGACCACGGTGGTATAGTGAATCCCATCGTTCATTTAGCTTTTCATGGGCATGACTTGGACCATAGAAAAGACACCAAGGGTGACATCGGGTTGAGTTAAAAAGATCAATGCCGACACGATAAGATCGTTGAGCTGGTTGAGAATCGTATCTAATGTCTTAATGAATTGACGTGATCGTATTCAAAATCGAGCAGGAGAATTCTGCTGGAGGTCTTTGACATTATGTGGCGGGATAAGTTTAGTCGAGGATAATAAAACATCCGGATGTCCAACAGCATTGTAGAGATGGAGAAAGAACAGCGTGCCAAAAATAGGAACAAAGTTCACACGATGAGAAAAGAATATTGCGAATATAATCTAACACGCTTCTTTAAAGAATTCCATTCAACAAGCATGATTAAAATGCATATGCCGACCTAAATCTTTAAAAAAAAAATCATAGAATTCCATTATATTTTGGCTTTTCTTGCGATATTAGTATAGATCGGATGTTGAGGGCGAGAATAATAACCATTATGTTTCTCCGTTTCTCTTCTAAATTTGTTTCTAGAACAAGTTTGAAACATAAATCCGTTTGGCGATATAATTTTGTTTTTCCATTTCTAGAACAAATTTTTAGTCCAAAAATAAGATTTGAAATATAAATGAAAAGTTGTCCATTTTTGGAACAGAAATTGACATAAAAACTCTTTTCATCGATTGTCCTTGGCCACCATTTGCTGATCACCAATCGTCGATCCTCGGCCGCCGCCACCTCTGATCCCCGATCACCAATCACCAGCCATCGGCCATCCTCCGCCACTCCGATCACCGAACCCCCGTAGATATTTCACGAGGTTACTAATCGGATTTCTATTTTTAGAATAGAAATTTTTGTTCGTGTCGTTATCAAAAACATTTCTTTTTCCAGAAACTCTTTCGGAAATAAAAATATAAAAAAATATATTTTTATCTAGAAATTATTTTCAATAACATGACTGTTATAATTCGCGGGCATTAATGAAGCGGAGTAAAATCATATCAGGGCAAGTACGTAGGTAGGCAAAGTATGTCATTGAAACGGCACAGCGCTGGGCCCAACGCATGACGCGTCCCCATCTCTGTGGTCGTGGGCGAACCCATGGGAACGGGAACGAGCAAAAGTCTCTCTTCCTTCCTTTCTCGTTAGTTAACAACTTGCGCGGTTTCCTTTCCACCACGGAGAAAAGCCATGGTTTTTACACGAACCCAATGCACACCGTTTTCTCATGTCTGTGAAGTAATAAACCCACTCCCAGGATAAGAAGGAAAGGATTATTTGCGTCGCTTTTACCTAAAGATTTCCGAAACCTCGTCGTTTGGCGTCAACTGTGTGTGCTCTGGTCAATGCACATGAGAGAGAGAGAGAGGAGAGAGAGGGGGAGAGGGGAATGTAAACTTGGCGCCCCCAAGTTTGAGAAGAAACAGTCGGTTTTCTGATAAGCCACCCCTGGTTTTATGGTGGGACTCTCTGTCTCTGTCTCTGTCTCTCTCTTCGATCTACGAAAGCAAAACATCCTCAGCTCCGGGATGGCCCCTGGTTTTGCTCTCTTCCCCCCGGCGCAGCGCCTATATATCCATCTTCTTCCTCCTACTGTTTACTTCCCACCTTCTCTCTCTCTCTGCCCCCCCAACTTCCATCTCATCTCAAAGCCTTCCTTTTTTTCTTATTTTCCTGCTTACTCTTTCCTCCTCCATCCGATTCGTCGCCTACCCATTGATCGGCGTCGCGAGACGGGGCTCAACGTACGTTCGTCTGAGCAACTGGGTCGTCTTCAGCTTTGCGGGTCCACGTGCTTTAACGAAGCTGTCGGTTTGGTTTTTGGTTCGACTCGACACGGTGCATTCCGGATCGGTCGTTCTTGAACTTGGAGGAGGCGTCTTCTTGATCAGTTGTGTCGTCAGTAATCGATGCTAGTCAGAAAAATCTCAGCTTGAATCAAGATTTCTGGAACCTCTCTCGGTTGCTCTTGACCAGCTTGCGACGTTGCTTCTGAGAGAGGTTGGTAGTGATCGGAAACGGGGTTTCGAATGAGGATAGGGGCGAGGTTAGTGGATCAGGGCATGGACGGGACGTCGGTCGGGCACGTGAATCATAGCAGGGTTGGGTATATCAATGGGGTTATCAGGAGGAAGAGGTGCACCAGGAGGATCAAGCGACACCGCGCCCTGCCGTTCTCGATGGCCCTGCAGGATCTGTTCCTCGCTTGCCGGGATATCTTCAAAGGCCCCGGCACGGTCCCTTCCCCGGAAGACGTCCAAAGACTACGCCGCATTCTCGGTGAGCAACTCGGATCGCGACATGTTCACGCGCAGCGCTTTCTTGTGTTCAAACCCACCTTCATTGTTCATGATTGAGTTGGTTCCGATGGACGTTGCATTGGTTTTTGGGCAAGAGCTTTAGGCAAAAGAGGGACGTTTAAAAGCTTGCATTGCTTACACGAATTAAGAATTCAACCATGTAGTCCCCTTTCCATTTGCTTATTGTGCTTTGCGATTTCAAGGTCATTCTTACCAACATGAGTTTGAAATGGATCTGATGCAACTTTAAGTTCCGGGAATATCAGTAGGGATTGAGAAACCAATAATCTGGAAAAGCTAAATGAGTTTTAATGGATCTGATGCAGGTAGATTGTGCTCGGTAAAGTTAGGCTTCTAGCAATTTTTTAGTCCAGGATCAACTTCCACAGGATGCATATCTGATTCTTACGTGCTTGTTGATTATCAAATTCTATCAGTTTATTCCTGTAAACTGTGACTTTGCCCTGTTGAGTTAACATGAAAATTTTGCATCTAAATAGAGTATAACTAGGAGTGCCTATTGCATTTCATGATGCGGAATTTGGTAGTTCTTTCTAACTAAATCTTTATCTCGCTCTAGATAAGATGAGACCGGAGGATGTCGGATTGAGTCGGGATCTTCAATTTTCCCAGCCTAAAAGCACAACCAAAGGGACGCCGAGAGTCACGAACACCACCATATACAAATGCGATAATTTCTCGGTAAGATTTTGCTGCCAGGGAAGAACTTTCAGCTCTTTTAATTTTGGGATCGGTTTACACCGGACCATCCAAAACATATTCTGCCGAGATTTACTATCTGGATTCCTAGTTTTTGTACTTTGAAGTTCGTTGTAGGCAATTCTTGATTCAGTTGTTAGAGAGCTCCTAAGATTGACTTGCAATCTTTTCTTGGCTTGTCTACTTGCAGTTGTGCATGTTCTTCCTTCCTTCAGCTGGTGTCATCCCCCTCCACAACCACCCAGGAATGACCGTTTTCAGCAAACTTTTACTAGGATCAATGCACATCAAATCATACGATTGGGTTGACCCCCACCACTTATCAAATGGTTCGACAACAACATCCTCAAAACGTGAGTTCTCTCTTTCATTACTTCAATCATCATACGTGTCCAGTTGCGAGATGTTATTTAGTGGCGGCTGTCATTGAGCAATCACGATGTCCCTGCAGTTAAACTGGCAAAAGTGAAAGCCGATGGAGTCTTCACGGCTCCGTGCAACTCTTCCGTTCTTTATCCGACGACGGGAGGCAATATCCACGCATTCACGGCAATAACACCGTGTGTGATACTCGATGTCCTCGGACCTCCTTATTCCCAAGAAGATGATCGCGACTGCTCATATTATAGGGATACTCCGTCCTCTACCAATGCTGCTTTAAGTAAGTAGAATTTTGTCCTCTTGCTCGATCTCTTTGTGGAAGCTAATGAATTTCAGAGTCTTGCATTTTAGAGAAGTCGGTATCCAACTTCCTCATATTTCTTGCACATTATTCCTTTATGTGTTGTGCCACGCACCTGTTGTCTAAAACTGGAAGATGCATTGATGTGGGAACAATAGTATCCAACCTGCCTGCTTCCATTTCGAACTTGTTTTGATGAACCGGGACAGAATGGCACATGCTGTTTGTGGTAACATATTACTATTTAAAGGTTGTATCTATCTTTTTATAGTACGTTGATCTCCCAAACAAATGAGTCAAACATTGTTAATCGACGTTTGAAACCGTGGAACGTGCACGAGAATGGACAAAGATACAGAGAATATCCTTTAAGGACATGCATAATATATGTTGCATGATGTTTGCTAGAGGATATTAATAGACCCAATTTGATGTGCTTCTCATCTTACATCGTAAAGTACTTACCATAAGCAAACTTGGAAGATGCTGACAGTAGGATTCTGATGTTGTTCTGTACTTGGAGACACACATTCCTTAATTTGAGGTTTGCAGGGTTTGGTCATCGAAATATCATCAGATGCAATTTTTGCCTTGGAAACAAAACTTGCTTATTTAGGATCTTCTTAATCAATCCAGATGGCGACATGATTCGAACTAAGGAGGACGGCGAGAGGTACGGCTGGTTAGAAGAAATCGACATGCCGGAGAACTCGCAGATGGATTCGATCGAGTACTTGGGTCCGCAGGTCATCGAGAGCGGTCACTAGCCACCTGATGGGAGATTCACACAGAAACGTTGTTTTTTTTTTTTTGGTTGTTCCAGGGTGCATGGAAAGATGTTTCCTTTTCCATAATGTATTTTGGAACTGAGGCCTGTGGGTGTAGAGTTTCGCTTTGAAGTTTCTATAATGGTGGTATATAACAAGAGTTCATTAGATTGGGAGACAAAAACCGCAGGCACCGGCTAACAGTTTTGCTCAATTAATTATTTGAATGTTCTTGTGGAATGGAATGAGCCAGAAGATAAGTTCGGCTTGACAGCTAATTAAAAGCAATCCTGTATATCATATTCAGCTATTCATAAATGCAGGTGAAGCCATACTGCGCATTCACATTTAGATCTCTCTTTGACTCTTATAATGCCCACCTGAAAGTAATATTAAAAGGAGAATGTTCTTCAGTTGTCCACTTTCATGCATCTGTGCCTAACTGTATCTAGGGGCTGAGCTGGTTGACAGATTTCTTCTGACGCCAATGCGCAACTTTCGTGGGACTATTGAAGGTAAGCCGAGAAGCTCAACAAGCACTGCAATTTTTCTTTTTGCCCTCTTTGGAAAAAACTCCTAAAAAGAGTCGGGATAAGCCGTCTAACAGGAGTGGATAGTTACATTCGTCTCTTCAGTAAAGATCGATACTTGTCAACGCAAACACATGTACAGAGCATTATAGTAGCGAGCCGCATTACAAATTCTTTAAGCCGAAAATAGCTGCCATTAGAAGATGAATGTATGTAGCTCTAATAGTCGAAGTAGGGAGTGAAATGATGGTGCTAACCAAAGTGATGGCTTTGCATTTGCTTTTTAAGTATGTTCTGAAGGAAGTATTCCCAAACAAGTAGAAGCCCCGCAACAGCACTGTAACCCATTGGACCTGAGCCTGATCTCTCCATAACTGAAAGTCAACTCTTCACCTTGTTGTATGTCTTTCGAAGCGAAGAAGCAGAGGCGAGGAAGCAAAGCTCCTGTGCTCCTCACTAACACTGTGGACAAGTTGCCGCCATCACAGGAATGATTGATGAACCTCCCGACATTTCCCACTTTCGTGGCGTCAATGTTTATCCTCAAGCAGGCCTTTCCAGAGGGAAGATGCTCCCTCACCACCAGAAGGGCAGATGAGAACCCTCGACTCGTTGCAAGTTCATCATATTCTTTTTGTCGCGCCCTCGCCTCTTTCGTTGTCAAGAGTTCACCTAACAGTGGAAATTTAGATCAGAATAAAAGTTTCCTCAAGTTCTTGATGTTAGTGCTGACAGGATATGTGAGAGCCTTAAGCACGTCGTCTATCTATTGTGCAAATGTATCCTATCTCATGAATTACCTTGTTCTGCTCTACAGAACATGAAATTAAAGCAAACTTCTAGGGAAAACCATACGGATGCATCTCCCCAGAAAACAGGTGTACACATTGGCGTAGGAATTCGGGTCCAAGATAAGCTACTCTCAAATGAGTATGTGAAACTTCCAAGGGAAATAACGGTTCACAAGATCTAGAGAAATAGGCATTTCTCGTGGTAACAAGCAAAGTAAACAGAAGTTAGTGAGTCTCTCTTCAACATAGTTGTAACCTCAAAGGACACTGCCTGGATAACTAGGAATAGCATGGCAGATCCTCAAGGCAAAAGGTACATCATTTGAGCATTTTCTAATTTTTTTCCTCTCCAAACCCTAGGCTCCAGCTCTAGGTCAAAATTTTTATTTTATTTTTGCACCCACAGTTCCAAGCCAACAAATCCCTTTACGGGGCATTCTCCAGTGGCAGGCGGTCCTTCCCACCCAAAGAAGATGGCAAGCTGGGGCATCACAACTGAAAAACCACCTCTAACTACAAAATCTAACTTGAAAGAGCAACAGCACCCAGTGAACTTTGCTTCTAAAAATGCCACTGTTTTATACGTTTCTTCTAAGTCTTTTGAAAGACTCGATTTCGTCATCCATGCTGGAATCAAGCACCGGCAGTATCATCCTGGGCAAGAACCTCAATGCACTTCGCACTGCACAATCTTCAACCTCTTGCATAAATACCGAGCAAGCAATGCGGAAATATTACAGACATGAAAGCACAAATCTTTTACTCCCTCACTATGTGTCCTAGTCCCGACATTCAGCATCAAACTAATTTGCCCATACTGATGTGGTAACGAATCAAAATTGACCATTTTCAGTCAAATATACTAAAACCATCAGCTATTCAAGATTCAAGCAAACTAATTAATGATCAAGAATAGGTGGAATACCTGCATACTCGCACACAAATCGCCCCTTGTCGATCGCCTGATCCGCTAACAAGCACCATCCTTTCTTCTTATCCCTCACAATCTTCAACCTCACCTCCACACCACCCTGGCTCGCCCGATTCCCGCACTCCGCCCCACACCCGCAACCCGCGCCGCACTCGGTCACCACCGCCTCCTCCTCCTCCCCACCCTTGCCGCCCCAACAAGCGCAATCATGCCCCTCGCATCTCTCGCAATCGCACCCCAACACCACGTCGCCCACAACATCCACCGCCTCGCGACTCGGCCGACCCGGAAATGCGGTCGATCGAGCGAGCGTCCGGGTCGAGCCCCACGATTGGCGAAGGAGGGTATCGTTAAGCGGAGAGAGGACCCGAGAGGAGGGGGTGTAGAGGAAGTAGGCGTAGGGGCGGGAGTCGACGGCGTTGCGGAAGGGGACGGGGAGGGGCTCGAGGCCTCGGGAGGCGTCGGAGGAGCGCCGGAGGGCGACGGGTAGGGAGGCGCGGCGGAGGGAGGCAGAGGTTAGGGAGACGGCGGCGAGTTCTTGCGGGGTCAGCCATGGGAGGATCAGCTCCGCGCATTGCAAGAAGGGATTGTGGGCGGATTCGACTTCGTCCACGGCCTGTTGACGACGCTTGCAGGGCGCCATAACGGGGAAGGTGCCCTTTTCCTTTTTTTTTTTTTAAACACTGCCGACCCTCAGTATGAAGCATCAAATCAAATTCTCCCACGGACTTATCGACTAGAGACGACTGTCAATCGGAAACCGAACCGGTTGGATCCGTTCTCGTGTTCTTGAAACCCAGAACGAACCAATTGGTCCCGTTTGAATTTCTGGGCTGTTTCGATATTCATGTTATAATTTTGATAATATTCTTTTCTTTACCCTCTAATAAATGGGAAAACTCAAAAAATATATATATATAGATTGGTCTAGATCATTCGATTTCATACTTGAAATTGAAAATCGCTCAGAATTGACTGGTTCGGTCTGATTTCCGTGCACACCCTTGAGCCTATTTGACAATCTTGAGAAAGAAAGTCATTATGGGAGTCGAGATTTTTAATGAAAGCTCAAGAAATCGATTATCCATGGATGCAACAAGTCATATCTAGGCATTGCTCATTGAGAAGCTGTATCATCTTAATAACTCAATTAGTTGAGTATTGTCATAGACAAGCAACAGAAATGTAATATTTTATACATTATCAAATAGAGAGAGCATATATATATATATAAGAGGAGGGAAAACGATTAGGCTTAAACATGATTAAGGTAAATTACAATTGACCTAATCGTAATCCTAAATATATCTCTTAACACAATGGGCGTGGGGGATTAAGCCTAATTGCCCAATTAGGGATGACGGGCAGATCAATTATCAAAGCGGAAGAGAAAGCTTCGACCCGACGCGACGCGCTTCGCTACGCACCGACCCGGAAATCGAAAATTTAACAGGAGGAGCAGGCAGGCGACGCCACGAGCCATTTTAATTTGAGAGGGCGGGGGAGATGAAAGATTCCCGCAAGAAGAGCCGCCTTTTTCACTTCTCTTCAATTCTTGGCTTCCATCCATAGAAAGGGCGAGGGAGGAGAGATCGAGTTCGTCGTTCCGGAGGGAGGGAGAGAGACAGAGAGAGGTAGCGATGGGTTCGCCTCTCGTCATCTCTCTACTTCTCCTCGTCTGCTTTCTCTCCTTGTTGCTTTTCGCTCACCCCAGTCCGATCCCAGACTCCCCGAGTTTCAAAGGTACGCGCGCCCCCTCTCTCCTCTCTCTCTCGCCCTCTCTCGGTTGGGTCCGTGGGAGTTGACTGGAATCGTGCTCGAGATGTGGGTACTCCTCGAGGTTGACGATTCGGGATTGATAAGGATGGTGCTTAATGTGGACAGTTCCGGATGTCAAATTGCAAAATTTTACTTGGTTTTGTGTCGTCTGCGGCCGTAACGTATTCTAGACCGATGAACCTGTTTGGGTTTTTCTTTGATAAGCTGAGACGATAGATTGTGAGGGTTTTCCTCACTACTGTGTTTGTTTGAGCTGATTGTGCGTTCTTTTCTCTTGTTAACTAATGTGCTCGACATTTCTTTGTACTCCCGAATCACGTCAGCCTTTAGGCTTTTGGTGTAAATGTTCGCCGCAGGTAAGTGTCGAGGAATTCGCCATCTTTTGCTACTGGGGTGCGATTATTGCACAGCCAATGAATGATTTGAAAAATCATTTCTTAGGATCATATTGCTTGCAAAAATAAATGGTTATCATCCACAAAATGTTTACAAAATAAATGTTTTCATTCACGAACTGTTTCAAGGGATATAAGTGATTATTTTAAAGAATATGTTTTTCAAATCATTTATTTTCCGCAAAATAAACTAGCTTTAGAGTTCTTCTGAGTGGAACACGTGCTTCCTTGGCTCATAACTCATTCACTTAAAGCTTTCAAGTAGAATTTGTCAAACTAGGTATGGTAATGGGCTTAGACCTCTGGCTCCCTCTTTTGATCTCTCATTTTGAGGCATATGGACTTTAATAATGGTCCATGCTGTCCACCGCCATACTTCTTTTAACTAAATGGATTAAACAATGAGTAGAATATTTAATGCATTAGAGTGGGAAAGTTAAAATAAGAGATGCATTCTTTGTGTGAGTTGAAGGGTTGTTCAAAAACAGCTCACTCTTTGTTGCACTGTTTCATTATCTGGATGACTGTTGGAGTTCTCCTCACCCTTCCAAATGGTGCTCTTGTGAAGTTGTGTGACATGTGCTCGTCCTGGGGAGTATTATGTTTCAGCCATGCAAAAGTTTGGTTCTTAGAGCGAGTTAGCAGTTAGATCTCTGGTCTTTGAGTTATGTATGCATCTGACATGGTTGAAATGGTGGTGGTGTTACTAGGAAATTCCAAGTTTTGGTTGTTCTGCGAAGACTAGAAGGGAAGGGTTCTTGATAATGGTCCAAATTTGTGCTCTTGTTCTTTGATTGATTTCTCACAGGTCATCTGTCTGACACTGAATTTTTGAAGTGATGATGCTATCCTTGATGTTTCACGCTCCTCTTGTTTGAAATGTCTTTATTTTTTCGTTTTTCTTGAAAAATTGTTTCTAGTTTTGTAGTCTTGGACCCTTGGTTAGGTTTTGTTTTGGATGGGTATTTTTTTTGGTATATTATGGAAAACCAAGTGGAGGCTACATTGAAAGTCTAAGCCACTTGCGAGTTTAAGGTCTTCTAGACTCTCCATAAAAGGGCAAATAATTATTTCTTGACAAAACATCAGTAGAAGCTTGTGCTGTAAGCAAAATGCTCGCTTACTGGAGCTGATAATGTAAGGCTAACTATCATAAATGATTTAACAAAAGAACATACTTGTTTTATGGGATTTGTGGTTCAATTTGTGTTTCCGATTAATTGTTTATGCTAGCAAGTCATTTTGATAATTTCTTTAGGTCAAATTAATGGTTTAGTTTGCTAAAAAATTGTTGACTCTCATTTCTGACCTGCAGGGATAAACCTAGGGCAACCATCTATTGATATCACACCATCAACACTTTCCAGCTTCCTACCAGGCCATGGTGCTAAAGAAATCATTAGGTGTGAACGTGTTGAAGTAATTGGTCTATCCCGATTGAGACTTGGAAGTTACTCTAGTGCACTGCGTGTCAAAGTGCTTCCATCCTCAATTCCGAAAAGGTTACCCAGCAAAATTCAGGTTTGCCTTCACCGGTAAGTTAAACTTTTCTAGTTTTAGAGATGATCTTCTGGTTTATTATCCTTCTCCATGGTCACCCATTCCTTTTCTGTAATTTGGTAGAGTGTTGTATTTCCGGTTGACTTATTTCATGTTTGGTTTTACGCATCCAGGAACTCTTCTCGCACATTGTGTGAATGTGAAAAAGATGAGTGGAAGAGTATTCAAAAAGGCGTGTGGAGTTCTGTCATATCACCCTATGTACGTAGATATGTTGATGTCAAGATCATTGATGAAGTTCCTAGTCCTATCACAGTCTCCATTTCTGAAGGTCTGGCTACTTTTTAACTGAATCATATTCTATAATGTACCTCTACATACAAATTGCTCATACTTCAGGAAAAATAGCTGAGGCTTTCTATTTTTTTGGCAGAGCCTCAACAGTGGCGCCTCCTTTGTCTGGCATTGGGATTTATACTGCTACTGCTGGCCCCAGTTATTAGTGGCTGGGTTCCTTTCTACTATAGCAGTTCAATGGCCATAGGAATTTTGCTTGTTGTTATTGTCCTTCTTTTCCAGGTATTCCTCCTTCTCTTAAGAAAGTTTCACCAATTAGGCACCAGTAATAGCATTTCTCTCCCTGTTTTTTGGGCACACTATGGCAATTCAAAATGAAGCAACCATGTTTTGTTCTTTGGTCTTTCACTTCCTATGGCTTATTGGTTCAACACGTAAAATTCATACTAGTGTCCTCCGTGTAGGAGTTTCACAATTGCTTCTGTGCGTATATTTGCAGAAGCCAGTTTGTATTGGCTGTTGCAAACACTATTTCCTGGAGTATCTCCTTCATGATCGACTGTAGTATTGTGCTATATCCATTTCTTGCTGACACATTTGTTTTTGTTATCATCTGCACATACTAGCACGAATAATCACTTGCGCTGGGCTTCATGTCTCTAAAAGGATGATATGAACTTATATGGTCCGCCTGTAAGATATCTTTGGTGTCACTCTGTCAGTCAGTTGCCTTGTCAAGTGAGACATGAATGACATTCCGGATTGTAGATTCCTTATTTTCCTGTAAATTTACCATTGGCAACTACTGTGAGCTGTATTAACCCCTAGTTTCATGTAGTTAAATTTAGAACTAGCTGCACACCATGCTTTTCCTCAAGGCATCAGTTTGCTATGTTGCAGGGGATGAAATTATTACCAACTGGGAGAAAAAATGCCTTCTACCTCACTTTATATGGATCAATGGTGAGTGCTTTTCCTGTGAGCCTTGTTGTCAAAGTTTTTTTTTCATTCACTTAATGCGCCATGCGAAGGAATCTCATAATAAATTAACTGTGGCAGCTTGGAGCTGGATCTTTTCTTCTACATCAGTTCTCAATGATGGTGAATGCAATTCTTGTCAATTTTGGATTTAGTGAGGAGATGCATAACCCGGTGAGTCCTATTGGTTGTACTTTATTGAGGGATCTGTCTTTATTTTATGTAAGTAATTAGTTGATAGGTGTCACTCTGCGTTTGCGAGTTTCTTTTTCAGGATAAATTTGTATTTAGAAATTCACTAGCCAAAGCTGGGCAAGCTCGCTTTTCCAATCAAATTTTGAGCACACAGAGCTTAATATGTCTTCTGATCCACTGATGTTCCTTTTTAACATCCTCTTTTGGACAGGGTCTATTTGAATTTATAATCAAGTTTCTTCACTATAGTTGACACTTGTTTTGCTACTTACATTTTCAAGGGAACCATGTTAGTGAATAATGATTGGTTTATGCTCACTCTTTCTTTTTACAGGTATCTGTATTTTTACTAGTAGGAATTGTTCTAGCTGGAGCTGCTTTAGGCTATTGGATTGTAAGGAAGTTCGTGATTTCAGAGGATGGGAGTGTGGATGACAGTGTTGCCCAATTTGTGAAATGGGCAATGCGTGTTGTTGCTGCTATATTAATCTTCCAGGTGCACTCTTTTATATTTTTGTTTGGTTACATGTTCTTGTTTTCTATTTGTGTGCTTATATGACACTCTGAGAAAAAATCATCAAGTATCTATTAATTGGGCTGTGGGCAATACTTAGTGAAGTGGATGTGTTCTCTCTGGTATGGATACATTCATTGAAGGAGTGTGTCTCAAGTATGCACATCATAATCCTATACTGACCTCACGTCTTGGTGAGGCATAGGCAGGTGCCACATCAGTAGACAAGTCAGACGCCCACTTTTTAGGTTAAATTATCCTGGCATCTCCTAGATTTTGATAAAAATGTGGGATTATCCTTATGGAAGTTGCTTCCTTGGGGAAAAAGAAAGGCATAAAGCTATCCAGACATGTCCACTGCACACTCTATGCACCCAGCTATCCATGCCACACACGGTTCATGATCTTCCCTGTCATATTTGCTAATCTTATTACCTTATTTTGCTTTTACATGACTTGACATGACCGAGGCCATTTTGCTTTCATGAATCTTCCATTAAGACATCGGCTATAATATGTTGGATTTTGTGTTGCAGAGTACTTTTGACACTCTTTTGGCAGTGGGGGCGCTGGCTTCTTGTGTGGCTGTCTGCTTGTTGGTAACTTCTTCAATTTGGAGTGAGGCAGAGTAAGTTGACTGACCTGCCTTTCATGACCCATCTGACAATTGCATGAAAAATAATCCCTACAAAGTGGTTGTACATAGATTAACCTTTCTTTCATCTGTGACCATCCTCTGTCACTGGAAAAAAAAAAGGCTGGATGCCCCATAAATAGTGTGACTTTCAGGATACTTGCTGGTTCACTTAAGTTGGATGATGAGTTGGACTGCATTCTTGTTGATCCTAGCTAAGGTCTTCTGAAGATATCATCGCATACAAACTTTCAGTTTTCCCCAAACAGCATCTAATAAAAGTCTCCCATGATTTGTTGCAGGTACGAGCCGTATTCTTTGAACTGGAGTCCTACACCGTGCTGGTCTCGGCAGCCATCTGCACAGTTCAGTCGTGCTGAATTTCTTGCAAGGTCACCGGAAAAATGTCACCAGAGAAAGATTTGGAATAGACCTAACAAATCTGCTGCTTGGTTGGACTCTCCACTTAAAAGTATGGTTTGCTACTTGCACTCATGTTCCTCCCCATTGTCTATCTCCCCATGTCCAATTTTTCCACTTAACTTACGACCAAGTGTGCAAAATTACAATTCGGATGCTTTCCTTCCAATATAAGAACTGAGCCTTTGTGACCAGCCTGAATGTGTTTATCTTACTTGAACGAGGATTAAGTGGTGAGCTAAAGGTTTCATGTTGGCATCTGACTCATGTTAATATCTAGACATGACCAAGGGACCTTGGCAATCCCTTATCCAAGTTTTGGCTGGTAACTGTTGAACCTTTTAGGTAATGCTAAAAAGAAGAGGACTTTTCACTGGCAGAATGTGTGGCTATGTGAGGTTTTCTTGGCCCTTTTGTTTTTGCTATAGTACTTCTTTCCATGCCAAAGTGGCATACTCTGTGAAGATGGATGCAACTGACCAGGACATATCTTGGGTAGGGTTACCAGACGATTCGGGACGTAGTTTGTTTGCACGTGCTAGGATCTGATATATTGCTCGTGATGAAATGATTTTAGCAATTCAACTGGAGGGTACCCCCGTAATATCAAATTGCTCATGGTTGTATTTGTTTCAACACAGGTTCTGTAACCCCACCTGCTAGTCAAAGGAGAAGGAACCCTGTGGATTACTATTCAACTCTGCACAAGACACCCAACCGAAAGAGGTACACAGAGCAAGAATGGGAAGACTCGAAGGCACACTGGACCAGGCAAGCTATGTCAGAGTTGGCATCCTCTCCGGAGTTCACTGACTGGATCATTGAGCATGCGGACCGTATACGGATCACTTCAGGCAATAGTTCACATGAAGCTGTTGGAAGTGATTCTGACTCCACCAGTGAAGCCACTTTGAACAGCAGCAACGGGTTCAAATTGTTTAATTTCTGTTAGCCAGATGCAGCATCTCGGCGTTGAAAGATGCTTGTAAAGCGGTTCTGACAGTTAGTCTGATACTTAGATTAGGATGGCAGGAAAACATTCCGCAGATGTAGAATATTTGTTTGATTTCTCCAACATTGTATTTTCCAAAAAATTTGTTTCACTTTTTGTTCATTTCTCATCTTATTGCTAATAGCAGGCTCACATTGCAGTCCACTTGTTTTGGTACACAATGAAAAAGTGTATGAACGTTAGTAGGATCATTAATGACACGTCTCTGTTCTCCTATTTCCGACAAATGTATGTGGATGAAAATTGACCTTCCATTTCTTGCACATCCCAAGATGTCTAATACCAGTTATCAGTTGTGAAATCACGCATTGCGCAAGTCTCTAAAAGGAGTACCGATGATTGAGCTGAGACTGTGGTTTTCAGGTCTGGGACAGTCCTGCTGCGTCGCCAGGGTCAGCTAGTGAGATTTCAAACTGCTAATGCAATATTAGTTGAGGCCGGCGTGTTTAGCAGCGCTCTTTCCGAACATGCCTTCGAAATTGGTCATGAGCCAAGGAGATGAGAACATCTTTACATTCCAAGACCAAAGAAATCACTTGCAAATCATAGGTAAAGAGCTGCTCCTGGATTCTATAATCTATCCTGCCGTTTCTTGCTAATTCCCTACAAGACAGGACCTAATATTTTGTATGAGAAACGAACAAATATAGCTGAATCTGCAACATAATTTCACTGGCCCACTGGGGATGGCAAGCATCGAGCTTCAGTCTCCGGATTACCCCCGCCCATCACCCTCGGGTTACAACAATGAATCAAAAACACCATGCACGTCGGACAGACAACCACGTATGACTCTTTCTTTCACAGCCACAAGTGTCTCAGTCGCCAGGTTCCCCAACTTGCTCTCTCATAATTCATAATAAACAATCATTAATTCCTCCTCACAAAAAAAAAAAAATAAATAAATAAATAAAAAATAATAATAATTCACAGATGGTGAGGTTGAAAGTTGATACGATGGATTCCTCCCCGCCCCGATATTCTCATTCTTGGCTACGAACGAAGATTCCACTTAACCTTATTTTACTCGCTTTTAATTTACTGCCACATACCCGCACGACTTTTCCTCTCGTTATGTTCCGAATCAAAACAAACAAATTGTCTCACCGGAAGCTGCTTGGGAATTCACAATTGTGATGATGACGATGATGATGCGTCTGACCCGACCCGCCATTCCATTCCGGTGTCTTCCTCGTCATGCTCCTCCTTTTTGACGATGGCTCCCTCCTACTTCGTTCCCAACCTCCATGTGTCTCCACTGCTTTCTTCCTTCCTCGCTTCGGTCCGCGTTTTGAACGTCGGAAACCTACTGGCGGCCGCGTCGGTACCGTCCTGGAAGTCCCCCGATCGCGAACCGAAATTCTCGACTAGTTTGAACCCTTCAAAGGTCCGGTCTATATCTACGCCGTCTCTTTCTTATTGGCACGTGCATAAGAAAACGTCAACGCTTGAATTGTCTACGCCAATTGGTGTAGCCTTTCAAAGCTGCCCATTTTACTCTTACTTCTCTTTTGTCTTGGTGCTGATTATGGTTCTTTGTTTGGTCATCATTAAAGAAGCATCCGATCATTTAATGCTCTTTGCTCGTTTGGACCACAAGCCACGATTGGACCCGACTTCGCTACTCGTCCACCTTATGCCCATTCCACACAAGCGGAGGCACGTTTGAATTTTTGTATTTTTGCCTTGATTGAGATCTCACGGTCTCACCTCATAATCGAAGGAGACGTGACGCGAGGGTCCCTTTTGAACTATATAAAATTTCCAAGAAAAGAATAAAAATATTGCTAGAAATCGGGTGTCCACATAGAGTGATCGAACCAAAGATTTGAATACGCATGCCACGGAGAAAAAGAAAAAAAAGAAAAAGAAAAAGAAAAAAAAGAGCCCGAAAATCGCACATAAATTGAGCATTGGTAAGCTCCTTTTCTCTTTGCCGGTCCATTCTTAGGAAAGGGTCATTGAAGAAGCTGCCTAATCGAACGAAAAGTTTACAATTTCAAGTATACTCTATGGAAGGCTGCGCGGGTTTCTGACCAAAGGAAGAGTTACTAGCACGCATTGGCAACCTACCCAACTAGTCTTCGCTGGCACCTTGCATGGATTGAGATTTCGACGAAGACATTGTTGCTAAGTTGCCGATTCTTCAACGCACAACAAAAAAGAGAAAAGAACCCCCAAAAAAAATAAAATAAAAAAGAACAAGAAACTCCAGATTTTACTCACAAGCGATGATGTGGATGCAAAGATCGATTTACGAAACTTATTTATAACGCGATGAATTGTACGTGGGTATTCAAACAGGCTTGCTATAGTCGAACATCAAACAGAATACATTCATGAACCTTTGATATATTCGTAACTTTTCTCAAAAGGAATACAACTCCTTGGCCTATTCCCTTTTTAACATGATATTGACCTCCGTGCTTGTGAAGTATTGATGTTAAGCCCAAATTGTTAGGATTTGACACCCATTCACAATAAAATAAAGCTTGGCGAGAAAAACAAAAAATCAAGACACGAGGTTTTTATTCCCGTTCATTCTTAAAGCTACGCCCGGCAGAGCATTACATTATAATTAGCACATTGCGTCTTTCGTTACACTACTCAATTAAAGCTCATTAAGTTTACATAACTTGTTATTCAGCACCACTCAAACTACTAATAAAAAATTAGAGGATACCCACATGTAGCGTTGGCGATTCGAAAAGGTTCGGCGTCATCGAACGCCGGTTCAAAGCCCAATTCTCTTTTATCAAACCTTCACCTTTTTTTAAAAAACGGGTTGGAACAAGGTTCCGGGCTACTAATAAAATATTATGATTTGGCAACCTCTACCCCCATGCTTTTCTATCGTTGGGAGCATGAATCACATTCCCAACACAAATAAACGTGATTCACATGTTTAGGTTAGTTCGTGGTATTCAAAGAGAGTTTTTCCTATTCGACCTTTGAAATCGCGAATGTGAACATCGTTTTCTAGAATAGTGACTAATTAAATCATGATTAGAGGCGTGCCCTATTTTGTCACTAATGGCCATAATGATGGTAGGATTTTACTTTTCTTTATATCTTCAACATTTATCAAGGCTCTTTGAATATTTACTAGGAAGTCATTAGATTGATAATCTGATAGTACTATCGATTATTTGTGACCACACGATCTCTCGATTAACAAGTATTTTTTACAAAATATACGGTGATGGTATGTGAATTTATGGTTGATATTTTACTATCCCAAAAAGTGTTTCTTTACTTATATTATCGCGCTCTTGTTTAAAACATGATTCTTTTAGTTGATCGATACGCTATATTTGACACTTGGATTCTATCAAGAAGTTCAAGAAATTTCATTCGAAGGGTCACGTAAAAGCAAATAGATTGTTAAATCAAAATTTCCGGCACCGCCCTAGCATTAATCACGAGCGGTCTCTTATAGCCGTAGGATCAGAGGCTGCGCGCTTTAATTAATCAAGAAAAACAAGAGGTTTACGGATGCTGCATGTCATTCCTTTCCATTCTTTAAGGAAACAATACCAGGTGGTCTCTCAAACAGATGCCACGTAAGCTGACCCTATGCTTTGCTCGAGTTAGTCGGGATGCGTCGATTTCACGATGAAGAAAAATATTTTTCATGAAAAGTTTACTTTCATTTGCTTGGCGGTTTAGTGAATTTTCTTTTTTAAATTACCAGAAAGAATTGTTATTTTCTTATCTATCTAAGCTTATTATTTTCGGTCCCTAAAAAATATTTTTCTTTTAAACAATTTCATCGGATTGTGTATGCATGAAGTGAGGATTTTTTTTTTCTTTTTTGGTCGAAGAAGTGACTGTTGGTCAGAGATTTTTCGCGATGATGTTGGTCAAGGCTTTTTCGTGATTCTGTCTTGATCACACCATTGTTTTCTAAGCTTTTAATCAATCGGTTGCGATGGGGTGATAGAGACTGCCGTTGCGAGATTAGTAAGATGTCCTCAAAGGTCTTAAGTACGTAACGTATGAATGGTGCGACGCGATTAAGGATAAAAACCCTATATAATCTCTAGTACAGAGAAGGTTGCTTGATATTGCCAATTCCTTTTTAATTCACGCAAAGTCACGCTACGGAAGCTGCACTTATTTTTAATCAAATTTTTGTAAATTGAGCGTTAACTCTTTTGTTTTTATGCTTTGACCTTCATCTAAATTCTAATCTAATTAAAGAGGAGAGAGGCCACCTAAGTCTAAAAAACTATTCACCGAAAAAGGAGCGGGTGGGCCCCGACAGGATCCTCGACGCTGATTCCTGCTGCATCACGCAAACTGGTGCGGGGCTCGATTCTTCGTCTCCACCAAATTGGCGGGCAGCCCCGATTCGGCCCGCCGGGCAGCGGGCAGCTACGTGATTCGACCCGCACGCAAATAATTGGCGACGGAATACGCACCCCCCAACCCTCCCCCCCGCGGCATTTCTGTTGGCTCTGTTTCTCGAAGTCCATCTGCCCGCTTTCCCTTTGCGAAGCCGAACCATCTCTCCGGGAAAAATTCGTCGCGAGCTTTGCAGGGAAACGCGGGCAGCTTCGTCCTGGTAGCCCCTTTTTGTTATTAATCTAATGATGTCATAGTTCCAATGATGTCTGCTTTGACACGTTCCTGAAAATACCCCGAGGGTGTGCTTTGTTCCTTTTGTTGACTTCGTTGTCTATAAGAAGCTTCAATTCGTCACCTTGTTGTGTTGGCGATTGAGAATTCATTGAATTCGATTTGATGGGTTTTCTGGGTGGTTCCCAAAAGGCGGGTGGGAACGGATCATGGGGGGGTTGGGTAAAGGGTTTGGTGCGGAGGAAGCAGGTCGATTCGGCTCACACCATGTCGGGGGGAGGCGGTCATCATCAATTAGCCAAGGAGTTGTCTGTTCTTCACCTTATCGCCATTGGTAAATGCTGAATTAGACTGAAGTTCTTCTTCTTTTTCTGTTTTTTCGGTTTTGTTGGTGCGAGTGGAGTTGTAGTTTGATTTTTTTGGCCTCTTTTGTGTGGTTGATGATGTTACTGGTGACAAAATTGTTTGTTGACCCGTGTTATATGTTCCTATTCGCCCATTGAACTCGGAAGCTTTGTTTTTGATGAGATGATGCTGATCAAACTTGACATTCCCTGCTTCTTCCGGAAACTGCCCCCCTGCCATCGTGATGAAGTTTTTGGAGTTCATTTCATGGTGCTCTTTGAGCTTGAGTTAATTTGCTCTTCGATTTACTCTTTCTATTCATTTACAATCAGAAGGCCTGGAGGTTCTTGTTTTGCTACGACCAAGGATTTAATTGCTGGTCTTTGTTTCTTATTTCAGTTTAAAAGTCACTGAACTTGGCATTGAGTGTGTCTTTTCCCTTTTCCCCGTCCATGAAGACACCTCTTATATAATTGTTTGGCCAATTCTTTTGCATCATTCCTATTTACTATTGAAAGTCTTAGTAGCTTACTTCAAACTTTATGGTTTTGCAAGGGGTCGGATCTACGATTGGAGCTGGAGTCTACATTCTTGTTGGGACAGTTGCTAGAGAGCATTCCGGACCGGCTCTCACCTTCTCGTTTCTGATAGCTGGAATTGCAGCAGCTCTTTCAGCATTCTGTTATGCAGAGCTTGCAAGCCGTTGTCCATCTGCTGGGAGCGCTTATCATTATTCATACATATGTGTTGGAGAAGGGTAATACTTTGTAGAAATTTTCTACGAATTATTCAGTTCGTGGACAATCTGTTTTGATTGAGGCTTTCCTTGATTAGCAATTTCTCTTTTCATCCTTCCTGAATTACGACGATCAACATTTTTTCCTTTCAATCTCGACTGCTTGCGTTTGCATGAGTTGGCTTTGACTATGTTGGTTGAAATTGAAATAGACTGCTAGACTTGCGTCAACCTTTTTGATACTTCTATTATTTGTTCAAACCATCATCACATCATGGCTTTTTGCTTGACAGTGTTGCTTGGCTGATTGGTTGGGCGCTGATACTGGAATACACAATTGGTGGCTCAGCTGTCGCTCGCGGCATATCTCCTAACCTGGTCAGGATTTTGTCATGATCTATAAGTTTTTTAAGGATTTCCTAGCAAGTTAAGATTGGATAGCATTGTGTCCTTTTTTGTTCATAGTTTAGACTGCTTTTCTGCTGAGAGAGGTTTATTTTCTCTTAAGATTTTGTGGCGTTGGTAGCTTAATGGATTTCACTCTGGATAGTTAAGGATTACAAGTTATTTTAGCACATGCCAGCATTGTATTTTGCTTTTGCGATTGACTTTGAGATCGGCTTTTTTCTAGGCTTTGCTCTTTGGAGGAGGGGACAGTCTTCCTTTTTTTTTAGCTCGTCAGTACATCCCTGGGCTTGATATAGTGGTAGACCCATGTGCTGCAGTCCTAGTAATCGTCGTTACAGGGCTGTTATGTGTGGGAATAAAGGAGGTAATCCCTCTTTCAGATTAATTTAATGCCAAAGTGCCTTTACGAGCTATTATTGACTGAACGTAGTCTTGCAGAGTACACTGGCTCAAGGTATCGTCACAACAGCTAATGTATGTGCTATGATTTTTGTCATAGTAGCTGGCAGTTATCTGGGTTTCAAGACTGGATGGCCTGGTTATGAACTTCCTACTGGGTACTGAAACACTTCCCTCATTTTCCCTTGTAGACTTCTTGCAAAGTAAGTTCCTGTGAGTAATTACTGTATCTACAGGTACTTTCCCTTTGGGGTTGATGGGATGCTTGCAGGCTCTGCAACCGTCTTCTTTGCATATATTGGTTTTGACTCAGTTGCCAGCACAGCTGAAGAGGTACAGATTTTTGCTCTTCTGTTTTTTTGCCCTCTCACAAACTTATGCCTTTTGTTTTATTCTCATCCCTTTCGGGGTCCAAAATTTAGTCATCTCATGCAACTTTATTGACAGGTGAAGAACCCACAACGGGATTTGCCTCTGGGTATAGCTGCTGCATTATCAATATGTTGTGCGCTATACATGATGGTATCCATTGTGATTGTTGGTCTTGTACCTTATTTTGCAATGGACCCTGACACCCCCATCTCCTCTGCATTTGCAAGCCATGGGATGCATTGGGCAGCGTAGGTGTATAGTTTGTATCGAAGTGCTTGAGGCAGCTTCTCCCATTGCTGGGGATGACGGATGTGCACCCGGAATTTTGTTTATGATGCTTCCTTATTTGGTTGCAGGTACATAATCACAGCTGGAGCTGTTACTGCTCTCTGCTCTACACTAATGGGCTCCATTCTTCCTCAGGTAGACAGATGATGTGCTTAGGACTTTTTCTGTGGTCCAATGCTTGCATTTATTGCTATTACTTTACCAAGTTGTTATTGTGTGAGGTCATAGCTGTCCACATTTCATCTGCGATTGCCTTTTTTAATCTTCCGGTGATGGTTTTTGTGATCTACTCTTTACTTTGTTTGATAATTAATTTTTTTGGAGTGATCCGAAAACAGTCCTTTTTTGCCCGATTGACTTATTTTTTCAGCTATAACTAATAGATTGAGATTGGGAGTGTATTTATACAGGATCTTGCGGTTTACAGTTTTTTTATTTTTATTTTAAGTGCATGGATTGGGAGAGTCATCATTCTGCCCAAAAATCGCTTTGCTCATTGTTTCTCCTTAACACAGGAGTCTTAATGATAGTTTTCGATTCAGGGTATGAAATACTGTCAAACCATAGAAGAAAAAGGTACCTAAGGTTAACTTTTGAATTTTCCCCTTTTCTTGGCATTCGTCATAATCTTAGCTGTAGATTCATATAGAAATATCGGGTTTGGTAGAAAGGCACCATGCGTAGAAGGTCAACACTTTCTTTAGGTAACTAATATTCTCTGTATCTTGCGATTGCCACCCACAGGAAATTATGTTACATGTATTTGGATGCTAACTTTATGTCATACCCGCTTACTGAACTCCTGGTGCTTGGATTTTGTTTTCACATTTTATATATTGCTTTCACTGATCTTTAATCTTCTAAATCTGTAATTTTCTTTCAGCCTCGGATTCTCATGGCAATGGCGAGAGATGGACTCCTGCCTTCTTTCTTTTCAGATATAAACAAGCGCACCCAAGTTCCTATCAAGAGCACTATTGTGACTGGTATTGGGGCAGCAACACTGGCATTCTTCATGGATGTGTCACAGTTGGCTGGCATGGTGAGTTTGTGTTTGCAGTCAGAATTTGTGGGTTATAAGCTCGAGTTTAACTAAAATTGAGTATTTACTTTTGCAGTGATCATGTCCATATATTTGTACATTCTAATTGATGAATTCAATCTTAGATATGGTGGTGAAATTCTAAAGATCCTTTGTTGGTGTACTCTGTCGAGGAAAAAGGAGTTCAGAGACAATATCATAGTTTGCAACATGAGATGTAAATTACTACTGGTGTCTGTAATCTGACGAGTTTGCCTGAATATTACCCTTTAAGTCGGTTTATTTATGGTAACCTTGCCTCATTTTGAGGAAAGTGCTGCTCTCTGTTAGACCTATAGCATTGGATGCTTTCCAAAACAAGGCCAAGTTGGACCCTGTATGGAACGTATCACATGCTACAAAAGGATATCTTATAAATGTGGACACAATAAATGAACTAGGCGAGAATGCCCGATTAATGGACTTATGAGTTTGGATATCCACAAAAGAAGACAATGAAGATTGTGATAAATTCGTATTATTAGTTGGCTTCTCTGTGCTGCATCCTTGAATTTTCAGATATTGTATTGCATGTATGGGTAAAAGATCCTAGAGGTTGAATTGAAATAGCATTACATGCTACTGAGATGAGCTTTTCTCTTTGCAGGTCAGTGTGGGTACTCTTCTTGCATTTACCATGGTAGCAATTTCTGTGCTGATTCTCAGATATGTCCCCCCAGATGAGGTGCCCCTTCCATCATCTCTTCAGGAGTCAATTGATGCTTATAGTGATTCACAGGAGAGCAGCGGGTTCATTTCTCAAGTTTCTCATGGCAAATCTGAGGACAGTATTCAGCCTTTATTAGGCAAAAAGGAAGCATCAATTGACTGTCCTATTATTGTAGAAAAAGTGGAAGGTATTGCTATTTCATATGCAATGTCATACTCTTGCATGATGAGGTGAAGTAGGGTGATTGTACATTGAAGTTGGTTCCGTCAGACGTTTATTTACCTCAGAACCACCAAAAATTGTTTTTTTTTTTTTTTTGGTAAGGTCAGAACCACCAAAAATTGTTTATCTCTTGTTTCCACCACTTGTCCCAAGCCTCATCCATTAGCTCTCCATCTCTTCATGCAGAGGTCTTGACAGAAAAGAACAGGCGAAAAATTGCTGGCTGGACTATAATGTTCACATGCATTGGGGCTTTAATTCTCACTTATTCAGCTTCAAGTTTGGGACTTCCCAGGTGGGTGTATGGAGAATATGCTGCAGACACTTGTATGATGTCACTTTTTTTGAAATTCCAAAGGAGCTCTCTTATGCTTAATTTGTATTATGAAATAAGGAGTTTAAGCGATATATGGCTTGTCCTCCAGTGTGAGGCCAGATGGTGAAAACGGGATAAAAAAATGTCTTCACTTAAAGCCCCACACACTGGAGACAGCAGATTTTGTTGCTCAAATTTTATCTAGAAGAAATAATTTTAAAACGGACTTTTTCTACAGTATATAGATGCTCTCTCTCTCTCTCTCTCTCTCTCTCTCTCTCTCTCGAGGTTACCTTCTTAATTCTGTTACTTCGCTTCTCAGCTATCTTCGCTTCTCCTTGTGTGGTGTTGGTGGCACTTTCCTTTTGTCTGGTCTCATTGTGCTGACTTGCATTGATCAAGATGAGAGGAGGCACAAATTTGGCCATGCGGGAGGTATGTTATCCTTCGTGCTGGGTATGGTTTAGCATGTTAGATTCCTTTGCACTAGCTATTTACTCCTGCATGTTCTCATCCTCTTCGGTTGCATGACAATGGCATCTGTGTGGGGTAGAAACTTGAATGGTAACTTGTCGGGCATAGCTCTCTATTGCATGTATGTTATGTTAGAACTGCTTATGTTTATATTCTAAAACTAGGAAGATGCGGATATGTAGGTTCAATTCTCATGCCATATCATATACAAAGGACTGGAAAGTAAGATCTGATTATAGGAGGAAAGTTCAACTTTATCCGATATCAATGCGAATTGCTGACATTATGACTCGCTGTATTGTCGCATAAGTATGATGACCTGGAAATCACTCAGGTTCAATTTGTGTCGATACCAAAATCACAATTTTATTGTCCTCGTGCACGCCATCTTACTACTGAAAATTGTCAGCATGCGTATATTTTGCTTTACCTGTGATAATCTTGTGACTAAAGGCCTGAGGAAATGGGCTCATTTTGGTCTCTTCATTCGAAATTTCTTTGGTTAAACGAAGATGCATTATCATCTCCTCAGTTAGTGGTGTTTGACAGTGTCACAATTTAGTCCCCTTCATTTTCTCTATACCTGAGCTTTTGTTGCCGAGTGGATATTGAACTTAGAAGCTTGGAACTGATTACATTAACGTTCTTATTTCAGGTTTCATTTGCCCATTTGTTCCTCTTTTGCCTATTGCCTGTATTCTGATCAACGTTTATCTGCTGATTAATCTTGGGTGAGTCTTTTAATCCACAACATGCTCATAGTGCAATCTTTGCTTCTGCATTATTTGACTATTGGATGTCAAGGTTGAAGCTTCAAGTTTATGGGGTCTTAATTAGACAACCTAATAAAGTCATGGTTGCGCATAGTTTGTAATTTCTCATCAGAAGCAGTCTCTGTGTTTTGCCATTTTTCTCCTTTCATGACCTTGATCTTATAGATGTGCCTCTTTCATGTTTGAAACAACAGGGCCGCTACATGGGCTCGTGTTTCTGTATGGCTGATAGTTGGGGTACTCGTGTATGTGTTCTATGGACGGACTCACAGCTCTTTGCTTGATGCCGTGTATGTGCCGGCAGCTCATGCTGATGAAATCTACCGCAGTTCTGGAGACTCATTGGCTTAAATCTTTTGGGTGGAGAATATTGTTTGTGGTAAAGTTTGCAAGGTCAAATTCCTCTGGGCAATGCGTGGATCTTATGTTGTATTCTATGCATATATTTAATCAGTATTTCAATAGAGAGTCGCAGGAGTCATGTTTGTAAAGTAGATCACGGAACAGATGTTCCACAAAACCAAGCCATGTAAATATATATCCTCTTCAACAATTTTTTCATTGTGCAATATAAGTTGATTTATGCTTCGTTCTCTCACATTGCTAACTCATATTATGAAAAGGAGGTTTTATAACATTTCTTTACGCCTCTTCCATTGTGGACCGAAGCCTTCCAAGGTATCTGGCCGTCCTCGAATGCTGTTGTGTTTGGCAACGTTCAACTTTTTTAGTTGTTTCATTGGCCTGATGAGAAGGATTTACACCGCCTGGTAAATGATAGTAAAATTCAAATCAAATTTCAGAAGGGTAAAGCAACAGCGTGGAGGCTACGCAGTCGCATTGAATTATTCCTGCAGTTATTTTCTCTATGAAAAATTGTTCCTAGAACAAGAGGAGCAAGGGTTTGAATTCAATCCTAGAACAGAGGGATCTCAAAGTACGAAACCTTACCATGGAAGGGAAGAAACTAACTGCTGCTCCCCCGTCATTAAACCATATAGCTTGGTCCAGCAGTTTCACTCTTTCACCATTTAACTCATTCAACTGGGATTAATAAACAAGTGCGAATAGAAGAGGAGATGTAAGTTTTAGAATGCGACTTGTAAGGAACTACAATGCAACTCATACACTTCATACTTTAAAAAGTCATGCACTCATGCTAATCTCCCACAAACGTGATGAAAATACGTGCGCGCAACGTGATGAAAATAGTCCCAAGGTTCAAACAGCCATTTTCCCCCTGGGTAAGCCATGCTCCTCATGCTCCTCATCCTCCTACATCTGCTTCTTTTCCCAAATTAGATAATAGAACACAGAATAATTCACCTGAAGAACTTCTGACTGACCCATCGACATCAGATCCTCAGTTATAACTCTCTACTATAATTCTTCAAATCGACCAAAACAAATGTTCAAATACAAGGAAACACCACGTGCCTTTCATCTACACAAATTTGAAATGACATCTGGTCATGTGGAGAAGCAACATGACAACACAATAGCTCAATTTGCCCCGAAATGCAACGCGAGACCAGCTCAAGTCTTGATTATCGAAGTCTGACATGTCTTACTCCTTATTGTGTGCCTCTCTAGTTACTTTTACATGTGTTGACATATATCAACAGTGAGCAATCTTTGAAGAGCAAATCTCAAATACTCAAGAGCAAATCTTCCTTACAATGGTGCTAAATACATTGCAGAACCCAAGCATAAAATCTCAACAATGTAACCTGCTTAATCTAGATGTGGCATTTAGAAAACCATACATTGAAGTTATCCGGATAGGCTCTATAGCCATTCTTCCCAATGGCCAGAAGGTGATCGAGTACAATTTATCAATAAGACAAGGAAGATAAGATGTTCATAGATATTTCCATAAAAGTTTGAACTAGTCAAAAAGATGAGAAAACGATCAAAAAGAGAGACCTCAAAACAAGAGAGCAGGGGCTCCTGAGAACTAAACTCTGCACCTGTCTCCATCATGACTCAGCATCCTGACAATAGTTGCCAAACTCTGGACTGAACCCCATGGAGCCAAAATCAGTTTACACTTGTCTCCCCTCTTTCAATAGATCGCAATGTTGCAGAACCCAAGCATCCTCAGCCAAAAGTTGCAATCAGAAAAGCTTTATATATGCTCATGAACTTGGCTACAAAAGCTGCATGAGAGTAAAGTAGAGTGCGTTAAGCAGAAGGCAATAATTTCGCCTGTAGACCTCAAAAAACACCAATTGGATCATAGTCTCCACTTTTGCATCAAAATTTGAATTTTAAGTCATCTTTTCACGTCATTCCAGCAATCAGAGAGAGAGAGAGAGAGAGAGAGAGAGAGAGAGAGAGAGTCCCAAAGCAAATCCCCATTGTTGTACTTGCTCAGACTACAATTGAATTTCCACAGTGCCCGCTGTAAGCCCCTATTAGTTAATGCCGGCAGCCACCATGGAGAGAAGAACTCCCAAGGCAAAGTAAAACAAGAAAGCAACTTAGTTTTGTTATAGTTTGACAAAAATATTGTACCTTCAAGGTGGAATATGGCCTTCTGTCCAAGCCTCATCCTATGTTCCTGTTCATGGATAATAGAATGGAGGATTACCAAAATTTGGAAGCAAGAACCATTAGTATATCTTTAGTACATTATCCCAGTGACATTCTTTAGGTGGCAATCGCAAAACTAGAAGACTACAGCAAAGCCACTGCAATTAGGGTGACCCAACATAAAGTTGAATTTGTAGAGATACTTACATAGTAGGCTGCCCAGTGGCAGACCTCATGCTTTAATTCTGCATCTAGTTTTCTCAGTAGCTCATGCAGCAGCCTCTGCAAGGAAACAGAAGTAGATATAACATGGTGGAGATACAAATGATGCGAGAAGTGCACTTATACCTTCAGAATGATTTCTGGAGGAATGCAGTTGATGAGCAGCTCATAAAGTTTCCCTCTAACCTGGAATAGCCTAAAGAATAAGAACAGCAGGCGTTTAGTTACAGCTCATGTCCATCATGACAAGCATATTTCCATGAAATGCAGTGAGCAAAGATCCACACACATGCACGTAGATACACATCATCACAACAGTAGAAATCAGAAGATAAATTATATTGTCTTGGTCATGCAATGATGTCCTAAGTCCCAATGCACAGCACCATATGCACCCAAAGTTATCAAAAACCTTCTGCAAGTTTTACTCATAATATAAGTTAAGGAAGTCTTGGAACTAATAACTAACTTTTGATCACTAAATACACAGTAGAGATTTTTTCCAATTTAATATATTGAACAGTGGCATTTGAAAGATATAATACTACGGAATGCTAAAAGGTTGACTACGAGCAACACATGGGAAAACTGGTGAAAGTAGAATGCGAAACGCTTTTAACCTTTTTGGGCTCTGTTCCTTCATAATGTCCGATACTATCTCAGAAACATACTCCTCCCAATCCATCGGAGGTATTGCTTGGTTTATGGTGAAAGGGTACCTAAAGCCATTGTTACATTGCATCAACAGAAAGAACTATCAGTTACTCTAGCTCCAAATATGGCCAAAAGAAAATGATCTAGCATGAATAGATGAATCGGAAAAAACTCCAAGGCACTGCAACTGAGCAACAGTCCTAAGATCTTACTGCTGTACTCGACAAGTCTCAAGGGAAAGTATCGCTCTTCTTAAACTGCGATTTGATTTTTCTGCAATGCGAGCAGCAAATCCGGCAGGAAGTTGCAGACCTTCCTTCTTCGCAATAAATTCTAACACCTTAACAATCTGCCAGAACATTTGAATAAATAAGAACCCATAACTTAATAATGTCCACACAACAATCAAGCAGATAATGTAGCTGCTGACAATCTTGCTTGAGAAATCTGCAATCTTTGACATGGGCACTATATAAATGCAGACCAAATGTTGTATGCAATGAGTTGGAAGAGAAAGATGCACCTACAATTGATGCAATGCTACAAGAATTCTCAACTCGAAATGACCCCACAAGACCAATAGTCTATCATTCAAGCGCTTTTAGTATGAGGGTTCCTCTGTTGTCGCAATAGAAGATATTCTGATGCATTATACTCCGTAATTTTGTTAAATAATCGCATCATGTGCAAGAATGAGAAAAAAATAGATAGGCTGTGTCTAAAAGCTCTCAATCACCTGCCAGCATATGATTCAATCCTACCATCCGATGTTTGGTATGAAAGGACAAACCATACCTATTAGTTGCCGATGCAAAGAAAAAGAACAGATCCTGATAGGATCCACATCCATGTCACAAGGTCTATAACAGTTCCCTCTTTCAGAAAGGACTCCACATTAGATACCAAGACATAAATTCTATCCACTTATCTTTTGTACTGCTGAACAAAAAAAATTATCTACATGCTAAGAGCGCTAAACAAGCTCCTAACCTGATCTTCTCCTGGTGCATTTATTCGTATATTCAGACAGCGAGAACGAATGGCTTCAGTAACTTTCGATGAGCTGTTGCAGCAAAGGATCAGTCGGCATGATGCACTATACTTCTCCATCGTCCTCCTCAGAGAATGTTGAGCCTCTCTTGAGAGTTTGTCAACCTCATTAAGCACCAGAACTGCCACATGATTAAAGATTTAATCTTATCTTTAGGTTTCAGTTCATTTTTATAGAGCATGTTAATCTCCAAAAAGAACGAGGTCATCAAATATATGTATGTACCTAATATTGGAACTAGAAATCCATACGTTTCAGTAAGAACAGGCATTTTTAAAGAAATATTCCAAGTCATGCAATAGAGGAAAACAATATACCCTAGATAGTACTCGAAAATACTATACGATTTCGGAATCACACATAACACGTCATGGAGAAACTTCTTGAAAGTTCTATCTGCTTTATATTTTGCTCAATCCACTCAATTTATATAGTCAACTTGTGTTGTTTATCTCAAAACACTAGCAATGACCCACTGATGCCAAGATTGGAACTGACCAAGGTTTTTTTTTTTTTTTTTTCACCTTTAAGCCATAAAATCCTCAAGGACGAACATTATTAAAAGCCCCTCGCTCACAATCAATGTCAATGTGACACCTAAGCACCATTGTCCACCATCAATTGCAAACATCATTCTCTATATAGGCAAAACTTCTCTTGATCGTCGACTTATACGCTACCTATATTGTATATATCGGTCGTTTCAGTTGAACAAAATCTCTGAAGTGCAATGTGCTATCATGAGCTTTGCCTTACAATTACAAGACTGCTGATAATATCATATAAGAAGTGCCAAGAGGATGAGAAAATCTAAGGTATGATAAAGCAATATCACCTTTGAATCCCTTTTTCCCTTTGGTGTCTATGGGTCTGTTTTTGGCCATTTCTTTGATAATCTCTTGAACGACGTATCGGTCCTGAAAGCCGGCATCACTAGGATTCATTTCAACATGATGAGTACTTGACAATGTAGTCAACTCTATATCAATAGTTCTCGTTCCAGCCTGCATTGACAGGACAATAGAAGATGATAAATTGCTAAATGTCCAATATTACCAACAAATGACCTAAGACAGTATTGCTACTTGCACTTCTCCTTGTAATAGTATAGGAGTAATGGCACCATGGGGGAAGAAGACAGGGAATCTAAATATGTTTGACTTCTCCACTAACACAATGTCACAAGTTCCACCACTGGAATATGCATTGACAAGCAAGACCTCACCCATGTAAATGAAAACGATATAGTTCCAGTATAAATAAACTAACAGTCGATGATGACTACGATATGAACGTGTCAAATTTATTTCAACTATGGTGGTTTAGAGGCGTTATTAATGAAAGAACTGATAGGCCAGTGTTTTCACAGAATGAAGCTGTGAGCAAACGGACACTCCTCCAGACAATTGCTAGAGACTATTCACCTTAGAAAAATGGAAACATAAAACAAAGCTCACAACTATGAGCCACTGTCAACTAAGCTACAGTTATCAGTCACTACTTTCCCCTCCTAGCTGAAGTATGAGGCTATTCTAACCCCTACAGTTTAAAAGAAATTCCTCCATAAGAAAACCAAACAATTGTATCAGCAGGATTTTAATTAATAATACAAAATTCGTAGCTGAAATAGACAAATGAAGCACAAGAAATTCATAAAAGTGTTAGCACTTACATCAACTTTCCAATTCTTATTCTCCACCTTGACCTGCAAAAAAATCACATTAAAGTTCAAGCCACCGTTGCCAATAAAAATAACAGTGGAACCAGACCATATTTCACTGTAAGGCAGAACTTCACATCCCAACATGATTCATCCCACCCCCCTTCTCCCTCTCACGCACAGCAACAAAGCACGACATGAGGCAATCGCAAGAAATCAGAACCTTGTCAGAGCTGGACCCGAACATTTGCCTCAGAAGGGCCATGATTAGGGTTTTCTTGCCAGAGCCAGAGGGGCCGTAGAAGAGCAAATGGGGACAATCCTGTTCCGACACCTTTGCGCACGCAACAACACAGGAACGGGATAATTAGGAACGCTGACGATCGTTCGAAGCTCTAGAGTAGCAAGAGACCCGAAATTTAGGACAGGCGAGGGATTCAAAGTACCAGCTTCTTGAGATTTTGACCGACATCTTCGTGGACGGCCATCTGGTCCAGCGCCTTCGGGCGGTACTTGTCGACCCACAACATCTTCGGAGCTCAACCGTGCGCCGATCGGCGGGAGCGACTTGGAGTGGAGGAGATGGACGAGTGAAGAGCGAGGGAGCGAGAAAGTGGCGGGAAAGAGTCGGAGGAAGGGCGTGAGAGGTTTTTCCTTATACGCGAATTGTCTGGGTGAGCTCTTTTTCCTTATTTATTTATTTATTCATACATTATTCCGTTTTTGTCCGTTATGTAAATTGAATCGATTTTTTTTTGTCGGAATGTAAATTGAATCAAATTGGAATGTCGAGAAATTACTTCTTAATCGTGTACCTAGAAAAGATTTTGACTATACTAACTAAACCGAAGCACTTATCACATCGTTTGGTAACTTTTGAGATCGATATTTGATTTGATTACGTAAAATTTTTCGAAAACAATACCATAGGAAAAACGAGCCTTCTTAGTAATAAGAGTGACTATACCGTTGGAGCGAGTTTCCAAAAGCTCATCTTGTAGCAATGAGTTTGAGTGGGTAAAAGTTCCGAAATACTAAACTTGTGCTGTTGTGAAAATAAAATTAGAAAAAACAAAATTTCGAAATAAATTTGTGTTAAAATTATTAATAGCATTAATCAAGAATGAAATTTATGTAAATCGAATCAAATTGGAATGTCGAGGAATTGCTTCTCATCATATACCTAGAAAAGATTTTGATTATACCGACTAAATTGGCGTTGATAAGAAAATAGAATTGATGAAAAAGAGAATTCGAAATAAATTTTGTGTTAAATTTATGAATAATAAAATTCAGTTATTAATATATGATTTTTTTAATAATAAAACTGACATGAAATCATAAAAGAAGAAGTCATTTATGCCCAACTCTTTTCACGCATCTTTAAAGGAAATTGAGATTTTTCATTCCTTAGCTCCTCCGGCCGGATGGGCCGGTTTGTTACATTCTGAAGAAACCGGTTCGTTTCGGTCCACACCCTACACGAACCGGCACGTTCGATTCTCCATAAACCCTCGCAAGTCGACTTAGCAGAACCACCGCATTCTCCTCCGCTCGTCGTCGATCCAGGAGCTCCTGAGGAAGAAGAAGACAGCGAAACCGAGGCTTGAACGAAGCGTAGAAAGCCATGGGTTGGAAGAGAAAGAAGGACGAAGTCGAAGGAGACGATGGATTTGTAGGCGGCGGCGATAACCAGAGGAAAAGGAAGAAGGCGACGGCGGCGGCGACGGAGCCGAAGGAGAAGAGAGAGATACTGCCTTCGATGATAAAGAACAAGGAGAAGAGGTCGGCCGTCCACGCCAAGCTCAAGCAGCAGAAGAAGCTCGAGAAGCGTAAGAAGCTCAAGGATCGCGACGCCGCCGAGAAGCGCGCTCTCGAGCTTGGCGAGGAGGTCTGACAACTTTCTTTTACCCTAATCCACCGATTGTCTTCACTTTCAAGTGTAGCGAGACATGAAATTTTTTTTTTGATAGAATCGTTTGCTGTTGTTTCGAAGCTCTTGATCCTCAATTTGGTTTTATTTTGAGCAGCCTCCGCCGAAGAAGATCCCTCGCACGATCGAGAACACAAGGGAGTTTGATGAGACGGTTTGCCGGCCCGACGATGAGGAGGTTCCTCTCTCTATTTTCACTAACTCTTCTGATGATTACTTCCGCGATGTTTGTGGATATCGTTTTGGTTTGCCGGTTGATTTGTTTGTGAATTTGTAGCTGTATGCTGGGAACGAGTGTGACGAATTCAGTTCTGTATTAAAGCGCGAGAGCACGCCGAAGATATTGATCACTACTTGCCGGTTCAATTCGACTGTATGTCCTCATTTTGCTCTTTTGCACGATCCTTGGGCGCAGCTGCTTGATTAAAGCTTGTTTTTTTGAGTAATTTGGTGTTGCATATCACATGATTTTGCAGAGGGGGCCTGCTTTTATATCGGAATTACTGGAGGTTATCCCGAATTCTCATTACTACCGGAGAGGAACCTATGACTTGAAAAAGGTCTTAAATGTTTTGTCCAATTTGTGACATTTTAGAACCAGATAGTTACTCTCTTACTTGGTTTAACTTTTCTGAATTGTACTGTTATCAGATTGTGGAATATGCAAATCACAGAGAGTTCACTTCTGTCATCATTGTTCACACAAATCGGAGGGAGCCAGGTTAGTGGTGCTTCTTGCTAAATTACAGGTCACCATTTCTTTGGTTTCAACTTCTTTATTCTGTTTACTATTTGACTCCACAGATACTTGAACGATCAATATTCCTTGTCTCTATATTTTTAGTAATCGGATCTTGTTTGTAGATGCTCTTTTAATTATCGGCCTACCGGATGGACCAACTGCTCACTTCAAGCTCTCCAAGCTCGTATTACGTAAAGATATCAAGGTTTGTCGATTGTGGTCTTGTTTTAGTCAACTGTTCTAGTGGAAAGGAAAGAAATGATGTTCTCTTCGTTTGTAGGCTACACTATTTTCATCATATATGCTTCTGTATAGAATAGTGACAGATGGTGATCTCTTCAAATGGTTGGATTATCTTGTTAATTTTTTTTTTTTCGCATTGTTTGCAGAATCATGGAAATCCAACTAGTCATGAACCCGAGCTTGTATTGACTAATTTTACAACTCGCTTGGGTCATCGTATTGGAAGGTGACAGTTTTTCTTTGTATAGATTCCATTTACTATAGCCCTTAGGTTGTTACTGCCTATATCCCAGTCAAGACTGTTAAGAAACCTGGTTCCATTTGTGATGCATACTGCAATAGCTCTTGTGCTGAATACCCGTTCAGGCTAGACCATGCAACTTCAGCTTTCTTCTTTCGATGATTGATGTAATAATATATTGTAGTATATTTTTTGTTTAATAGGTTGTCTTACCTCTTTTCTTTCAGACTAATACAGTCATTATTTCCACAAGCACCAAATTTCCGTGGTCGGCGAGTTGTGACTTTCCATAACCAGCGAGATTTTATTTTCTTTCGCCATCATAGGTGTGTCTTGGTAGCATTGTGAATGCCCACTTTAGTCAAAATCTCCCTTGATCAGCAACTAAAGTTGTATAATATCCATGCTCAGGTACATCTTTGAAAGTAAAGAAAGTAAACATACTGACTCAAAGGATAAAAAGATGAAGAATGGCAAGGGTGAGGAGGTCTCTCAAGAGAAAGTAATTGCTCGCCTTCAGGTTTGTTAACCAATTCCAGTACTTGTTGAGAGCATATTTATAAGGTGCAATGCACGTTGATGCGCCCTTGAAGTGAGGATTGCGCACGAGTGTGTGTGAGAGAGAGGGAGAGAGAGAGAGAGAGAAGGAAATGGAATGACTGCTTAATCAGTTCGCTTTCACAGTTTATCTAACCTGTGTCTGCTTGGTCATATATAATTGTAGGAGTGTGGTCCTCGTTTTACACTCAAGTTGGTTAGCCTGCAGCATGGAACATTCGATACTAAAGGTGGCGAGTATGAATGGGTTCACAAGGTAAATAGTCTATACAAACTCAATATGTCCCCGACCAGGCACTCATGCTTGAATACTAAAAATAAGCATGTGAAAGCATTCTCCTCTCAGGATCATCGTTGTTTACTTTCTTGTATTTCCTGTTTGACTCCAGCCCGAAATGGACACCAGCAGAAGGAGATTCTTTTTGTGATTTTGAGTTCTGTTGAGAGAGATCTTGCGGAGTTTCTACCCCAGAAATGAAGGTATTTCTGGTTGAGTGGCTGTACACGGGAAGCAACGAAGGATTTCTAGGATTTGTAGTCACCTTATGATCTGATGGAGGTTAGCTCTGTATTTCTGTTGAGTCACTGTACACTTACAAATGAGCCTTGCTGGTAGACAATTCTTCCATTCTTTTCAGAAGGTTTTCTTTCGTAGTTTCTACATTTTCTATGAAAACTTCTGTTTCCTAGCAGGATACTTTCTTTTCATACTGATTCATTCTTTTCTAAGCATCAGATTCATCATCTTCTTGAATTTGGAAAACTTCTCATTTCTCATGCTGCAATTGCGATTGCCGAAGGCGAGCACATATCCTTCCTATTACATATATGCAAATTAAGGTTAACTCGGCTCCTGCAGCAGTAGTTCGGAGCAAAATCCTTTCCGGTGGAGAATTTCTCAGCAAATACATGGAGTCCAACACCACCGACGCTAAACCTAAGGTTTCAAGCGAGTGTTTCAAAATATACGTGATCTTGCCAACGTCACTGCCCACCCTGCATATTACTCTCAGGCACAAAGCACCCACGACAAGAAAGCTGGTTATTGACCAGGCCCTGTAGGTAACTAACGTCCCTCCGACAACTAAAACCTCTCTGCGACAAACACAGGATTCGCACTCGCGAGAGAAAGTTGAGGAAACTAGAGCGTCAAAACCTGTGTAGTAAGGTAAAAGAACAGAGTCCAGATATAGACTCGCATGAAGTATCCCAGACATTGTCGATGCCTGAAAAATGACGTACTTGATGTCACCGACCATACCTTCGTCAAACGCAAGGGCAGATATGAGCGCAAGACGGAATATCGCCGGTCCCATGCAGGAAACTGGGAAGATGGAGTTTATTCGGTGGCCTTTGGCAAGGATCAGCAGCACTGCCGAGAGGGAAAGCGGGCTGGACGGAAGCAAGTACCTCTTCAATTTGCAAAGGCGCGATTTACCCTTCCCAGATACTTCCAGGATCATGATGATCAGTGTTACGAGATAAGAAGCCACTGAAAATAGGAGGACGAGGCCATCGACGACCCGGGAATAATCGCCCAGGTAGGTGCTGTCGCAGTAGTAGTGGTATGGGCAATCAATGGGGTCGAGCGTTTCTTCGACTTGCCACCGTACACATTTGAAGAAAGTCGTGCGGACGTCTCCAGAGACCCGTTGGACGTGGACCGGCCAGTATTTCGAACCGAGGAGATTCGCGTCCATTGTATTGTTGGTGTCCTGCTTTTCGAGGCCTCTTGACCGATATGTATCAATGGACGGCCATTCTTATGGGAAAAGGAAGGTGTTACTGGAAGTTGAAGTGTTTCAACCGAACGTTGTAGCTGGTAAGGGAAAAGACGGATCAACATATTGTCCGTCTTATTCTAAGCCGTGCAAGGAGGGTTGTCTTAAGAGGCCAGCAGACGATTGAGGTTACTTTATTGCAAAGGGTTGTTTGGTATTGAGAACAAATCTGATGGGCAAGGGCTAACTAAGTTCTCTGGTGGACCGAGACGTTTTAAATTGCGAGGTCAATGTAGCCCAGTACGAGTTGTAAAGCAGCTTCATTTAAGCCCTGATTATCTTTCCGACACAGCTTTTCTCCACACCAACAAATAAATGGTCTTAAAGACAACAATAAATAATAAGCCACGTGAATTTATACACTCGCATTTTATTTGGGTTCTGGTAAGACAAACGTACCGATAAGCGAACGCTGAATTATTAATGAGGGCATCCTGTGAAGTAAGAGAAACCATATTCGCCTTACTGAGGCGGGTCACCACATCGTATTCCATGAACGGAAAGACATTAGATTTTGCTAAATCTGTTCTTTTTGAGGAAGTACAAGAGCCTTGTCACAGTACTGGACTATAAGGTATGTGTCCCTGTTAACCTCGGATAGATTACAAATTCATGAGGTTTGAATGCAGTGCTTTATAGCACGAGTCAGGGTTTTAGACTTTAAAATCTATGAGGAATTCGAAATTAGCACTAGTCTTGTTACGATAATAGAAAATATTTTTGCACAAAAACATAAAGAACTTATAATGGTCTAACGTATAATAAGGAGACTAAGGAGATATTCAAGTAGGAAAATGAGATATTACATTTGCGTCATGTACATCGGACTTCTTTTTGTGGATACTTATTCAAGCTTAGAGGCCAAGCTGTTAGTAAGTACGCCCCGGTTTCAGGGCGGCAATCCCTTCCAAAAAGGGAATACGAGAGGAATAAGCTGACGCTATTTTGCTATATTCTTTAGTAGGCTGAAAAACCTAGAAATAGAATGAAGCAAGAACTCTCGCGCGCGACTAAGCTCAAGAGGCACAAAGAAACTACACGGATTTTGCCACAAACTCAATTATCCTCAAAGCAAATTTACACATCAAAAACCTGTGCTACCCGAAGCAAAATTTGGAGCCTTGAGCATGAAAAGCCATGGGAAGATCAATGGGGGTTACATTTACAAGTTGGCCAAAGAAAGAAAAGACAGGAAAGATCTCTCTGTCTCCTGCGAAAGCTATTATTTTGTCAGTCGCCTCTTGAGTTGTTCTATGAGCACACCATTGGCGTATAACTGGAAGAGTCTCCTCGCTATGTGGCGGAGTTCTCTCCAAGAAGCAAAATTGACTATGCAGCATTGGGGAAACACGTGCATAATTAATTGGTTCCTATCAAATAAAGGGAAAAAAGGATCAGCATATCAGTAGCAGAAATAGACAGGGACACGAAAGTAAAGCTATGTGCCATAAAATTGAGTTTCTGTGTTAATCATCCAGCATTATGAGACATCATTATTGTCACCCCAATCAAATGTAGTTGTCGCATTATTCAGCCATGACATATGCCACCGCACAGATCATGTTCAATAGCCATGAGCTAAAGTCGAGTGCTATAATGTTGAGAAAATGCAGAGGATAATTGTTCACATTGAAAGGCTGAGAGCCATAAACCACTAGTTCAACATCTTAGACCGCAATAATCCAAATCGGGGGCATTGTTAGACACTGGAAATATTCTCATGAACGTTTTGCCTACTTAGTCATTTCTGCATCACAATGTATTACTGCCCACTAGAAAGCATGAACGTTTTGCCATAGACAGAAAAAACATTGGGTACTGTCACAGTGATTATTTCGATTTTCACCACCTAGCAGAAAATAACTCAAAATTGGAAATGATAATAATCACAAGACTCACAGAGAGGGAAAAAATGTGTAAATGAAGAAGAGTACAAAGGATGCCAGACACACAAAGAGGACAAGTCAATCTATCTACAATTTTTCTTTCAGTTTCACACTATCAACATCTACAGCAATACAGGGTGAAGTACAGAAGTCTTACCTTTTACATACTTTCAAAGGGAAGGCTCGCCCTCATCACTGCTGTCATGTCACTGGCTCCAACAATTTTGTCACACTCAAAAGTAAAGAAACGTTGATCTATCCAATTTTAGCCTCTCCATTTACTAAAGTACTTTCATTGTTGGCAGGGATGCTGCTAACTGCTTTGCTGCTACTCTTCTTTGGCCTTTCTTTGCTGATATAAGCCTTATCCTTGGGAGGGCTTACCAACCTTTTAATTGCTTTCTTTCGCGGTTGGATAGTTTGATCAGTTGAGATACTTTTAGGAGAACCAGTCACCTTTGCAAGACTGACCTTATCCTCGGTTTGTTCAATACTCTCCTCAGAGAAGTTATCCTTGTGTGTTAATACTACTTTCTTAGCTGGGCCCTTATCAGTTGATAGTGTGGAAGCGGATTCTTCTCCAGCAGCTCCAGCTGTTTGTTGCATACCAAATTCCTTTGGATCTGGGTCAGGAAGTAATGCCCGGCGACTAAGGCGGAGCTGTCCCTTATCATTGATCTAGACCAAACTCTTGTAATTATTAGTAAGAGTTACTGAAATGACATGTAACCAACAAAAGATCATAAAATCAAAGGAAATACTCTATAATCAGGTTAACATGGATGTATGTACATCAAGATCCATAATTTTCACAAAGTGATCGATATATGGAAATGACGTAAACGAAGTAGCTAGTAATAGGAATGTAACATCAGTATCACCACTGCGGAGCCACCAACTAACAGGTTACTACTTCAGGCAAAGAATAGAAACATGGAGAGAAATTTCTCCCAGGAAGTGACATATGAAGTTTCAAAATGCACGAGTGGTAATATCCATTAATTCTTTGTCCAGATGTGTATTGAGTCTTGAAAGAATTAGAGGGAAATGGCCAATTTTAGGATTTAGTTTTCACAATTTTCTCTAAACAAATAGCAAGGCTAAAACGGGCTCAGAGACAGGGTCTCAAGAGGCATGGCCAGCAGGTGCAGAAAAGGGGGTATAGCTAGTAAGAGAGGAGGAGAAAGAACAGTCAAATCTTCTGGTACAACCGGTAAGAGGAAAAAGACGAGGACATTTGAATTGACCCCTCCCCCAACTTTTTGGCAAGTAAGCAGCTAGAGGAAATGAAGAGCCTCTCAGCGAGATGCCATATGCATATTCTTAAAGGGTATTATACACATTGGCAAACCCTCGAATAACACAACCTGCACCTAATGACATGCTGCTCTGTTTTGCAGGAGGATAAAGTGACAGTATCAGCAGATCATCACACAAGAGTTAAAACAAACAGCTAAGTCTGAATCACATCATAGAAACACTTCCAACCAGTAAAACATCAAATCTCAAGCAAGTAATTTCCCAAACGTGGGATAACTTCTTTCTAGGACTTAAAAAAAGAAAAGAAAAGAATGATGGTAAAAACAAAATATTGAGCAGATGAAATCGGAAAGAAATATCTGATACCTCGATAAGTTTCACATCAACACGGTCTCCAACTTTAAAAGCCTTCAGCAAAATAAACAAACATGGCATTAGTGTTTATGGACTTAGACCAGTGATGGCAAGGTAAAGAGTAAGGAAAAAACCCATACATCTTCAGCCTTGGCAAGCCAATTGGAACTTAACTCACTGATATGGCACAAACCCTGAGACAAATGTACAATGAACATAATTCAGTACCTCTACCCATATCAATCGACATACAGCAAGAGAGACGGAAAAGTCATATAACTGCAAATCCAGGAGCAGTATGACAAAGTTATTTAAGGGGCAAACTTCAACTCAATAAATGCTATAGCACCTGATAAAATGAAAATCCATGTTATCCACCAATGGTAGACGAACTGGCCTTTACATTTTCCAAATCCTTTCTCTCATAATTTGACTTTTATTTGATGTGAAACACTTGAAGCCTTATAAAATATATGCACAGGGAATCATATATGACTTATTCTTAGTTTTCCATAACTTAAAACACTCTTCAATACTCAAATCTTTTTGAGGAAAAGTAAGAAGCCAGAAAAAGTACTCATAATAAGTATAGACAAAAAGTCCCTTAACAGGTAATACTACCCAAATATTTCCTCTAGGCACCGATTGATATCAAGGACTACTACATAGTCCAAAAATCAGAAGCAATGGGGTAGCAAGCGTGTGGGACAGATTAGCAGCTCCTCTTAGTATATGCAATCACCCATATGCCCATGAGATGACATAGAAAGGATGATAACACCACATCTCCACCTCCAAGATCATTGAATATTTACAATTGGAATTCTACTACACACCTCCCTCCCCGGAGCTATCTCAACAAAAACTCCATAAGGTGCAACAGATTTGATCTCACAGTTCCTGTAAAGCAAGAATCAGAGTATAAATCATTCTACAAATCCTCCAACAATTTCTACTCTCCCTCTCTATGGAAAAGGACAGAGAGCCAGAAAAATAAGTACCTATATATGTCACCAATTGCTGGCACCATTGTCAGATTAGTAATTATGGCTTTAGACCTCTCTATGCTAGACAGGTCTTTAGCAGTAATTTTCACCTGAAAAGGGAAGAGACACGAAATACATAACCAACAGTAACAGTTATTTATAGCCATTCAAGATGAGATCCAAGCCTGATCTTACTACTCCATCATCTTGGGTTTCGATGGCCTCTACTCCAGTCTCTTCAATGATGCTTTTCACTTTCTTCCCACCAGTACCGATGATCAGATTGATTTTTTCTGGTCTGACCTGAGGTAGAGAGCAAGTTATTTAAGCAAATTACCAAACCCAAGCCATGTAATAGGTCCATGGTATGGAATAGACAAACCTTCATCATATAAATCAGTGGAGCATGCTTCGAAAGACTCTTAGAAGGGGGAGGCGAGCAATTTGCCATTTCCGCTGTGTTGGATAGAGAACAAAGAACTTTACCATCACAAACATTAAATACAGCATAAAAAAGAAGATAGCAAGAAAATTATATCTGTCAAAACTTGAGATCAAGAACAAGAAGCAAGATGAGGTCCCCCACAATATTTTGGGAATGGCAAGAACAGAGCCTTCACATAAGAGATAAATGCTAACTCCCTCTCAGTCTCACTCACTCCCTCCATGCGGTGTTAATTCAATCCCTACAAACATTCCTTAGTTTCAGGCAGACCAATATATTATTCCAAAAACAAAAAGACATTTGATTTTGCTTCTGTCCCATGTGAAGTGCATAAGCTGGAACACATGCTAGATGTTAAGCTGGCTTCTAATTTCAGTGAATTTCCTAACTTAGTAGGTTTTGATAGAACCATTTCCTCTACAAGTCGGAGTTTTGGGCCTAAAGCTGCTAGAAGTTTCAAGTTTTGTTTAAAGAGAGAATGAAAGAACTTTCCGGCTTCATCCATCACTACAAAAAGACTAACTCTGTCCACTCAGTGCAAGTAAGAAATAGATAAGTCTACGACATCCCAGCATGACATAGCAAAAATTTCTGTCATTGAATGGATTAAAACATCAACAAACGACAGTGCATGTACATCAGATGATTTCACCAAGATTACCTAGTATGCGATGGGAATAAATTAAAAAGAATCAACATCGCTATTCCAGCTGACAAGCATGTAATCCATCTCTTGCTGGGATTGCTGACCAATCACTAAACCCTGAAGTGCTTGCTCAGAAATATTCAGCAATTTGTCCTAACTGCTTGACATGAAGTGAAATTAGGACTATCCCTACCCATTATTAGATTCTCTAAGAATAACTATTATCTGAACATAAGCCTGTTTCATGAGGCTAGGAATCTTGGGCAACAACTCTCAGCTTGATGGACTACATGGCCTTTTGCTAGATTTTCATTGAAATGTTTTAAATGAGTAATAACCCCCAGTAGAGACTGGTACAATTCAATTCAACATTCTGTTCGTTTGGTTTTGATTGTGCCGTAGCTCCACAATTTGTAGCTTCCAACATCTAGCTTTTCAACTGATTTCACGTTTGTCCTTACCACAAACCTTCGAGAAACTAGAAGCAAGAACAAGTCAGAAGCTAGATAAAAATTTCCTCCAGAATAGTCAGGGATATAAATATACCAAGAATATGCTTCCGACCATCCCTTGCTTGTAGAAGTGCATTCCTCATAATGGGCAATGTAATACCTACTACCTATAAAAATAGATGCATAGAATCAGTTAACATCGCTCTTGCTCCTCACTAGAAGAATGTCCAGACATAAAATGTTGATTCTCTTCAACAAGTTGTACATCCATCACCAGGAACATGAGTAACCCAAAAAGAAAAAGTAGTTTCTCCCTCAAAAGACAAGAATCATCATGGAAGCACATGGATTACTCCAAACTTGCAAAGCTAATCTTTCCACGATTTGATTCTCTAGGTCCTTTTCAGGCCCAAACCTCTAGCCAAGAGAGAGAGAGCATTTCTAGGTCCATTTTCACGAAAATAAAAGAATGATGAAAGCAGCAGAACTCTTTTTTCCCTTTCTCATGGGTGGTGGGCATATATTTAGGTTTTAGGGTGGTTGTGCTCCCTATCCTATCGAAAGGAGCGCAGGGTAGAAGAGGGGAACTGAACCAGGGAGTATTGACATATACCTTTATGTCCATCTGAAATGCAGTTATTCCATCTTCATTTCCAGCTACCTGGGAAAAAAAACCAAGTGAAAATACATCAACCAATCATGCCAATGTTTCTAACCAACTTGATTCCCCAATATGATCACAGACAAATGCCTTCGATTAAACACAGAGCCGCTTGGACTTTTCCATGCCTTATCGATTGCTGTCCTCCTAAGCTAATCCTCAACGATCTCAAATTGGAAAAATAGATTTTTACTTATTTCTAAGGGTGGTTTGCAGCAACAGAACTTTGGATAATAAACGAACTAATGGAAATAAGAAGTTCGTGAAACAAATATAACACAAGACATCACCTTAAAATCCATGTCTCCAGATGCATCTTCAGAACCAGTAATGTCAGAAAGAATAAGAGGGGTGCCATCACCACCAAATTCCTGTGTATCCAGCACCATCCCCATTGCTATCCCTGCAATAGAGCTCTTAATTGGAACACCAGCATCTTGCAAAGCTAAGCAGCCCCCACAAACAGATGCCATGCTGTCACATTAGAAAACAATTTAAAGAGGAAAGAGTATCAGGACCAGAGCATCAACAATTAAAGGTCCATGAAGTACGAGGAAGAAAGTTTATGTGAAAACTAAGCCAACATGTTTTCAAGTGAATCTGAACTCAATATATTAGGAACTTGTATTTACGTGATGCTTTGAGGCAGATGACAATTAAATCACCTCGAGGAACCGTTGCTTTCAGTGATGGTACTTTCAACACGAATGGTGTAAGGAAAGTCATCTTCAGAAGGCAAAATAGGTTCTAGTGCTCTCTCAGCAAGCGTTCCATGACCTATTTCTCTTCTGCTAGGAGCTCCCATACGCCCAACTTCCCCAACACATGAAGGAGGAAATGAATACTGAAACCAGATAAAAGAATTGTTAACAATCTTTTCTAGGTTCTGGACACTTTGAAGTATTATGCTGCTCGTTACAAACTCAAAATGACACCGTCGAGCAATTTCAAGCCAACTTTTATCACTTATGCAGGTAGGAAATAAAAAAGACACCGAAGTGCTCATCCTTCAATTTAACGTGTATGAAATTTAGCTCCCTAGTGCCAACAAAAAATTTAGCTCCCTAGTGCCAAAACCTAAGTGTAATCAATAATTTCAAAGATTATTAATGCACTGTGAACTCCATAAACAACATGTCTACAGAGACCTGAAGGTAGAAGCTCTTCAATTCATCGTCACCCACAAGGTTGTCCACCCTTTGTGCCATTTGCTTATCACCAAGAGTAGCCACTGCTAATGACTAAAAAAACGAGTAAAAGATCAGATAAGTAAAAGCCAAGATAGCACGTTACTATTGCAGAAATGGATGATATTATCCGTGGCATCTGTATAGAAATATCAAGATAGACTGTTTTAGTCATACTGAAGTAACCGAAGCTTCTAGTTAAAGACAAGCTCAAAACTGAAACAACAGAAGAATGTTATACATCTCAGTGGCCATAGGAAAAGTAAATGGGGATATGACTAGAGAAAACCAAACAGTTCCACCTCAACAACAAAATATGAACAGGTCAATATTTGGTGCATGTGCATTGCTGCATCAATCATTAGAATGAATCCCACTAAATCTAAACCAGTCAATTCGTAGTAAAATTTGGAAGTACAAGCATTCAGGAGACTTACAGTGCACAAAATTCAAGCCTCAAAAACTCAAGCCTCAAGAAGGAATATATCTCAGTCTGTGCTAAATTATGTACTTGGCACTCGTTCAACAGATAAGCCAAAAAAAAATCGCAAAATCCCAGAATGAAAGTACGTGCAAAAGTAGACAAATGAGGTTGCAGCGAACCGGCACACAAATTAGTGCCTCCAAGATATACACCAATTAGATCTACCTATAGAAAGTTGCAGATGGAAGAGCACGCCAAAAGTAAAAAAGAAAGTTCCCGCAAATAAGAAGATACTGTTTCTATTCAACCACTAAAAGAGAAACTACTGGTTCATTTTCATGACAGAAGTATGCATGTGGCCAACCTGTGTTTCGCCACGTGTAAAAAGAGCACTTCCATGTGCCCTAGGAAGCAATCCACACCTTGAGTTAATCGGCCTTATCTCATTAGGGGTTCGACCATCACTCCTTTTTCCTCCCTGTATCAAGTTCAGAGAACAAAGGATTTGATAAGAAAAGAGAGCTTCATAAGTGAAATTCTGCAATGAAGACTAGCAAACTATTTCTATAGGGGTGAGGTACTTTCCCAATAGGATAAGTGAATTTAATCATCCCATACAGTTTATGTTATTGGAATAGACTGTTTAATATGTCAGAAGCAGTATTTTTGTCAAATATTCATTGGGCTCTAGAAAGAGAAGTTCTCTGCCACTTGGCGTAGAGAGATACACATAGAAATGCATGATGGATGGTCCCTACAAATATCTGGAGATAGAAGTTTACACTTGTCTGCACAAACTTTTATAAACCTAAATATAAAATTGTTGGAGACAAGAACAGGAAAAGATATGGAGTCTATTAATCATATCAAAGTCAAAGGAAAGAAAAAGAAAAAAACAAGCATACTCTCCAGATCTCGTAATAAAATAACTCTTTGATAAAAAGGGAGGACTCATACCTCAACTATGCGTCTCCGAAGGAACTTAGATGTAACTTCTTTAAACACCAGCTTCACATCAACCTCGGAGAAAAACTAGAAAAAGGAAAGAAGAAACATAATCACTAGCACAAAAAAATGCGACAGAAACCACTAGCAAGTTATGCATTGAATGATTTATATCTCTATCAGAGGATAACCTTTTCATTTTTCAAGTCAAGTATATTTCCTCAGTTTGACTTAAAATAATAAGGAGAGAATTCCCAATTCCGCCGACGTTAATCTGTTTCTGTTAGCCAATGGATCTTATGTTCTCAAGTAAAGGCAGACATCATTCAACCAGGTGTTCCTAAGTCAACAACATAACGATACACAGACCATGAACACGTCATCCCCACCCTATAAAAAATAGGGCAGACCACTCTAAGAAATTAATCATAATATTAGTCGAGACTAGTGCCTTTAGAGGCCCAAAGAGAGTGCACCAAGCTCTACCCAGACCTATTGTAGCAGCTCAAATTTGCAAGTTGATCAAGTATGTAAACTTCATACGAGCAACTTGTCTTGTCTTTTGCAGAAGTTGCAAAAGATATAGCATGAGATGTTCCAACCAACAACATATATCTGCGATCAATGTTAGAAGAGTACATGTGGATCATCCTCAAGCATGGATCCAACTTCAAGCTGTATGCCTTTTACTTCAGTTTCACAGACACAATCCTCATAAATGTAACTATTTTCCATTATAAAGTTTCAAATTTTATGTATTTGACCATCTTTCAGATTATAAATCTAAAAATTTTTCCTTTAAATTGGAATACGTAAAAACTTTCATGAATTCCCACCACAAGAGCAAGATTTATGACGCAAACAGAATAATCTCATTACTCCATTTCTGCATTCCGTACGATAGCAAAAGATCAAAAGTATCGAAAATTTGATTGTTTAAGACTCAAGTAGCTTGGTTGTTCGAAAATTTGACAAAAACCAAGTTTGCTCTCCTACGTCTAGGCTTGTAAAAAGTAAACTACAGCATCTAGCCATCCTGTGTGAAGGGATTCTCAAACATTGATATTTCGGAAGAGATGACAAATAGATCTAATTGCTGAAAATCTGAAAAAATGTTTGGCTTTGATGGCTTTGGTTGCTAATATTGGATAACCAACTGACTCTGACAAAACCATCCAGAAAAGCTGCAGTCTGCACTACAATATTAACCACTAAGCATCAAAAGCCAGACTGCTCAATGACAAGAAAAAAATGGACTCAGAAACAGCGTAACAAGTAAGAGAAGTCACTGCTATTCCAATGGCAATGCAAAACCTAAGGGACAGGAGAGCATGAATTGACCAGATTTTTACCAAAGGAGTGGATTTTCGTGAGACTGGCTTTATGTGGACATCCCCTTCATCAATTTCTCCATCTACAACAACTTCTTCATCCTCATCTTCATCCAATTCCATGTCTGGAATTGTTTCAGGAGCAACAAAAGTTGCATCTTTACTGACATATCCCTTTTCTGTAAGTATAGTCAGAACCTTGTCCTCTAAAGACACCAGTGACTTCCTTCTAGGTATTTTACCCTTGATCTGCAGCACCTTCAACAATTCATCCCCTGCAATATCCTGAGTATTCAGAGTACAGGCAAGTCATGTCTGATGATTCTTTGAATCCTCCAAAAGCAGAATAGGGAATTGCAGAAAAAGGGGTTGAAAAGATGAGCATTAATGCACTTCATGGCAGAGAATGAATCTCACAAAGAAAATTATAGTACAAACGTGCATTTCTTCCCTATATCTAGTAGACAGATCTATGCTACTATGCGCCTTGTTCAGAGTAAGATTAAGATGATTATATGGGAAGGACCCACTTGGACTTCTCAAAAATGTTGTTGAGTTAAATTGTCAGCTACGTGAGTCCACCAGTGTGGTTCAGGAAAAAAAGGAGATGAACAAGAGCTCTCAGACCAATTTTTCAGGATAAAGCAAACATTTCAAAAAGCAAGGTACTTAAATATCCTATACATCCTGAAACCATCAACTGGGTCAATAATGGAAGAAAGGTACTCAAGCTTGGCAAGTTATCGGATAATCTCTTTTAAGATCTAATTTTGTAAGTCATTCTTTCTAGTAAAAAACATTTTTTCCCAGTTTTAAGAAGTCAGTACAAGAGACAATGTTTTAGAACATTTTTTAGTAAAATAAGTACTTTTTGCCTTGTAGTCTATATTTAATCAACCATAGCAGTGAAAATGCGATAGAAATGTGATTCAAATTCATCAAAAGACTCATCACACAAAATGAGTATGTGAATTCCAGCCTCCAGGAAAATGGCAATAAACATCAATTAGAGCTCTAGTGTAATTGAAGAGGTCCAACGTATATTTACTTCAACATGCTTATATAGCTCAGGAGGGGGCAGTTTAATCGCGTCAAGCATCTTGGGCTTCCCACACTTCTTGACCAAAGTGTCCACCTCTTTGCAAATTGCTTGCACAGCTTCCTGATATTGATCAACACATGGAGATATCACTGAAATGTCCGCACAAGTATTGTCTATAGAAAAAATAGCTACAGTAAAAAAGAAATGGAACACAAGCTTCAGATGAACAAGATGTCATAGCAAAAAATAACATTACTAACAATAACCAGTGCTTCTATTGAACGGATGGAAAATTTTCATCGTATGTATTCAAGACAGAAATAGAGTTAGTCGAATCTAGAGTTGAAGTTGTAAATCACTTATTATTTCAGAAAGACCCATAAGTTAATAGTTCACAAGCAGACATCTCAAACTTAGAATACAAAAATGATATGCCGACAACAATCAAAAAGCCATAATAATGAAAACTACCTCCCCAACTTCGACAGCCTGCAACAACTTCTCTTCTGAGAGGAAATTGCAGTAACCCTGCAATGCATGATCCACTTTGTCAGAACTCAGGAGTTAGAATATAGAATAACCAAGCGCAGGTTTTTTATCAGTTTAAAAGAAGCAACTATCTTGCTACTGCCAGCTGACAAATAAGTACTTCAAGGTACGGCTATCCACAAGCCCATTCGTCATATAGCTCAATGTCAAATGGAATCATTCTTAAATGGAATCCGCAACACTTGCTCGAAATATTTCGAAAAAATATCCACTAAGTTTCAGTACGAATTACTGACCTCTATCATCAATATTGCACTGTCAGTGCCAGCTAGCAGCAAGTCCAAGTCAGATTCTTCCATTTCCTTGGTCGTCGGATTGACAATGAACTTACCTCCTACCAGGCCAATGCGCACTCCTGCAATAGCCTTTGAATTCGGCACTTCCGAAAGAGCTCTGTTGTACTCAAAGAAGTAGGAATGAACATGTATAAAAAATTCCATCTTATCAAGACATTGGCAAGTAGCTAGAAAATGTGGTATGCAAGCAAGATCTTTGAACTTACACTGCTATTCCAGCTGCTGTGACTGCTAAACTATCAGGGGTATGCAACCCATCATAGCTCAAAACCTATAATAACAAATCATTGAAAACAGTTAAAAATTGTAAGTAAAAAATACGTGCTTTAACGTGCTAAGAAACATTCGTTGAGAAAGTAACATGTTGCCCTTGTTTGCAGTAGTTCAAGGATTTACTATCAATGATTAAACGCAAATAGGTTCAACTTCAGCCATTTAGGGCTCAGTAAACAATCCTGCTGGCAAGATCAGATTTCACCGCTTAAGGCCATTGCATTACCCATGTTCTAGGTATATGGGCCATTCAATGTAGGAAAGGCTTCAAGGGAGAGGTAGCCCATTTAATATCAATAGCATTATCCAGAGATCAAAGAAATCAAACATGTCCAGAACCGCTCAGTATTATGCGTCTCCAGATAGCAATTTTATTTCTACATTAAGAACACATACAGCAACAGGTAATGCCAAAATGAAGAGGCATTATTTCAGATGATCAGAGTTAAGATGTATAAGTCATATCTGCGAAGATGATAAGAACACCGCATTCCTATTAAAAACCTGAAAGAGCAGTATCGTTTACTGAGTGCTGCTCTTTAATTCTTTTCTTGTTATAACTAGTTTATCTAAGGCTAAACTATCATATACTCAGTATGGTATGACATACGTTATTGATATATCCAGAATAATCTGACACAAATTTAAGGACTGGCTTATCGAGAAAAAGAAACTAAATTGCCCAATATTAGATTGTCCTACAACAAAACAGAAAAGTATTTTTTATTGAGTTGCTAGTAGTACATACTACCGAGTATCATCGAACCAGAATTTTCTTTTGGGTTTTTTTTTTGTCAAAAGAATTTTCTGTTAGCAGTACCCTATTCACGCTATTTGTTTTTTTTACTTTTAAGCTTATTATAATATTTATAGCTAGTATCTTTTCATGTGAATAACAAGTTTACCGTAAAGCGTACAAATCTTTATTGACAAAAGTATCTAGAAGGCTTGAGCCGTAAAGGACTCTGCAACGAACCACTTGAATGGGTTGAATACAAGGAAACTATCACCATAATTAAAGCAAAGACCCAGTTTTGTGATTTTGGCAGACACAATATCCACTCACGCGACGAAAAAGTGTAAGAAGCTTCACCAGCGGTCTAAAACCACAAAGGGAGTTTTTCTAGTGCATAATTATCACGACAGACTTTAGACATAGCCCAATACATTGATGATCCCATACAGAAATTTACATTTATAACAACATGAGACCCCATTACTAATAAGCATCTTCCATAGTTCCTTTTGATATATAAAAAACAATAATTTGTTAGAGAAGTTGTTATCATGTTATACCCTCGACGTAACTGGGGATATCTAAAAGCACCCAACACACTAAAGTAAAATTATAACAAGTTAAGGCAGAGATCTTGCAGTTGTTATGGACTGAGGATGTACCATTAAACCAGGACACGTACTTTCACAATCAAATATTAATACACTCAAAACCAACAACTTACCAGAAGAAAGGTCTTAAAAATGGACATAGTTTATTAAGGTCATGCCAGGAAAAGTTGGTTTATGGAGTACGCATGTGAATTCCAACAATTAAATTTTCAGATATATAAGTCATGCAAAGAAAATCAAATTTCAACATCCGACAGTGGGCCCTGAGTGTGTTGAACTAAGAACCCACCACCATCAGAAAACCAAGCATGCAGTGAGCAATGAGAGAATTATCCATACCCAAGATGAAACTTGAGTTTCATGGTAGAAGCCCTTCAGCATTGTCGGACGTAAAGGCCTATCAATCAATCTACAAATAAGAACCTACACAAAAAGAAAGATCAACAAAATAAACCTCAGTGGTATCTTTTCAAGAAACACCTAAAAGGAACTTCATTTTCCTTCCATCTGTTTTGGTCATATGTCAGTGTAAGAAGAAAATCATTGTTAATACACATTTCATGATGCTTATAACTTGAGAAAGATGCAATAACGTCATAAAATAAGGCCAACGAAAATAGCCTGTTTTGTTTGTTCTACTCTTGTTGCCTACGCGTCTGCTAATGATGCACATAAAAGATTAGCGTACCTCGTGATCTTTTGTCCTTCCCTCTCGTTTGAAAAACCCTCCACTGGAAGGGGCAAAGAGATTTAAATGCCACTTCACTTTCCAATGCAAAATTAAACTTCTCAACAAAATCATGGCAAATGTTTTACAAACCTTGTCCGCCCTGCTGCCGAAAATCGTTCTTGATAATTTACATTAAGAGGAAAAAAATCAGAAGGCTCGCTTGGGATGTCAGCCAAACAAACAGATGTATAAATGATCTACAAGAAGACACACATAATACGTTAGTTCTCATCATTTGAGACAGTGATCTCTCCCCCTTCCCCCAGACCTAAACCCGAAAGATCAAAGAAATATCAATAACTTAATACAAATTGATTCAGAACCTACAGGATCATTCCAAATGCGTGAGTAGAGAATCTAGCAACTATTTTATGACAGTGAACAGGTAGAAATAAAGTTTGAAAGGTGTTGTTGAATATGGCAATACTAAAAATTCAAAGGTAGTTGTTTCCAAAAAATACAAGGATAACACAGATAGATGATAGAATGATTAGTTCCTCAGCTCCTCATTGCAAAATCTATAAGAGGGTATAAATTTATAATCTCTTCTTTCTCTTTCCCCTTATTTGTATCATTATCCATGTTTTTTATTATATTAATTAGATATCAGCTTGTTAGTGCCATTTACATTGCCTAATACGTATCTAACAGTTTCTGTAGGTTGCATTGCTACAAGATTTGACGAGAGTTTTAGATAAGTTCATTGACATGTTACTAGGTAGATGCGTATTTCACCACTGGAACTTACAGTCTCCCCATCTGTTACAGTAACAGCCCCACTAGCTTGCCTCCCCATATGACCAGTCTCAACTAGAATCTGCAAAAATAATGCCACATTATCGAGCATGAGTTTATAGTTGAAAGTCCATGCTGCTAGACACAAAAATGCCACAAAAGATATGGTATTCTTTCGTAGCAATAGCCCATTATTTTTTTTTCACCCAAACAACACTCAGAGATTACAGTGGGAGACATATGCAAAAATGGAAACAGGATTAGAAATACCAATGAGTTAATTACTACTAAACTTCATTTGCACTGAGAGATTTGTACTTGTCTATGTTTGTGAATTTCTAGATAGGGACCCATCTGAGACACGTGTTGAAGACTTTCCATTTTCATAACTTCTATGAAAGACTTGATGCGTCACATATTGCTCTTGAAATGAAAACTGGCAGTTTTTACGCTGCTTTGTGGTAGGTATCCCTAGATGCTTTGCCATAATTTGCCTGCAAGCACAAAATTCAGCGATGCACTATAGAAAGATAGATATCAATTAATTACTTATTCCAGGTTTAGGTACGTGGAGATGCATCATGTGTGCATTGAACAATGATAAGTTGAACAAACAACGCCTTGCACACCCCTGTGTCAAATGGGTTTACCCTACAGACGTATTGATTATCTTTCTAGTCAAAATCACTCCTCCGACACCTTTAGAGTCCACTGCTTCTCAAAATCTAATCTTAACAAACCAGTCAGGCATTGCAGCTTCAGCATCCCCTAATTTTGCCTTGGTGAATGGTCCTGGAGAAACCAATGACCAAGAAAGCAGCTATATCTCATATTTCCTCAGGCACGTCAATCCCTTAATATCAAATGACTATATTGAAGAATTCACTCCCCATATCCAGGAAGAGTTGAAAGACAGAGGATCATAAAAAACGGCAAGCTGTGAAATTTCCACCAGCGGCAACTTCGAGCCGGAAAAAACTGAAGGCAAGAAAAACAGAATCGAATCCATTCCGACCCTCAACCTTCTCACCATCAATCTGCAGCTAAGGAAAACGGTATCCAGCACAACAACGATGAAAAAAAATTCCAATGCCACAGCTAGTAGTAGTGGCTCGAAGACTGCTACTCAACCTACTAAACACGATTCATTCAAGTCACGGAAGAATAAATGACAACGCAAGAAGCTCAAAACAAAACATGGAAGCGCCAAAGAAAAGAAAAAAACTCACGTGTCTATCGCCGACAGGGATTCTGACGGAGAACGGCTCAGGAAATCCCGGAGAAACATCAAACGAAGACGTCGAGCCGCCGACCTCAGCTCCTGCGACGGCTCGGACGCGCAACCGATTGGAGGAGCTAGTGGCCGGAAGCAGCAGCGACAAGGAGCTGAACTTGGAACTTTTCACGCGGAGAGAGCGAGAGAAGTGGGGGAATGTAGACTGATGACGGCCATGGATGAAGCGAGGGGATGGCGAGTGAGTGGAGTGAGGTCTAGCGTTGATGCTGCCTGAATTGACGAGCATTTTCCTCTTTTCCAGCTATGGAGGTGGAGAGACACAGAGGTTTATCCGTTTTCCTCTATCAGGCGCGGGAGGGACGATGCAGTAGAGGGTGCGAGGCTTCACCTGTGTGGTCTCTACTTTCGGATCCGGGTTTGGGCCTATCCGGATATCAACGTCAGCCCAAGACCGACCATGTAAGACGGTCCACATAGCCCAAAGATTCAACAAGAAGACTTCTACGGGGAAAGGCGATCTTTGTTAGCTGAATTTACAGAATCAATCTCATTTTTCATTTTCTTCCTCAGCTTCTTGCCTCTCTTCATATTGATTGACGATCGAAAATCTTAATCTGTCATGACATATGGTTCGCCTAGAAACCTTAGGTTCGAACCAGGCAAGACCTTGCTAGAATCGAAAGTTCTTTTTTTCTCGACAATTTCTTTCGCACTTGATTGTTGAAATTCAAAATAGAGCGAACCGACACCGATGGACGCTATATGAAACACATTCTTGCATCTGAAGTAGCAATGGCGATGGCGACAAGGAGGACAAGCAAAGCATGAAATTGAATGAGAAATGACAAGTCGCGTTGAAGCGGGTCGATACAAGATCCCTACTAGACTTAAGTTTCAGTACTAGGTGTAACCAAATCAGGTTAAAAACACTGAATCAAGATCGTTATGAGCACGCAGTTCAGACGATAATCTTTCGGCGAGCGATCATTTGGGACTTCACATGTTCCTTCCCTTGGTTCTTCGAAACTCTTTCTGTCATCGAAATGATTTGTTAGAACAACCACACCCATCTCTGCAGAGGACGATCAGCAATATATCAATAAGTTACATACAACGAGGGTAGATTAATGCAGGAAACCTAGTTAGCCATGTTAGCAGAAAATGTCGCAAACGAACTTATTTACGTAAATACGACATATTTAGATGTTTTCTTGTGCTAAATTAGAGGAAAAAAGTTCTAAAATTATTGCATTTGCACCAGTTCGGTCATAAGTATTTTATTGATGTTAATTCAGTTCTAAACCTCTTACATGGGTATCAATTCAGTTCTAAATATTTTATTGGTGAAAATTTAGTCCTAAACCTTTTGCATTTGTGCCAAATGAATCAATCCGATCAATTTTAACTATAAATTGCTCACGTGAACGTCGGTTGCCCTATATGACACGGCTGGCCCCGATATGGCATCTTTTAATATTATTTAAATATTTGTAAATATTTTCAATAATATTTTAGTATTTTTTTCTTAAATTTTCTTTTCTTGCAATTTTTGTTTTGGATTGGGGGCAGGCAAGGGTCGCCGGCCTACCCTTGCCGACCTAGGCGAGGGCCAACAACCCTCACCGATCGACCCCCAATCCAAAAAAAAAAAAAAATACAAGAAAAGAAAAAGAACGAAAAAAGAAAAAACCAAAAAAATTATTAAAAATACTTAAATAATATTAAAAAACATTACGTCAATGTCAACCGTGTCATGAAAGACAACTTACATCAATGTCGGCGATTTTCAGCTAAAATTGAGTTTTTCGCTAAAATTATCGGATTGACTTATCAAAAGCAAATTTAGGACAATTGACAAATCAAAGATTTAGGACTAAATTGGAACAAATAAAATTTTAGAACTGAATTAGCACAAACACAAAATATTAAAGACCGAATTGGCATCAATAAAAAATTTAAGGTTAAATTAACACCAATGCAATAGCTTTAGAACTTTTCCGACACCTTTTCCTAAATTAGATCTCATCCTATGAAGATCTTGATACAGTGAGCTTTCAGCTTTTAGATGGAAACCTCCTCTCTTGGGCTCTCTATTTTCGTTTGTTTTCCCTCCATTCCATCTACTTAACCTCTCTTGCGCTCTCTTTTTTCCCTCCTTCGCTTTTCCTTGTCTTTGCTTTTCTTCTCTTTGCTTGCTGCCAGGAAGTTTCCCGGTGGAGAAGTGTACTTTTGGAGCTTTGTAATCAATTTATAGAACTCAACTGAATGTTGCTACTCGAGATGAGAAGCCGAACAAAAAAAATAATAATAATAACGTGTAATTCATTAGGCTATACGACTACGCTACGATATGAGATATCTAAGTTAAAAAGATATATTGAAATGATCGTAACCCCACACCAACACCGGAGAATATAGGTACTGACCTGGCCCCTTTACGACAATGGCAAACAACGTGCTTTTGTGAGGGGGCGTCTCCTCCATCGACGTCAGTTCGGACGGGATCCGACACTGTTTACCAAAGTACAAGGCATGTTCTTGAACATTTCGACTTCACTTGTGCTGCTCAGCTAATGTGGCTCGAGTAAGTAGCTACTCAAGTCTGATTTCCCTTATATATATGTACTCTGTCTCTGTGTCCCCTTGCCTATTTCAAACGTTCGATATTTTGAATTACATGCACTTCGTTATATCCTCCCCACTATCATTTATCGGCCAGAGGACGCAAGCCCTTCTTCATTCCCCGCCATAAGTCCCTCGAAAATTCATGGACATGCGTCCACAACACCACCATCTCTGACCTGTGCAAGATCCAAAATACAAACCTCCCTCAACCTCTCACTCACCTGAAAGATCATGGCACTTCCAACAAGGCTTGCCACCACGTCTCGTCATCATCATCCCGGCAAGCTCTCAATCTTCCTCAACACATCCTTCCTCTTCCTCATCTCATTCTTCCTCGTGATCCAGTTTCGGTTCCACCTTGCACCCGATGGTGAAAGCCCTCCCGCAGCCTCTCGGCCTCGGCGGCTTCTCCGCGACTTAACCAGCGACGGCTGCGCGAGGATCCATGATTACGCAGATTATAAGGCCAAGTGTGTGTACGTCAAGTCCCATGATTCTTGCAGACACAAAGGGTACATCAACTATCTCCAAATCTTCTATTGTACCTGTGGGGAATTTCCACTTCTGGGTCATGTTCTGCTCTTGCTGTGGCTCGCCGTTTTGTTCTACCTATTGGGTAACACGGCGGCTTGTTACTTCTGTCCCTCCTTGGAGGGCTTATCGAGGATCTTGAAGCTGTCTCCGACAATAGCCGGAGTGACCCTTCTTTCCCTTGGTAATGGAGCGCCTGATGTTTTCGCCAGCATCGTGTCCTTCACGAGAACAGGGGACGGCGATGTCGGCCTAAACACTATCCTGGGCGGCGCATTCTTTGTGTCCAGTGTGGTTGTTGGGACAATCAGCATATTGATATGCCCTGATCATGAGATAACAGTCGACAAGCCAAGCTTTATCAGGGATGTCCTGTTCTTCGTCTTCTCACTCTCTTCTCTCCTTGTGATTATAGCCATTGGCAGAGTCGGCTTCTGGAGCTCCATCCTTTTTGTATCAATCTACCTTGTTTATGTCTGCACCGTCTGCTTCATGCAACTCTACTACCAAAAGCGAAGGAACAAGCACTTTTCGGCTTCAGTAATCTCGAATAGCAGTTCTGCGCAAAGCGATGATCTTGTAGAGATGGGCATACCGATGCTCGGTTACGTCGATGATGAGAAATCCGTTTTGGTGGAGAATGGTGGTCAGAGAGATGAGGACGAATTTTCATGTCATTTCTTGATTCCTGATTCACCCACTTGCAGCCACTTGACGAAGCTATTGCAAGTCCTGGAGCTGCCACTCCAATTGCCAAGAAAACTGACCATCCCGGTTGTCGACGAGGAGAGATGGTCCAAGCCTTATGCCATTATCTCGGTGACTTTGGCCCCGATTCTCTTGTCAGCACTGTGCAATTCGCAGAGGGACAATGTCAAATTCAGAAGCAGCACGGTCACTTATTTAGCTGCAGGACTGATCGGCCTTGTTCTCGGCAATCTGGCATTCGTGACCACCAAGAAGTCCAACCCGCCAAAGAAATGCCTCTTCCCGTGGCTAGCTGCAGGTTTCCTGATGAGCATCACCTGGACATACATAATCGCGGAAGAGCTGGTCTCTCTGTTGGTCTCGGTCGGGATCGTCTTCGGGGTAAGCCCTTCCATTCTAGGCCTGACCGTCCTGGCCTGGGGCAACTCGCTTGGAGACCTGATCGCGAACGTGGCCATGGCAATGAATGGCGGCGCCGACGGGGTCCAGATCGCGATTTCTGGGTGCTACGCGGGGCCGATGTTCAATACGCTGATGGGTCTAGGCTTGCCCTTGGTGTTTCAGTCATGGTCTGAGTACCCGGATTCTTACGAGATTCCTGGAGACAATTCTCTGTATGAGACACTGGGTTTTCTGATAAGTGGCTTGCTGTGGGCGCTTGTCGTGGTGCCAAGGAAGAATATGAGGTTGGATAGGTTTCTGGGTTGGGGCCTCTTGGCCATTTACTCGTGCTTTCTGTTTCTAAGGCTAGCTAAGATTCCCGGCCCGTTGTAACTATGATTGCTTCTTGTCTCATTTGAGTGTCCGCCATGAAGTTTGAGACACTTGAGCAATCAAAAGTTTGTAGAACACTGGATAATTTCTTGTAATCTGTACTGGTATAGTTTGTCAGCAATTATATCTATTAGGCACCTAGGAGAACTTCGGACGTATAATCATAAACCAATCGTAGAGGTTCGAGGCGCACTTTAATGTACAGCAGCTTCGTCATTTTTGAGAGCGCCCGCCATACATCATTCCTCCAAGAAATTGAGCATCTGTAATGGCAATGATGGTAAGATGGAAAGAGACTAGAAGGAAAAATTCAAAGTAAGGTCTGAAATGCCTTCGTTTTTCAAGTAAGGTATGGAAGTTTCTCATTGTCGCAAAAAAGAGTCTCAAGTGAACTTTGTTTCAAATGAATGCCCCAAGTAGCCAAAAATGTCTCAAATAAGTGCTTAACTTTCAAGGTGGTCAATGGCATTTCCGTCTTTTGCTTTTTTTTTTTTTTTCTATTTTTACTTTCCTTTTCACCGATAGTTGACATCCTACCATTGGCTATGCTTGGAGAGCAATCCTCCCGCAATCTGGCGAGGTTGCTAGGCTTGGCTTGGTAAGGGACGGCCTCGCCTCACCCAAGCATGATCATGCTTGGATGAGGGCTAACCTCGCTTGCGACCCTTGCTAGATCCGGGCAAGGCAACCCGCGCCCAAGCATGGCCAACAAGAGCCTGGGCGAAGCAACCGTTGCTCACGGTTGACCCTTGCCGACGAGGGTCCCTTGCCTAGCCCTCTCCGAACATCACCGGGGGCCAACCGCCGCCACTAGTAAAAAGGAAAGTAAAAATAAAATTATAAAAAAATAAAAGACAAAAATACTTTTAATCATACTGAAGGTCATGCTCTTATTGCAGATTGTCATTGTCATTTTAGGCTTTTATTTGAAATAATGTCCAATTCAGATTTTTATTTGAGATAATGTCCACTTCAAACCCTTATTGGACAAAACAAAGGCACTCAATGCCTTCATTTGAAATTTTCTCAAACTATAATATAAACATTTCTCTCATCAAAAGTATACTCTCCTTCGAATGACAAGAAAGTTTTTTTTTTTTTTTTTATCTTTTTTTGGGTCGGGAAAAAAAGATAGTTTGAGGGGTGAAAAAGTCGAAACTAAAGATGCCATTCACTACACAATTCTCTGCGCAACCACAATTTACAACTTACGCATCATATGCACCAAAGCTGCCCAAGATAACGCTGGTCCATTGCTCTGCCAAATTTGCATTTTAAACGACACAGTATAGTCATGTATGTATTAAATTGAAGTGAACTGTCACCCATTTTTGCACTTGTTTATCGGTGCAAGTGCCAACCACTATAAGGATTTGGCTCGTCGACCTGATCAAATTTGGATTGAGCACGTATACCATCTAGAGACACTTTTGTCATTCCACTGTATCCACATCTTGCAGCCGCCTCCTTTAATCACACTGATCTCGCGGAGTTAACACAAGATAAGCCTTTGAATATCTCTCTATCTCTCCTCGGGACAAGTCATTTTCCAAAAACTCTCACGGCCAAATCGGTCGTGATCCATTTCGATGGGCCCCCGCGGCGAGACATCATCGTCTAACTGAACCTAGTCAGGCGAGAATTTATGAAGAACAGAACAACCCCAGTAAATGATTCTCCCCGACCGACAGAACAGCGGTCGGTCCGCGGCTCACTGACCCAAATCCCAACTCGTGCTCATCTGATGACCTTTGGGCGACTGAATCCCTTCCCTTTCCCACCTCGTGAAGGGTTCTTCTGGTGGAGTTCCCACTCGGGTGCCGCAGCTTTTTTCATGTGACACGGAGAAAAGGGTTGTAAGAAGAGCTTTTGCAATCTCGTGCAGTGGCCACCCGGTGGAGTTCTCAACTAGTGTTCATCTAGATCCACCGATAGTGCGGCACGCCGTTAGGATCTTCTCCTTTAGTTTCGATAAGGAAAATCATTAATTGCATCCGGGTGCATATAAGACCGAATAGCGTGGTTCGCTTTCCGTCGGTCCGGTCATGTCTTGGGCAGTTTGGGGGACCGTTTACAGGGCGAAGCGATTCGGTTTTGGTGAATCACGTGGAATCACTTGACTGCTCAAAGTGTTATGATCCGAAACTATACACGGAAGGAGGAGAAAATTAAACCAAAAATCCAATTCAAAAACTATGATTTGTTGGTTTTTAGTAGGAAACATAATCGAGATATTCGAGGAAGAGGAGGAACGGGTGGCCCTTATCCCCAGAGGGAGGGATGCGAGAGGTAGGCAAAAGAGGCCACCTTTAATCAATCGAGTTGATCCAAAGTATCGTGCAGGTGGCCGAACTGATGTTTGGACCCCATCCTCTGCCCTTGAGAATATCAAGGACGAGGAGAGAAGAAAGCCAATCTCTTGTGAGCATCCATCGAGGTATTCCTCTCGGAGATAAAAAGGGTGTCGGAGAACAGAAGACTATCTTCACAGTGACGGCTCGAGACATAGACTAGGAGCCCAATACCAGCTTCATATTCAATTTTTTCCTTTGTTGTTTCGAGACCACATTTCAGCAACTTAAGAATAAGCTTTAATTAGCAAAGCGAAGCAGTACATCGACCCGCTTCGCAAGCCGATCGTTCTGTGTTAGTTCGTTCCGTCCATTTTGCATTATGCAGTTATGTCCGCTCAGTTGTCCGTGTCGGATTAGACGATTAATAAGGACAATTCAACAGACTGAGCCTAGACCGAGACGGGGCCATTAGCCAACTTGGAGAAATTGGAGTTTGTCGCGTCTGCATAGTTGCTCCATCACATCGTTGCGCCGATCCCCACTGCACAGCTCGCACGGACGGAAATTCAGGGGACCACCGAGAATGAAACGAGCCGACAACATGCGAATTGAATCGTGTGTCTTAAATGCACTGAATGGCCGAACTCTTCCGGGTAAGTCTGTCGATTTCCAGTGTAAACAAAGAAAAAAAAAACAAACAAATAAAGACTCCTGGTTATCTTAGTCATTCCAAGGAAATAACATCTCAACAGACCTCTAATTACCCTTTTCATAACCGGGCAAGACATACTCTAATTGTAAGAAAATCATGTGGCCATTGCAGACATTCAATGAGGAGAATGCCCGAGAGAAAAACTCCGCACGGTCGTCCTCGGCATATTGAACCAGTTTTAGTGTGTAGATTTCACATTCATTGTCATAATTGTGAAAACCTGAGATTCGTCTAGTCCAGCAACTGCCACAGAGCTAGAGGTCAGTCTTGGCCTAATAGATTTTTGAAATGGGACAGACTGCAACGGTCACAGGTTAACAGAGGTCAACCTTGGTCTAGTAACATGATCAAGCAAAAGATGGAAGCACGAAATCTCCGAACGAGACCTGACCAATTGGTCGACAAGAAAGCAGAAATCTTGGCAGCGAAGAAACAAAGAAACAGAAACCAAGTGTTGACAGATTGTTTCCAGGTAGCATGCAATGGATCGCTCCTCGCTGAAAGAACATGTCCAGCTTAGTACCTAATACAATCAGAAGATCGTAAATGCGTTAGTCATCAGTCCTCATCAAAAGAAAATGAAGTACATCAATATCATATATTATCACAAAAATCAATGGCATAAACAACAACTTCACAAAGACATCATTCTAGACAAAAATGCGCAGCTCTAAGCACTAGTAGATAGAAGACAGTGAAGCTGGAAGCCAATCAAATTCATTGTGTCCTTTAGCTGGAAAAGAAACAAAATTGCTGATTGCCAACTGAGTCACAATGCAAATAGAAACAATATTGAGACAGTAGAGTCCCTGTTATAAGTTTGTTTGCAAAACATCAGTGAAACAAAAATCACCGTACCGTACAGACAAAGTTTGCCATCATTTTAAATCCCGCAATTGCTTCTGAAGTGATTATCAAGATTGCAAGGGGATATAGGACATGGCACTGGATTCAGGCAGACATATTCATAGCTACATTAATGAACCATGCATTAGACACAAAAGATGGTCACTCTGTGTATTCACATATTTCTAAAAATACAGGCAAATTGCTTTCTACACATAACTACTTGGAACTCAATCTAGTAATGGGCTCAGGATTGAATGCACAAGAGTGGAAATAAAAAACAGTAGACTTAAAGAGTTACAACCGTTTGTATCACCCTAAGAGATAAACCAACTATATACACAATTAGCAGACCGCCACCAAGGACCCTGTCAAGCTTCATATCCCTTCTAGGCAGAACCACAAGTGCCCAAACCAACCCGGCCACCACAAAGCCCTGAGTTTCCAGAAGATGTGAATCTCTGGGGATGACAACAGATGCTGGATAATTATGCCAGGAAGCGCCAACGAGAGACAACCCCAAGCCAAATACCATGTTGAAGATAGGTCCAGCATAACATCCGGACAACGCAACCTGCATCCCCTCGGTTCCACCATTCACAGCCATTGTTGCATTGGTCATCAGATCTCCAAGTGAGTTGCCCCAAGCCAGGACAGTCAATCCTAATATAGAAGGGCTCACCCCGACTATATATCCAAGTGAAACAAGCAGACCCACCAATTCTTGTGCTATAATGTAACTCCAAGTTATGCTCATCACAAAGCCTCCAGCAAGCCAAGGGAACAGACAGTGCTTTGGTGGGTTTGATGACTTGGTAGTGCAAAATGCAACGACTCCCAGAGAAACTGCAATCAGAAATCCGACCCCATAGACTGCTAGCCTAGCATTGACAGAGGCATTTTCTTCTTGAAAGCTCCAAAGGGCAGTCAAGAGAACAGGAGCTAAAGTGACGGAAGCAACTGCATAAGGCTTGGACCATCTCTCTTCACTAGCAACAGGTATTGTCAATCTCCTAGGCAGATAAAGAGGGAACTCTAGAATAAGGAGCAACAGGCGACATAAACCCAATGGTTGACAGTCCAAAGAACTTCCAAGTTCCAATTTACACCCACCTTCTAGAGTTTCCTCGACACAAGCAAGTTGTTCTTTTCCCGAGCCATGTAAAATCAGGATCTTCAAATCATCACTTCCATTATTCAAAGACGAATTGCCGCCAATGTCAGAATTCTTCTGCCAGCGGGCATGAGAAACATAGACAATGACCACATACACGACATACGTCAACAGGAAACCCAATGCACCCCATAGATTGATCTCCCCGTTGATTAAGATCACGAGCAAGAATAATAGAACCAGCATAAGAAAGCAAACGTCCCTAACGAATGCAGACTTGTTCAGACGAGCGTGTCTTTTGTGCACAAGAAAGCTTATGATCCCCACGACGACGCAGGTCACAAAAGAAGTGCCCCCTAACACCGTGTTGAGCCCAACGCTCTGAGTCCCACTACCCGTGAAGGAGACGAGGCTAGCAAAGACATCCGGCGCACCGTTGCCGAGCGAAAGCAGAGTAACTCCGGCCATCGTCGGGGACAACTTTAAAAGCCTAGACAAGCTCTCAAGGGAGGAGCAAAAGTACTCAGAAGCCGTGTTCCCCAGTAAGTAAAACAGCACAACTAGCCACAGTATCAAGAAACTGTAACCCAGTACCGGCGAATCCGAGAGCGTACAGTAGAAAATGTACAGATAATTGATATAGCCCTGCGAGGAACATGGGTTCTTCGACTTCACATACCGGCACTTGGCCTCGTAGTCCTCTAAATTGTGCAAGGCCCTGCAAGCGTGCTGATCGCCATTGAGGTTGTTGAACACATGCCTGGCCTTCGGAACAGCCAGTTCCGAAGGAGAGCCCGACCACACGACCAACAAAATGCAAGCCAACAAGAGGCACGACACCTTCACAACAATCGGCGGACTCCTCTGTCCCCACCACACACAACTCCACCAATCCATGGCCAAAGAGAAAAATCACAAAAAAGGGAGCTCAGAACTCGAGCTAAACTCTCCGACCCACGAAGGACATCATCTCAAGCACGACATAAAGCGCGATTCCGCCGGGCAAAAGGAGCTCAAAATCAATGAAATCCGAAGAAGAAGGCCCATTGGACGAAACCTGGCCTTCGAGCGCGGTGTTCCTGGAGATTCGACGGCATTGGCACGTGATCCTCTCTCGAAGAGCGGATGGAGCAGGGAGGCACGAGCGACGGCGACGAGATCGAGTGCGAACTCTTCTCCGCTAAGCTTTGGAATCGGAGCGGGGGGCCATCGGCATTTTATATAATGTGCAAAGTAAAGCATACGATGGTGACGATGACCCCAGCACACTTGTCTCGTTCGTCGAGCCTGTGGTACTCCCTCCCCCACTGTACGTCCGGCCTTTTTCTTTTTTGTTTTAGAATACGAAAACCAGTTACGTGGTACATGCGCGTGGAAAATTTAGGGAAAGGAGTTACGTGGCAGTTAGTTGGGCGATCGTTCTTAATGATCAAGGGAGGCGTGGCCAATGAGCTGGCGTCACGTGTCCTTCTGACTGGGAGGGGCTTGGGCTTTCCCTCCTCGGATGAAGATCTAGCGATATCAATCAAAGGTAATTGCTGAAACGAGTGCTCTCATCAATGCTCGTTGAACCATCGATTAGGGAAAAAAATCACACTTGGATTAGTCTCGAGCCTAGTTTGTTTCTCGTTCTTTCATAAGATTGTTGAGGAAAAAAGCCAGTAAAAATAAAAAAATTATATTTACTGTGACATATGTGTTCTGAATTTTTTTTATTTTTGGCATTTAGAATTTCAAACTATGCCCACCGTAATGTATTTACCCTAAATTTTTTTCTTTGTGAAATCAAGAACCTCGAACTTGTACCCGTGTGACATATTTACCCTGTGACGGAATAGTCATCCGTTTGCCTTACATCGATTCCAAAGTGAGCCGGTTGCCATCCCGAAACTTGGAATTGAACTAGAAAGGTTGATTCCCAATTTGGGGAACCGAGAATCGGACCGCCGGTCCGATTTGTTTTGATTTTTTTGTTCTGCATAAATCATGTGAAATACCACTTCAAATAAAGTTGCTCGTGATGTCTTCATTGCCATATTTGCTTTGCTAGCATTGGTATGTGCTTGGCGTGTGAAATTACAGCTACATCGCGAGGCGCAGATTAAGATGCTTAAAAAAAATTAGAATAGACCACTATAACCGGAGAGGGACTGAGGACTTGTAAGAGACTGAGTAACGAATGTGGTGAGCGAGTGAGGATACGAGAAGAGAGATGAGCATCCTGAGCGGCGAGCGAGGCTACGAGAGCGAGAGAGAGGCATGAGACTTGAGTGAAGAAACTAAAAAAAAGGGCAAATGACAATTAGGTTTTGATGTCCCTACGTGAGCACGATCGACAGTGAACAGAATTAGGGTACTCTTATTAGGGTTTTGATCTCTCTTGTTTGTTTTCTTTAGTGGAAGTGTGAATTGGGTATGAGAGTGTCCACAACTGGTCAGTTATTAAGGTTTTTATTTTTCTAAAGATAATAATTTAAAAGTATATCAATCCATACCCGGGTGATCCAAGTGAGTGGGCTCACACCTGGAATCAGGAACTGGGCGAATATTCATCAATTTCAATTTTTAGGAAATAGGAACTGGACCGGTTTACGGCTCAATCTGGTCCTTTTTTTTCTCACCCCTAGTCGTTCATGTAGGCGGATTTTTAACGATGCTCATTGATAGAATTTTGGTGACGATTAAATGTGTCACACATGTATAAATTTGAAAGATTTCATGTCACGTAAAACAAAAGGTTTAGATATGGGAATTTTACATAAGTAATTGAGCGTGAGAGCCAAATGAATTGAAAGATTCATGTTTGGTTCGGGAAGGGGTTAATGAAGCTTTGAAACGAATGAAAAGATAATCCATTTTCATTAAGCGATTTATTAGATAAACGAAAACATATTATCTTGAATACTATTCGAAATTGAGAAGAACCACGTGGGGGCCATTGAATAGCTGGAAAATGCCCGGGTTCGTTTACGGAAAGTGTTTGGAGTTTCTGAGGATTTCTTTTTCTAATTCTTAATAAATTTAAATTTTTGAAAATAAAAATATTTACGAGAATTCTAATCAGGCGGAACACATAACAAGAGTTTCAATAATTAAAGAAAGACTGACTATACAACACATAAAACACATTATATTGGTAATAACGTAAAAAATAGTGGAATTTGATATTCTAGCAATATACTTGGTATGGCAGCACGAGTTAACGTATATTCCCGATTGTCGGATACAAACGCACCCTCTTGATGACAACTTCATTTTATATAGCTACGGCTTCATTTATTTCGCAAATTTTTTTTTTAAATACTTTCATAAAAATGATCTCATGTATCGTTTGAAATAATTAATCGATTAATTTTTTTTATTACCGACAATAATTTGTGTCTAAATATTTACGTAAACAATGACAATAATTTTCATTTATTCATTTTTGTTAGTGATATAAACAATCACTTTTTAGTCAATGTTTTTCAAATCACTTATTGTTGGCGAAACAAATGGAGCCTACAGGTGTCTCCTCCCCGACCCGAGGATCATTGTGAAAGCTCATTGACACTATTGGGTTATTACGGGTGTGTTTGGTTCAACATTTTCAAGGGGGTTTGAGCTTCTAAAGTGTTTGGTAAGTCTTTTTAAGGGGTATTGGGATTTGAATCGCCTAACATTGGGATTTCTATGACATGCGTGACATTACTCAAATCAGGCCGTCCAAATGAAAATGGATGGCCCGATTTGAACTACGTCATGTGTTAAAAGGAAGGGAAAAAAAATGTGGACGGGGAGTTTTTTTGGGATTTGAAAAATTTTGAATTCCAAACGTGGCTCAAATCAGTCTGTCCATTTTCATTTGGACAGTTTGATTTGAGTAATATCACGCATGTCATAGAAATCTCAATGTTAAACAATCCGGATCCGGGGTATTAGGCCAAATGCTAGTCTTGGGAACATTGAAAGCTCCATTAATAAAAATTATTGAACTATCCATTTTACCCTCAAAACATTAGTTGAAATTCATTTTTCTCCCTTTTTAAAAGTGAAACCCTAGATTGTTGCATTTCATCTTCTTCAGAATGATTGGTGAAGGACCGGCGAATGGTAGATTTGGCCAGCAATGGCCGCTTGGGGTGGCGCGAAACCCGGCGATGAGGCTTAGGGTCGCGTGACCCCAAGTGGCCTCGACCAATTGCCGTCGGCGCTGGATTTGGCTTGCCGGTGGTTTGAGACCATCACCGACTCGCGAAGGGTTTTGATTTTTTTCAAAATAAAAATATAACATATAAAAAAATGAAAAATGAAATGTGCAGGCAAAAGCGCTTTGCAATTTTTTTTTTTTTTTTCCCAAACACTACTTAACCCCAAGTTGCTTTTCAAATGATTTTTACCAAATGCCATTTGCATTTCTCCAAAACCACTTAGGCTAAAGATATTTTCATTTTCTCAATGACCATTTCCAAAGCCGAACCAAACTCACCGTACATGACAATCTATATTATCAAAAAACTCTTAGGCTTCGTTTGGTCGTCCGGATAAAACTCATGATAGAATATTTTTTTATTCTATCCTGTATCCGGTAATTATCCAAGACAGGACAAAGGGGGACATAGGGAGATAAAATAGTCCCGGGGTGAGATAGAGTCGGATAGGATTTTTCTTATCAATAGTTCAGGCTGCCCCCTCTTGCTACGCCCCATCCACCTCTCCGCCAAGCCTAGCTGCCTTTTCGGTGATGGGCCACCTCTTCGACGGCGCCCGGGGGTGGGGGGGGCGCAATTTTCTGGCAAGTATTTGAAGCCACAGACATCCAACCTTGAAAACGTCGGACAAGTGAAGTTAAAGAAGGTGAATTTATAGATGCGCTCAATAGTCAGCTGCAATTAGTGAGTACGCAGCTCCCCGTGTCCACAACCATTTTGCTCTTGGCAGTGTCATTCCCGATCCTGATTCCTGCACTGCCTTGCAAAACTAGCCCCGGCTTGGTACAAAGGACGATCGTTCAAGGGAGCATAGGCCACAAATCTGTTCCCGCTCTGGAGCTCCAGCTCTAAAGCGTTGACCCAAGTTCCACTGCTGTGCTGTGAAAAATGGGACTCCCACAACTCACAAGTGAAATTGCTGATCCTCAAGGTCACATGCTCCCAATCACCAACATGTTCGCCTATCTGGTACGATTTCTTCACTGCTGACTACCTCAAGTCAAAACTTTGATGTGTTATGCCCCTAACTTTTACTCATGCTCTCGCAGTGCTTTTTCCCATAACATCACCACACCCTTTTTCATCTTGAACTCGACCTATGATGTCTACCAGGTTAGTTTTTGATTTGCTATTGAGAGGCTATTGCTTCAAATGGCTCTACTTCGTAATTGAACAATTCAATCACATATTGGTCCCTACCTCTGCTGATGTACATGCTCATTGGAATCCCTGCAAACTTAATCCTGCTGCTTGTACTGACAGCCAGTGATGCAATTTTCCAGATTTACACTAAGAATGATCGAAGATTGAGTCGAACTGTTTCGATGATGAATTGTATATATGATGGGAGTTGAATTGCTCATGACCCTTTCAAGAGAACCTTCAAGCGCATCTATAAGTGCACGCCCATAAATTCACAATCCCTGGCAATTCAAGTATATTGATGACCACATCCTATCAAATAATGGATATAATAGGATATAAAGTTATCCGACTTTAAATCCGTAGTTCACTAAACGGAAGACATGATATGATCAAATCTCTCGATTTCTTATCCTATTATATCCAGTCATATTCCGATTAGAAATCCAGACGAGCAAACGCAGACATTTATCTCTCTTCTTCTCGGTTGGTTACCCAATCGGGTAAATTATGATCGATAATAATAGCCTTATGTTATTCTGTTGGAGGACGCACAATGGATAAAAGAGACAGTTAATGTTGGATTTATGAGTTTGTTTGCTTTTTTCGTCGAAAAAAATAAGCGATATTATTGAAAACTTGAAGAATTTTTTTAACAAAATACCCGACCATGGGACACCCAAACAAAGTAAATCCAAAGGAGTTTGGGGCGCCAGGCTACCTAAAAGGAGTGTAGAGAATTCATGCCATGAGCGCGAGCCTTAGCTACCCAATCAGTGGATATGCAAATCGGCCGTAATGGGCCAAGGTGATATTTTTGAAAGAGCCCATCAAGAATTCGGCTTCCTTCGAACCGGTCTGGACCGTCAAATCTGCATAGGAAAGAATCAAGCTCAGAAGAAACCTTACTTTAAATAAAACCTCCTTAGATTTGGACCTAAGTCACATTTCGTCATCTCATAATAAATTGCTGGTGCGACTACATCTGTCCGTACCTATCACCCCATCATTGGAGGTCGGGCAAGCTTCGCATTCCCACATCGGAATTTTCCCTTCCAGATTTGTCCCTGTAAAGATTGGGAATCCCGCACGTTCACCACAGCCAAAGACCCAAAATGGTAAATTCAAACCGACTGAAATTCCCCAAAGAAAGTAAAATTGAAGTCTCTACCAACAATTTTTGTAGTTGGTGACATTTTGAGGTTGGTCCTTCCCTTCAAAGTAAGGAACCTTGTGGAGACTAGAGATCTGAAAATTCTTTAACTCACACATCCACTTCTCATCAACCTTTCTTCTTCATCTTCATTCACCATTGAAGTCCCTCCCTCCCTCCCTCCCTCCCTCCAAAGCTGCCATTGCAGAGTTCTTGAAGTTCGAATGATGAGGATCAAGCTGTTCATCACCTGCTTCATGCTGGCTTCGATCGCCTTCTCTCTCCTCTTCATCCCCACTAAACTCAGCATACCCATCACCAGATTCAAGCCCGCCATCGCCTTCAACCTCCGGAAGACCAACTCCTCGTACCCGGTCACTTTCGCCTACCTGATCTCGGCGTCCCAAGGCGATGTCCCGAAGCTCAAGCGTCTGTTGAAGGCACTCTACCATCCTGGGAACTACTATCTTGTCCACATGGAGTCTGGGGCGCCGGCGTCGGAGCGACAAGAGGTTGCGAAATTCGTGTCCAGAGACCCGGTGTTCGGCGTCGTGGGCAATGTCTGGGTGGTGGGCAAGCCCAACCTGGTCACCTATCGAGGCCCCACCATGCTGGGGACGACCCTGCATGCCATGGCCATGCTCTTGAGGACTTGTCGTTGGGACTGGTTCATCAACCTCAGCGCCTCCGATTACCCTCTGGTGACTCAAGATGGTATGGTGAGTGAAAGTCATTTCGGGGTCCAATTTGTGAGAAAGTTTCGTTTTTTATCATGTCCGAACGATTAGCTGCCTTGCCCTCTCTTTGTCTTTCTATCTAGTGGCTTGACTGATGACCCATGCTGTTGTTGGTTCAGATCTGATGCAGGCCTTCTCTGAGGTGCCGAAAGATGTCAATTTCATACAACACGCCAGTCGTTTGGGTTGGAAATTGTAAGCAGCACATGTTCTCCTCTGCAGTTGGATCACCACGACTCAGTTTCTTTTCTTTTCTTTCCTCACTTACTTTGTGGGCTTTGAGGAAAATATAAACAATTTGGTTGTGATTTCTGTTGCAGCAATAAGAGGGCCAAACCCATCATAATAGATCCCGGACTTTACAGTTCTAATAAATCAGAATTGTGGTGGGTCATTAAACAGAGGACTCTGCCAACTGCCTTCAAGCTTTATACAGGTTTTTACCCTGAACCCTCCTTCTTTTCTGTTCTTTTTCGTGCTTGCTGTTCGATAATTTCTCCTCCTTTTCAGTCTCTTTTGATAATGTCATCCCCAGCACGTGAACACACATAGCGACAGGAAGCACACCGTTAATATCATAGTATAATGAGTTGCGTAAAGAATAAGATAATGGGTGAGTTTCTTGGAGGGAGCTTCTCCTTTTGATATACTTTGATTCTTTGTGCTTTTGCTATGGCTTGTCATCATCTACGAGTGGCTTAGGTTAACCAGATGTCGGTTGTTTAAATTAATCCTGCACTTGGTCCAACGCACACAGGTTTCACAGAACAAATCTCAATAGATCATGCAATTTGTTCACCAAGACTTGCATATGAAACTGGGGTTGAGCTATTTTTCTCCCTGTTCTGGCCAAATTGTTCGATCCTTTTCCCTGTCGTTCCTCCTCTAATCCACAATGTCAACAACCGAGTCGCTTCTTCTCATGGCTACTTTGGTAGCTATGCGAGAGAAGTAGACTCCTTTCGCTGCAACGTGGTCGGCTCGGTCTGTTATAGTTCGAGGGGTGAGAGTTTAGTGGTTACTTTTTAATGAGAGTTCAATGTAGGAGCTACCTGATTCTAAGACATGACCAGTCACGATGTGTCTGCAGGGGAAATGCGGTTTACTCTTAGCTGAGATGGCGTGACTAGTTAACGGCGAACATTAGTGTGAGAAGATGAGAGCTGGGATCTTATCGGACATGAACTATTTATATGTTGAGGAAACCATGATGGTTATGTTCCAATTATGCGCTCAATGATAACAGAACATGTGTTAATTTGATGCCATCATCAACACATTATTAAAAGAACCTTCACAATCAAATTAGCCTCAAATAGTTGAATTGCATTCTTTAGCAGCACTCTTGCGAATGAGCAGTCTTGTTTTGCCTTACGACCTACATATTTCGAGTTACTTATGTTGTCTGATATGCCGACATCACTTGCCTTTGAGAAACCAGGTTCGGCTTGGATGGTACTATCTCGGTCTTTCTCCGAGTACAGTATCGCTGGCTGGGAAAACCTGCCGAGGACCCTCCTCCTCTACTATGCCAACTTCGTCTCCTCCCCCGAGGGCTACTTCCAAACCCTTGTCTGCAACTCTGAGGACTACAAGAACACCACCGCCAACAACGACCTCCACTACATCACCTGGGACACTCCTCCGAAGCAGCACCCTCGGTCGCTCGGCCTCAGAGATTACCGGAAGATGGTCCTCAGCAACCGGCCCTTCGCCAGGAAGTTCAAGCAGGACGACCCCGTCCTCAGCAAGATTGACCGTGAGCTGCTAAAAAAACGGCGAGGTGAGTTCGCTTATGGAGGTTGGTGTTCCGGGACAACGAATGGTGGAAAGCCACGGAGGACTTGCTCGAATCTGCAGAGCATGGACTACGGCCTTCGACCAGGGCTGGGCGCTAGGAGATTGAAAACCCTATTGTCGAGGGTCTTATCGGTTAGGAATTTCAATAAGCGGCAATGTAAATGAAAATAGCCCTTCTTCCCCTCCATTGATACAAGGGAGGAGGAGTGAGTTTTATACAGTGAACGCGGCGGCCAGCGGGAATCGAGAATGTCTAGCCTACTCGTTCTCGGTTGGATCCGTTCTCGTTTAGGTTCACGGGTAATGATTGATGTAGCGCTTGACACCATCCTATTCCGTCTGGTGTCCCGCCCGCACACGCTAGAGTTTGAGGAAGAAGCAGTCCCTAATTCATATTGTTGTTTTTTTGGCGGTTAAAAAGTCTAATTAATTATAGCAACTGGATTGGAATAAAATTTCCGTTTGTTTCATGAAAATGAGCCGTTTCTGGAAAATATTTTTCAGGAAGTCAATTTCCAAGAAAATGATTGTGTATTTTCCGGTGTTTGGTTGAAATATGAAAAAGATCGGGAAAATATTTTCTGTTATTTGGGATAAGAAATTGGAATGAAAATTATTTTTTAATTACTTTCTTTATTTTTTTTTCCTTTTTTCGTCTTTTTTTCTTTATTTTTTTTAGTATTCCTTCTTCGCCGGCCACGGTCGCAGCCTGTGGCCGACCGGGGGAGGCTTGGCGTCGCCGACCTTGAGTGTGGCCCGACCCGGTGTTGTCGGCCTCAAACGAGGCCGGGCCGGCTGCCGTCGGCCTCTAGTGAGGCCAGGCCTTGCTAGATCCGGCGAGGCTTGGCCTTTATCGGGGTCGGCGGTGAATGGCTTGGCCTTGCCAGATCAGGCGAGGCCGGGCGAACCGTCGCCGGCCTCGCACGAGCCCAGGCCCGCGATCGCCGGCCTTGCGCGAGGCCGGGCGTTGCCTGCGGCCGATTGGCGGCCGTCGTTAGGGTCGGCGACCGGCAAAAAAATGTAATTGAAAAAAGGAGAAAAACATTAAAAAGAAGAAGGAGAAAAAAGGAAAAAAAGAAAAGAAAAATTAAAATTCAATTTAAAAAAAAGGAAAAACAATAAATTATTAAATGAAGTGCATGGAGAAAAATTAAATTCGAAAAATAAAAAATAAAATTTTCAAATTTTGAAAAAATAAATAAAAAAAGAAAAGAAAGCAAAAAAATAATTAAAAATAAAAAATAGTTGAAAGAAAGGAGGAATGAAAAGTGTGGAAAATATTTTCCTCTTTTCAAAATGAGGAAATCATTTTCCTTAGTTTTAGAAGGTTTTTTTGTTGATCGGAAAATATTTTCCGTTGACCGCTCATTTTCCGTCCCTCAAATATCAGAAATTGGGGAAAATATTTTTCGAAAAAGTATTTTTCATGAAACAAACGGAATTATTCGTGTCTATGAAACATGGAAAAGAACAAAGCAAGGAAAAAGACTGTTATGACCGGCTTGGATTTCACCGCAGAGCCGTAAACGAGGCCCGGAAATCTGGAGTGACGCGGTACCACGTTTAGCACGAAGAATAATTACATGAATCCGAATTATATGAACTTAGCTTATATCAAACGTTGGTTCTGTCATCTCACGCATGACCAACATAATCTAACGGCCCATCGGAGCTGGGCTTATATGGTTCGGATGCAGACAAATGCTTCGTTTGGGCAACCGTCATGGCGGGTCCGGCTTGAACCCAAATTAAAAACGGGTACGGGCAACGACTAGACCCGAGATTTCAAGCCCATATCCTATATTCCGACGTGTCCATCCCTCTGTCTCTCTGTCTCTCTCTCTCTCTTCGTCGTCAGGTTTCGGAGGTCCAGTGGAGGGATTTCAGAGCCAGTCCTCGGCGCCAATTGCTAGTTGCCACCCGAAAGCCGAAGTCGGCTCTCTTCGTGTTTTTCGGATCGCAAACCAGTGGCCCTCTCCTTCTCTGTAAGTGCGTGCGTGTATGTGTGTTCTTGGCTAAAGCGTGGTTCTTTGGATGCGTCCCAGTTCAATTGCTTCAAGTGGGTCCCACTTCCGAATTTCTGTGCGCTGAGGTTTTCGCCGGTTCTTTTGTCTCCCCGCATTACGCGGAGTATGTTGTTGCAAAAGTCGTGTCCGGTAGAGTTTCGTTTGAATTGGATATATGACTGAGTTTTCCAAAACATTGTTGTCCGCGAGACTTTGACAGAGGATTCGAAGGTTTTGCTGGCGATATAGTTACGGGAAAAAAGAGTCCTATGTGATGTTACTAGTTGTCGTTGCAGATTAATTCCTGTCGAGGCGATTGAGGAGTCTCTGGTAGAGTGCCCTTTTGCGCGAGGATGAAGAGATGGTGTACTCACTGTGCGAAGTTCGTGGCAGTGGACCGGCCGCACGATGGTGCCTTGTGAGTGTTGTCGCTTTTTTGGCTTCTCCGTGGAAAAATTTAGAAAGCGTCGGCAAGGACAGGTGGGAGTGACGAACTAGATCAGCTAACTGGTTCCTATTTTGATCTTTCAGAGGCTGTACTGAATGCGGAAAGGTGTTGGAAGATTTCAATTTTTCGTTCGAACCCACTTTCATGAAAGATGGAGCTGGGCAGGTTTGTTTTCATCTATTACTTATGCTAGTGCTATCATTTCTTTGCAGAGGCACCGGGCAGAACTTGTTTTTAAAACTTGCAATCCTAAAAGTAACTTTTCTTGATCATGTGTCATGGCATCTTTTCTTTTGCGGAGCATGTGATTTTATTTGGCAGCGCAATGACTTCAAAATTAAGTGGTAACCATCTAACAGAAGTACCACAAGGCAGTTGGCCTAGTGGTATAGGGATTGTATGTCTTCCACATATTCACGACTTCTATGCACGTTTGAGTGAGCATCTGAACGGCTCATATTGTGTTGCCTAACTGTGGCATACCTCGTTGGAGTGATTAGGAGAGACTTTTCTTGGAATTGTGGCGGTGCTGTGTTGATGAGCTCGTCCACCCGGGACATTTGTGTCGCGGGGGTACAAAATAGTCATGGCTCAATCCAAACATTTCATAGCAAATGTGAGACCTTCATGGTAATGCCTAGAGCCCAGAGGTGGTCCTTGGCGCCCCCTTCCCACCCTTTAACTTATTAGAAGAAAAACCATATGATAGAAGCAATCCTTTTCTTTGGTCTATAATTAGACCAGCATTAGAGGTTAATTATGGATATGGGCATAGATTGTGTTCAAAGGAATAATTTTACAGTGAATTTGATTGTGCTAAAAAATCCCTTCCTTGACTTCCAGTTAAAAGTCGGACTCCATAGACAACGGTCATATTTCTCTATGCTCGTGCAGAAGCCCTTGATTGGGGCTGTGATAATTGTTATGCGGTCTAGATTCTTAGCCTGAGGGTATGAAGTTGAAGGTTTGAATCTTGAAGCAGCTTTGCATGCTGGAAGCCTCTAAACGGGCTTAAGGGGTGCACGTTAATCTTTCTTTCTCTTATTAATCTATGAAAGAACAAAGTATATGTCTGAAACAAGTTGAGAAGACGCGCTGGGTTAATTTACTGAAATTGTGTTGGATCCAACTTCTTCTCTTGCTAGCACATAGTTTAGAATAAAGATGCCTTCTGCTGCCATTATCCTATTGATCTCCACCTCTTTGTAGAGCTATCTGTCAGGAAATTTTGTGAGGACAGTCCAGAGCGAGTATTCTGTTTCGCGTGAAAGAACATTGGACAGAGGTACTCTTTTTCTGAGTTTTATTTTGTTCTATCCACTGACATTTTGCCAATACTGCATGTTATGTTACGAATTTCATTCACTAAGGATTTATGATTGAACATAATTTCAAATTTTGCTCAACAGATGTAGCTGGTGGTTTTCTTATTGCTAACAATATGTAGCTTTGGCAAAACCCATTTAAATGTAGAAGCTTTTATTGCAGATATTGCTGCATATGATCACTTATTTAAGTTCGTGCAACTTTTTTCCTTCGAATTCCCTGGACAATGTAGATATAACTCCTTCAATGTGTAGTTCTTTAGTGGAGTAGCTGATGGAGCAAGCCATTGCATCATATTGTTTTTAGATTGTTTGATCATGTGAATACAAGAGTCTTAATTGCTTCCAAGTTGTACCCTAGTTCGCCCATCTATCGCTCTGGAAGATGATTAGAGAAGCCTAGACGACAGTCTTTATTTTTTCAAAATAACTGAACTGTCAACGAACACGGCACTGGGATCGGTTTACCGGCTGCGTGAGCAAGGTTGCTCAGCCATCAGGAGGTTTATTACCTTCACTGGAGTTCATATCAACTGAAACTTCAAATCAGAAATAAATTCTCTTAGGGCCCCCCTGTAATTCCTTCCAGTGCCCGTTGAATAATTTTTATAGATTCTGTCATTTCACCGATACGGACTAGTCTCTCTATGTTGGTTAAAAGTAGTTATTACGGTTTTCATTTCATAAACATGACATAGGAACATCACCATGCAGACTAACAAGGGACTGTACCTCGTTTCTAGCATGTGCTGATTGGTTGTATTGAGGCTACTATATCGTGTTTTAATTCTCATCTATTGAGTACTACAGAGTCCTGATAGTGCATCTTTTGCTGCTTTTTCATCTTTGCATGTAAGCCCAGGGACAAATCAAATGAACAGTTCTGCAACTTCAACCTTCTCCTTTCTGTTCGTTCTTTCATTCATTGGTGGTATTAGTTGTCAGCATGTGTTACTGTGTATATTGGAGCCATTTCTTTGTATAGCTGGCGTATGTGCATTGTGGGCCATGGTGATGACCTTTTACTATTTGGTTTTTGCAGCTAATGAGGATATGAAAAATTTGTGCTATGGTCTAGGGATGGATCAGCCTGACGGTATCGTTAAGACATCTCTGGCATTCTACCGAGTATGCTTTGTCTGAGTTACTAGTGGTTCTCTTTTATATCTGTTTGTATAAACTGGACATTTCTTCAAAATCTTTTCATGTACCTTCTGAAGATTGCACTGGAAAAGAATTTTACCAGGGGCCGCAGAACAGAGCAAGTGCAGGCGGCTTGTATTTACATTGCCTGTCGGTGAGGGATCTTCCAAGCTACTGATTTCAAATAATAATTGAAGTAATTTTTATTTCATTATAATTTATGCATGCGCTCGCATTCATAATTATTGATCCAAATAAGGGTTGCTTGCTTTTGTTGTCACGCCATTTAATTATTGGTTCAAACTTTCGTAAAGGTTATTTTGCATGATTGTCCTATGATATTTGAGACATGATGTGAAAATGTTGAGAGGAATCCTTCTGCAAGTTAAAGGAAGTTAATGTTTATGTCCTTTTTTCTTGAAATTGAGATTCCTAAATATATCATTTCCAATATGTATGATACTTGATTGAGGTTGATGCACTTAGAGATTCCAAAGAATAAACTTCTGGCTGATCTTTAAACATTTATTTGGCCATACATATGCCTATCAGTTCTTGTGTACTCGTAGTTTTGAGCATCTGTTGCGTGATTAGCTTTAAATTTTCTTTGCTAATGTTGCTTTATTTATTTTTTCCAGGGAAAGCAAATTGCCGTATCTCCTAATTGATTTCTCAAACTTGTTGAAGATAAATGTGTGAGGAAACTTTTTCTGCTAATAGTGCACGAATTTGGTCCTTGTGTCTGGTTTATGATTAATTCTTCTTCCATTTTCTTTTTTTGGCAGTTATGTGCTAGGTGCTGTATTTTTGCAGCTCTGCAAAGTTCTTTGGCTTCATGAACATCCTATCGTACAAAAGCCTCTTGATCCTTCTCTTTTCATTCATAAATATACAGCTAGTAAGTACTTGCCATCAATGCTGATGATTTAATGTCACTATACAAACTATGTATGGAATCATGCTTTTTAAAGCCAATATTGATTTTCAAGAGGAGCTTTTAACTATCGTTTTCTATTTTGTCAGTTTCATTCTGCAAAAAAGTCTCCAAAACCTTACACCCTCAGCTTTTGCAATAAGGAAGTTTTAGACGATATTTAATTCCTGAAGTAAATCTTATGGTCTGTTGTAACGAAAAAGATGCAATTAGACGATATTTTGACTTCATAATGTGGTTTATCTAATTGGTTAAATCTCCTTGTAGGTTTATCTGGGGGAAGGAATAATGATGTAGCCAGAACTGCTTTGCGCATTATAGCCAGCATGAAGAGGGACTGGATGCAGGTGTCTTTCTTCTTTTCATATTACGTGAAAAAATTTGGTGCTGTGCATGGTATGATGGCATGTAAAATAGTGACTGAAATTATAATTCTGACTTCTGACAGACAGGGAGGAAACCCAGTGGACTCTGGGGAGCTGCAGTCTATGTATCTGCAGTTGCGCATGGATTGAAGTGTTCGAAATCAGATGTCGTACGAAAGCCTAGTTTTCCCTCATTTTTCTCATTACGCACTGGTTATAAATATGGTTTAATTTTTAGGTAGTATATATGTTTCATCGTGTTCCCTTTATCATGTGCACACACACACAGAGGGAGAGGGGGAGACAGGTAGGGAGAGGGAGAGAGATATATATTCTTGGTGTTAAAACTGAATTCACTTGCTCAACGTGTTCAATGAGTCTTACTTACAACCGTGTTTGAATATGGAAGAATATTTATATTTCTCAACGGGGTTAAAGGCTCTTTATGTTTGCTATAGGAGGCGTTTAGTCGCTTGAATATTGTTAGTGTAAGTCATATAACTATGAACAATTATGTATTAGCTGGCCATAAACATTATTATTAATACACATGTTGATTATCACGGTCTAGATTATCCCAGAAGATTAGCAGAAATGATGTTTTCTGAATTTTCAACTGCGAATGATGCTATCATATTTAATTTTTCTCTTCTGGTTATGCCATTTCTTGTGAGGAGTTATTATTGATGACTGGTTGTCTATGTATGGATCCTGTTTGCTTTTTGATGATTGCACAGCAGATTGGTCTAGCGAACTGCTGCCTCATGTGCAAAAGTGTTGTTAGGTGTTCCTCGATCTCCTTTAGCTGGTGTCTTTGTTCTGCAATTAATAGCTTGCTATGCAAGTTATGTTAGCATTATTGCAAAATCTAATGCAAAGTGGTTTTATTGATGGCCTACCATTTGTTGTACATGAGAGATTCACTTTCAGATCTTTTATTTCTTAAGAAGATTTTTAAGAGGAAGACTGTGGCCAGATCTATTTGTCAAAAGTAATACGTTATTGTTGTTGCACTTGCTTGACATGCTGCTATCTTTCCTTTTTTGCATGTGGCTTGCTGGAATTCTTCATCAGTTAAGGCTGGTGCATATTTGTGAAGCAACGTTGACAAAGCGATTGGTTGAATTTGAGAATACAGAATCTGGTAGCTTAACGGTATGCTTCTGTATTATCAAGTGAAATGTAGCTAGTCCCTCCCTCTCTCTCTCTCTCTCTCTCTCTCTCTCTCTCTCTCTGCTTTGCGGGGAAAAGGGGGATGACAGTGTGCCTGTGCTTCTGGGTTTTGAGGGGAGGGAGAGTTGTGCAGGACTCTGTGAGTGCTAATACTAGCGATAGAAAATCTACAAAACATAAACTATTAACGACTTCCGACTGACATTGCTTGTGAGCAAATTGTATGCTCCTTTCCCTTCGTTTTTAAATCTGGCAAGTTTAAAATGTTCTCCTCTTATTTCATCACAGTTAGTTCACTATAGATTTGTTTACGTCCATTGTGATTGCTGTCAACAGACGTCACCCGACTAACACAGCATGGTACGTGAACTGATATGAGGCTTATTTTACTTGCCATGCCGTGTTAAAACTGATATTGCACTAACCAAAGTTTAGCTCTAGGGATAGGAGATAGGAGTCATTTAATTGAAGTAATTGAGCGACAACATATAAGCCTTGGTCTTTACCAAAAAAAAAAAAAAAAAACATATAAGCCTTGGTTTAGTCCTCCTTAGTAGTTCAAGGTTAGTTTATCCAAACTATTTTTTCTTTTTTTTGTGGATTCTAAATTTCCCCAAGTTGAGCACATAGTCAAGGTCAAGAGATGCAGTTTACACAAGTTGTGGTGGAGAATTGGCTTTATGTTTTGCCAAGCTTCTTCAATTAACTAAAGGATGAACTCTCGCTGGCTGAATAACCGACAAAGAAGCTTTCATTAATTGGCTTCATTAACTTATGGTTTTGTGCGACTGCTCAGAGTGTCATGCACATAAGGACCAACGACTTGTTTAATCCAGAAGTGTGGACACCTTCATGATTTTGAAATACCTGAATATACATGGAAAATTTAATACCTAATTCTGGTCTTCTACCCCTTGTGCCTTTTTATGTAATTATAATAGGATTTCCTATTTTCTTATTATTTGTAGATTGAGGAGTTAAATGCAAAGGCAAAGCTCGAAGAGAAAAGTTTTGCAAAACTACCGATGGGGTTGAATATATCTGGCTCAAGAGAACTGCTTTGTGAACACAAGGGTACGGATGCACCTCAGTTTGCCATTGGACTTTGTCAATCTTGTTACAATGAAGTGAGTCATGCATTCTTTTTTTCTACTCTCACGCTTCTTTGTTGAAGTTTCTGCCCAACCACATAAGTTTTTATGCTTTGTTGCAGTTTGTGGAATTTTCGGGTGGTCTTGAAGGAGGCTTAGATCCTCCAGCTTTCCAACGTGCTGAGAAGGAAAGATTGGTTAAGTCATCTCTTGGAGAAAAAACAAGTGAAACAACTTTGGTTAGTATACTTGAATTAATGCATCAGTACCAATGTTGCAGAGATAAATGAAAACTGCAACATGATGATATTGCTTCCTAACACTAGTCATCTGTGTTATTGAAAAAAAGTCGGTATTTTGGCAATCATTAATCATGTCAAATGCATTTGAAGTCCCTTGTTCAAAGCTCCAGTCTCCACCAACATGGAGATGGTAGGTAGTCTAATTTACCCCAAAGTAAGAGTAAATGTATTGCTTTGTCCTAAAAATTCTTGCATAACCTTACTTCCAAGCACCCCAAAATTACTTCAAAGTAATGCACCAGAAAAATCCTTTCCTTCCATCCGAATCAGTGAATGTAGTACTCCCTGAAACTTGCAATTTCGTAATATTGTCTAGTAGTTTATTTCAAACAAGCCTATAGATGGTTGATGCTGGAATCTGTGACTCGGTGATACTCTCACCAAACTCACTATAAATGTTAGAATGTCATGATTTTTGGGATTTTCATCTGTAATTTTCCTTGATATGGATACAAGCCTTTGCTTTAGAGACTCAACGGAAGGTATTTGGAGGCTGACATGCATAAAAATGAAAGGAAACTAGATTATCCTAGAGAGACAGTCCTCCCTTTTCAGTAAAGGAGAAGAAAGGAGTGAAGATACGAGAATATAGGAGATCTGTAGTTTCCCAATCATGTGATATTTGTCTATTATATCAATGGGGGACAAATTCCCCATGTAGAATGTAAAAGAGGATCAAATATTGTAGAGAGATTTTTATTATGATTAGTGCATTAGATATTTTCGGACTTCGAAATCGTAGATTTGTTATTAGTTTAGTCGTCACAGTTACACTGCTAGTCCTCAGTGACAGGAGAACATTATTGGGGTCTACCAACTGCCAATTTGTTACACCATTGTTTGCTTTTTGGCTTTATTGAAACTCTTTAAGTTTGTTTCTGGAATAAAAATATTTTATTACACGTCTTTTTAAGAAAATGAAAGCAAGGTATATAAGAAAGTTAAAAATTGTTGGAAGGACTTTGGAGTCAATTTGTTTGGCAAGTGTGGTTTGCCATTTGCTTTAGTCATCTTATGACTGTACACAGTTTATATAGCGTTCATTTTGCACAGAGTTTGTACTTTCTGATGTTCATTCCTTTTCTTTTAGCATGAGAATGAGCCTGACACTATAGCAGCATGTGGAACCAAGAAGTCACGGTCAGCCGAGCCTGAAAAAACTGGTAATGGTTCATTATTTGTTTTAAGAAACTTGCTCATTCCCTAGTCGCAATTATGTTTGCTTCTTAGGATAAAAAGATTCAAACTACGGGGGTGATGTGCAGATCAACCAACCGATATGAATGATGGTTTTCGAGTGGATGAAGCCAACAATAGGAGTACTAAAGCTGGTGATGAATCAGACACCCTCTCTGATATTGATGATATTGAGGTGTGCTTCACTTCTACTTACGAGTCCTACCTTTGTTCTTGGAAATTCAGACCACAAGTATCAGTGGCCTACTGATACAACCTTAGAAAACTTTTAACAATCGACAGACTTAAAACTGTCCATTAACATGTAGGGAAGTTGCTAAATTTCAGGGGACCTGGTGATGATAATTCTTTTGATAAGGTCATTCTAGTCAACTTGTATCTTGGTAGTTATGTAAAGTTCCACCTACTTTCTAGCAGGGATATGCTTGTATGCAGTTGGGGCAATTGCTCCTGCTGGGCTTCCTTTTTCACCAAAGAGCATAAGCACTTATTTTAAATAGCATTAACTTATTCTGTGATTCTGTTGAACTTTGAACTCTGTCTAGTTCCCATAAACTGATATCTGTTTGCTTACTGTTTTGTAGTTCTTGTGGCTATTTTCATGCATATTCACAAACTTACGAGTGATGCTAAACAAAAGTAGATCCTACCGCTCTAGTCATGCATTATTTTGATATTGATGTTTCAAAGTATGCCATTGTTGCTTATTCTATCAACTGGCAACTTTTTGTGGCTCCACCACAACTTACAAGTTTGTTGATCTGTTGTAATATGTGTCTGGGCTTTGTATGTTATGATATATTCAGGTTGATGGCTATCTTCACAACGAGGAGGAGAAGCATTATAAAAAGATCATTTGGGAGGAAATGAACCGGGAGTACCTTGAGGTGATTTGGTCTTTCATTCAAGCTAAATAATGTTATCTAACTTCTCTTAAGAGGACAAAGTTTGGCAATGGCAAAAACTTGCAGTCAAAATTTGGATCATGACCATCACCTGTTGGATGATAATTGTATTTCTGGATATTTGGATGGATGTTTTCATCATCTTCTATTTTCTATTGGAGTTGGTCATCATCTTTCTCTTTTACTCAGACTTGCAAGGGTTTCCATCAGATTGTGCTACGAATATGCTCTCCAATGTTTGCTCTTCATTCTTTGTTATTTATGTTTTTCCCGGTTGTCGATTTGCTCAGCTTTTTCATTGTATAATTTGGTGGGATTAAGGATATGTATTGGTTGGTTAGACACCTAGTTCTGTTTATTCCATGTTGTGAGAGATTATAATTTCTTCCCGGTAATTTCCTTGTTTATAGCTTATTTGGTGTACTTGCAGGAACAAGCTGCTAAGGAAGCAGCTGCAGCAGCCGCAAAGGAAGCTTATGCAGCCAATTTCAAGAACACAGAGGACTTCCAAGCTGCACAGGAGCTGGCTGCAGCTGCTGCTGCAGCTGTGGCTAAATCAAGAAAGGTTAATTTGCCAGTCAAATCCAGATACAATGATGCTTTCTTTTGTCAACATCTTTATGTTGATTATCAGTTCTTGTGAATGAAGTGGTTACCAGTACCAAGAGAGTCAGAGCTCACCAAGCTAACCCTTAAATGATAGAAAGTAGAAACTCACTCAGGTTTAACTGAAACAAAAATTAACGAACTTGCTAAATTTTTAGCAGAAGAAATATTGACTGAAAAATGCTTTCTTTTATTAAGCACAGTCTGGGCTCCATCTCAATTCTCCTTAAGCTCCACCAGATTTTTCACAAACGAAGTCTGGATAGGTCAATCCTCCAAGTTTGATCTGTTCTGTTTTACCTAACCCGTGGGAAAATTATGGTTTATATCATGGGATTAATTCTCAGGGAATGTGCTTTATAAGGGCTGCCTATAGTTGAATTCGAAAGCTCATTCGAGCATTATAGTTTGGAATCTTAGAGGACTTCGGGCTCTACGTATTTTGATCTGAAACAATCTGGTGCAGTTTCATAAATTGAAAATCTTTGCATAAATCTGACTTTTGACTCTCACGACTGGAGCCGGATAAACTGCCACTTCACATAGCACTTTGATATTATTTAGGAGCAACTAGTAGTGGAAGCTCTAGAGTCTCCTCCCTTTCCTTCCCTCGCCCTTCTTGTAGACTATTGAGTACTTGGCCAACGTGGTCTGCATTGTTTAACTTTCATTAGGCACTTGAAGTTTGGGTCTACTCTTTCTTTGCTCTTTCTGATCATAGTTTTCATTGCTCATGAATAAACCTCCTTATATGAGTAGTTCTGTTGCCAAAATGAAATTTGCAGGAAAGGCAACAAAAACGAGCTGCCGAAGCAAAAATGTCCACTCCTGCGCAGACTGCTGCAGAAGCTGCCCGACAAATGCTAATTAAGAAGGTTGGTTTGCTAGAGAGTACTTTTTTGTTGTAAATTGGGAGGTTAGCTGTCTAGTTTTTGTCCTCTAATGATAGATGCTGTGAGGATCTGTCTCGTGTTTCTGTGAAATTGGAGCAATGGGAGGTAATATAATTGGATCAGAATTTGCAAGGTCTGGATTTCAGTGGTTTGAGCTAAATATATCCTTTTAAATACCGAAGAACACTGGGTGTGTCAAGGTCCTACATTGTCAGTGCTAGATTTGCTGCAATAATTGGATGAGAGATTATTGGAGTGAGGACTTAGACATCTGACCACGTGCTGTTGTGGAAGAGAAGGAACTCTTAGAGGCATGATGAAAAACTGAATTATACCTTGCCAAACTAATAAATGCATGGTTGTTGCTTCATAAGCAAACTTCCTTCATGGCCAAATGCTCACTGTGTTGACACTCCTTAACTGGGCATCACAACTTTTGTTGTGCAGAATGCCCCTCGAGCATCCATCTTTGTGCATATTTTGGATAACCTCAAAAATATCTTATGAAGAATGGAGTGCATTGGTCTGTTATGATTGAATGATACATTCTTTCAGGTTTCATTTTATTTCATTTAATTCTTTTTTACATACAATGGCTGGGAGGGGTGACTGGTATGACAGCGCTCTGAGGTATGTTGATGAGATTGGCGACAATTATTTGAAGAGATTGAATCGATGGTTAATCTCGAGACGTTTCTTTGATTTTTCTCTGAAAATTGGTAGTAATGATATTGTAATTTAGGTGGCTTGAGTAGATCTTTCATGTGATGTTCAATACTTGTTACTAGTAGTTGGCATGGAATGTTGGAGGCATGTCTTGAGCTCTGTTTTACATCATATTAGATTATAGATGCGGTCGATTTCTGTGAAAAGTGTGGGAAAATGTTAATTTCATCGACATTTGCTGAAATTAAGATATTCACTTCTTCCACTGTGCTCATGCATGCATGCATACTACTATTGCATTTTTTCATTAGTCCCTTTTCTTTTGACAGTGTTAAAGATAAATTGCTAGCTTGATATCATGTACCGGCACACTGTATAGTTATCTGATTGTAAGAATGCTGCAGGAATTTTTTGTGGCTAGAGAGGCCATCTATCTCGATTCCAAATTAGATTGGCAAATGTGATTCTAATGCTATTAGTTCATATATTTAATATCACTTGTGGTTTTGCATACGTAAACTTACCCTCTCAATTGGATCTACAGACTGCTGCATGATTTTTTCTTCTAATACTTACTAACAATATTCTCGTGGCAGAGACTTAGTTCCAAGATAAACTACGATGTACTGGAGAAACTCTTTGATGAACCTGTAAGTTTATCTATTCTCAACTCTTTTGTTTTGGCTTTTCGATGGGTAGAATGATAAGTTGCTAGTTTACATGCTTAGTGTGGAATTGGTATATGTTTGAGTTGGGGGGTTCCAATGAGAATTTTAATGGACCTTCACATAGAGACACGCCATGCATGGAATAAAGCAGTTTACAATTTTTTCCCATTGTAGATCTTGGGTTACTTGCTCGATGATTCTTGAATGTCTTTCAAATATTTATGTTGTTTGCATAGACATAAATCCTATGTAGCACGGACTCACTCTTCGGGGCATTTTTTGCGTGTTGGATACGTGTCGGTGTCTGACAGTGTCCGACACGCGCCGGACACGTCCAGACACGCTCGGATGTGACCGCGTGTCTGAGGTCCGACACGCAGTCAACATAATGGACATGCGAGGGACTCGCTTGTCCAGGGGTAAGGTCGGCAAGTTAAAAATTTTTAAGGGCAAAAGAAAGACGCAACCCTAATTTTGCCTCTCTGTTCGCATCTTCTCCTCGCACCTTCGTGCTCCGTCTTGCGTCGTCTGTCTCCTCCGCTCACTGCCTCGCGACTGTTGGCCTCGTCTCAGTTCGTCTGAGCTCGCATTGCCTTGGCTTGCCTCCCCTCGACGCGTCACGGCTCTCCACCTCGAGGCCGTCGGCTTTGTCTCGGCTTGCCTTCTCGCTCGCCTCACCTCGGCTTCTGTGGTAAAATTTCTGATTTGTGGGGAAACTTGATGAGTGAGGATGTGCCCACTACCCACAAGCTTCTTCATTGATTCCCCACCTTTTCTTTCTGCTTGTGAACTTGTAATCACTGAGAAAAGCTGCACTTTTGTTACTCCACAAAGAATTTCAAGAACCCCCATGAATAATCCTGCATGAACAGAGGAGGTTATGATTTGCTGCGTGATTGTTGGTTAAACGAAACTAGTTGAGTTTGTTTTCTGTGCTCTGAGGCTTAATTGTAAGATCTGCTGTGAAACACACGCTTTCTCTGATTTCTTGATGTTCTTTTCTCTGGCTGGATGCTGCACACTTGAAATTTTTGCACATCAGATAACGATTGGAGAGATAATGGGGACAGTAAGGGCTGGGGATTATGATTATTTTGGGACAAACACGAAATGAGTTGTATATTTCTGAAAAGGAGAAATAAGGTGGATAATTCTTGTCCGGAAACAGAGTGCAAGCCAATGTGATTTCCCTTTATTTAATTGCAGTTTGATCTGGGTAGGATTGTCCCAGCATTCTGATTTAGCGTACATAAATTTAGTAGAGAGGTTGTCAATGATCCTATCCCAGGCACAAATTGCGGCTTCGAATCCTGCACGGCTATTTTAGAAACTTGAACTAGTTCCAGTAGTTTAATCATCTGAGGGGGTTTTTTGAGAGGTAGATTGAATGCGGCAACTTAGATGCATAAAAATGATAATTTGTTACGTATATATAAAAATATATATTTAATATACAATGGGTTCCAACGTGCCGAAATTCTTAATTTTTTGATAAATCACGTGTCGGCATGTCGTGTCATGTCCCGTGTCGTGTCGGTGCTACATAGGATAAATCTCCCGTGTAATCTGTTTGCTTTACGTTGGATTTTTACCTTGGTTGTGAGTATGACGGACCTTTCTTAGCTCCGTTAGTAGTGGATTTTTTTTACCTTGGATGTGTATATGAAGGACCCTCCTTTTCTCTGCTCTTGTCCTTAGCAATCTTCACAATGCTTTATCACCTATATTGCATCATAAGCAGTACGATATTGTCAGTTGTCCAAGTTGGCAAATTCGAATACAATTCAGAGAAGAGAATGCTTGGACTTTGTCAAATACTATATTGGTATAGGAAACCGGCTTTAGTTCCTTTTACCTTTCTAGATTCAAATCGCGAGTCCACTTTTCTACTACTGGTGTGTGGATAGTAATGACCTTGATTTACTATCAGCAGCCTCTACCCTAAAATAATAGTATGCAGCTTTCCAGTTCTAAGGAAGCGGACAATTATATGTAAAAGCTTCTAAACCTAATCAATGTTCAACGTTGTTGTTGTGTCTATTTTGTCATCTAAGCAGGCGATGCCAGAGAATCCCAAGAAAGGACGAACAGAATTGGATACCAACAATGGTGACAAGATGCCTCATGTGAGCAGCAAAGAGGTCGAAGCCAAGGATATTGAAACGAACGATGACGTGGGATTGGATGATCAACAGGAGGAGGATGACACTAGAGGAGCGGATGGTGATTTGTATTATGGAAACGAAGAGGAAATTTATGATTACGACGATGGAAATTTCGATGATGATGGCTATTGATCTTTTCCTAAAACTAATGTTCTTTTAATATTTAAAGGCCTCATCTGTTAGAGAGCGGGGGTTGCGAGTCTAGGCAGATCTCTCTTTGTACAGTATCATTTGGTCTTTCACCAGTTTTGAGTTTCCCCCATTTGGGAAAGTGGACAGTTCTAGTTCGTTTCCTTGCTGGAAATTTCGCTCCATAATTATGTTTTTCTCATAAAGGGTAGTAACAAAATTTTCGAGGCAAAGCCATCGGTTCCGTAAGAGAGCGTCTTGTACTGCCTAATTCTTGTACAATCGAACCTGATAGTATCTATTTCTCCTTATCAACTCTACTTCGAGTGCTTACTACTTATACTCTAGGGTTAATACTAGTAAAAATTTCAAATTGATATGTATGTGATAGATTTGCCCTAAAGTAATTTTTGGAAAAATTTCAAATGAGATTATGAAATGCCCCTATTATTTCACAGAAGGGTATGATTAAGGGTAGTTTTGTCATTTTCTTCTTTTTTTTTGGCCTTTGTTGTGGCTAACGAGGGCTTGACGACCCTCGTTGGCCACAGGTGAGGCGACTCTGGCTCAGATTTGGCAAGGGTCGGCCTCACTTGTGGCTGGAAGGGCAGCCCTTGCCATGCATCTCCCAAGTAACGGCGACTCGCCTAGCCCTCGTTGGTGATTGGTACGGCTGACCATCAGCGAAAAGAAAGAGAAAAAAATGAAAAAAAATAAATGATGAAAATGCCATTGGTCAGCTCTTCTTAAAACAATGATGGTATTTTATGTCGTTATTTGAAATAAATTTCATTTCAAGCCTTTCCCCAAACTACTTTTTTTATTATAGAAAATTCTAAACCGATACACCTATGATAAATTTATACAAGCTATTTTTTTTATCATAAAAAATCTTAAATTGGTATATCTGTGACAAATTTACCCTCCATTAGTTTTCGCTAAATTAGGTTAATAACATAAAAAATCTTAAACCGATACACCTATGACATACATAGAGTAAAATCCCCAAATTGATATGCACGTCAACCGCCACATGTCACCGAACTTGGCAATTTGACAGTAATATTTAACGGAAACTAAATGAGGGTAAATTTGTTAAATGTGTACCAATTTGGAGTTTTTGGTATTTATGATAAATTTGTCTCATGTGTATTAGTTTGAAGATTTTCATGGCATTAACCCCATATTGTATAAATAAAAGTTGGCATTGATGCTTATAGTTGGTTTATGTCGCGTATAAATTATTGTGAAGTTAGTGGAGTGAGTTAGAAATGATAAATATCTAGATCGATATCTCATTGAAGATTGGATGAGCTTGATGAGTTGGTGTCAACATTCTATAGCAAAAGGAGATTGCCAACAACCCACTCTTCTTTTCAACGTGTAAAGACTCTCTTTGATTTAGTATTTCCCAAAACATGATTACACATTCTTTAGATTAGAGTTTATGAAGCGAGGGTTCCCTCCATGATGCTTAGTTTATTTAGTGTTAGTGGGTTCAGTACAAACCCATGCACCGTGGGAACTTATTCAGAAGCAACTAGAGAGAAAGATTGTGATCCCCGAGAGATCTTGAAGGTGTCCCACTTTCTAAGGACTCACATGGACCTTCCTCGATTAATTAAGGCGATGAGTTGCTGCAGTTTAATGTCGGTACTGTGCGGTGACAAAATCTAATGCAAATGTGTACGTGAACTATCTAAATTTGTCTTACCACGCTTGACTCTGACTCGTAAGTAGATTAATTTGTTCAGGTCTAAATTGAATGTGGTCACGTCGTTAAGTTGACATTTATACTAAGTAATTTCTTTCAAGTCATTAGATAGACATCAAATATGTGGGTAACTAAGTTCTTCACATCAGTTTGAATCCTGTGTAATTGTGATTGGACTGGTCTATTAACACGAGCGGTTCTTGCCTAGACACTCTGGACCTTAAAATTCATGGAGACAACCATAACATTATTATAAGCAGCAAGCTTAGATGGATAGATTCTCAGATTTGTCAAACTCCTAATCGATGCCCACTTTCTTCTTATCCTAGTGAGTACTAAATTGTCACAACTTCATTGGACAAGAAATCAACATCTTAAAATGCCTTCCCCTTAATTGACTTTCATTCATGGGGAAGCAAATTTTGCTTTTTGAGGGGGAGGGGGGAAGCACTGCAATCGATCCAATCGATGAATATAATTCCCCCCACTCACTCTGTTGCCCAAGCCTATCTATTGTCCAACTTTCCACAAAAGCTGTCCTTAAAGAGGCCTACACATCTCAGAAACCATTAAAAAACTGTTGCTCTCTCCACGATTGTATGATATAACCCCAGTGCCCTTTTGGGTTGGAGCAACTAGCAAGTCCACTGTAGGATTAAGAAATTGATAGCAAATAAGTCATGCAAGGAGTTAGATAATGCTTAGACACACGCATTCATCATTCAGAGACACGTTTCATTGAGACTCCTTTCTCATGTTTTTCCATATATGTTGCACAAAGTGCATAACAACACACTTTAGAGGCAATAAAAATATATTACGCATCAAAAGTACTCACGAGAGTTTCACAACCGTAACGAGATCAAGTCCCGAAAGCGAAGTTGATCAGAGTGCGTATAAAATTTTGCATCTAAGCCAAGACCCACCTTTCGAGGGTCATTCATCCTTTAAGTGAAAGTCACAATTTGCAAAGCCAATCATCAAACATTTGGAAATCTAGCAAACAACGTCCTCCGCTTCAATTGTTGCATCTTTCTAAGTACCATGTGCATAGAAAGTAAGTTAAATCCACAGGCTTGATGATTGAACTAAACATAATCACTGCATCTTGACTTTTGCTGATTCCACAACACAACATGCAATGATGAAACCTAACTAATATTCACATATTTTTGGCGTAAAAGTTTGATTTGAGGGAAAGTATAAAATATTTAGGTTAATACTTGAGGACGAGGTTTAGCATTGCATGATATCCACGAGTGACATAATTGATGACATCTCAGGACTTGCAAAAAGGGAGAAAAGAAGAAGAAAAATTTGGGCGACAAGGCGTGATTTTGGGCGGTGGGAACTTATGTGACATGCCAGCTTGTCAATTTATGTCTTAAATTTCGACCAAAAAAGAAAAATTTATGTCTGAAACGACAAGCGTTTTGGTCGCTTGGAGACATTCCTTTTACCGTGATTGGAGTTTTAGGTAGGGCCAAAAGTACCAAAGTCTCGAGAGACAGGGACTTAGCACTTGTGGTTGTAGTGTGTGATGGTGTGAATGTTAGTGGCACTCCGTGGACTTTCTTCTTGATATGTTTGATTGTGGACCATTGTGCAAAGTTTTGGAGATGGGAACTAGCCAGTACTTGTGTTGACCCCCTTTTTTCCTACTATTATTGGACTGATAATCGAGATTAATTACTGTGTAATTACTTCAGATTTTATTGGAATGGTCACTTGGATGCCGTTTCGGTGAAACATGAACAACATTGAATAAATTAAAAGTTTAAGGACGATTTTACTCATTTGGTCAAAATTCGGAGATCATGTTGTATAAATTAAAAGTTCGAAGATGATATTGTAAATTAAATCAAAATTCATGGACTAGTGGTGCTATTATTTTTGAAAGAAAGAGGCCCTTATGTGCCAATTGCCATAAAAGAGGGCCCCATTGTACAGCTTCATTTGCAATCAAGGGCCCATAAAAAATAATGTTGTTGGTGCACAGATTAAGCTAATGATACGAGAAGGACACGTGAAAATAGTAATGAAGTTAGAGAGTTAGGCCAGTGGGAACTCAAGCCCATCTCATTGTACAAAGGGAAAGTTGACTTTCTGGTTGGAGAGATGACTTCTCTTCCTTAAGGCATTGGAAATTAAATCAAAATTAAATGAAAATCCCCATTTATATTCCTCTCTCTATAAGGAGTCCCATCTCACCAGAAGCATTTTTTTCTCCCATGCCCACCGCCAGACTTCACCTTCCAAGTTCTCAAATCTCAGGAGACATGGCACAGCAGCTCAAGTCCACCATTGCTATGAGGCTCCTGGTGCTCTTCCTGGCCTTCTCTTGCCTTCTCTCATCTCTTGCAGTCCCTTCAACTAGTAAGGCTTGGATTTTGGGAATTGGGAGATGTTTCTGAGTTGTTAGCCTTCTGTTTTTGTGGATTGGGCATTTCTTGATGCTTTCGAATTGTTCTTCTGTTTCGCAGGGAGTCTCATGTCAAGCAGTGGAGAGGATGATGATGATCAAGTGTCAGTTCCAGACTTGTTAGCTCAGGTTTTCTGCTTCTTCTCTCTCTCTCTCTCTCTCTCCCCTGCCTTCAAGTTCATTAACAACTCGAGCTTCCAAGGAATTTACTTGTCAAGTACAGCGAAAAAAACTCAGGATTTTAGCTCAAACAAACCATTCATCCTTCTGTTTATTGCCCTTCTCTGTTTTGATCTGAGGCCTAGTGGCTTGCTATGAACTTGGTGAAGCCTTGCTCTTTTTCTGAGCGTCTATCTGTTTTTTATTGAATCCAGCACACCCAGTTCAGACCTTTGCACAGTTTCTACAGACCTCTAGAGATGTTTGTCAGATGAATGGCTAGAGAGCACGGAAACATGCATGCTCCCACAGTCCCACTCAATAGTCGTGTGCCTTGCCTTCTGTACTCGGACAAGTCTGCGTGCATCCGAGAGATTTGTTCGAATCGAAAGATTTAGATACCTCGTATCATAAGCATAACTAGACGATTATCTAAGCCTCGGAGCATTTGGATTCGGCACCTAAGAAGCTCTTAGATCGAAAGATTGTAGCTCTCTCTCTCTCTCTCTCTCTCTCTCTCTCATTTCTAGATGGACCTATATAATACTCATATTGCCAAAACTGCAGGATGAAATAATGGGAACGAGTGAAGGAAGAGAGATGGTGTCTGTGGAGAGGAGGATGGAGCTGGCAAGCAATGACTATCCTGGAACAGGAGCCAACAACCACCATGACCCTAGAACTCCTGGAACAGCCTAAAGTGTCTATTTCTATATTATATATGAAACTACTGTAAATGCATATTCACATGTTTAATATAATCTAATGAAGAGAAATGGTCGAAGAGGGAGTTGGGATTTTACCTTTTCTTGAAGTAGAAGCTTCTCTGTATTGGTATTGGCATATGAGAATGTCTCGTCATTTTGCAGAAAAGCAGATGTTGTAGGTAGTGGTCTTGACTTGACTTAATCGAAAATGGTGGGTGTGTGCAAAAGGGTCAACTTGTCTTGGGCCCATGCCGCCTATGTGGTGTTCTTTGCAAATTCTATGGCATTGGAAATTGTTATAGCAGGAAATCATCTAAAAGTCTAACTAATCAATTTTAGCATGAAATTATTGACATAAATGTTGGAGATCCCACATAGGAAAGCCGACACTAACTTGACAATTTTTTTAACCAATTTTTGTCAATTTTTCCTTTCTTTTTTTTCCTATCAAATCAACGACCCTTGTTGGGCCGCCAATCATGAGCAAGGGCTAGCCTAGCGTGGGTTGGCCAACCCTTGCTGACCATAGGTGAGGGCCGATGAGGACCTTGCAGCCCTTGCCAAGTGGTCGATGAGGGTCGACCAGCCCTAGTCTATGACTAGTGACGGTTGGCCATTCACCCTCATTGGGCTTGGTAGAAAGAGAGAAAAAAAAGTTAAAATAAAAAGAAGAATAAATAAATAAATAATTAGAAATTTTAAAAAAAATTATAAAATATTTATTCACTTCATTATTGGCCGTGTCACATAGGATATTTGGCTCCACATCAGCGATTTTTGACTAAAATTAGCTGGATTGACTCAATTGACAAAGTGTCGAAAGTTTAGACTTAATTGACAAAATGAAAGGTTTAGAATTGAATTGGTCAAAGTGCAATATGTTTAGGACTTTTTCATAATTTTTCCAAGCTAATCCTAAAGCAAAAATGAAAGGAGGAAAAACTTAAAGTTATCACACAAATTCATTCCATCTTCGTTCGTGATATACGTAATCAATTTCCGATGGTGAGTTGAGACTTGAAAATGAACTGGAAAACATATTCCATTGTTCGAGTAAAGAAAATCTAATTTGATTTTTTGCGTCGTCATTTGGATGGATATTGCTTACGTGGACGCCGACCGTTCTATTGTGATACAGAGGCGCTAACCTGAGTAATTTTATTTTATTTTATTAGTTTAAGTTATTTTATTTTTTTATTTGTTCTTTATTTTTCTTTTTCCTTCTTTTTCCACTATGATCGGCCGGCGGCGGCCATAGGCATGCTCCCGCTTGCCGGATCCCAATGAAGGCGGGCGAGCTTGAGCTCATTGGCACGCATGGCAATCGGCCGAGGAAGAAAAAAAAAAAAAAAAAAAATAAAAAGAAAAAATAATTGATAAAGGACAGAAAAATAATTTAAAAAAAAATAAAAATAAAAATAATTAAAAAGAAATGAATGTGAAGGAGTGTAGGAAGGAAAGATGAGGAAAAATTTTCTCTTTTTAAAAAGAGGAAATCATCTTCTTTACTTTTGAAGGTATTATTGGCCAATTTATTTTCCCTGAATCAAACGTTAGAATATCCGAATTTCTTTTTTTTATGAAAGTTATTTTGCGTGAAACAAATGAAGCCTAAGTTTGAGTTGACCTCAAACTCAAGCTTCAGCTCAAGATCGACATGCAATTCTGAAGGTGCATTGACACCCAAACAAATGAAGCCTAAGTTCAAGTGCCCTTCCGGGTTGTGGCAACTAGTAAGTCCAGTATAGGATTAAGAAATTGATAGCGAATAATTCGTGCAAGGAGTTAAGATAATGCTCGGACGCACACAAACATCATTCAAAGACACGTTTCATTGAGACACCTTTCTCGTGTTACCATATATGCAGCGCAAAGTGCATAACAACAGACTTTAGAAGCAATAGAAAAAGATTACGAATCCAAAGTGCTCACGAGGGTTCCATACCCATAACGAGACTAAGTCCCGCAAGCGACGTTGATCAGAGTGCATATAAAATCTCGCATCTGAGCGACGACTCACCTTGTGAGGGTCAATCGTCCTTCAAATAAAAGTAGCAGGTCCCAAGGCCAATCATCAAACATTTGGGGGAAAATTACCGAAGAAGTCCTAAACATATTACAATTTATCTTTTTATATTTGTGTCAGTTCATTTATCTCGACGAATTTTGGCTGGAAATTACTAATGTGGCGCGGCCGACGCTAACATGGCCAATTTTTAGTAATGTTTTTTGAATTTTTTTATTGTTTTTCCTTTTTCCTTTTTTCATTTTTCTTGCTCTTTCTTTTTCTTTTCTTTCTCACGTTGTACCATGGTTCACACATTATATGTTACATTAAAAAGTAGATTACATCCACAGGCTTAATGATTAAACTAAACACATTATATGTACTCACTGCATCTTGACTTTGTTGATTCCACGGCACACCATGCAATGATGAAGCCCAATTCACACTGATATATTTTTGGCCCAAAAGTTTAATTTGAGGGAAAATATGAAAATATTTAGGTTAATGATTGAGGATGAGTTTCAGCATTGCATGATAGCCACGAGTAGACATGGCCACGGGCCGCTTTGGGCTCGGAACCGGCCCGTTGACCGGGACCAACGATTCCGAACAAGAACCGGCCAGGCCCATCACGGGCCGATTCACGTTTTAAAAAATTAGGAACTGGCCTCGAACAAGCGGTTCCAAACCGGCCAAAATAAAAAAGGGAAAGAGCCATGGCCGTTGCAATTATCAAAGCCTCACTTTTTTTTTCCTTCTAAATTTCTTATAAATACCATTCCTTCCATTTCATTTTTTCTCACGGTTTCTTTCAAATTCTCTCAATTCTCTCATTCCGCTCAATCCCCACTCAATTCTGTCAATTTTTTTAATCGACTTTTCACTTAATTTTCTGACAAAAATGACAAGTGGAAGAAAAATTAGTTATAGGGAAAAGAGCCCGATGCCGATGGGGATGGGGGAATTCGATTTTCCTCAACCTCATGATCAATATGATCCTCATGAGTTTATATGTTGGGTAGACGATGATGATATTATCAACTATGTTCTCAACGTCGAGCACGTCTCAACGCAAGAAAGTCTTCATCCTCCTACCGACGTTGAAGAAACGTCAACAAGAAATGAAGCCGAAATGGCAGGCCCGGGAGAGTACATCCAACTTATGGCAACACTTCGACAAGGCACATGTAAGCGGAGACAAATACAAGATAAACTGTAAATATTATACGAAATCATGCAATTTTGATAAATGAGATGGCTATGGAACATATCGTCGGCACTTGACGCAAAAAATATGCAATGCAAGTGGGGATCGACATTAGGCAATAACAAATTTTCGGGTATGCCAATCCTAACACTTCTCTTTTATTTCGTTATAGTGATGAACTTTATAAAGAAACATTAGTTGAATATGTTGCCATTGAACATTTACCTTTTACTACGGGTGAAAATTTTGGTTTGAATTTTTTTGTCAACACTGCATATACTCCGCAAGCAAAACCTGTTCTAAGAACTATTCTTAAATGCTAACTTTTTAGGGCTTATAAAAAACAAAAAAGGCTTTGCAAAACTTTTTTTTACTTATTTCAATGGACATGTGCATATAGGTAGCGACATTTGGAGTGATCCTTGGCAAATTCATTCTTATATGGGTATTACATGTTATTGGATAGGTGGCGATTGGAATATTAAAAAAAGAGTACTTACATTTCGAGTGTTTGATGATAGATATACCGCTAATAATATTTATAGAATAATTAGGCAATTTTAGAAAAACATAATTTGATTAATAATTTTTTTTTAGTTGATTTTGATAATACCGCGTCAAATACCGCTTCTATTCTCAATTTAGAAAATATTTGTAAACCCTTTTTTGGTGGACAATTTTTTCGTATTAGATGTGCTTGCTATGTTTTAAATTTATGTGTACAAGATGATTTACAAACTCTTGAGGCTTTTTTGATCCCAATAAAGAGAGCAATTAAATTTGTATGGAGTTGTCCCCAAGTTATGAAAGAATGTGGCAGATTTTGTAAATCACATGGAGAAAAACCAAAAAGATTTTCAAAATATGTTCCGACTCGTTGAAATTCTACATACGAGTTACTTCATCAATTTTTTGCTTATAAAGATTTATTATGTACGTTTATTTCAAATAATATTTTCGAAATTACTTTACTCCTACAAGATTGGGTTGTTTGAAAAAAAATTTAAATTTTTTGAAAGTTTTTAATGATGCATCTTATACTTTATCTGGTGTTTGTTATCTTACTACGTATTTATTTTTAATAGAGTGTGTTAACATTGCTGGTATTTTTTGTGAATATGAGCAAGATGTTCAATTAGCTCCGACTATTATAGTAATGAAAGCAAAATGGCTGCATTATTATGCTTGCATTCCTCTTATTTATTTGGTTCCTTTTGTTTTCAATCCACGTACTAAATTAGATGGTTTGTATGATTATTTGAATGATTATTATTGTGATTGTTTACATTTGAATGAAACAGTAGATATTAAAACTATATAAGTAGAGGTTAAAAACGCTATAGTATCATTATATAATGAATTTTGTAGTAGATGTGGTTTAGGTGATAGTGGATTTTCTCAACCTAGTGTCTCACAAAGGGAGGAGAGTGGTAGACTTAGTAGAGGATACAATCTACTCATTAATAGACAAAAAAGATAAAATGGAGTAACAGATAATATTTTCGAATTAGAAAATTATTTAACCATTGCTTTTGAGTTCCGTGATTCCGAACACAACACAAATTTTAAAATTCTGGAGTGGTGGAAAACTCATTCAACTCAATTCCCAATCCTCACTCTCATCGCAAGATAGATGTTAGAAACCCATTCTTCAACGATTCCAGTTGAACAAGCATTTAGCGTTGGAGGATTAATTTTGAACGACCGTTGTTCAAGATTAAATCCGGATGCTATGGAGGCTCAAGCTTGTGTCCATAATTGGATAAAGGCTAAATTTTAACAACAATAGCTGGATTAAGACGACGAATTCTTCAATGATGATAATGGAGATACCACCGCCATGGGTACCATAACGGGTGACGACGATTGACGATGAGGTAAATTAGGATTATCAAAGGTAAAAGAACTACATGAGCTTTGATTTCTTCTATCCCCAAAAAGATATATAGGCGCTTAATGATAATTTATTAAGTTCAAGCTCACTCTCTCTTCCTTTTTTTTTTTCACACCAAATTTGATTACAATGTACAATTTGATTATAATTTATAATTGATAATTTTTTTATTTCATAATTTATTATTTAAAACTAAATTTTAAATTTGAAACCCGAATCGGGCTTTGAATCGACGATTCCGAACCGGAATAGGAAACGCCCCTTCAAGGGCCGGTTTCGGATCTATCAGGGCCACGAACCGAAACCGCCGGTTCATGAACTGGAACCAATGGTTGACGGCCCGAGGCCATGTCTATCCACTAGTGACATGACTAAAGTTAAGACTTGAGGAAAGAAAAGATTAAAAAAGAGGTGACAAGGCGTGACTTTGGGCGGTGGGAACTTATATGACATGCATGCTTGTCAATTTATGTATGAAACGACAAACATTTTTATCACTTGGGGACTTTCCTTTTATCTCGATTTGAGTTTTTAACCAGGGCTAAAAGTACAAAAGTCTCGGGAGATAGGGACTTAGGATGCACATGGCAACACTTCCACTTCATAAATCAATTTTTGGCCAAAAGTCCATTTTTCTACTTCTCCTCAAAAATAAAAATTGATTTCTAATCAAAGAAATTCATTTGGTAATGATTAAAAATTTCAACTTTTGAGTCATTTTTAACACAAAATCTATGAAAAATTATTGTCGGAAGTTGAAAAATTTATACCTCATTTTTCAACATTTTAAATTTCTTTAAAAATAATTTTTATTTTTGAGAAGTATTATTTAAATTTTAACAAATAAAAATTATTATTATTTATTTTTTACTCCGACGGTCGGAAACGGCAACTCGGTGGCGGCGGTCGGTGGAAGTTAGCGATAGACTTCGGTGGCGGGCAACGCGGTGGTCAACGGTTGGCCGCGGTGGTTGGCGGTCGGCGGTAGGTGGTGGTCGGCGATCACGGCCATTGAAGATCGCCGGCAATGGTTGGCGGCGACCGGTGGAGGTTGGTTGTGGGTGATGGTTGGCATGGAGGGGTGGTTGGCGGGTGACGGCAATGGCGGGTGGTGGAGATTTGTTGTGGACAGCGATTGGCGGTGATAGCAAGCGGCGATGGGTGGTGACCGATGGAGGTTAGTGATGGGCAACGGTCGACGATGGTCGGCGGCAGGGGGCGATCAGCAAGTGACGGTGGTCGCGGGTGGTGATGGGTGGTGGTCGATGGAAATTAGTGATGGGTAGCGGTCGGTAATGGTTGGCGGTTGGTGGCGATAGCAAAGGTCGATGGATGGTGGCGGTTGAGGTGAGCAGAGGCGGGCACGATCGAAAAGTGGGTGAGTGCGTAATGAAAAGATGGTGGGGTGAGAAGCCCTTTTTGAGTTGAGAGACAATTTTTTTAAAATTCTCAAATTGTGAAAAAATAATTTCAGAAGTGACAATTCACTTCAAAAGTATAAATTTCTTTTAGAAGTAAAATTTTTACCAAACGAATTTATATTTCAGAAGTTACATTACCAAATAGATTTCTGCTCCATAAGCACTTTTGAAGCAGAAATCCACTTTTAAAAGTGTTACAATGCGCACCCTTAGCACTCGTGGTCGGAGTGTGCACTGGTGTGAATGTTAGTGGGCACTCCGTGGACTTTTTTTCTTGATAGTGTTGGTTGTGGACCATTGTGCAAAGTTTCAGAGATGGGACCTAGCCAGCACTTGTGTTGACCATTTTGTTCAACTATTATAGAGCTGATAATCGAGATTAATGATTGTGTAATTACATCATATTTTGTTGAAATGGTCACTAGGATAAAATTTCGATAATGGAAAATTTATCAATAATTTAGGGATGATATTGAACAAAGTAAAAGTGTAGGGATGATATTGCTCATTTGATAAAAATTTAGAGATCCCTATTACACAAATTAAAAATTTTAAAAAGATATTATACCTTAGATCAAAATTCAAGCTATCCGTGCGAAAGAGGCCTCCAAGTGTTCCTACTCCCTGAAAAGAGGGCCCATTGTCCAGCTCAATTTGAAATTAAGGGCCCATAAAAATACAAATAATGTTGTTGGTGCACAGATTAAGTTAATGATACGACAAGGACCCATGGAAACAGTCATGAAGTTAGAGAGTTAGGCCAGCGGGAACTCAAGCCCGTCTTAATATACAAAGGGAAAGTTGACTTTCTGGTTGGCATTGAAAATTCAATCGAAATTATATTATACCAAAAATGAAAAATCCCCATTTATATTCCTCCCTCTGCGTCGTTATAAAGAGTCCCATCTCACCACAGGCATCAGCAAAAGTATTACCAGTTCTCAAATCTCAGGAGACATGGCACAGCAGCACAAGTCCACCATTGCTATGAGGCTCCTGGTGCTCTTCCTGGCCTTCTCTTGCCTTCTCTCATCTCTTGCAGTTCCTTCAACTAGTAAGGCTTGGATTTTGGGAAATGGGAGATGTTTCTGAGTTGTTAGCCTTCTGTTTTTGTGGATTGGGCATTTCTTGGATGCTTTCAATTGTTCTTCTGTTTCGCAGGGAGTCTCATGTCAAGCAGTGGAGAGGATGATGATGATCAAGTATCAGCTCCAGACTTGTTAGCTCAGGTCTTCTTCTTCTTCTTCTCTTTCTCTCTATAACTACTGCATATGCATATTTACAGGTATAATATAATATAATCTAATGAAGAGAAACGGTCAAAGAGAGAGTTGGGATTTTTCCTTTTCATGTGTTTTTTTCTTTTCTTTTTCTATGTTTTTTGAAGTAGAAGCTTCTCTGTATTGGTGTTGGCAGATGAGAATGTCTCGTCATTTTGCAGAAAGCAGATGTTGTAGGTAGTGGTCTTGGCTTGAGTTAATCGAAAATGGTGGCTACACCGCGCATGAACCTGTCGCAACGCGGAGTTGACCTTTCACGTCTCTTGGGTGTGTGCAAAAGGGTCAACTTTTCATGGGCCTATGTGGTATTCTTCGCAAGTTCTTTGGCATTGGAAATTGTTACAGCAGGGAATTATCTAAAAATTCCTAAATATGGTGCGCTTTAGTCGATTCAGTCCTAAATTTTTTTGACGTTTTATCAATTGAGTTTATCTGACCAATTTCAATTGAAAATTGTTGACATGAATGTCGGAAATCCCACATAGGACGGATGACGTTGACTTGATAAATTTTTTAACAAATCTTTATCGAATTTATCTTTCTTTATTTTCTTTTTTTTTAATCAATTCACCGACCCTCGTCGGGCCACCGGTCACAATTAAGGGGTGGCCCGGCAAGGGTTGGCCTACCCTTGCATACCATAGGCAAGGGCTAGTGACCATAGGCGAGGGTCGGTTAGGACCTTGCAGCCTTGCTTGTGACCAGCGAGGGTCAGCCGTCCACCCTCGGTCGGGCTTGGTAGAAAGAGGGAAAAAAATTAAAATAAAAAAGAAGAACAAATAAAATAAAACTCAAATTTTTTTAAAAGATTATAAAAAATTTATCCACTTCAGCGCTTGCTGTGACACGTGGGATATCCGGCACCATATTAGCGATTTTCGACTATAATTGGCCGGATGAACTAAATTGACAAAGTATAAGAAGGTTTGGACTTAATTGGCAAAATGGAAAGATTTGGGACTAAATTGGTCGAAGTGCAATATGTTTCAGATTTTTTGGACAATTTTTCCGAGCTAATCCTAAAGCAAAAATGAAAGGAGAAGTTCCTCGATCGCTCGTGCGGCCTTAGGAACTCCTTTCCCAAGGTAGCCTTCCTTGCTCACTCATAAGGATCTCTAGAGAGAGAAACTCTACTTATCATATAACTCGTCAGCAGCGGAATTAGTCCATGCGGCGCTTGGCAAGCCAATTCAAGCCAGCCTTTCTCATATAGTTGTTCCATAGAACACTTAGGCGAATAGCTTTTTCGTATTGAATCATACCACCCACAACTTAACTCGGGCATCCATTACATCGAGTAAGATGAGTAGAACACTTTAGGCACAACAATCGGTTTTAGTTTGCTATGGCCTCATGAGAAGAACATCATCAGCTCTCGATCAATTTGATACGGGAGGCCAACCCCGTCTTCAGAGCTCCTAAGGGTATATTCTATCTAACCTAGAACTCTTAGTACAAATCGTCCCGACACCACTCCCAGACACCCAGTTGTCTCTCCCCCTCTACAACGCTTACTCACCATGATGATACCACAAGCTCAACCCACATGGGTACTCGAGTAAGGGAGAACTTGCCCACCCGAGGCATCAAACAACCAGCCCGTGTCATTCTCATCCACTTAATCCGGAAATGCCCTCGTTGCGGGCTGTTCTGTCACTTCCATGTGCCTAACGCTCGCCCAATAGAACAACTCCACTCAATCGGTAGCTTCTCTCGATCAAAACTGTTCGCAAATCTTTAGTCACTTGTACTCACCCCGACAAGTGTGGCATCTCTTGTCAGCACATTCTTTCGCCTACTAAGCTTCTCTTGATCTTAGTAGATCGATGGAGGTTTCTCCCCTTATTGAAAACGTGGTAGCGGACCCTTGTGGAGATTCACCGAATTGATCCAGGAATGTTTTCCCATTCAGTGAGCAATTTGGTTCCTCCCTATGTCCTCATTGAGGCAAAAGGACACTTTTAGTATCAAAAATTGTGTACGGAGATCATTTTGATGCTAAAGTTTCATTTGGATCACTTAAGTGTCAAGTTTTCGAAAAAAATAATCGTTTTAGTGCCAAGTCCGATTTGGCCTCAGGAATTCTGACGTGACTTTATTTTATTAATAATTGAAGTTGATATGGCTCCAACAAGGTCCAACAAGCAATAAAAATGGAAAAAATTGAAAAAAAATTAAAATAAAAATACAAACTTGATTTTTTTAAAAAAATAAAAAAGCTAAAAATTGAAAAAAAAATTAAAATAAAAATACAAACTTAATTTGTTAAAAAAAATAAAAAAGCTAAAAATTGAAAAAAAATTAAAAATATAAATTTATCTAAAATAAATTGAAAAATTACCTTAAACATTACAAAAAAGCTAAAAAAAAAAAAAAGTTATCTGCGCAAAACCAAGCGGCGAGGGATGTGCAAGCCCTTGCCGTTGTTGCCCTATAGTAGTTAACAATGGTCGGCAAGGGTGAGGAGGGACTAGCGGGGGTTGCCGAGCCACGGGCAGGAAGCCAGAAACCCCCCACCGGCCGCAGGCGAGGGTGGCGGTCCTTGCCCGGATCTAACGAGGGTCGCCAGCCCTCACCTAGGTTTGGGTGAGGGCTGCCACCCTCTACTAGTGGCGACCCTCATTGGCCCCCACTAGCCAGGCCCCACCACTACCGATAAAGCCTTTGTCGCGTGGTTTTTTTCTTAATTTTAAGGTTTTTTTAAATTTAAGCTTATTTTTAATTTTATTTTAAATAAAATCTGTATTTTAAATGAATCTATTTTTAGATAATTTTTAAATTTGATTTTGATATTTTAAATTTATTTTAAAAGTGTAGAAGTCCACATGGCAGCCGACATGGACTTATTATTATTTTTAAATGTCATTTTTCATTAAAAAAATAAATATTAATGACATGTGATAATTTTGGCCGAAAATTCTTGCCGGAGGCACCATAGTGATCCTTTTATCTTCGACTTGGCACGAAAGTAATCTAATTGAAATTTTTGACACCAAAGTAATCTCTGTACACAACTTTTGGCATTAAAATGTTTTTTTGCCCTCCCATTGACATCCCATAAGCTAGATGAGAATCGCACTTTGTCCGAGCCCCTCTTGGCCTCGGCGATCACTCTCTACCCTCAAAGGACCCGAAAGAACACAAGTTTTCCCCAAATCACCCACTTACTAGAGGATCCCGCCTTGATACCATTTGTCACAAGCCGATCGATTCAAGACTCAATCTTCGATCGCACGTGCGGACTTAGGAACTCCTTTCCCAAGTCAGCCTTCCTCACTCACTCACAAGGATCTTTAGAGAGAGAAACTCTAGAGAAAGAAGCTCTAATTATAGTATAACTTGTCAGTCACGGAACTAGCCCGTGCGGCGCCTAGCAAGCTAAGCCAAGCCAGCCTTCCTTATATAGTTGTTTCGTAGAACACTCGGGTGAATAGCTTTCACGTATTAGAACATATCACGCCCAGCTTAACTCAGGCATCTATTGCATTGAGTAAGACGAGTAAAACACTTTAGGCAAAATAAATTGGTATCAGAGCCGATGGTTGATTAGTGGGCCTCTAATTTGTTTCAATGTTTGGAGAATATCTCAAGAAAAAATCTCATGATCGATGCTTGTTTCGGGTGGGAATTGCCATCATGGTTGGTCTGGTGAGAAGAGACCATGGATAATTGGTTTGGAAACGCAAGTCTTGGCAAGAAAAGAACATGGATAGTTGGTCTCGTGACGCAAGATTGAGACCATGAGTGATGCAATTCCAAGTTAGTAGTTGATGATCGTTGATTGTGGTGCATGGTTATGGGTGCATTGCAATGACATGGAGATTCAAATTGAGATAAATTGATGCGAAATGATACTTGGATTAAGGGGGAGTAAACCTAACATTAGAGCTCACACTTGAGGGGAAATTGTTAGGAGGCATGTGTGAATTGTGTTAGATAAGTCCCACATCGAATAATTGATGTGGTGTTGAGCTGTTAATATATCTTAGTTGGCCAATAACTTATTAACTTAAACTTTTGAGTGAAGATATGTCAAACTGAATATATTGACGGGCTTGGACTTAGGTTATCTCTTGGCGATCTTGCGGGGTAAAGGTATCGGGCATCCGTTGCGCACTTCCAACGCATAATCAATCACCGATTAACAAAACGAAGAAGTATTTGTGGTTAGAGAGGAAAATGACAAATATTTTTTGTGGTAGTTGAGACCTAAAAATGAACTGAAAAATATTTTTCATTATTTGACAAATAAAATCTAATTTGATTTTTCGCATCTTCATTTGGACGGATATTGCTGATGTGGACACCAACCGCCATATATGATACAACCATCGCTAATGTGAATAATTTTTGTAATTTTGAAAAAAGGTTAAAATTTTCATAAGTCTTTATTTAATTTATTTTTTAGTTTAAGTTATTTTATCTTTTCTTTTTTCTTTCTTTTGCTTTTTCATTCTTCCTCCACCTTGAATGGTTGACGGCAGCCACAAATGTGCTCCAGCTCGCCAGAATCGGCCGAGGAAGAAGAAAAAAAAGAAATAAAAAAGAAAAATAATTAAAAATAAAATAAAAATACAAAATAATTTAAAATAAAATGAATGTGAAGGAGTGCAGGGAGGAAAGTTGAGGAAAAATTTCCTCTTTTCAAGAAGAGGAAATCATCTTCTTTACTTTTCAAGATATTCTTTTCATTGGTGGAAAATATTTTCACTAACCAATTTATTTTCCCTAGATTAAACGCCCGAAAATCTGATTTTTTTTTTTTGTAAAAGTTATTTTTCATGAAACAAATAAAATCTAAATTCGAGTTGATCTCAAACTCGAGCTCTAGCTCGAGATCAACATGCAATTCTGAAGGTGCATTGATAAAAAGAATTTGGAAGAATTCAACCAGTCGATTGAGCTCACAAGCAACTTTATTCATGAGTATATTTTGTGCATCGTGACACGATGATTCATAAGGAGGGACATCCAAGCTGGAAATGGATCTTGGGTCCGCCAAAGCATTGCATCGAGCCCGTATTTCTTCTGTTGCCATTGGAGCCACTTTCTTCCTATCAGAAAGGCCGTTGAGCACGCCATGCCATGAGCTCGACGGGCGAGCTGGTTAACATATTTAAATATTAAGTCATATTTCATTTAAGAGCTTAAGGTTTTAGAGCAGGTCATGGTGAGTTAACAAAATCTTGCGTGATATTTAAAATTATCTGAATTCAATTACATACTTTCGCGAGACGCTTTAAACTTAGGTTAAAGTCCAATTTATATGAGGTGAAAGGGAATAAAAGTTTAAATTTTTAGAGTGGTTGGTCGTGATCTTACAAAATATCACAAGCTCGAAAATAAAAAGTAGAGACACATGGGTCTTGGAGATGAGGTCCGGCAATGCCGACTCTGTGGAGGGGCCGACCATGACTTCAGCGGCGGCGGCGGCGGCGACTGTGGGGCGAGGAGCGGAGCAGTCACAAGCGGAGCCGAGGGGGAAGAGACGGATAGGGACAGAGATAGGTTGGCCTTCAGTTCGATTAGCTGTGGAAATGAGTAGAGAAGTTGGACAAGCGTCAAAATCTGGGGTAAGACCGTAAGATTGGCGTTTAGCTTGATAAATTCACATCTTGCCTCGGGAGTCGCATTCAGAGTCTCGTGTCCCCAAATCACGAAACTATTCCGCGTTGACTGAAAATAAAAACGCATGTTTTTGACTGAAGGACTCGGTTCTTCTTGCTTCGTATAAAGACGAATTTCATAGCTGTCGCATTAAAAAAAATAAAAATTCATAGCTGTCGCATTGGACTACTTTGATTCCACGAACATGGAGGACTAGGACTAAGAGGCTAAGACCACCTTTCCTTAAACATGCGAGCTACACTGAGGTGGTTTTCCAATTAAATGGAAAAAAGTACGTTACAATTATCATAAGTTGTGTACAATCCTTATTTTATTGTTAAAAGTTTTAAAACGATCACTTAAGTGCCAAAATCGAGAAAAACGATCAAATAAGTGTCAAATCAGAAAAATTCCGACCAAATGAAATATGTGGCTTTTATATTTAAATTTATTATTTGATGTGACAATTTTTTTAAAAAACTTTGGCCACGTGAACTTACACATGGACTTCTAAGGTAAATAATTTAAAAAATAATAAATTAAATAAAAAATAAGCTAAAAAAAGGGCACAAAAAAAAAAAAAATTGGTTCAAGCGACAAGGGCCTGTACAGCCCTCGCAGTGGGGGATGGCTGGTAGCCCCGGTCAATGGCCGACGACCCCTGCCGACTGCAGCGAGGACTCGCCTTCGCTGGGCGAGGCTAGCCATTTCCTCTTCGTCGCTGGATGAGTTAAATCTTACCCCCGTATAAAACCAAAACTGCAAAATCTCTCTCTCTCTCTAAAAGATCACTCCTCTGCGGATCCCCCCAAGCCGCACCAGCGAAGGAAAGAACACAAACCATCTCAGTGGGGTTCGGTGTAGGGTTCTTCTTTTTTGGGCTTCCGATACTCTCTATTTCGTTTCCCCTTCCTTTGTGTCTCTGTATGCTACCTTCGAAACCCTGAAAGATGCACTGCAGAGCCTCTCCGTCTCGATTGATTTCTGGACCTAAGAAGGGTTCCTTCCTCTTTTTTATTTTTTCTGATTGCTGTGCTTTTACACCCCCATATTTGTCGATTCCTCCTATTTGCGTACTCCGACGATCGATCCTCCCTCTGCCTCTCGCTGAGGCTGGGTGAGACCTCACCTACAGTCGGCGAGGGTCGCCAGCCACTGGCTTGGGCTTGCACTGCCCTCGCCGCCTGAACCAAAGCCTCCCCTTTTTCTTTTTTAATTTTTAGCTTATTTTCTTGTTTAATTTTTTAGTTAATTTTAAAGTTAAAGTCCACAAGGAAGTCCAAAAAAGGCCACGTATGATTTCCAACAAGCAAATCAGAGTTGGCACTTAAATGATCGTTTTTAAAAAAAATTCGACACTTAAATGATTGTTTTAGAACTTTTGATATTAAAGTAAACACCTTACATAACTTATGGCACTTATAGTGTACTCCTCCCCCAAATAAACCTAGCTAAACTGCAATAATTCATGTGAAGTCATCGTCCTAAATCTTCCGGAAGGCGAATGTAATCTTACTTACTGGTTCGATGCGTAATTTGATTCAATCTGATCGAAGCAATTGTCCCGACTACTTTAATAGTCATTTTCATACGCACTCAAGATGGATTTACATGTATACAGAAAGATCGATCTAGAACCGTGTTTTTGCCATGAGGGAGCCGTGAGCATTTATGACTGCGAAAACAAATTCATTTCCTTCGGCCCTCTTGAGTGAAGATTTTGTCAACGCCAAAGTTCCGAGTCTTGCCATCCTCAGGCAAAAGAACAAACACCAAACGCGCATTTGCGCGCACGCATGCATGGTTTTTAGCAGAAGAAGCGCAAGCGTCCAACGTTCCATTCAAAAACTCCGTCACATTCAACATCGCCAGCTCCGGGTGACATCGTGGGTGCGGCTGCTGGAGACTGGTCTCTCTTCAACAACCCAGCTTCACTTCAACACAGCTTCTAAACCCTATAAATGGCAGAGCGATCTCGTGCTAATGCTGTGCAATCCCAAGTTAGCTCACAATCTCTCTCTCTCTCTCTCTCTCTCTCTCTTGATTGACTTGGAAAACAATGAAGAAGATAGCTCCCTTACTTGGGTTTGTTTTCCTTCTTCCTCTGGCTTTGGGCGATCTGAAGGTCGGCTTCTACAACTCTGCTTGCCCGCGAGCTGAATCGATTGTGCGCCAGGTCGTGCAGAGTCGATTCCAAGCCGATCGATCCGTCACGGCTGCCTTGCTCCGCATGCATTTCCACGACTGTTTCGTCAGAGTAAGTTTCGTGCATGTATGTATTTGTACTCGCGCGCGCTCGATGCTAGGACGTAAACTTCTGAAGATGGGTTAGTAAATTCGATTTGTCTAGCACTGTTACGAACCTGCGAATCAATACTTAAACGAGTCGGTCGTGTTCAAACATTTGCTAAAAGTCTCCACGTCAATGTCCAACTGGACTAATACTCCTACTTCCTTCCTTCCGTTTAGGGCTGCGATGCATCCATACTTATAGACTCCACCGACAACAATCCATCGGAGAAGTCCGCTGGGCCGAACCTAACTGTCCGAGGCTTCGAAATCATCGACGAAGCAAAGAAGAATGTGGAAGACGCATGCCCTTCGACGGTCTCCTGTGCCGACATCATAACTTTGGCGACACGAGACGCGGTCTTCTTTGCAGGAGGGCCTAGCTACGACGTTGCGACGGGAAGGCGAGACGGCATCACCTCGGCCCATGACGAAGTTAGCTTGCCAGGACCGACGTTCTCGGTGCCTCAGGCCCAACAAGCCTTCGCTGCCAAAGGGTTCACCCTTACCGAGATGGTCACGCTCTTGGGTGGACACACCGTTGGAGTCGCTCACTGCAGCTTCTTCAAAGATCGTCTCTCAGACTTCCGAGGTACCGGAGCTCCGGACCCGTCCATGGACCCAAGCTTGGCCGTGAAGCTCAACGTCACCTGCGGTGCTTCGTCAAGTGGTGACCCAACGGTGTCCTTGGACCAGAGCACATCGTCCATCGTTGACAACAAGTTCTATAGCGAGATTCTTGCCAAGAGAGGGATATTGCAAATTGATCAGGAGCTGGCCGTCGACAAATCGAGCGTGCCAATCGTCGCTAAGTTCGCGTCGGACGCAAACGGATTCAGGCAGAGTTTTGCAAATGCGATGGTGAAGATGGGCAATGTCGGAGTTCTAACTGGAAATGCTGGCGAGATTAGGAAAAACTGTAGGGTTTTCAACTAGCTAGGGTGCTCCACAAGTTTGGATAAATTAACGTTAAACGTTGTTCTTGATTACGAAACTGTTCTTTTTTAAAGGACTCATGCAGATCTTGAATGGTTAACAAGAACTTCATATTGCTTAGATGGGCGATGGGAATCGAATGGTCTGGCGGACGTTGTTGTTAAGTGACTCACGTTTTGTGTCTCTCCATTGTTTTCACTTTTCAGAATTTAATCCGAGGTCTTATGGATCTATAAGCTAATACATGTCTAATTTATGTCTTTATTTGTTAAGCATCGAAGACTCCATTCAAGTGAAATTTTTGAATGCCCTGTCCATTTCCTTGTCAATGAAGTGTAGATCATTGAGCCGAGAGCATTTGAGGATTAGGTTCTATGATCGTTTTGCCTATTAACAATATATAGCTAGAGGTTTCATCCCCATAACGAAACGGTCTCAAGTGATGCTACCATCGCAACGTTACAATATTCCGTTTCTTGAGAGTAGTTTTGCTAACGCTATTAAAATGTCTTTTCTAATATTTCTTAGTAGTTTAGAAAATTTTATTTCTTAAGCCTATTTAAGTATCTATTTAAACATTTATTTATGAATGAGAGATTTTGCGAGAGCATAGCTAATTATTTTAAAAACTTGAGCTAATAGACGAACTTGGGATTTAATATTTGAATATGGACCTTGCCTTAGTACTAGGCATGGAAATATATAGTAAGGCAGGCAAATACGAAATCTGGAAAGATGCCATCCTCTTTGAGCTTTCTAGAGGACAGTTGAACTCATAACATCTTGTTGTAATACTATGTAAGATTTTGTAGAACAGCTGCCAATTATTTTAAAAGCTTAAGTTGATAAACGAATATGCGGTTTAATATTTTGATATCATAACAATGATTACATTAAAAAGTTAGTAATGATTTGCTTGGCCTCTATGTAATTCTCGAGGGTAATCTAACTGATATCGTCGGAACTTCGGCCAAGCCCTCAAAATAAGTACTCTAAATAACCTCACAAGATAGGTTAGTTAGCATTTAGGGGCGGTGTTATGAAAGGATTGTGATTTCCAACATTCATCCTCTCGTCACCATGATTCGTGATTGCCTTTTTAGATAAATTTTACTCAAATTTTGCTAGCATAACAGTTTTGGGTGATTGAGATAGTAACAATATGTTGTGGGCAACAAATTCTTTAAGAAGTGGACACTACAACAATTTCTGATTTATTTATTTATTTTTTATGGCCCAGAACATGTTATTAATCTCATAGTGGATTAAGCATGGTTACATAATCATTTCTCATTTTACACTAAGTGACTCACTCACTCAATTAACAAACACAAAATGCAAAACCCTAATTTTCTTCTCTCTCTCTCCTCTCCTTCTCACTCCCATCAACCACACATCACCACCCCACCCTATTGTCACCTTGCCATGCCACTGCTCACATTGTCATGTTCTTTGGTCGAAAATTTTCCCACGATGAAATATCTTTCACCGAAATTTATTCTTTAGCTTTTAGATGGAGGAAAAAGGTACTATGGTGATTTCGTACATGAATGATCCATAAAATCAAGGAATTAATAGGTAGAAACTTCAATGAAATTATGCAAATGTAGACTGAACCAAAGTTTGACTCTACAGAAAGTCTAGAGAGTACAATTTTTACAAACGGACCAATACAAACAAACTTCACTAGAATTTGACTTGATGGCAAAGCCTAAACACGCTTCGACACTATACCAGAGTTTGACTCAATGAAAAGACGTCCGGAATAAAGATAAATGCTTGAGTTTGACTCGACGACAATAATCTGAAAGCTACAATTAAGGAATTGAAAGTGCAATGTAGAAAGTAAAGATAAAGATAAATTTTTTTTATTTGTTTGAGGGGAGAGGGAGCTCTCCTTATGGATGCTTGGTGGTATATATAGTGGTTGAATGGATAACTGCTCTTTGACGGTTACAGCTTTCAGAGAATCCTTATCGATTGCTCCCACATCCGCTATTTGTCCTTTACTGCTTGATCACGTCCTTGGACAGTTATTTCTAGCATGTAAAGTGAACTATGTAACCCTCGATAGTCGTCCGATGACTTGAAGCAACTTGAATCTTCTCTCTTTTGCCCTTATCGATCATGCCTACGTTCGTTACTCATCATGGGTCCCACAACCAGGCTTTCATGGGGTTGTGTTGAGGCTGGTGTAACTGTCGATGGCCATTCTCTCGCTGTATGTTCAAATAATGACCATCCCCCACCTCTGGCGTGTATAAGCAAAGCGATCCATACCTCAAAGTGTGAGCTTGGATATGTTATTTATTGTCTACATTTGCATTCCATGCATCATATCCATTGCATCAGAAAATGGAACTGGCAATCCCAAAAAAAATAACATGCACTGCATGGTCAAAATTTAAACCTCAGTTTGTCTTTGAGCAAAACCTCTGCGAGTTCCCACTCAAAAAGGAGTAGCTGTTGATGTCTAAATTTTAGTTATTTATTGAGCCATTTATTGCATAGCAAATAGAGACAAACCTTAATCCCTAACAACAATATTCATATTAGTTTGCATTTAATTTTAGCTGCATTTATCTAGTTTCAGAAAATTGTATAAAGGTTAGTCTTTTTCCTTAAAAACGTCAAAACTTTAAAAGTGAGAATAATTGCGTAGTGTATTCTCCCTGCAATTTATTTGACTTACCTTGGGTGTTTATTTCACTGGTTGTGCACTCGCATAATAACATTGGCCCTAGCGACTTAGGTTAAAATTAATCCACACTGTTGCTAAACATCTCTTTTTCATGGCACCGAAATTTAACATAACCAAGTCCGCGGACTCATAATCTCTGATTCGTAGGAGTAGAATAGTCCCGTGCAAGGATACGACATCATTGATGAAGCCAAGAAGAGCCTCGAAGTTGCGTGCCCTTCGATTGCCTCTTGCCCTGACATTGTCACGTTGGCAACTCGAGACGCTGTGTTCCTCGCCAGAGGCCCCAGCTGCAATGTCTCTATGGGAAGGCGGGACGGTCTGGTTTCAAACTCGAGTAAAGTGAACTTGCCGGAACCCTCATTCTCGGTATCTGAGGCACTAAAAGCTTCCACGGCAAAAGGTTTTACGCTAGCCGAAATGGTGACTCTTCTAGGCGCCCACTCTGTTGGATCCGCTCACTGCAGCTTGTTCCAAGACCGCCTTTTCGAATTTCCACGGCACTGGAGCTCCGGATTCAACCATGGACTCTGAGCTTGGTCACGAAGCTGAAGGGCATCTGCGGGAACTCGACGAGCGACGGCCCGACCGCGTTATTGGACCAGAGCACGCCGTTCGTGGTGGATAACCAGTTCTACAGACAAATTATGCAGAAGAAAGGGGTATTACAAATCGACCAGGAGCTCGCCGTGGACAAATCTAGCGCCGGCATCGTTTCTCGGTTCTCATCAGACGCGAACGGTTTCAAGAAGAGCTTCGCGAGTGCTATGGTGAAGTTGTGAAATGTTCAGGTTCTCACTGGGAATGCTGGTGAGATAAAGAAGAATTGCGGGGTTTTCAACCAGCCCAAGTAATGATATGTAGTTAGAGGGAAAATTCTTTTTCTCTTGTATTAAAGAGTGTTATCATATTTCTGTTGGTTATTCGCTTTTTAAGATTGCACGCATATCTGTGCATATATCATTGCATATCTTGATTACAGTAGTATTTAATAAAGCTTATAAATTAGATGTATTCTTCAATAATATATATTGTATGCTATATAGAAAACTTTACAATTCTCTCTTCCACTTTATTATTCTTAACTACTTGATTGAAAATACCAAATCCAAAATCTGATTGGAATGGCAAATAAAGTGATCGATCATGTTGACAAACTAATGGATGGTGGTGGTCTGCCTTTCCCTCCTAGCTAATTTCGAGAGAAAGAATAGGTATTTCTTAACATTGTTTGTTTCGGGGAAAATGAATGATTTAGAAAATATTTTTCAAAAATGATTGCTTAAATCACTTAAAATAATTAGTCAATAAAAAACTTCATTGGCTATAGTAATTTTTGCATAAATATTTTTGTGAACGATGAAATTTTTTTTGTTCATTCATTTTTTAAAGCGATATAAATAATCAATTTTGACAACCGTTCCCAAATCATTCATTTTCTTCGAAATAAATAGTCTTAGTGTATTGTTGGATTTTCGATACAATCGTCAAGCATTTCGAATCTTCGCCATATGGATCTACAAAAATGAAAAAAATTTCACCCTCCTCTCTCAAGGGAACGGATCCCATTACATACGCAACGAAATTACACGGAATTAAACCGCCCTAGAATAATCTTGAATCACCGATTGGAGAAATACATAACAGAATGGACATACCTTGTTTTCCACAGATAAAATATTACCATTGTAGTCCCTTGAGAGATCGTTCCTTTGTTTGGCGTTTGGGAGTTGAGTCGGAATTCGTTGTTCGTTCATTCGCTGCTCTCCTCTTACTATTTCTCTATTGAATAATCCGAGGAAGCAACGACGTCTGTTTTCTTTACGTGAGAATAACAACACTTGAAACGTGACCCTTTATGACGTTCAAAACAAATTTGATAACTGCCTTAAGCAGTTATCCAATATGGGTCAAGGGCTATGATAGCCTACATGAGCGGACCACGATCCTTCACATACACCCATTAAATCCAACACTCTCTCTTTTGTTGATTTTGTTTGTGTGTGTGTGTGTTTTTTTTTTTGGTTCTTTTCTTATTTTTTCTTATTTCTGATTGAGATTGGAAAGCTCTCTTTCTCCGACCTACTTATAAATATGAGAGTTTGAACTCTTCTGATTTACTTCTAGATTTGGGAACTACCGTCTTCTGATTTAGATCGGGAGTTTAATCAATATGCTTTTGGGAATTTGCTAACCCTATGCTTTTTGTTCGAGTATAGGTCCTCTACCTCCAGCTTTAGTGGTGATCACATGAGCTCTGACGTCTTGCTGAACCATGAAGATTTATTCTTCCGCATGTTAGATCTATGTTTGTTCAATATATTTTAGTTGTCTCCGTATAGCAATGGTGACGAGAAAGCCGAACCTAGGTGTATATCGCCAACTAGCAACACCATAATTACTACATAAGGAATTACCAGCGCATGCTCATCACCAATGAAGAGGAGATTAGTGATTGGCCGCCGATTAATTTTCTTGACATATCTATTCTTGTGAAACAAGTGTGTGCTTAACCTTGCAAGTGCTCTGCTGATCCTTCTTGATTTCTGGATTTTGCTTTGTTTTGCAGTATTCTAGACTTTGCTTTGATTTGCTTTGCTATGAAGTTTATGTGCTTCTCACTCATCCTTTTGAGCAATAAATACAATTTTATTTTGAAAAAATAAATAAATAAATAAATCAGACAACATTTTCCAAGAGAGAGAACTGTTTCATCTAAGTGCCTCTCTCTGCAAATCATAACCCACGATTTCACTGCACGGAATAAGTTGTTCAATGCAGATCTAATTAACGCCACTCAAGTCTCATCTATTAAGAACACATGGACAAGACTCTTCTTTGATCACCATCAATTTGCTTGTAATCCCGATCAGATCTAACAACATGCTAATCATGGTTTCTTGTTCTAACAGGTAATTAAGCTCAACACTAGGTTTACATCAGAGGTTTGGTGAAGTTCTATGAACAACGATTCCTCTTGTAGGTTTGGTAATGGATATGGTAAGCCCCACCATACCCTCAAGGGCCTCAACCAGGCCCCTGCTCTCCATTCTACCTATAAATTTGGAAATTCCCAGTATTAAGCTAGATTTGTTTTTTTTTTATGAGTTTTCTTACTTTGGTAAAATAAAATCCATAATTTTCTCCATATATTCCAATATAAGCAAGAATACTTCACCAATCATCACTTAATTATGGAAATTTTCCAAATTCAACGTTTACAACTAATTATCTTCTTTATTTTTTGATAGTAAGTACTCTTACTCTGTCTTCATCACTACAATTTCATCTTCATACTAAAAACTTAAACGACCCATCCTCTGTGGTGTCACGAGATATGAGATGGGGCATGAGATGGGATATGCCATTTTTATTAAAAGTGGATACGACTCTTGCACCCATTTTGTCCCATCCACATCTAGGTTGATTGATACATCGGGTAGAATAACTTTTCTCTTAGTTGATGTTTTGTGCAATCCTCAACACCCCCTCTTACGTGTAATTCACGTGCAAGTCACGTGCATGTCGGGTTACGAACGACACATATTTAAACTGTTAGATGAATGTGTCGGTTTATTATTATTTGAATTCATAAGTTAAGCCTGTCAAATAGGTGGTTGGGTCGGGTCCTAAATGGTCCGACCCAAATTGACCCATATAATCCATTTATGACATATTTATGGATATACAAATTTCTCGATCCATACCCGATGAACCCATATTACCAAAACACTTTCATATTTAATTCAATCTAGGAAAAATTATTTCTCATAAATTTTTTAAGAATTATATTCCTAAAACACTATGGACAATTTTTATAATTTTAAAATAATAAAAAAAAATAAAAAATTTTCCTTTTTTTCCTTCTCAGTCTGGCGGTCATAGGCGAGGGCTACCCAACCCATATGGACCACAAGCGAGGGCCGCGAAGCACTCACTGGTCGCCAAATGACCATTGGGCGGATTTCGTAAAATAAAAGAAAAGAAAGAAAAAAATTATAAATAAATCAAAACATTAAAAGATGACATACTTATTATGACTCACTTAAGATAGTTAGGTAACCAATTTATGACCCATTTAAAACCTATTCAAGAAGTTGTTAAGTAATAAATTCATGACCAACTTAAACTTGTTTTTTAAAGTTAAGGCAACTCATTTATGACCCACCCCATTAAATATAATTTAAAATATTGGTTCTAAACCCATTTTGTCACCTCTATTCAGGACTTTATGCTCTGTTATTATGCGAGGTTATGTGAGACCACCACCAACTATTCTAAAAAAAAAGCTGTTAGAGAAATGCACGGGTTAATATTTTAACATTCTAATACAACCATTCTTGGTACAACCTAGCCTCGCTATATGCAGATGTTACTAGAAACTTTATTTATACTCTTGACGGAGGTGATTAGAATCCATGGGCAACTCATACACAGTTTAGATTTATCGGTGTGGACTCGGCATGTACAATAACAGTCAATTGGCTTGATTTGGTAAGTATAACTGTATGTAGTCCAGTCAATCATTTGATGAAAAAGGCACAGTTATCAGCTTGGCATGATTCTTCCTATCATGATGTCCAATTGGACAAGTAATACTACTTCCCTTCCTTCCCTTTAAGGTTGCGATGCATCCATTCTTATAGACTCCACCGACAAAAATCCATCAGAGAAATCCACGGCGAGGCTTCCAAATCATCGACGAAGCCAAGAAGAACATAGAAGCCGCATTCCCTTTGACGTTCTTGACATCATAACTATGGAGAAACCAGATTCAGTCTTCTTTGCTGGAGGGCCTAGCTGCGATGTCGCTACAAGAAGGCGAGACAACATCATCTAGGCCCGTGACAAAGTTAATTTTCCAGGACTGACGTTCTCGGTGTCTCAGGCTCAACAAGTCTTCTCTGCCAAAGGGTTCACTCTTACCGAGAAGGTCGCTTTTTGGTGGACACACCATTGAAGCCGCTCACTGCGGCTTCTTCCCAGACCGTCTCTCAGACGGTACTGGAGCTCCGGATCCGTCCACGGACCCAAGCTTGGTCACGAAGCTCAACGTCACCTGTGGTGCTTCATCAAGTTGTGACCTGACCGTGTAATTGGATCAGAGCACGTTATCGATAACAAGTTCTATAGAGAGATTCTTGCCAAGTGAGGGATATTGCAAATTGATCAGGAGCTCGCTGCCGATAAATCGAGCGCGCCAATCGTCGAGTTCAGGCTGAGTTTTGCAAACGCCATGGAGAAGATGGGCAATGTCGAAGTTCTAACCTGAAGTGCTGGAGAGATTAGGAAGAATTGTAGGTCTTCAACTGGCTAGAGTGCTCCGCTAATGCTGTTCTTTATTACGAAATTGTTCTTTATTCCTCCCTAGGTTCAAAGTGGGAAACTAATTGTGATTCTTTTTCAAGGGGCTCATGCAGATCTTGAATGGTTAAAAAGAGCTTCAGATTGCTTAGATGGGCGATGGGGGGTCGAATGATCTGTCGGATGTTGTTATTAAGTAACTCGCAATGTGTCTCTCGACATTGTTTTCAGAATTTAATACGAGGTCTTATGGATCCATAAGCTAGTCTATGTTTACATTTATGTCCTCATTTAAAATTTGAAAAGCCAAGTTTATCCTTGGGGCTGAAATGACTTTTTCACACCAACTAGTGACCCGGTGTATCTGGCTTGAAGTTTGAAACAACGCCACTATTTTTACTCATACCTATCAAATTTTATTAATCCTCATTATTATATTGTGTAGCATCATCCAGCCTATTAACCTACATAGAGAGGGTCAAATGGTTTCTTGCATTCAAAATATACCGGACCGGACATCAAGAGTATATAACTAGTCAAATCAAGGATACGGATGTCTTCACTCCACTTAATTCTATAACACCTAGCAATATCAGCTTGAATTAAACCCCAAGCCGCCAGGCTAAGATCTTTGCGTAAATCGATGGCAACGCCTAAATACTTAAAATTAAAAAATTTATCCATATCAATGTCAATCGTGTCACGTAGGATGGCGCTTGTCGGTATTAGTGATTTTCTGCCAAAATTGACAGGAAATACTATATTGACAAACCGCAACAGGTGACTAAGTTGGTCAAATTAAAAAGGTTTATGGCTGAACTGGTACAAATAAAATAAGTTTATGACATTTTTTGATAATTCTTTCCGTTATGTAAACACACATGAAGTTTGTCAATTCAACTTCGATTTTGAATTCAGAAAAAGTATAAAAAAAAAGTACTAAACCTATTGTATTAATGCGAATTCAGTCCCGAATCTTTCAATTGAACCAATTTAGTCATAAACCTTTTGTGTTTGTGTCAATTGAGTCCATTAGACCTATTTTTGCAAAAAATTATTGAGGTGGATGCCAGCCATCCTATGTGGTATGACTAGTATTAACGTGAATTTTTTTTTTTTTAAACCTTTTAAATTTTTTTTACTCTTTTTTTTTTAATTGAGGCTGGCAACCCTCGCCTATATTGGGCAAGGGTATCGCAGCTCTTGCTGACTCTAGCCGAGGGCCGCGACGCTCTAGCCGGCTGCTAGACAAGGGCTCGCGGGCCCTCACTGTGGCCCGAGCCCTCGCCAGATCTGAGCCGAGCGAGGGGGACGTTGCCCGAGCGAGGTTTGGGCGAACACTACTTGAATACCGGGGAAGGTTCCTGGATATTGTCGATAGTCAAGATAAACTGCGAGAAGGAGCAAGACTTTTCAGACCAAAAAGAGAGAGAGAGAGAGAGCCTTCCATTTCAACTTTTACACATGTTTGCTTCAAAATAAGAAGAAGAAAGAAATCGATAACGTGCAAATTGCTTGAATTTGGCCACATGCGAGCACAGAAAGGGAAAATTTATGATCATGACCTCATATATATCCTATAGAACACCGGCTTCGTGCGATCCAGCTTGATCCCATACGAGAATTACGATTAAATAATGTCCATCGCCACCAAACGACAGAACCCTAGACAATGATTTTCTTGTTTCCACATGAAATGTCGGTCAACCTTCTCTCCGGATAATAGTTTAGTGACGCGCATAATGCATGCAAATGCATGCATATCATAACATTATCGTGGGGAAAAGTTTCAACCGTCCAACGTAAGGTTCAAAATCCACGTGCTGGAATCGTCACCTTTGACTACGCCGGCTCCGTCGTTTCCTTTCCCTTTCGGGCAGCCCACCACCTTATCTCATCCTCCCGAACACCCTATAAACATGGAGGGTCTCGTTATCGTAAGGATAACCATCGTACGACAGAACTGCGAACACAAATTGTGTTTTCACTTCCATACTCATTCGCTAGTATTAGGAGCTATAGGGACCCTAATGGGTTGCAAAATGGAGAAAGTGGTCCTTGTGCTTCTCTTCGTTCTCCCTCTTGCACTGGCCGATTTGAGGGTTGGCTTCTACAGCTCCGCCTGTCCGCAAGCGGAATCCATCGTGCGCCAAGTCGTTCAGAAGAGATTCGGAACCGACCGATCGATCACGGCGGCCTTGCTTCGCATGCATTTTCACGATTGCTTCGTGAGGGTAAGTTACCATGCGATGTGACGAACTCTATCGTTACATGTCGAATGGTGTTCATGCAAAGTTTGTTCACTACCGCATCAGTTGATATACCAATTTTCTAAGTTAATTTAAGTATAGTTAGCGTTATTCTTGATAAAATCGAGGTTCATCAGCTCAAACTTGTCAGAGCTTTCGAAAAAATGTGTCAAGGTAAATAGAGGTTTAAGAACGATGATGCTTTGCTATGAAGATAGATGCTAAAATAATTTCTTTATAGGGTTGTGATGCATCCATCCTCATCGACTCCACCACCAAGAAGCCGTCGGAGAAATCCGCTGGGCCGAACTTCTCCGTGCGAGGATTTGACTTAATCGACGAAGCCAAGAAGAGCCTCGAAGCTGCGTGCCCATCAACTGTGTCTTGCGCTGACATTGTCACACTGGCGACTCGAGACTCCGTGCTCCTCGCTGGAGGGCCCAGCTATGATGTCCCGACGGGGAGGCGGGACGGTCTGGTCTCAAACCCGAACGAAGTGAACTTGCCGGGACCCACACTCTCGGTGTCCGAGGCGGAACAAGTTTTCGCGCCGAAAGGGTTCACGCTCACCGAAATGGTGACTCTTCTGGGCGCCCACTCCGTTGGAGTGGCTCACTGCAGCTTGTTCCAAGACCGACTTTCAGATTTCCAAGGTACAGGAGCTCCGGACCCGACGATGGACTCGAGCCTGGTCGCGAAGCTGAAGGGCATCTGCGGGAACTCGAAAAGCAATGACCCGACGGCGTTTTTGGACCAGCGCACGCCGTTCGCGCTGGACAACCAGTTCTACAGACAAATTATGCAGAGGGAAGGGGTGATGCAGATCGACCAGGAGCTCGCTGTCGACAAGTCTAGTGCCGGCATCGTTTCTCAGTTTGCGTCGGATGCTAACGGGTTCAAGAAGAGCTTCGCGAGCGTGATGGTGAAGCTGGGAAGTGTTCAGGTTCTCACAGGGAACGCCGGAGAGATCAGGAGGAACTGCAGGGTCTTCAATCAGCCCAAGTAATGAGATGTAGCTATAGGGGGAATAATTTCTTCACTAGATTAAATCCAAACGTGTGCATAATCCAATCTGTGGAGAATTCTTTTCATGTTGCTTCATTATTTTACTTGACGAGCGTTTCTGCAAGGGTATGTATTGTCATTGAGCTTCATTGGGGATCAAGTATTCGCCTTGAATTAATAGCTTACTTTAATTTTGTCTTGTTCTTAATTTCTAAGGACTGTGCTCAAAGATTTGGGTCCAGAAAGGAAGTTACTAGCCCGACAGTTTGATAAGACTGTCGGTTATTTATGACCACATGATCTACCAATCAACGAGTGCTTCATGCAAAATACGTGATAATGGTATGTGAATCTATGATTAAAATTATACTGTCCTGACAGCACTATTACGAAAATACTTCCCATCCGTAGATTATCGTCAATTAATGAGTTTAGTAGATTAGAATTGTATAAGGCCAAGCCCCTCCAAAGAAAGGCCGATGGTTGCTGAGCCTGATCTAAGAAAGCCCCCCTTTCGATCCATCGCAAGGTGTCTAGGCCCAACCCGTTCTCTGAGCACACAGACTTGCAGAATTCGTACTTCGTGAAGCAACATTTTCGTTAAATGTGATCCACGTTTTTCTTTTAATTACATTCTCACAACCAATTGTGATGTGCTCCATTCGTAATTTCAGAATGACACGACTTGTTAGAGCAAAAATGGGATAGAAACACATAAGAATTATTGCCGAAAATCGATTCTAATTTACTCTATGCTTTAGTTTCAAGTTAATCGAGAAGTTTCAATCGATCATATAACAATTACATTAAACTCATAGTTTTCTCAACACTCAAGAATTACCTTGTATACTTTGGTTTGTGCGCATGCCAAGTTCAATGGCGACTCAACCACGAGATAAGGCACTAGGCCTAGAGTTGGAACATAAGATTTGGCTCGCAAAACTTGTCAACCTCAAACCTTCGTATAGATAGAAATTAAACAAAACAAAAAAAAAAGTGATCGATCATGTCGGTCAGTTGGATTGCGACGGTTTCTCATCCCCTCTAACCAGTTGTGAGAGAAAGACTAGGTTTTTCTTGTTGTATGTTCAGGTTTTCGAAGCAAAATCTAGTGATTTCTTAACTCTCTATACAAAGCTACAAGACGAATAAAAATCGAGCGATCAATTGTGTTCGATGCATTAGGGGGTTTGCGATGTTGGCCGCCCCCTCCCAACTTTTCTTGAGAGAGAATTGCTTCATTAATATCTACTATCAAAGTCTTCTGTCTCTCCCTCCTAAATCATAACCTAAAATTGCACCACCCGGAACAAGTTCTTCAATGTAGGTTTAATTAGCCCAACTCACCTCTCATCTCTCAAGAACATATCAAGGAGATGCTTCTTGTGATCACCATCATTTGCTTTTTACTCGATCAAAAAGACGGACGTAAGTAAGTCTTTAAACCGCTTCATCTAAAGTCTCATCCGAACCTCGGGATCCTCAAACATGAGACACATAGAGGATATTCTTGCCATCGGGGAAGAAAAATATATGATTGGTAACAAGGGGTGCAGGACATGGGAGCATTGGCACGTTAAAATAAGAAAAGCGCCTGTGAAATCCATCGTCACTGTATATCAAATAGACATGCCGCAGAGGTCCTGGTAGGAGAGTAACCTTCTTTTGATCATCATCATTTTGCTTTTAACCTGAAGAAACTTCTGCGAAGAAGCTGAGTGCTCGTCACGAGGGGGTTGTCTGCAGCACCTAGCTTTTTAATCCCAATCAAAATTTTAACAATAAGCTGATAAAGTCGCTCACGTTACAAAATCATCGTGGGGATTAAAGCATGGGATTTGCCATTGGGCCGTGCTGATGATGTTCTGCGGGAATGGAGGGCTAAAGCTGCGCTGTGTCAGGCTTGAGTTGAAAGAAAGCGAGACAAGGAACCTTCGTCCCCATTGATTGGAGTCGTCGATGGATGGATTAATTAAACACGGAAGGAACGAGGGAATTCTTTTGCAGATCTTAAGGAAACATTCGACATGGATCGTGCCTTCATGTTCTGATAGGTAATTAAGCTCAACACTGAGTTTACATACTTAGAAAATCTAATTCAAAAATTTAAATTGATAGGTGAATGGAGATCATATGAATATAAAGAGCATATATGACATGTTGACCGATAATGTGATACAACAATTTCAACATACATCAAAGAGTTTAGGTGAATTCCTCTTTTAAGTTTCAAATCATCAAGAAAGGAAACAATTGTTAGTACAATCGAAATTTGTAAGTCGGACATCATTAACCACTTCAAATAGATAATTGAAGGAATAAACATGATGATGTTGCACTGGCAAGAAATAGGCAGAACGAAGATGTAAGAGGGAGAGAGCTGGATTTCTAACTTGTTGATACCATGCCAAACAATCATTTTGTCAAGAAAACTTAACCTGTAAAGGAAAACACACCGTCACGCCGACAAAGTAGGAATCATTTCATGTTAGGATTATGAACCAAATTTTAACGCGAGTATTAAGTTGTTGGTTCGTGAGGTTAACACGGATTTTACGAACTTCTGGTTATTCCGCTATTTAGTTGTCTAGGGGTCTTGTGTGTCCTTCTTGTGTCGAAAACATAATTTGGGGCCAACTCACTTTTCTAAACAAATTTAATGATTTGTAGTATTAGACAAAGATTTTTAGTGTCGGCATTATGTCTTAATAAAGCACCATGCCTATCTTCATTCCTATTATGATGTGTACAGTAGACTTTGTTGAAAAATTGCCAAAAAAAGCCTTAAATCCAATATAATTGTGCTAATTTATTCCTAAACATTTTTTGCCAACTCAATTCTAAACTTTTCTTTTTTTGCCAATTCAGTCATAAACCTTTTGCAATTGTGTCAATTCAGTCCATCCGGTTAATTTTGTCGGGAAATCGATGACGTGGATGCTGGCTATCCTACATGGCACATTCAACGCCGACGTGAACAAATTTTAATTAATAATTTCCATTTTTTTTTTTTTTCTCCGTACTTAGGCCGGCGAGGGCGTCGCGGACCTCACCAGCCCTAGGTGAGGGCCACAACGGCCTCTCCCGATCTAGGCAAGGTCTAGGTGAGGGCCGTGACGGCCTCTCCTAATCTGGATGAGTCCTGGCCCTAGCCTATGCCCTCTCATGTGGCTAGCGACCCTAGCTGGTCTTAAGTTCGAAGGAAAAAAAAAAGTAAATAAAAGAAAAAGGAAACAAATTATAAAAAATTCAAGAAATTACTAAAGTATTTTAAAAATTGGCCATGTTTGCTATTTCCGTCAACATTGGCCGGTGGATTGAATTAGCATAAATACAAAAGAGTTAGAACTGAATTGGCACAAATACAATAAGTTTAGACTTTTTTGGTAGTTTGTCATAGTTATATGAGGCAGATAAAGCCCGGATCCGACGGGTTTGGGGCGGGAATGAAGTGAATTCTTGTCCAGCATGGAGGGCGGTAATGGATATGGTAAGCCCTACCCCCACCTTTGACTACTCCCCTGCTTGCGATTCTGCCTTTAAATTTGGAAATTCCCATTATATGCCAGTTTTTTTCATATTAGATTTATTGAATTGGTAAAATAAAATTCATTTTTTTCCATATATACGAATATAAGCATGATAATTCACCAGTAATTTATTCCCTTTTTATCATCACTTAAATATAGAAATTTCCCAAATTACACTTTTGCAATTATTTCTTTTATTTTCTCTTGTTTTTTTTATTTATTTTTATAATAAGTACTTTCACTCTTTATTCACAAATACAATTTCATCTTCACATTAAAGGCTTAAGCGTCGCTTCCTCTATGGTGTTACGAGGTAGGTAAGGCGAGGAAATATGCATGCTCGAAGAGTATTATTCTCTGGGTGTGAGATGGGTCATGGGATGGGACAGGCCATTTGTATTAAAAGTGGGGAAAAGTGTCCAAAAAGTCATAAATCTATTATATTAGTGCAAATTCAGTCCTAAAACTTTTGAATTGGTGCCAATTTAATCCTAAAATTTTTATTGGTGTAAATTCGGTCCTAAACCTTTTGCATTTGTGCCAATTTAGTACTTAGATTTTTTGCATTTCCGTCAATTGACTCAATTCGGTCAATTTTGATTGGAAATCCATTATATGGACGTTGAAAGTCCTACGTGACACGACCGGCGCTGATGTGGACATTTTCAAATATTATTTAAATTATTTTTAAAAAAAATTATTAAATTTTTTAAAAGTTTTTGGCAATATTTAAAAATATTGGAATAAAATTAAAAAAAATATCCATGTCGACGCCACCCTTTCCATGTAAGACAAATAACGTCCACATCAGCGATTTCGGATCAAAATTTACTGAATTGACTCAATTTGTACAAATACAAAAGATTTATGATTGAATTTGCACCACTCCAAAAAGTTTAGGACTGAATTGGCACCAATGCAAAATGTTTAAGGCTTAATTGACACTAAAAAAAAGTCTAGGATTAAATTGACACCAATGTAATATGTTTATGACTTTTTTTACACTTTTCCCATTAAAAGAGGATACTGTCCCAACGCCATCTAGATGGAGTATTACATTGGGTAAGTTACTTTTTTGTTCTAGTCAATATTTTGTGCAATCCTCAACCAAAATATGTATATTCTTGATACAAGGATCAGATATGCCCGAATTGAATCTCTCTTTATCCGAGAGGAAAATAAAGGAAAAACCAAAATAAGAATAAAGCCCTTAACCAAAGCATCAAAGAAAGATCGAGAGAGGGAAAAAGAGGTAATGGCTGAACGGAGACCAGTATGGTGCGGGTCACATTGTTCTTAGGCTGATCCATAGTTACAGCAATTCGTTTTAGACTTCTTGAACACAAATCAATTCCAGGGCTTCCTCTCCTTTCCCTTGCAGAAGTCGCTGCCCACAGTGCCATCCCTGAGGGAGAGAGAGAGAGGGACCTTTTCTTCTCCATCCCTTCCTCACCCCTCTCCCTCTTCTCTATTTTGAAACCGTCTATCTTTCTTTTCTTTCTTGATCTGTTTTGTGAGTTTGCACATATGAATAAATTTTTGCAGCTGATCTTGAATATATATGAAGGCCAGGTCGGCCGTTCGTCCAGTCCACAATCACTGAAGAAGATGTTTATGACGTGGCTCTATAACTCCTCCAAGATTAGGTTGCTCTTTTCTCTTGATTTAGATTTAGGTCAAGCTTTGGGGGTTTTATTTTTCCGAACTAGATCTAGATATAGATTTGAGAGTTCCTTACATATATTTGATATGTGTTCTCACAGCATTTTGATGTTGATATCTCTGAACGCCGATGATGAGGAACACGTTGAACCCAGATGCGTACTGCAAGCCGTTGCACATTGAGTGGGAGATCTCGGCGTGTGCTCGTTATCGAATCCAGTGATCGGCCGCTGAATATTTACGGTAACAGTTCTGTTCTTGAGGGGATAAGAGTGTGTGCCTTTAGCTATAAATTTTGCTTTATTATTTCTGGCTTTTACTTTATTCTACAATTATTTGGGTTTTGTTAAGCTTGAAAGTCTTCTATGCACTTCTCGACCCCTTGAGTATTATTCTAATATATGGATGTCATCTTTCTTTCGAAAAGAAGAACAAGAAAAGAACCCAAATCAATTCCACCGAATCTGACTTTCTTCAGATGTAGTTTAAGGAACATAATACGTGGCATTAACGTTGGGGATAACAATTCTAAGTGATAAGCTCTTCGTGCAATGAAACTGGATCATCATAGCTAGACTCTAAAGTACCCAAGGTTAATCATTCACCGCATATGTGCAGAAAAGGGAGAATTGTCTTTATGCTGAAGTTGACGAGGAGCAAAACTAAAAAGCCTACAAATATGTGATTATTGGGCCACTACCCTGATTATTCCCGGGAATAATGCAAGGATTTAAAGTGCGCAGTCAGAGTCAGGAGCAGATGATGTATGATTACAATGATTGCTAATGCTAAGTAATTACATATTTATGGTGGAGGAGTATATGTTCTACGAACCACCAACGAAAGGGATAAACACCTACATGGCAGGAACCATGTACCCTTAATTTCATGTAAGAGTGCATGGACAATTACAAAATATTGACTCCAAATTCCAAAGCATTAGTGATAGGAATCTCCTCTAAGAATATGCTGGAAATAAATTGAAATGTACACTGAAGTTCATGAAAAGGTTTAGGCTATGCACCTTTAAAACTTCCGCCACATATTATTGTGAAGTAAGCGTCAAGGAAAAGACAAGAAAAATTACCAAAAAAGTCATTAATTTATTACATTTACGTCAATTTAGTCCTAAAACTTTTCAATTGGCCAATTAAATCCTAAACCTTTTGAAAGTTTGCCAACTTAGTCCTTTTGGCCAATTTTAATTGAAAATTGTTGACTGGCAATCTAGTCGTTGATGGCTATTCTATGTGGCACGACCTACGCTGATGTGGAAAATTTTTTAGACTCTTAATAATTTTTCTAAACTTTTAAAATATTAATCTTTTTGTTCTTCTTTTCCAACTATGGGCCAACAAAGTCACCGACCGACCCTCCCTTACATAGGCGAGGACCAAAATCGCGGCCCTCAACGGCCACGAGTGAGGGCTGGCCGGCGAGGGCCTTGTCGTCCACACCCGGACCAAGCGAGGGTCGCCGACCTTGGCCCAAATCCAGGTGAGAGCATCACGGCCCTAACAGGTCGAAGGTGAGGGTCGCGGCCCTCATCTAAATCATGCGAGGTTCGCCAACCAAAGGTTGAAAAAAAAGAAAAACTTATAAAAGATGCAGAGAATTAAAAATTATGAAATTGTCCATATTAATGCCGACCATGTCACATGGGACTATCGACGCCGACTAGACCGAAATGTCAATGATTTTCCACAAAAATTTGCCAGAAAGACTAAATTATCAAATCATCAAAAGATTTAAGACTAAATTGATCAAATTAAGGATTTATAACTAAATTGATCTGAATTGATATAGACATAATATGTTTAGGAATTTTTTGGTAATTTCTATCAGAAAAAATGTGTATTATATGATATAAACGCTCTCTACCTATCAGCTTACGTTTTTGAATTATATTGATTTGATGTGGTTATATAGGTTGCGCAATTGTAAAACAAATACATTTACGAGCGAAAGAAAAAATGGACATATCAATCAATATAATGAGAGCACTCTTATGGACCAATCATACCGGATATTATTGCTATTTATTACCAACATGGAAAGACTCACGCAATTAGTAGAAAGATAGCACTTTTGTATGCACCTTAACAAAATCTTTTCTCTATATGCGAGCCTTTCATATTGGATTGGCTTCCCTTTAAACCCAAGTTAAGTATCCACCTGTACAATAGCGTGATTATTGATTCATATGTCCATTTTTTTTTATCTTAAATGTATTTTTTTCCGCATTTAGGAATTTTTTTTTTGGAGCGGGCATTTAGGAATTCACTTGCCTAATTTTATGCATAAATTTTTCGTTGACCGAAAAGTATTTTCCGTTGACTAAGTCATTTTCGGCAAACCAAGCAGGTGAAAATCCGGAAAACTAATTCCTGAAAAACATTTTCACCCAAACAAACGTATCCTTAAATTCTTCATTTGAAATATTCGTCTCCTTATAACAAAATTAGTTGCGCATATACTGATCAGCTAGGGTCTATTGCTATTCGAAAGATCGTATCTCTCATTGAGAGACAATGCTTAAACTCTGCACCTTCCATATTTTGAAGGACAAACAAAATAGAAAGAGAGAGGCGAATTCAAAACTTGAGATTTTATTCTTTTTTTTTGTATTCTTTTTGTATCGTATTGGCTTAGCAATTCGTGGGGGTAAGTCAAGACAAGGTCAAGAATTGTTGCCCCATATCGATCCCATCAACTTCCCACCTTCCATCATTACCACATCCGGATGGCGATGCAAGAATTTCAAAAGTTCAGGCAGGGGCGACAAGAGAGACATGATGGCCTAATCGGCCACTCCATTGGGGGACATCTTTTTTTTAGCACGCACGCTTGCTTGCTTGCTTTTACATTTTCCATGGAAGATGGAAAAAGATGCCCAAGATTTTTGCCAACATGCACACACAATAATCAACCTCTCCGAAAGGGTTCAATTTAATTATCTGGAAACTGCTGCAATCGAGGTTCTTTTTTCTTTGACCTGCAGATTCATTTGTTTCGCGAAAAATGAGTAATTTAGAAAATATTTTTCAACAAACGATCGCTGAAAAAATGAATAATTAAAAAATATTTTCATCATTTACGCAAATACTTAGACATAAATTATTTTTAATAATGAAAAAATATTTTGTTGACTAATTATTTTAAACAATACATGCGATCATTTTTATGAAAATAATCACTCGTTTTTCATGAAATAAACGGAGTCTTGATTTGAAAATGTAGAGTCAAGTAAACTCTGGCCATTTTGACCGGAAAATGTTGAAGGTTGGGAGGTTCGATATCGATTCTTGGGTGAAATGAAATGGCATACCGCGTTTAGCAAACCCTAAAGTCAAAAAGATTCATTGACTCTGTTCCATCCAATATGATTTCCTGAATGAAATGTCAATAAATCTAGCTGGCCTGAATTTGGAAAAGAAAAAACCCTCTCAATAAATAATTAAAATCCTTAACTCACTAGGATTATCTAAATCCTACTGATATATTCAAAAGAAAAACTGCAGCAACTCTCTCTCTCTCTCTCTCTCTCTCTCTCTCTCTCTCTAACTAGCCGCAGTTTCTTTGTTCTTTCTTTTTGTATCTCATTTATTTTGATGACCACCTTTTATGTTCTCCGAATTGATTTCATGACTTAAGCAGTGCCTATTTAATAGTATTTATTTAGAAAATTAGTAACATTTTCGACAAATTTTAGGTTTATGTCTCATCATAAACATAACCTTCCTCCTCTATCTCTTTATGAAATTTAGCTTCTTTTACCTGATAATTTCTTTCTAAATTTTTCTAGTGAAAAAAGGCATGTCAATATATTGATATGCATCAATTTTATCTCTCAATCTTTTACATTCATACAAAGTGATTTCACTACGATTGTTCCAATGGTTGATAAAAAAGAAAATGAAATACTCGACCTCAAGGTTGGAGCTTTTGGGCATTTCTAATTTAGAAATCATCGATCATCCGTTCAATCTCACAAATTATGTGTAAATTAATCTGTGCCGGGATTACTTACACAAAGTTAAAATGCTTAACTACTTCAATTCATGAGATTTTGAAGGCGTTTTCTAGACTTTTAAACGATCGGACCTAGATGCACGTATCTCGGCGTCATAAAAAAGAAAATTTGAGACTCCCTACAGAAGTTTTTTCTTTTTCAGATGAAAGACGAAAACAAATCAGACGGCCAAGAAAGTGGGATGCGATGGTTTTTACATGCTACTGACCACAAACAGTACATCCCTCTCGTAGGTAAGAGACATATCAAATCAATCGCACGTATTAAAGGAACACAAAAAGCCAACCAAAATAAGAAAAATAACAAAAAAAAAAAGAAATTAAAGAAATGGCGAGGGACTGAAGGTTGTGTGAAAACCACACTAGGGAAGGCAAACAAACAAAGGCTGACAACAACAGTGAAGATTCCTCTGCTTACTTCCCAGCCCCATGTCAGCTCAGTAGGCAGTTTTCCATTTATGGATACACTCCAAAACCCTAGACCAACCTTGTAAAAGTCACCGAAGTGGTAACCTACCCAACCTCCTCGTCCTCCTCCTTCTCAGAGAGCTTTTTCTACTTAAGTTTAATAAAAAAATAAAATTCATGTCCTGTTGGTCCTAATCTATGTTTTCCCAGCGACCCCAGACCGACCTTTCGTTTCTGCTTTTGGCACGTAGAAAATTCTCATCAAATGTAATTCGAGACATGAGATCGATCGATTGCAAGTGTATGAGGTTCGGTTTTTTTAATCGCTTCATGCTTTTGAGTCAAAATATTTGCTAAATTTGTGTGATTCATGTATTCTGCGCAAGCTGCAAATGGCACGAGCACTCTTTCTCATTTCATTGTTTATTAGAGTCACATTTTCCATCCTACATGGTTTTTTTTTTTTGCAGATGACTTCCTCAGTTGGGCTCGAGCAGTAAAATTTTATTAAGTTCGATACCCGTAGTTTACTTGTAATATAGGAAATAGAGTCATCAGATCCACCACCGGAGGGAGCTAGAGAGAGGGTGTTTGGTTGTTGCAGCAGTGGCTCGGTGGCGGTCAGGTGTGATGGCCAACGATTAGAACTAGTCAATTAGGATAAAGGAGACAGAGAGATTGGAATCAGGGTTTGGTTTATTAGATGAATTTGGACTGTCGATTTCAAGAGAGTTGTTGTGCCATCCATACAATAACGTGAAATAAGAGATTCGCTATCATTTAGGGTTAGTCCTTCCTGAAAATTCTTAAGTTCACTTGTTTTTAAATTAATAAAAGGTGTCAAATATGGCCCATTCCCAAATTGCAGAAGAACTGAGAGTACAATTTGATGTAAAGGGTAGCTAATCAACAATATAGAGTTACCTCAACTGGAGTTCTTTTACGTTTCCAGTAAAAATAGAGAACATTTATATGTGCTCAAAAACAAAATATGAAAGAAAAATATGCACAATGAAGGCTGAGAGGGTGCAATAATTCATTCCAGAAAATGAGTTAAAGTTCTTGCGTGATGGGAAAATTAATTACGGTTTGTACAACTATCGTGATATTCTTATTAAGTACGGTTAATAATTCAATAACATATGGCTACCATAATCCACAAAATAGTTGAGGAAAATCTTTAGATTAATGGTTGCATTTGAGTTTTTCTTCTTAGGGCAAAAGCCACAAAAAATCACAAACTATACTCACTGTGACACATTCATACTATTTTTTTTTTCAAGTGACACCAAAAATTCCAAACTTGTACATGTGTGACACATTTATCCTCAATCAAAATTTCATCAATGAGAACCGTCAAAAACCTGCATAGATACATGTCGGAGAGCAAACGGTGTTGACATGCACCCATATGGCTTAAGCGGAATAACGACGACGTTATTTTGGTTGAAAAATCATCCGACAAAAATTTGATGGAGGGCAAATGTGTTGCCTAAGTACAAATTTGGTACTTTTTATCTCGCAAGAAAAGTTTAGGGTAATGTTTTACAATGAGCATAGTTTGAGGTTTTTCATGTCACAAGAAAACCTTTAGGGTAAATGTGACTTCTTTGTTTTTTTTTTTTCTTTTTCCCTTCTTATTAAATAGAGATATAGAGATTGTGACATCAAATTGAGCTTGTTGTTGCCAAGTGGAGCTCTACTTTGACTGTAGAACGGCTATCACGAGATCTCGGAGCAAAATATTCTGGATAGAGTTAATGCAGCCCGTTTCATATGCATGTTAAAGCCTCTTTTCAAGATTATTATTATATGTCCACTACTTTTCCACAATTGGAAAAGAGAGAATCCATTAAAATCCTTTCAACTCAACTACCATCTTAAGCATTGAGCATCGTCCACTTTTTCAAAAATGGAAAAAGAAGAACAATCCAATATGTGACTACATGTTAGGCACATAAAATCCACTTGCTCTGATTATCTCTAGTATATGACATTATTTTGATTGTTGACATCCATAATTGCTTCGTGGGCTTTTGATTAATTAGGAGTTTAGAAGGGTCGAAAGGAAAATAAGGAAAAGAAAGAAAGAAAGAAGGGTTTCATCCTTTTCAGTCACGTGCTTCATTATCGACGAGAGTTTTCAAATGAGAGAGCAAATATGATCTGGGTTTAGTAAGATTTCGCGGAAGCAAGGTGTGGTACTAACCAAGGGATGGATAATGCTTCTTTGCCTCCAAACTTATGCCTCCTAATCCACAAGCAAATGTAAATTGCAATCACATTAAAAGCAAGAAAACACCAACCAAGAGAAGCTAGGGCAGGAATTTCTCAGAAGAGGGAGCGTTGAGAGTTGAAACCGAGGATTGTCATTAAAGTCGATAAATTTCAAAAAATGGACATGTATGGAAGAACATGTACGTGCATTAATCACTTGAGATTAAAAAAAAAATCAAAATGTAATGTGCATCGGACAAAGTATCCCGAAATTTCCTATAATGTGAGCAATGCAACTATTAGGCATATGCCTAAACCAAAGGAAAACACTGTTAAATATATGTTGCAATTGCTAATAAATCCAAAAGGGATGCAGCATCATGTTCGTCGATGACTAGCTAGCTGGGAAACACACAGTGCATGATCTTTTGCTAAAGAATAGGGAGACACTAACACATGTACTCTGGGCTTGTCCTTTTAAACTGGACATCCCAACGCTCCCAAGCACAAAACGCCCCGGTTCCGGACAAATCATGCTAGATTTATCACATATAATACGACCCAATTTGGAGTTTCCTGCATCACTCTGTAAATTAAATCTAATGAAATGCTCGAACAATGTAGCATACACACACCCGTCTCCTTTTGGGAGGACCCTCTCGTTTGTTTTTTTCCCCAACACATGCAAGCCGAAAAAAAGCTGTGCGTTGCTGCACAGTCCCAGTCCACCATATTCAGGGCTTTACGAAGCTAAAGGGAGAAACAACCAGGTTGCTTGCAAAAATCGAAAAAGAGGGATGCATGAACAGGGAGTGACCATTGTCCTTTCGCTCGGGCCCGTGTTGGTTCGAGTATAGAAGATAGCGACCGAACACACAGCACCGTACGTGGGGTGTGAATCTAAAAATCTAATCCAAAGGAAGAATCCTTACGACCGAAGGCAAAAACATCTGCAGAGCTGCCTGCCAGAGGGACAGAAAACCGCGTCTGAGACGCAAAGTCGGTCGCTGTTTTGTTTTTCTCTCTCTTTCTCTCCGCGTTCTTCTTTTTTATCCTATTTTTTTGCCCGCCCCACCTTAGTACTTGTATCAATATTTATATTACAAGGTATAAGTCACAAATTACCTCCTGTGTAAATCTGTATGAATGGGGATGAGAGCAAACTGTTCGACTTTTGAGCCACCCTTTGAGACTCCTCACCCTCCTATCGTTTATTATTTTAAAACTTTCTCTTTCTCTGTTTTCTTGTTTTTTCTTGCTTTCTTTCTTCCTACTTTAATGTTTTCTTGTGGAGGGTTTCTTAGGGTTTCCACTGTAAAGCCATGTTGCTCAAACGTCACGGGGTAATTAATAATGGCGCACGGTTTCTTGACCATTCTTGGTTTGAAATAATGATAGGGTTTTCCTTTTTTTTCCTCTTTTTTTGTTTGGGTGCGACCCAGCTTTCCATGCATAGCTTCACATGCACTTGCTCGCCACAGAAACGAAAACCCTAGTTTTTATTTTTTCCTGCCTTTATACACGTCTTTGACATTTACCATTCTGACCACCTCTTCCCGGTTATTTTCCCATGCAACCTTGAAGAGAATATGGTGGAGTTTTTGACAATGCTGAGTGCTGAATCTGATCTCCCAAAATGATTGAATCCAATTTCAGCTGAGGTCGTTTGTTTTGGCCCGCAGCTGGATTGTGATTTTTTGCGATTTCTTGAGACACCATCTGTCAATTGTTTACTGATGCTGCACCGTACCATTAATAGTTCCTGTGCTAAAAGAAGTGTTTAATTGCTGTAAAGAGAAAATCCAACGTTGTATAACATGCCCCAACTCCATTCGCATCAAGGTCTGTATAGCCTTATCCACGCCGATAATGTCGGTGTCGCCCATGTATTAGCCCCGGGCACACCAAATTGGGATTCCATGCTTCTTGCTGGAACGGTACTTTGAAACCGCCTCTAGTGATCCGACACAAGTAAATGCGAGCCGAACTCCCAAGGATATCACTTTGGAAGATGATTGGAGATGGATCTATTTTTGCATCGAGAAACAGGTCACTTTCATCTGATGTGAGACTTGAGGTACAATGCGATAAGTAAATCATTCGGAAGTGGCGCTTTTTTCTTGAACACGTATATATGGGGATTATCTTTGAGAAATGGAATCTTAACCCTAGAGACATCAGCATCCTATGCCGGCACATTACATATCAGAGGGTTTTTTAAAAGTTTACCTCTAGTATCCATTGGCTGCCTATATTAAGCATGTAGCTAGGGTATAGTAGGGGCCAAATGATTTAGTAATATGTAGCAAACTCAAATTCCAATCGGATGAACCCTAAAGGATCTTTTGAGTGGTGCATTATTGATTATACGGTAAAATTTAGGACTATGGCCAAAGTGCAATAGATTTAGGACTTTTTGGACCAAAGAAAGGAAGTTCAAGACACTTACGAACCCAAAGCCGGAGAGTCCTAAGACAATAGAACACCGATATGGTTATAAATCACTAACTTTGAGTTGAACCGATGCACAAATCTCCAAAGACTGCTTCAATTCGAGAGTGCATTGCTCTAGGAATTGGTCCCCAACGTCCTTTCCGCTTGAATACCCACGACGACATCGTACAATTTTAGCCAGAAAACTAAGTAGAAAAACAAGAAAACAACATGGTACCCATAATTTTCTTTGGAGGAGTACAAAGTGGCTCTCATTTAAATGACTCCCATGTCTTCGAAGTCTGGTAATTGGTCCCAATTGACTCGATTTCAACTTGGTTCGGCCAAATCATCAAAGCCGGAAAACCTTGGAGGGCCAAAAAAAAAAAAGAGAGAGAGAGAGAGAGAGAGAGAGAGAGAGAGAGAGAGAGAGAGATGAGGTAGCTTTTCTGGAGCTGCATGTTCGGCTTTCATCCTCAGAGGAAACATGCTGACGCCGGACCTTCGCTTTATCGTCACTTCATGTTGAATTTGAGAAGGTCTCGACGATGATTATGTCTCTTTCAGTCTTTCTCTCTCTCTCTCCATTGTGAATTTTTGACAATGAACTAGGGTTGGTCGGAGTGGAGTAAGTTGACTTATAGAGAACATATACATGTGGACCGAAAAACAACACCACACACACGCTTTCCTTCCAACCATATAAATATGTGTTCTTGTCCCACACACTTTGGTACATTGAACAAGAGAAACCTAGCCAAGAGTTTGGTGCATGTTGTGGTGCCAAACAACAAGGGTGAAACCGTAATTATTCCATGGAAAACCATGACATTCCTCCCTTTTGCCCTTTATATAGATCTCACTTCTCTTTAGACACTTCGGTGCAAAGTTCAGAGTCGCCCCACGTTATTAATTTTCCTGTCTTCCTTTGCCTTGGTTTTAGCAGCTTCTCAGGAACTATAATATATTTTTCTCTCTTTTCTCTCGAGTGATATTGTTTTTGGTTCTAGCTTCTTGTTTACTTTGGGGGGTGTCCTCCTATGGAAGATCAAAGCCAAGACCCTAATGGTGGCCCGGGCCATGGCCACGAGAGAGGCGGTGGCGGCGAGCCGGTGAGGTCGCGGTGGACCCCGAAGCCTGAGCAGATCCTGATCCTGGAGTCCATCTTCAACAGCGGGATGGTGAACCCGCCCAAGGACGAGACAGTGCGGATAAGGAAGCTACTTGAGAAGTTTGGCGCGGTCGGTGACGCCAACGTCTTCTACTGGTTCCAGAACAGGCGGTCAAGGTCCCGCCGCCGTCAGCGGCAGATGCAGGCCGCCAGCCTTGCCGCCGCCGCTGAGCAGAGGAGCAATAATTATCAGGGCGAGCAAGCTGATGGTGCAATTCATCATCAGGGTTATGATGGGAGCTCGAGTTCCAACATGGGTCTCGCATCTTTTGGGTCATCATGCTCATCTTATTCTAATTACAGTGCTTATGGGTCAGCATCATCATCATCTTCTTCTTCTTCTTCTTCTTCTTCTTCTTCCTGCGGAGTCGTGAGCCAAGAGGCTAGCGACAGTTTCTTTCCAAGCTTAATGGGTCATCATCATGTGGGATTTCCTGAAAGTGACCAGAACTGCACTACGGGTCTAACTTCTTCAATCTTGTGCCATCCTGAGGCTCCAAATATGCATTATCAGCAATCTGGTAAATCAATTGGGATAGTGTCCTTCAATTCTGTCTTTTTTCCTTCTTTCTTGTGCCTGCGAGGTTCTATCCGAATTTTATTTTAGAGCTCAGCTTGGTTTTTCGCTCCAAAACTAAGTTCCCAGAATTTTTTCGCCACCATATGTTTAAGACCTTAGCACTTGGTACTCTTCTTGTCAAGCTTTCCTATACCAGAGAAAAAAGCAGTTTACTAGGTTAAATCAAGAGAGAGATTTGGCTCAGCTCATGAGGTTGCAAACTTTTTGACTATGATAGTTTCTGAAAGCCTAGAAAACACATCCATATCATAGGAACTTGCCATAATCCCTCTCTGGGTTTTTTCAATTTAGTTCACATGCGGAGCCCTAACTTTCCTTCTACAGGATACAGTTTTCCCTCATTTTCTTTTCCTACTGAGAAAGTGACTTCCGAAGAATAGTTTTATATGCTTGAATAGTTCAAAGTCGGCAAATTTCCACCGACTGTTCAGAAGAATTAAAGACAAAAAAATGCTGACAGGGGTTCATCTGAATACCTTATCTAAACAAACAGACTAATCCACACTTAAAGAGTGTGACTACATATATGACTGCTTTGATAAATTTCTTCATAACAAATGGGTCTTATTTGCACTAACCCCCTTCTTGTTTTGTGCTTGGTATATGTATCTTCACAGGAATAATCACAGTGTTCATCAATGGCGTGCCCACAGAAGTCCCAAGAGGGCCACTCGACATGAGATCGGTATTCGGTCAAGATGCGATTCTGGTTCACTCTTCTGGTCTTCCTGTTCCCACAAACGAATATGGCTATGTGATGCAAAGCTTGGAGCATGGTGAAAGTTACTTCCTGGTAATTCAATTGTGTTGGCAGATGTATGTGCATCATGTATGTATTATCTTGTGCAACAAATCTCTGTGCTAAACATCAGTTAGTAGAATTCTGTATATCACCATCTTGTCCTAATTGCTGGACAGTGTAGCTCCCAGTTTATGGTCTCACCAGCATAAAAAGAAACACTAATTAACTCAGTGAAATTGTCTTGAATCAATGAATAAGCATTTAGAGACAATCATAATCATCACCTTCTACTCTTTCTTGTGTGCTTTTTGAATTAGGGCTGAGATTAGGAGAGACTCTAGATTAATTGGGAATTAATCATCATTATCCATTTGATCCCTGGTTCATAACAGGACATTGCCCTCAATTATAGGACATGATATCCGGTTGTGAGTTTAAACATGGAGACAAACTAGCTACTTTTTACTGTAGTGATGATGAAGCAGGCTCTAGCTAGGAATCTTTCTCTTTATTCCCATTAGTTCCTTTTTTTTCATTTTCTTTCATCTCCTTTTTCTCAAGTGAACTGATGAGCAATGTCCAAATGCTGTTGCATACGGTTTCTGACATTCAAATTCCAAAACAAAAGTCATACACTACTGTTTACGTACAATCACTCTAGGAAAATTATTAAGGTTCTTAAATTAAGAATAGTGGAGTGATTCTTCTCTCTCTCTCTCTCTCTCTCTCCCCTCCGAGACACACAAAAAACACCCGGCAACCATGCGACATAAGCAAGAATCTCCTGTCTGTCCTGCTAATTCTCTAAACACAAGTACCCAGTTAATAAAATTCCGTTTGTTACCTCACTTTAGTGACACTGTTTTACATGATATTTTTTTTTTTTTTTTTCAGGTTTCAAGACCGACATAAGGAGGATCTGAACGTGCACCAATGACTGGGAACACCTGCCTAGCTACGCATGTGAGAGATTAATTCAATCAAGCCTAAATCATGATATCAGAGAGTCAACAATCAACAATCTCCATTGACACGAGGAAGGGAAAGGAAGGGTGGAGAGACAGACAGACAGACAGAGGTGTCACATTTGTGCTTTGGGTATCATCAATTTAATGAGCACTTATATGTTCAGATTTCTAAAGAATTGCAAAGTTTTGTCATAAATGTATGTGCAACTGTTTTTTTTCGAAGTGAATGAGGAGTTGTCCTATTAGTCAGAAATGTAAGTTTTTGTGGTGGAAATGGAATGTACTCGCCCTTTTGTTCCCCAAGGTAACCTGGACTTTTAGTTGCGTCAAACCACGGACGATCAATGAAGCTATACGTGAACTATGGCCACATCGTGGTGTTAGATGACTTCTTCTTATTTATCAGTAAAAAGGGCGGGAGGCAACCAGTGTTGGCGGCTCCCTTGGGCCATTACGGGTACTAAATTGTATACATTTCTAAGCTAAGTTCAAGCTATTGCTAGTAGAAAATGTATTTATATGTAAAAAGCTTCTTGAAACCATGTTTATAGGCGATGACGGGACGGAACGGTACTGGTCTCTTACATGCCTGCATGGTGAAGATGTACTTTCATGTGCATGCAAGTTAATAGGACAAATTAGAATTCGCGTGCACAGATGGTTTTTGAGAACCAGCAAAGATCAATACTAAGTGTGTAATTGATAGGATACTGCACTTAAAATGCTTGAATCGGGTAGCTTTTGTATTCATAGCTATAGTTACATCAGAATGCCGTATGAAAGGATGATTGCCTAGGCTGAATACTCTCGATTCTTCGACTTTTTTCTTTTGCCTAATTGCATGTGAGCGCTATCTTGATCAATGGGTTTGAGTTGGTTTTGTAGAAACACAGATGAATGCAATTTGTTATGCGAAAGGCCGGCTGTGTAATTTGTTATGATTTCATGTAATCGAACAAGGAAATCGAGTAATTTGAGTCATGTGGTCTCGGATAACCATTTCAAGAACCATTATATCTTGGAGATTCATGGTGAAGCTGTTTGAAAGACTGATTGAACAAATCAGCTGCAAGAAAAGCTGAAATCTCAGGACCAGGTAGAATTCCTCAGCCTTGGATGTAGCTCCCTGAGCTCTGCAAGACTGATTTAGGGAAAAATTCAAGATTAGATATGCAAACTTAGTGAAGGCGATACACTTGAGTTCACTATTGTGGTTTAACCAATTTTCGTCTATACATCTTACCATATGTCAATTAGACCCAGCTTCCATGATACTTGATATTATGCCAATCTATGACACAAGGAATGCAAGGGAGGAGTCTCACCGGAGCGGAGACCTTATCGGTAAATCGCGTATACAAGGGTAAATGATCTCCTTGTCGAAATGGTTAGACTTTAGTCCAAATCTATTTGCAAGAACGGTTACATGTTAGCCACACACGTGGTAAGATTTTGATGTCATCTATGGAGAAATTGTTTTCAATTTCATCGAGTAGTAAACATAACAGATGTTAATTTCTAAATGTGATGACATCAAAGGAAACTCTAAACCGAAATGATCAAAATCATGGAATAGATTGTTTGTTGATTCGATAGTTAGAGAGCGAGAGAGAGGGGGGTTGTCAAAACCCTCGAATTAAGAGTAAATAAAACCAATTCTACAAAGTTTTCCATCAGTCATCTAACATGATTGAGTTGATGTTCTTGGTGTCTCTGGCTTTTCCTCGCTAAAGTTAATTACTTCATGGCCTTTAAGCAAAGAAACATGCAATGAACACATACTTTAATACTTGTTCTTTCTCTTTTTTTTAATCCCCTCAATGTTATTGTTATGTCTCTTAATCTAGTTAGGTACATTGCACATAGATAATAAACTTATGTAAAAAGGGGCAAACCTGAAATCGAGTGCTTGTTCTCCAAAAGATGATACCCCGATCCATTCCGACAAAGCAACATAAAATGCTGTTCTTAATTAGACACTTTGGACGGTTGTTGCTGTGCAGAAAGTGAGCAATTCTTAATTCAGGAACTTTTGGCATCGCTAGATCTTTACGAATTTGTTGCGAGTTCATTACAAGCTACATGATTGCCATCAGGGATGACGCCGCTTCTCTAATCATGTCAGGTATCATGACATTTTCCAATCAAGTGCACTCGTTCCTTTTTTATATGTCAATTACTACGTGGACGCCATTTGTTTCTGATGTTTTTCGTAAGAGGTTTTTGGTGATGATAATAAATTGTCATGGACGGTGTGATTACATGATTGTTAACTTTATATTTCTCTAACAAGACACTTCCCATCGCAAATTCAATGTCCCAAAGATAAACTCGATAAAGTGAGATGATTAATGGCACTACGGCTCCTTCACTTCGTGAAAAAGGTGATATTTTTGCAAAAATGTTTACAAGAAGTCACTTTTAAGAAAACGACAATATTTTTTGATGTTTGGTAAAGAAAATTATATTTTCCTAAATAGACATACACTATTCGGGCACTAGTGGTTTGCACATGGTTAGCCAAGGAATCGACACAACACCAGGGATCTCAAGCCCGGATCCTTGACTCTCGGGTACGAACACTAGCACCGGTCTTGGGTCCATAGAAACCGAGCCCAAAAACCTGATGTTTTTGCGTGGCTTCCTGGTGCCCCAACCCCGGTCTATATAGATAGGGCTTAGGTCCCCGACGCCTGAGCCTCGATAGGGCCCCGGCCCGAGACCCTAGCGGTAGAGCTTGGGTCAATCAAAGTTAGGCTCGGGATTTTGGTGCTGGGTCCATCGAGGTTGAGCCCTAAACTTGACTTCCGAACCCTGGTCCATGGAGGTCGGGTTCGAGACATTGGCGCCCATGCCTAAGTCCATGAAGGCTAAGCCTCGGGCCTAGGCCCGGCATCGATGGACCGGAGCATTGGCACAAGGGACCCGGGAATGGGCACAACAATCCCGGGCGTGGCCTCGATTGACTCGAGGTCCAAAGTGGAGGACCCGAGCATTGGCACTAGGGTTCGAGGCCCGACCTCGATGGACCCAAGCATGGGCCTTGAGGACCCCAGCTCTCTGCCTCGATATTACCGGGCCCGGCATCCCGGGCAAGGACACCGGTTTCCGTGGCCTGGCCTTGATGGACTTGAGCATGGAGGCCGAGGTCTTGGGTGCGGCCTAAATGGACTTAGGTCATGACGTCAAGTTCTTAGGCCCGGCTTCGCTAGACCCAGGCTTGGGGCGCTAGGAATCGGCCCCCGGTGCCAAGGGCTCGAGATCGAGTGTTGGGGTTCTCATGCTCAAGCACAGAGTTTCTCGTCCAAACGTTGATAACTAGTTATATTTTAAAAAATTATTTCCAATTTCATAATGAGGAAACAATTTTATTTGCCATTGATTAGGGAAACCGTTTCTGTTTCTGTGAAGTGATCGGAACCTATATATGGTTTGCTCGTTTAAACAAAAAAAAAACACTATGGTTTCCAATAATCACTTTTTTCTTGTTTTCTGCTTTGGTCAAGTTTTAGCCGGTTTTTATGTGTATCAAATTAAGTCCACCTCTTTGATCCAATAAAAGATGGATCCTTCGCGCACGTTATCCGTATTCAATAAAACATATTGTACTTTTGTCAATTCAGTTTTAAATCTTTTAATTTTATTAATTGAGTTGTAAGCATTTTCATGTTTTACCAATTGAGCCCATCCAGTCAATTTTCACAAGAAATTACCAATATGGATGTAGGCCATCCTACGTAGCACAGCTAGCGCAGATGTAGATAACTTTTAATAGTATTTTAATTTTTTTAGAATTTTTTTCTTTTTGTCTATTTTTTTTTCCTTTTTTTAGTTTTCCTTTCTTCTTTTCTTTTTTTATTTTTTCCCTCTGCCGGCTCTCATCAAGCCTCATCGATGGCTGATAGAGGTCGCCGGCCTTAGGCAAGGGCAACCCTCACCAGCCCGAGGGCAGGTGTGTCTCACTCGAGATTGACAAGGGCGGCCCTTGCCCGAGGCCAGCGAAGGGAAAAGGAAAAAAAGAAAAAAGAAAAGGAAGGAAAAATTTAAAAGTAGATAAGATAAAAGTTAAAACAAAGGAAAACATTAAAAAAAATTCAAAAATTCAAAAAAAAAATATTAAAGTGAAAATTGTCCACGTTTTATGTCAACAATTGCTTGATGAACTTAATTGATAAAACGTGAAAATATTTATGATTAAATTGACAAGATTTAAAAACTTACGACTACATCAACAAAAGCGCAATATGCTTAAGACTTTTTGGCCGATTTTCCAAACTAAAAATTACATCGCAGAATTCAACGAACAAGCCGAGTCGTATGCATCAAATTGAACTTGCAAACTATTGGATCTTATGCAAGAATCGAACTAATCAACCAGAAATTGAGAACAGGTAATGTTAAAACAAATTTAAGAAGTTCAGAAAGATTGATATGCTGGATCAAACCCAATTAAATGCAAACTCACGTACCAGCAAATGTTTGGAAAACAGCGAGGCCAATCTCCAATAAGCATCAAGAGCTACCGACACTTGCGTGTCTTGAGATGTTCGAGCACTTTCACATAGAAGGTCCTTTCGTCCTAGATGTTGATGAAAAAATTGCATGGCCAGTACGTGTGGATTCTTCACTTGGTTGGCCCTGCTTCAAGACCCTATTGAAAAAGCATTTCGCAACTTGGCTTCGGACACCGACCACCATAACCAATCGAACGTGGACGGATGTTTGTTCTGCACTTCGCAATCAACATAAAAATTTAAAAAATCATATTCTTTTTTTTTTCTTCACAAAGCATTAGGGCTCGTTAATAGAGAAATACCCATGTGGGGGTGAGGTCCTAACTCGTGCCTATTGGCTGGCATGTCAATAAACAAATTTGATTTTCGACTGCGTTTTAGGGTTTTTCAAGATGCCAGTTACATCAAATGGCATGAAATCTAAGCATTGTTATGTTGACCGGAGAACAGCTCGGTCAACATTAATTCCTTGGGGATCCAATCTGTTTGCTCATTTTCAATTTTGTCTGATGTTTTCTTTTCTTTCGATAAGACATGTCCACGAATTGAAATGTGAAAGAGCCCCTTCTAGGGTTTATTATGAATTCTTCAAGACTAGAGCTTGGTAAAGTTTTCTAGGGTTTGGAGAAACATCAAGGAGACACAGTTCAACATCTTTAATATATAATTGCATGTGCATGTGAGCCATATTTGAGCAAAGTGTGAGATCACGAACGAAATCACCAAAACCCCAAGACTCACCTAGCCAAATTTGTGCTTTTTAACCTTAATCTTTAATCTAATGAGGTAAGTTTACTCCTTTTGGAAAATGTTGGATTTGTAATTACCTCTTCTTTGAAATCTCTGGAAGTCGTGATCGATTCCCCCCACTTGTGGCTGAACTTGCTTTAGGGAAGGAATATAAAATTATAATTTGGTGTTAGTTTTTTGTTCGAGAAAAATGGGTCGGCAGATTAAAATATAGAGGAGTATTGGGATGAGGGGCGGGTCGAAATTGAAGAAAAAATTGCAATTTCTTTTTTTCAATTTACCAAACATAGACCTGGTTAATGCACAATTGTCGGTTTGACCATATCGTCCACATTGTTGATCCTGTTGGAATTGGCGAATACTTCAAGTGCCATTGTTTCTCATACCGGGCACGCCTACGTGAGCTTAGAAAAACTGAAATATGAACAGACGACATGTGATCCATGCGCACGGAATAACGGGGGTCCCGCTGCCCGGACAGCGGGCAGGGTTCCGCTCCCCGATGAGAGGGCGGGGGCTCGGGGGCAACGCCTCCGAAACAACATCTAATTTTAGGCTTATGTTTTAAGTTGGCTTGTCTATTGTGAGATCGGAGGGATTCGAATAAACTTGGACTTTGGATCCATTTTAAGTCATGTATATTATACTCGTATAAGAGATCATTGTAATGAGAGGTTGGGATTGTAAACCTAAATATCATAGTGGAATCTCTTTGCATGACGTAGCCCTATTTCTGGACGAATCCGGGTAAACTTGTGTGTCATTTTTCTATTCTCTCGTGTGATTGTTCGATTTGATTTATGATATAACTCCTTAGATCCTATACTGGTGAAGATTGAAGAAAAGAAAATTAGATTTGTACGGAGATTAAGACTTATTTTTATCATCTTCTGACCCATGTGAGAAGGAAATTGGATTAATTAGTTCATGTCACTTAATTAATGCAGGAAGGGTATTAGTTTATGCTTCGTCCGGTGATTTATCCTTATATATTTTTTACTTTTGCATTTTATTCAAGATTTGAGTACCTCAATAGTTTTGTGAAGATTTAAATCTAGAATCGCTTAAAGCTTTCTCGTAATTTCTAAGAGACGGAATGATTTTATCTACCGATGAGAAAGCGGAGAAAAAAGAGAAGGGAGAGGCTAAAATCCTTGTTTTAAATTGAAGCTAGTGCTTTACCACGGTACACCGCGCTGCGAAATAGAATTGACTCTAGCTAAATGTTGTTATTGTTTTATGAAATCTTGCACAAGAGAAAATAATTGTGAAATATTAATAGTTTCATTTCAAATTTAAGTCATACGATTGATCGAGATAATTAACTCGAAGGGTATAATATGCGCCTCATCGCATAATTATAACATGATATAATATGTAGTGAGCGAACAAAGAAGCAGATTGATTCCACCGTAATTTTATGTATTTCAATGGGGCAAACATAAATACACCATAATAAGATCGAAAATGTATACTGATGATCTCATCACAACATTATGTGACATACCTACATTATCTTTTAAAGCAAAGAGAACTTTCCAATTTTAAGGGGTCATAATTCTTTTTTTTTTTTCATCCTCAATTAATTATTTTATAGATCATCCTAACAATGGAAGAATGCATAAATTGATGATTGTATTACATCTCTTGCATATTTCAATTTTGTAAGTTTTGATGATCTCTTTACTAACCGGGACCTGAATAGGTTATACTATATGTACAATCTTTTTTACCTACTTCCACAACTTTTTATATCAATGTTGTTAGAATGCACATGATGCTAAGCTCACCTGAAAATTAACTAAAAATACATAATAAAAAGGAATAAATAATTGAGAGAAGGAGTAGGTAAAATCATGCCCACTTTCACATATACCATACCCTCACTACTCTCTCAACCATATCACCAAAAAACAAAAAACAAAAAAAAAAAATTCCTCCTTTGATCAATCTTTATAGACGAGCAGACAATTCGTGGAAAAGAAATGGGACTCATAGAAAAGAATCCGCCAGTCAAATAGATCACTATACAACCAATCGATCTTTAAAAGAAAGGTTTACCTATTAGCGAAATAATCTAGTTACTGATTACATAAAATCACATGTACCGTATTCAATCTACGCGTCGCAAGAAACGTGATGGGGCCAAATCCAATTCCTAAAATGTGTCGTAGATCCATTTCTAAACACGTATTTAATAGGCCGAGTTGTTATATGGGTATGTTATACTCAATAAATGAGTCATAAATGGATTTAGAATGATAAGGCTCAAAATAATATAGTTGTTAAAGCCACTTACTTACGCCCAGCCTAGCTCTATGACTTTCTCTCGCGCTCGCTTACTCATCGCTCTCTCCTCAATTTGGGTTGTCGGAGTTTCTTTAGATTAGATTAGATTGGATTAAATATGGAAGTGTTTTAGCAATATGAGTCGAATCGGGGTCGGATATGGGTCACTAGATCTGTATTCCATTAAAAAGGTTAAATGATCAATTTGGGTCGGATCATTTTCAACCCAACTCACCCGTTTAACGGATAGGGATTATCAATTCACTGTGCAAATCGCTAAGAAAAAGTAAAAGGAAACTTACGGCGTTCGTATCTTTAGGGCAGTTGTCCAAGTGATGGGCCTGTGGAGTATTAGGGCTTGGAAGCAAAGCTTTAGCCCAATTGTTCAGTGCTGACCAGCTTCCCAATTTACTGTACCTCCTCCCAGGCCCAAAGTCGCATAAAACACGACCACTTACGAAAACATCGAGATTTATGTTCACATGAAACTTTCAGATTAGGATTTAATCATCTTGTTGGTAGTGTGTTATGTCTCATCTAGCTATCGCGACCTAAAAATTGATTTTTTCAGATTAATGGATTATTAGGTTAATTAGATTAACTAACCTAATTCGGACTCTCCCAAGTCCTACCGAATCGCAACTTAGGTTCAATTACATGCCAAAATTTTAAATTGGAGCCGCCACTAATCTTTTATGGTAGGTAGATTAGAAACCTAAATAAAGTATTCGGGAGAAAATACTTTATTTCATACGAACCAGAGATTAAATGGATTCGGGGACTTGGTTACATTAACTTTTCAATTAATGCCCTTTCGGTACCTGATTTTCATGAAAAATCCTTAGTTTGATGATTTGAATTAATTTTTTTTTTTTGGTTTTCTTTTATTAAATGCAATGCTAATGCAATTTACCTATATGACATGTGAGATGTAATGACATAGCAAAAATACGTGACATGGCATAATGACGTGGCAAATATGCATGACAAGGAAAATATAATAATGCAAACTAAACTATAATGCTATGCAACGTGGATGGTATTTTTTGGTATATTTTTGTGTATTTTCGGATTCATGAAAAAATAAAGGTAAAAACTACCCTAACGTGAAGTAACATCTAATTTAACTTAAGAAATTGATTTCTCAAAGTCCTAATTTTATTAGACATTATTTTCATGCAAGAAGTGAAGAGAAATGTGATTAAGCTTAAGAAAACGTGACATCTTTTTTGGGATTTTTTTTAGGAAATTATTTAAACCATGAAAACAGTGAAATTTGAACAAAAATAAACAATATTGCCCATAAAACACCTTTAAATCCGAAATTCCGATTTTTATTCACAACATCCCTCGAGATTAGGGTTAGCAAGTGAATATATTATAGAATTACCGTCGTCCCTATATATATAGGGCAAACCTTGAAATTCTATTTAGGAATTAGCGATCCGCTCCTCGAGATCGAGGATTTGATATCTAATTCACACGTACGGGCACGATCGTACTTCGAGATCGAAGTCATATGTTGCCTTTAATGTACGTTTTCCGAGGGACAAGGCACAAATAGGGAGCATGTGTTATGGGAAATATTGCTTACTAAAGTTCAAACTTTATGACAATAAATGGCAAACAATATGCAGAATATAAACATGCTAAATATAAAAGTAAAAATCAATCAAGGCCGCATGAATTTCGAAAACCCATAGGGGATTACCAAAATTTTAAAGGGCATATGGCCCTATCCGCAAAGAATATCGATATTTTTTAAATTTAGGAAAAGTTATCTCTTGAGATCTTCAAAGTATATTAGATAATTTTCCAAATTTAAAAGATATGATAAGGATTTTTTAAGGATTCCAATTTAGACACAAGATAATCTTCAATATTCCAAAAGATGTATGTAATATCTTTAAGATATGATAGGACTTCAGATTATCTTAAATTTAAATCAAATATCCAAAGATATACCATGCTCAAGATATGTACAATTTTGAAAATAGGAGATATGCTCCACGTTCAAAATCCACCAAACTAGGCAACCATATATCTGAAATTTACTTCATCCACCGAATATTCAAATCAAGCAACTAATTTTCCGAATATCAATAGATTAGAAAGGTACCTAATTTGATCTTGAAGCAAACTTGAACGCCAAGCGACTTTGCTTAGACCGATCAGCTGAGATTTGCACGCCTAAGGAAACCTTGGCAAGATGAACTCCCAGCAGCTAATTTGAACCTCACTCCACGCCAATTTGCAAGGAAAATCACTCTAAAATGCCAAGCTAATGGTCTTTTAACAATGATACAAATCTGCACCGATTAATAGCAAAGATACCCAAAAAAACAAAGCTGTTTTGTGTTCGATTCAGCAGTGAAAAGCCACTAAACAGCAGCTAGATTACTCCCTTAACAGCTGTGGAAAACTGGACTAAACAGTGGCCGAATTACGCACTAATTCGTAGCAAAATAAACCTCGAACATCAGTGAAAATAGGGCTGGAGAGCAGTGGATCCGGGCACCAATCAGCAGAGAAGAACGGCCCTAGACAGTGGTAAAACCGGCATTGAACAGTAGGAAGATTGGGTACTCAGCAGCAAGATTGGAGGTCGAATCAGTAGCAAAAAAAAAAGGCACCTAGCCAGGAGGAAAAGCACCAAACACAACCAATCCACATTAAAAAAAACTTCTCTCTTTTTTTCTCTTATGCTCACGTGTATCCCTTTTCTTTTTGTGAGCAGAAAATTGCCACCCCCCACAAATAGTTTGGTGGTCTCCCCTTTTATATTAGAAAAAAAAATTGTGCATCTTGAGAGATGGTCTTTCCTTTTTGTAAATATTCACGCATATCTTCTTGATTTTTATTTCTTTTTGCTCCTTTCACTGATATATGAATATATTGTGCTTGATTTCCCCACGCCCAGACCATGATTCTTTCTCTCTTTATTGACTTTTTTTTTGTGAGAACTAAAACTACCCTTCTTTTTTTTTAATGCATGATAAGAAAAATCAAAATTTAGGTGTCAACACTAGCAAGTCGCGTTTCCGATAAATTGGTACTGATCATGTTGTTCTCTTTCCCGTTCTTTCTTCATTTATGGAATAAGAGTTGAGAGGACAAGCCGAGCTCGAGAAGGGACGGAGCCAGTCTTCTGGTGCCCTTCTTGACTTGAGGATTCGATTCCCATGTGTTGAGTCACGAGCACATTCGGGTAGGCGATACCGACTGGGTTCGAGCTCGAGGCATCGTTCCTCGACCCAAACCCGCCTCCCTGTCGTCTTTAGCCGGGACTACGGAGAGCCGGGCGGTCCGAGAGCTCGCTCATGTCGTCCAAGAGTGAAAAAATTTTAGCCGGAGATCTTTCAACAAACTCGGAGGAGGACGCGTCGAAATCCGAAACGGCTTCCTCCTCCGTTCCTAGGAAGGGAATTTCCAGTCAAAGCAATGCGGGGCCTCTGTCTTATAGGGGTCCCCCCCTCTTGCTTTCAATCCAAAAGTTGACCCAAAAAACACGGATCGGATGAAAAATCTTTATGAGCACTGGCTCAATCGTCGTGAGTCGTGGATCTCGTTTGTACGTACATCTAAGTGGTCAGAAGTCAAATATAGTACGCTGCCGTGGCCAAAAGTTGATCTCATCTTCTCACGCGTGTGCATCAACCACTTATCGCACAGGGAAAATATAAAAGGGGCACATGGTAACATTTCTCCATCAAAAATCAATTTCTGATCAGAAATCAATTTCTCTATTTCCCTCAAAAGTAAAAGTTGATTTTTCTACTTTTGCTTTAGATTGATTCTGATCAGAGAAATTCGTTTGGTAACAGTTGAAAATTTCTACTTTTGAAATATTATTGATAAAATTTTCGGGCGGCCGGGTGGGCGGAGGTTGGTGTGGTCAAAAAAGTGATTCTAAAGCGGATAAGTAAAAAATTTATACTTCTCAAAGTTGACCAAAAACCTTGCCGGAAGTTGAAAATCTTACTAAAAGTCAAAAATCCTACCATAAGTTAATTTTTTTACCAAACGAATTTCTACTTCGATAAAAATTTTACCAAACGGATTTTCCCACCAGATTAACTTTTGGCAAAAAAATCCATAAGTAGAAGTGTTGTCATGCAGCCCCTAAGTAAGGCGGTCTTGCCATGTGAAATGGTAAGACCCTCCATTCGGGGTTGGCCATGATAACACACATATCGTCGATTTTTAGATTTTCAAAAGAGTTCATCCTAACCTCATGGACGATGTACTCTCGAGCTTGTGAGCTTGTTTTAATTGAATGTTTATGCAAGATTGATTCCCTCCTCACTCACTAAAAGAACTGGATTTATGCTCTATCTATTAGTTGCTCTAGTCAAAGTTCTATCTGAATTTCCGCGGTGAAAGTCAAAGAACAGTCTTGTTGCGATCCTTGCCTTCTTAAGCTTTTATATCTCCAACTGTCTTACAGCATGCACCGACGACAGCCATGGAAGAGAATGCTTCGCACTCGAGAGAGATCAAAATTATACTTGCTAGTAAAAGCTAAAACTATACCAACTGCAAGTCTAAAATAATATGACCACGCCACAGATACATAAAAGATAATATGACAGTCATATGGTCATGCGTAATGTGACCGTGTTATGCTCACCAAAAAAAAAAAAAAAATACGAACTCTCTTTTTTTTTTAAATGTTAAGAGTCAACCACACATTCTATTGTGGCTGACATTTGACCGTCCACTGTCAATGGTCGGCGCAGCAAGACCCACAAAGGAACGTGTGACTTTTTCTTTTCCTTATGCCGTGACATGCTGACAGAAAATAACAGTAGCTAGCAACTCCTGAGGCTCACTACTACAGTAATTAGTAAATTAATTGCTTATCAATAAATTAACTCGCGGCTCGGTGAATCCACCCCCAGGTAGGTTCAGCCCCAGGCTCAGGCAGCTCCAACTCCGAGAAAGTCGATGAAGGGCAAGTCGATCTTGTCGTCTTCAGTTCTACTCTCCTCGGTTTCGACAGACACTGGCGAGAGACTCCCGGGATTGCCGATGCCCGTGGACTCGCCCGCTGAGGCGTCTGAGTTCGTGTCCGAGGCTCCGCCGTGATCAGCTTCTTCAACGACGGTGACCGTCCCTTGCGTCCTCGGACTGTTGTCGTTACGATCGTCGCTATCAGCGCCTGCTCTGATGTTGTTGGTGCAGAGCCTGCTGAAGGACGACCCAGCTTCAACCCTCGCTACCGGCCTTTTAGCTGCCGAACCTGCAATGAGGGATTCAGGGAAAACGGGAAAACGAGAACAAGGAAGAGAAATAAGGCCGTGAAGATTCAAGAATGTGGACTCGGATAAAAATGCACATAAATGGAAATAAGATCGAGCAAAGAGAGCGCTCTCGAGAGATGGACTCACACGGTGGTCTGCAGTAAAGATGTCTCAACGCGCTCAGCGTAGAACTAGAGCATGCTCGGAGTCAAATTATATGAAACCGGCAAGTTCAAATTTTGTAAACTCTTTTAAGAGAAATTTGAAGGTAGACGAGAATCGAACGTACCCATCCGGGACTCCGAGGGCCGAGCGAAAATAAGAGGTGGTGCTCTGGCCGAAGAAGGTGTGAGGGAGAGGTCGGTGCACGTCGACACGGCGGGGGAGTCCAAGTTGCTCGACATCGTCGTGGAGTAGCTGCACGCACGATTCATCTTCGCCGCTGACGCGATGTCATTGAGCTCTCTGGTCTGAAGGTGAGGGAGGAGCTTATGGTTCCTCCTCCGACCGCAGGCGCTGTTGGACTGCTCTCGCTGCTTCCTCGCGACGATCACGTGCCAGTGGTTCTTTACAGCGTTGTCCGTCCGGCCGGGGAAGAGCCGGGCGATCATGGCCCATTTGTTTCCGTATAGCTTGTGTGAAGCCAGGAGCCTGTCCTCCTCTTCCGCGCTGAAGGGCCTCCTGTTGATCCTCGGGTCGAGCTGGTTGAACCACCTTAGCCTGCAACTTTTCCCTGCAATATATACACACGATCAAGAAAACGATGTTTTTGTGATTCGAATTTTCCATTTGACTTTGATTGAGGGGACTTCTTTTTGATAAAACGACCTCTATCTTCTCCGTAAGTTGTGTATGTACCTGATCTTCCTAGGAGGTTCTCTGCGATCAAGTTCCAATTTTGAGGGCCGTACTTGGCGACGAGGTCCTTGAGCTTGGCGTCTTCGGCAGGTCGCCAATGCCCTCTTGCACAGACCTTGGTTCTTCCACTGTTCCTTCCAGGACCAGAGCTCTTTGCTGCCGCTCCCCCTTCCTCCTCTTGCTCCTGCTCTTCTGTGTCTATCTCTTCCTCTGCTTCTTCTTCCTCGTCCTCGCACATGTTCAAATCCAAGCCCTTCTTCAGGACGAACCCTTCTCTGTCGTCGCCACAAGCCCTTTTCGCCGCCCTGCTTCTGAGTGGCTCGAGCTCGACTGCCAAACTCACCATCTGAGGAGGAGGAGGCAACGGAAACTTGATGCCTGGCGAGGCAGTGAAGTGATTAAAGGTAGTTTTTACGTGTTGCAGGCTCATCTCTTTTGGTGAAGAACCCCACCTGCCAAAGAGAGGAAAAGCTGGGTTTTCTCTTTTGCCCTTCCTTTTGCAGATAGCGTGGTTATAATGAGTAGGTTCTGCTTCTTCTGAAGAGCCGGAAGCTAGGAGGACTGGTCAGACCCAGAAACCAACAAAAACTCAGAGTCACATGAATCAGAAACGCATTGCGCTCTCTCTCTCTCTCTCTCTCTCTCTCTCGTCCTTTCCTCGCCCGACTCTCAAGCGGTAACAGGACTGAAACAGGAACAGTGCTGACGACAGAAAACAGAGATGGGTCCTGCGATTTTCCTGCTGCTCCTCCTAGTCCTGGATGTGACCCAAAAAAGGAGGAAGAACAACTTTTTTTATTTGCCCTTTCACCGGCTTTATGGAAATATTTAAACAGAAATGAGGTCAGGTCAGAGTCCCTACGTTTTCTGGAGACTGATCTGCCTCTAATCTCTCTCTCTCTCTCTCTAGGATGACGATGAAGTTAACAATTTCCGCCACCCCTCTCTCTCTCTCTCTAGGATGACGAGGAAGTTAACAATTTCCGCCACCCCTCTCTCTCTCTCTCCCTCGCTCTCTCTGAGAAGAAGCGAGAAAGTTGGGGCAAGCAAAGAGAAGAGATCGTTTGACCCAAAAAAAAAAAGAAAAGAGAGAGAGAGAAGAGATCTGAGTGCGCACGTGCGGGCATGCAAGAATCAAGAACTGCTCGTGTGGGGTGGTTGCGTTGGGGAATGGAGCTTCCCCTCGGCCCGGTAAATATAGACGGGTGGGTTCGTTGGAGCGATGCTGCTCTTCCTTGTCTGGTTCTGTCCCCCCCTCAACTCGCGCCCTCGGGCTTTGGGCCATCCCACGAGAGTCTCTCCATGTCTGTTTCTGCCAACTCCTCCGTTTGTCGCCTGCCCTTTTTTCCCATTGGAACAAGATTTGGGAACCACGTAGGACTTTTACTTTTGCTTTGATTGGATCCTAGGACTTGATTCTTTCACATAAAGGTGTCGAAGATCTTATCCGCATGCTTTGTTTTGTTCACTCAAAAAGAGACTGAAAAATGGCGTTTCGCAAAAACTAGCAATAAAACATGATATTAACCGGAATAAGGAAACATATCAGTTACCCGCGCCTTCGAGTCACTCTCACACTCTCTCATCAAATCTCAACTCCAGACTACAGACAATAACCGACGGGACGTTAGAGATTGAAAATTTATGGTGAAATAATCTCTCGGCCATGTAAAGTAGTACATAAACCTCGCCACAAGATTCTTCGAGTTGAACACTCGTGTCTCTCGAATGCAATTCGCTGGGAGAGCATTATCGCTAGGCATTATTGAAGCAATTAAGAAAAAGGGATTAAATTATTTAATCGGTATCCCATTGTTATGAAGTTTAGGGATTTAATTATGAACTTTGCTAATCATATTTGATGAATCGATTTGTGGGCCTCACCATGCAACCATGTTGGCGAGTACATTACGGTGCAATCATCGGAACAAGTTCTATCTCGTACTCAAGCCAACCTAATTTACTTCTCGTATAACACCAACAAGAATTTAGCCTCGGATTTTCGGTTTTAGGGAAGCAAAAAAAAAAATAATAACAAGATAATATTGCAATTTCATGTACATTGTGTCCATGTCCGAACTAATTGTGCACTTCCTTGTTCGATCTAGTAGACCAAGATCCCATCGTTTCGTCGTCTTGTTGTTCATGCTCAAATGCTAACGAAATTGGACAGAATGGTAAGGGTGGATTAAGCTGAGCATGTAATCAACAGTGGGCACAAAGCAAAAGACGCAGAGATTCGTCAGTGGAAAGATATTAATTATTCTTAATTCGGGAGTTTGTTATACAATTTAGGCGAATGGAAACAACAAGGGATACCGTTATATCAATTATCAACAAGGGAGGCTAGGGACGGGGCTTAGTAGCATAATATCTGGCGGTGTGAAGATTACAAGGTAAACAAGATGGAGGAAACAAGAGGACAATGGAGAGATCAAGAATTTTTCTAAGTTCGTTGCAGAGAAAATGACACAAAATGATTTCTGAACGTCGGTCCAATGTGAAATGTCATCCGTGATCTTTTAATTTGTTTAATGTGGTCCCTGAACTATTGCTAAATATTCAATGCAGTCCTTCCATTTTCTCAAACGACAAATCAGGCGGTTATTTGACGGTGTGGTTTGTTATATATGGAGTTAGGCTCTTAAAAATAAGGAGTCAACATGTCCATCTTTTTATCCATCTACTGTAGAGAAGGAAAAGAAAATTAGGACTTTAATATGTCACGTAACATCTACTAGTGCGTGCATCACTGTGAAGCTTTTATTAGGCGATATTTACGTATAAGTAATTCCTCGTGCCAAATTCACTAGAATAAGTTCTATCTCATACTTGAGCAACCTAATTTAATTATCGGAAAAACCCATAGTAATTTAGGGTCTTATTATTGATTTAAGAAAAAAAAAGTGAAATAATTCAAGGTAGCCTAAATAATAGGGAAAAAACTGTCAAAAATCCCAAATTATGCTCATTGTGACACATTTACTCTAAACTTTATTTTGTGATGCTAAAACTCCCAAACGTGGACATGTGTGACACAATTACCCTCCATCAAATTTCGTCAATGAGCTTGAAAATCTACCTACCTGGATGATGGAAAGCAAACAATGTGGACATGGTGCTCATGTCGTGCAAATGAAATAAAAATGTCGTCGTTTTGGCTGGAATATCAACCAACGGAGCCTTGACATAGTGTAAATGAGCCATGCGCGTACAAGTTTAGGGTTTTTTTGGCGTAATTTAGGATTTTTTATGTCACAAAAAAATCGGGGTAAATGTGTCGTAGTGGATATAATTTGAGGTTTTTGGTGTATTTTCCTTAAATAATATTGCCAATATACGTATATCGTGTCCACATCCGAAGTAATTGTACACTTTCATGTTTGATCTAGTCGATGATGCTCCCATCGTTTTGTCGTCTTGTTGTTCATGTCCAAATGCTAACGAAATTGGACAGAATTATATGGGTGGACTAAGCAAAGCATGTAATTAACGATGGACGCAAAGCAATGAGACAGAGAGATTCGTTACCAGAAAGATATTAACATCCTTAGTTCGAGAGTTCGTTAAATAACTAAGGCGAAGGATACAAGGAGGGAGACCGTTATTCCAACGATGGAACTTAGGGACAGGGCTTAGTAGAATAATGGCCAGGCAGTGTGAAGATTACAAGGTAAACAAGATGGAAGGAAACAAGAGAACTTAGTAGACTAAAGAAAACAAGAATCTCTAAGATGAAAGAACAAAGTTATCAAGAGATCCAAATTATCCGCGAAAAAAAAATTCTTGTGAAAAGGACGGGAGAATATCTGATGTGTTGGTTATATTACTCGCGTTTTGTATAACAAGTCGATTGGTTAACTCGTTGCCCAGCCTGCCATAACATCTTCTAAGTCATGCCCGACATTAAAACTACGAGGCCCTTACTTAGTCCAGCCGGCGTGGGCGAGCATATGAGGCTACCAAGCGCATGATCAGATTTAGTAGGGTTTCGCGTAGTTGTCGGTCAAAATTCTTTTTTTTTTTTTTTTTTTGGGGGGTCGAATATTACCATACGGCAGAGGAAAAGATTATTGGCCTTCTGAGTACTATTGAGCGAATATGCAAATGCAATTAACTGCCCATTTTGCTCAATATTAGCTTCACAGGCCTATGCTATCAGTTGACTTACAAATGCGTGCATATGGAATCCGAGGATACACTAAGCTCATGGAGATTACGTGGTCTAGTAAAACAATAACCCAGTTGGTTTTGACTTCTTCTCTTCATGTTCAAACGCGCCATATTAAAATTCGGACAAACTAGGGAGGGCTGTCTTTGGAATTTCTTGTCCGAAGACATTAATTAGAACTCCTTGTTGTCCGACAAAGGGACAAGAGGCTTAGTTAGCAGAGAGTAAAACAAGATCACGAGTTTCGGATGAAACTAGTACGACTTGTAAATGGAGTGCAATAATCGAACAAGAATGTGGAACAGGACAAAGTTGGAACCAAATAGATGCTGACAGCAACTCGAATGCAAAACTTAACTTGTTGGTATCCTAACGGGAGAAAAGTTGGTAAGTTCTTGTAAGGGTTAGTAGATTTGGGTAAGACATTACACATATAAAAGCTGATAATCAATGTGAAAAAATTGACAAATTAATAAAATATTAGACGTGATAAGTAACTTAGGTGAGAGTTGGTAATTCGAAATTATTTGGTAGTTTAATCATATATTAAGTTGGTAAATAACTTAAATAAGAATATGATGGTTCGTGTAAGAATGAATAAACCGACCTCATAAGAAATACGGGTAAAAGTTGATGAAATATAAGAAAGTTGTTTTCAGATTTATCAATTTAAATGATGTAACGCTCCCTCTAATTTTTTTATGGTAACTTTGAACATAAATACTGCATTGGTTTTTTTTTTTTTTTTTGGTTGTTGTGTGTGTTAGACTCATTAAAGCTTATTGCCCAGACGGAATCGCGAGAAGTCCCTATCCCCATTGGAAAACACAGCAGTCGAATTTCAATTCGAATTCCTCCTCCCCTTCCCCCTCAACTTGAGAAAGCGCCGTCCAAGCTGTCCTTGAGATCCGATCCAAAAAAAAAAACATAGCTGTCCTCGAGCGAGGGAGACGTCTCTCCCTCCCTCCCTCCCTCCTCGTTTCCCTCTCTCCCTCTTTGAAGCTTTCCTTTTATTTGCGTGAATAAATTTCTGCAATTGATTTTTGAATAAATGTGAATTTTCGTTAGGCCATCCGTCCAGTCGATAGCCGCCGAGAAGCATATTCGTGATGTGGCTCCACAGGCTCTCCGATATTAGGCCGCTCTCCTCTCCCGATTTAGATTTAGGTTAAGATTTAGAGGTTTAATACTTCCGAACACGATCTAGATATAGATTTGGGAGTTTCCTATAGGTATTTGATCTGTTCTTTCAACATATTAATGCCGATATCTCTATATGACAACGGTGATGAGGACATTGTACCTAGACGTGCATCGCAAGCCATTGCAAATGGAATGAGAGATTTTAGCGTATGCTCATAATCGTATCTGGTGATCGGTTGCCAAAGTTTTATGGTGGCAAATTTGTTCTGAAAAGATGAGAGTAGTGCGTTTCTATTTGCAGTTTCTACTTTGTAATCTTCTTTCTGACTTTTGCTTTGTTCAACAGTAATTTAGAGTTTGCTAGATTTGAAAGATATAAATCTCTACCCACTTTTGGCCAATTTGTTCAACGGTAATTTAGAGTTTGCTAGATTTGAAAGATATATATCTCGAGTGTTATTATAATACATGAATGGCATCTTTCCTTCTATGAAAAAAAAAAATCAATTTGAATTTGGTGCCTGTCAACTCCGAAAGAAATGGGACATGAATGGATTTGGCAGGCTTGGTACGTTAGCCAGACAAAAGCGACCAATCTTGATCTCTTCCCATATTTTTCACGAAACAATTGCTTCGTATACCATGGGACCACGTTGTCTCCTTTTATGTCCCGAGTGAAATGCATTACGAGTATTAAATTTTTGCAAGTGGAATAAATTTCAGATTCTGTATTAGGTGCATCGCTTCTTTCTAATTTTGTCGCATTCATTCATCTCGAACGTCGTACGGCAATTTTGAAATTTCTCCTTCGAGAAGAAGCCCATAAATTTTAGATTCAATTATCCCTCCACGTAATTTCTTAATTCGCCACAAATCTTCCAGTTAAGTAATTTCTTAACTTAGCGTGTAGAAACTAACTTGTTCAAGTGAAGGCTCCCTTTAGCTTCGAAGAAATTTGAAAGAAATGTTGATGGATCTTTGTCCGATCCTTGAAAGTCGTTAATTACATGTATGAATATAGCTTAGTTCTACCATCTTGGCCCTTAAACCTATTTTTTCCCTTGTAAACCCCGTTCAAGTGTTCAATTAACTAAGCTTTATATTCTTATGCTCGTCGGCGAAGTCGTGTTACGTTCGATGGCCTCGATATCCGAGTCAATCCCAACAGCAAACGCTACATAAATTCGAATAAAATAAAATTCGGTTAACAATATGGACTTGGGTGACTTGGTAGCGACCCCATTCTTAGTTTCCAATTAGCTTATTCAAATGCCAAAGTCCGGTAAAGTAATTTTTGTTCTTCTCGGTTTAAGCTAACGACTGAGTTGTCGGGGTTCTCGGTTCTTGTCCCCGTCAATTCGATAACTAATTTATCATAGCATAGCAACAAAAGTTTCCAAGACGTAACAAGACTATTATATCGAAGTTTATGTCGGAAATCTTAACGAGAAAATAGGCCGTTTTCCCATAAGCCAAAGACGGGGACTCTAAGCACGAGAGGTCAGCGTAAATCTCTAAAACAAGACTTCGGTTAACTAAGTATGCCTTGTACCGGTAGACACACACTTCTAGGATGGCAACTAGAGCTACTCTTGTCACAGTGCTACATAAAATAATCCTTTTCTTTTAACTCTATTGTCGACTGACTATTCCCCAATATAAGTATTATATGCTGTTCTATGACTTTGAGAACTAATTATAGACGATATACCAAACACTTCGTCCTTGTCATAGTAGTTATATAAAGGTTTATTGGAAGCATGCAGTAGAAGTCCGATATCATCATTTGATGAGATTATCAAGGGAGAATTTAAGTCTAAAACCCGTCAACATATCTAATTGGACCCATTTTTACTTAAAAAATTAAATGAATGAGTTGTGGGCCAATATTATGATATATCAACTGTTCCACATAATTGACACGTGCATCTCGATAATATCTCGGTGCTAGATATGTTCTCCCTTTATTCAGATACCATTATGCATCAAGATGTCTCAACTCGAATCTCTACTATGACGCCCGCCTTCAAACTTGGAGTCTCTTCCTCCAGATCGGACAAAGAAGGATGCCCGAAAACCACATTGATCACGAGATGCAAAAATAGTGTTGATCATGAGGTTGTTTTCTTGAAATATTAAACAAAAACCAATACACAATGGGAGTGGGCCTACCAATTAACCATCATCTTTGATACCATTTTGTTTAGATGCACCCAATAGAAGTCCTATATCTTCGCCATGGGAGATCACCAAGGAAAATCCCAGCTCCGAACTAGTCAACAATCAATATATCCAATTGGAATCCACCTTCACTTAAAAGTTTAAAACTTCCAAACCACTCAAACTCTTCATTGTGGACTTTTTTTTAACACAACTCACGCATGTATCTCCACAATCTCTTTCTCACGTGTGAGCTCGGTGTTAGGTTTTCGCCTGTTAATTTATGTATCGTTTTGCACCAACATGTCTCACCTAAATCTCCAACACTCAAAATTCATCCCTAATCTCTTTCTCTAGACCGAACCATAAAGCTGCCATCAAAATTGCATTGCTACACCCTAACGTTCATCATCACTTTAGGTTTCTTTTCGCCAAACCAAACCAAACCATGAAGGCTGTTCGAAAATTACGTTGCTCACAAAATTTCCTCCTTGAGATACACCGAAACAGATCTAGGGCTCATTAATTTGCCACCAACTGTGATACCATTTGTTGGAAAAGCGTAGCAAAAGTTCAATACCTTCACATAAGAAAATCTCCAAGAGGAAGCCAAGTTCGACTTCTTCAACATATCCAGTTGGATCCACCTTCACTAAAAAATTTAAGCCAATGAATTATAAGCCAATCATAAAATATTAACTACTCTATACTATATCAATTCTCCAATGTTGAACTTTTTATAAACAACTCATACATGTATCTCAACAAAGTTACTATCTTGTGCATCATAAGTTCGTAACAATGTGATGCCCCTTAGATATAACTAAACTAAGAGACTAGTGGACGTGTAGCTGAGCTTTTGTGTTAATGATACATGACAAAAGAATCTAAGAAATGAAGAACAATGAAGGAGAGCAACCTAGTGAATGTCATATACATCCGAGTGGGTGAGATAAAACTTATGCATGTATGATCATTGTCAAGAAATTAATTGGGTGTAAATTAAAACACCAAGGAAAAACGAGTTTCTTTTTCATTAACTTCATAAATAATGTTTCGCTGAACCTCAAGGATTGGACAATTGGTTGGGGCACTTAAGAGATTTTCAGCTTGGGAACTGGAAGTCACTTGTTAAAATCTCATCACTTGCATGCAAATTGCTTGGTTCTAGGCCACTTACACATGCAAGACCCTATGTCTATATTCTAGCCAAAACACAACGTTCCTTCACATATTCATCTAATCAAAGGTCGTGACCTCGCCATTTTGGCAAATCGTGGAGAGAGAGAGAGAGAGAGGTGGACGACTGTAGTGGCCGATGACGGTTTTACTTTGAATTAATTGTTGAAAAAAGAGAGAGTCGATGATGATGATAATAATAATAATAATAATTGAACAAGCCGATGTGGATTAAATCAGTAGAGAGAGAATATTTAAAAATCACAACAAATTGAAAATTCTATAAAATCATAGGCAAAATTGGAAACAAGCAAAACCTTGGCTCCGGTTACACCAGCGACATCGCTCGCCACCATCCTGCGAGGCCGCCCTTAGCTCAAGCGTCCATGGCCACTGCTCTCGATACTTTGGTAGTCATTTATTACTTGTCCAAATGGAAAATACTCCTTTTGGATGTATGCTTCAAAAGTTCCAAAAGATCATTTTAGTTTTTTTTTTTTCCGGGAAAAGGGGGCATTTGTAGTGAATAATTAGGTTGAAAAGAGATGGTTTTGCCTATGTGCAGGGGGAATCTTGTGCAACCTAGGAAATGCCCCTCTCCATAATTGGGGCAACCTAGAAAATACCCTTCTCTAGTCTCTCTTACCGAAGACCTAAAATGCTTTGTTTAGAATAGTTTCTGGGACAATGCTAACTAACGACCAAAGTGTGTAATTAACTCCTCTCAGACCCCAGATCATGACCAGAAACTTTCGCGATTTCCCAAAAGCCAAATAAAGGAATTAAGCTGTCTTAACCCGCGGTCAGCGAGATCTCTAAACTAACCTAAACTAAACACGCCAAAAGACAATTTGGGCAGAGCACCCCCACAAGTTCCAGTGGCGAAAAATTATTTAAAAAATCCTAAATATATTGCAGACTTACTAATTCAATCATAAATATTTTAATTAAACTAATTAAATTTTAAATCTTTTCACACTTGTCAATTAAGTCCATCCAACCACTTTTGGCTAGAAATGGGCTAACGTAAACACCGACCGTCCTACGTAGTACGACCGGCGCCGACATGGATAAATTTTAATAATATTTCTTTTAATTTTTCCTTTTCTATATTTTTCAACTAGAAATTGTTGGTGAGGTCATTGATCGACCATCATCATCCACAGGCAAGGGCCAGCGACCCTCATTGGCGAGGGTCACTTGCCTATGGTCGGCATGGGCATCACGACCCTTGCCTTGATTTGGATGAGGGCCGCAATGCCCTCGCTTGTGGTGGGCGACAATTGTAAAAAGAAAAATAAAAGTAATAAAAAATAAATAAAATTATTAATATATCATTGGAAATTATCCACGTCGGCAATGATTGTGCCATTTAGGATGCGGCATATATGTCAGCGATTTTCGATCAAAAGTGATCGGATGGACTCAATTGACAAATAAAAAGGTTTATGACTAAGATGACATAATTAAAAAATTTATGATTAAATTGACAAACGTGTAATAAGTTTAGAACTTTTTAGATAATTTTTTTGCTTTCGAGATTGACTGACACCATGCTCTTGTCACCATCCTAACTACAAAAGTTATTAACCGACTGTCTTGGTTGACATGAGCCTTGTCTACTAATGATTCCATCTATATTGTGGGGCAGCGGTACGACGGTACACCTAATCACCGCTTGTCGCTGTTGCGTTGGTTATTTGAAGCATAGTTGTAGCTCTGTATAACGATGTTTGCTGTCGTTAGAGGTGGAGTCGAAAAAAATGGCTCGACACGAAAAAGGATGTTTTATTTCTTAGGTCTCATGACATGTACTAAGTATTCGAAAGAATAATCCGATAGAATATAAGTGCGAACGGACAGATGTTTTCTTCTTCTTCTTCTTTTTTCAACTGGGGGCTGTGGGAACACGGAAAGTATTATTGCAAGAATCTCCAAGGCGTGTCCTTGTAGATTTCTAAATGTATGGTTTATCATAAAAGAAAATTCCAAGTGCAAGTAGCACGCTACGTTGTCCTTCCTGTTTTGTGGAGGAAGCTATAGGTTAATCACGGCTTGATAGGTGCCGAGCCTATCGTCGTGACAAGATTGGAACAGTTCTTCATTGAAGAAAAACATTATTACTAGGTATAATCATTTCCTTTCGTCTTTGTTCATGTTCAAATGCTGGAGAGATTGGACAGAATTCTAAGGGTGGAGATGGACTAAGCTAAGCATGTAATTTAACGATGGACGCCAAGCAAAGAGTTCGTTATAGAACTAAGGCGAAGGAACCAAGGAGGGAGACCGTTATTCCAACGATGGAACTTAGGGACAGGGCTTAGTAGCATAATATCTGGCAGCGTGAAGACTACAAGGTAAACATGACAAGATGGGAGGAAACAAGACTTTGAGAGGAGATTATGGAGAGCAAGATCTTATAATTTAGTGAAAGAACAAGTTGCCGAGCGACCGATTTACCCCTTTTTCTGGAAAGGACTAGAGAATATCTTATGGGTCAGTTATACCACTTACATTATATAGATCTCCTCTGATAATGAGTCAGTTGTTTAGCTTGTTCCCGAGCTTGCGATAATATCTTCCAATTCGTGCCTCACACTAAGAGTCCGTTTGATAACAATTTTGGTAACTACAAAAAAAAAAACTTATAAAAGCGAAGTAGTGATTGAAATATTTTTTTTTTTTTTTTTTTTTTTTTTTTTTTTTTTTTTTAATTTTTTTATAAAAAAGTAAAAAAAATAATTTTTTTTTTTTTTTTTTTTTTTTTTTTTTTTTTTTTTTTTTTTTTTTTTTTTAACAATTTTGGAAAAACACTTTTTTTTGTCTACCCTCCCCCCCAAAATTTGTTAAAACAAACAATTTCTGAGTAGAAATAATTTTTTATGATTCTATTCTTGATAATAGTTTTTTGAGCAAAAGAACGTGTTTAGTAACTGTACAAAATTTTTATTCCCATATTAGGAAAAGAACAAAAAGCCGTTTGGTACGACCCCAAAAGTTTCTATTCCCAATTTTTTTTTATTTAATGTAAAAATGTGAGTGGAGGCAATAGGAACCAGCGGCAATCGATTGTGGCCGAGACCAACGACGATCGGCGACCGGCGGTGATTGGCGGTGGTGGAGACCGGCAACGACCAGCGCTAATCGGCTGCGTAAGAAAGACGAGTGAAAGTTGATAAAATATAAGTAAGTTGGTCTTTTACAGATTCACAAAAGAGTTCAAAAATTTCGGGGAAGAAGGTGGATTGGCGATCTTTCTTAAGAAGTGTTTTCCACATTTATCAATTTAAATGATGTAACGCTCTTGCCTGGAGAGAATCGGGAGTAGTCCCCATCCCCAATGGAAAACACGGCAGTTGAATTTCAATTTGAGTTTGGTGCCTGTCAATTCCGAAAGAAATGGGACATGAATGGATTTGGTAGGCTTGGTACGTTAACCAGACCATAGTGACCAATCTTGATCTCTTCCCACATTTTTCACGAAGCCAAATTGCTTCGGGTACCATGGGACCCGTTGTCTCCTTTTATGTCCCGAGTGAAATGCATTACGGGTATTAAATTTTCGCAAGCGGAATAAATTTTGGATTTTGTGTTAGGTGCGTCGCTTCTTTCTAATTTTGTCGCATTCGTTCCGTCTCGAACGTCGTACGACGATTTTGAAATTTCGCCCTCAAGAAGAAACCTGTAAATCTTAGATTCAATTACCCCTCCACGTAATTTCTTAATTCGCCACAGATCTTCTAGTTAAGTAATTTCCTAACTGAACGTGTAGAAACTAACTCGTTCAAGTGAAGGCTCCCTTGAAGAAATTTGAAAGGAAGGTGATGGATCTTTGTCCTATCCTTGAAATTCGTCAATTGCATGTATGAATATTGAATATAGCTTAGTTATACCATCTCTGCGTTCAATTAACTAGGCTTTATATTCTTATGTTCATCAGCAAAGTCGCGTTACGTACGATGGCCTCGACATTCGAGTCAATCCCGACCGCAAACGCGACATAAGTTCGAATAAAATAAAATCCGGTTAACAATATGGACTTTGATGACTTGGTAGCGACCCCGTTCTTAGTTTCCAATTAGCTTATTCAAATGCCAAAGTCCGTTAAGAGTAATTTTTGTTCTTCTCGGTTTAAGCTAACGACCGAGTTGTCGGGTTCTCGGTTCTTGTCCTCGTCAATTCGACAACTAATTTGTCATAGCATAGCAACAAAAATTTCAAGACGTGATAAGACAATTATATTGAAGTTTATGTCGGAAATCTTGAAGAGATTCCCATAAGCCAAAGATGGGGACGCTAAGCACGAGAGGTCAGCGTAAATCTCTAAAACAAGACTTTGATTAACTAAGTATGCCTTGTACCGGCTGGCACACACATCTTGGACGACACCTAGAGCTACTCTTGTCATTGTGATAAATAAAATAATCCTTTTTTCATACCTATATTGTCGACTGATTATTCCCCAATATAAATATAATATGTTGAACTATGATTTTGAGAACTAATTATAGACGACATACCAAATGCTTAGTCGTTATCATAGTAGTTATATAAGGGTCTATTCGGAACTCGCAGCAAAAGTTCGATATCATCACATGGGGAAATCATCAAAAGAGAATTTAAATCTAACCCCTTCAATATATCTAGTTGGACACACTTTTATTTAAATCAATTTAAGTTAATGAGCTGTGAGCCAATATTACGATATATCAATTGTTCCACATCACATAAATGAATTTTTTTTAACACAATTGACACATGCATGTCAATAATCTCTCGATGTTAGAAATGCCCTCCCTTAATTCAGATATCATTATGCATCAATATGTCTCAACTTGAATCTTCACTTCGATGCCCACCTTCACAGTTGGTCTCTTCCTCTAGATCGGACCATGAAGTACGCCAAAAACCGCATTGATCACAAGATGCGGAAATCGCGTTCATGAGATTCTTTTCTCAAAATATTAACCAAATACTAATACACAATGGGAGTGGCCACAAATCAATCATCGTCATTGATACCATCTATTGGAATGCGCTTAGCACAAACCCAATACCTTCGTTATGGGATAAGCTTATCGACATATCCAATTGGATCAACATTCACTTAAAATTTTAAGCCTTCCAAATCACACAAATTCTCTATTGTGGGACTTTTTTTTAACACAACTCATGCATCTCCACAATCTCCTTCTCAAATGTGAGCTCCGTGTTAGGTTTTCTCTCCTTAATTTAGGTATCATTTTGCACCAACATGTCTCGACTTGAATCTCCAACGCCCCACATTCATTTCTTATCTCTTTCTCCAGACCAAACCATGGGGTTGCCACAAAAACTGCATTGCTACACCCTAACGGTTATCTTCACTTCAGGTCCCTTTCGCCAAACCAAACCATGAAGGTTGTTCGAAAATCGCGCTGCTCACAAAATTCCTTCCTTGAGATACAATTAAACAGATGTACGACTCATCAATTTACCATCAATTGTGATACCATTTGTTCAGAAAATGTAGCAAAAGTTCAATACATTCATATGGGAAGATTTCCAAGAGAGAGCTCAAGTCCGACCTTATTAATATATTCAGTTGGATCCACCTTCACTAAAAAATTTAAGCCAATGAATTACAAGTCAACTATAGTTTATTAACTACTCTACATCATTTCAATTCTTCGATATTGAAAACTTTTTATAAACAACTCATATGTGTATCTTAATGAGTTAGTATCTTGTTCATCATAAGTTCGAAACGATGTGATGCCCCTTAGCTATAACTGAACTGATAGACTAGTGGACGCGCAGCTGAACTTTTCTTGTTGATGATACATGACAAAAGAATCTAAGAAATAACGAACAATGAAGGAGAGCAACATAGTGCATGCCATATACATCCAAGTGAACGAGATAAAACTTATGCATGTATGATCATTGTCGGGTAATTAATTGGGTGAAAAACCAAACGCCAAGAAAAAAAGGAATCTCTTTGGTATTAACTTTGTAAATAATATTTCGCTGACCTCAAGGATTGGGACAATTGGTTGGACAATTACTTGTCCAAATGGAAAATACACATTTAGTTTCAAAAGATCACCTTTTTTTTTTTTCTTTTTCGGGGAGAGCGGGGATTTGTAGTGAAAAATTAGGTTGAAAAGACATGGTTTTGCCTAAGTGCAGGGGGAATATTTTGCAACCTAGGAAATGGCCCTCTCCATAAGTAGGGTAACCTAGATAATACCCATCTCTAGTCTCTCTTACCGAATACCTAAATTGCTTCGTTTAGTATAGTTTCTGGGACAATGTATGTAACGACCAAAGTGTCGAGTGTATCCTGGTTTGTGTTTCGCATCATCTCTCTAACTAATTTCATCTCCTGTCAGGCCCCAGATCTTGACGAGAAACTTTCACGTTCGCCCACAGGCCTAACAAGGGAACTAAGCTGTCTTAATCCGGGGTCAACGAAAATCTCTAACTAACCTAAACTAAACTATGCCAAAAGAGACAATTTGTGAAGAGCACCCCACAAGTATCCAGAGAAAAAAATTTTGGCCGAAATTAGTTAATGTGAATACTGACCATCCTATTTGGCAATGCCGGTGTTGACGTAGACAAATTTACTAATATTCTTTTTATTTTGTTTTGCTTTTACAACTGTGGTGAGCAAAGTCGCCGATCGACCATCGCCGGCCACAGGCAAGGGCCAGCGACCCTCGTTTGGTTTGGGTGAGGGCCACAATGCCCTCGCCTTAATCTGGATAAGGACTGCGATGCCCTCGCTTGTGGCCGACGACGATCGAAAATAATAATATAATAATAATAATAATAATAATAATAATAATAATAATTTGAAAATAACTATTAAGATATTATTAAAAATTATTCATTTCAAGACCGGCCGTCCATGCCATGTAGGATGACCAGTGTCCACGTCATTGATTTTCAAGCAAAATTGGTTGGATGGACTTAATTGTCAAGATAGAGTCAAAAAATCTTTCGACACAAAAAACGATGTTTCATTTCTTAGGTCAGGACATGTGCTAAGTATTGGAAAGAATAATCCACTAGAATATAAGTGCGAACAGATAGATATTTTCTTTTTTTATCAATTGGGGGCTGTGGCAACAAGGAAATTATTATTGCGAGAATCTCCAAGGCGTGTCATTGTAGATTTGTAAACGTATGGTCTATCATAAAATTTATTCCAAGTGCAAGTAGCACACTATGTTTGGTCCATCTGATGGACTAAATTAGTTGAACCAGTTCTTCATTGAAGAAAAGCATTATTGCAAGGCATAACCATTTAATTTCATTTTATGTTGTTTGGTGATCTAATAATGAAGTTATTATACTTGATGATTTTAAGGATTAATGTGTTGGTAAGACCAAGATCCCATCGTTTTGTCGTCTTATTGTTCATGTTCAAATGCTAACGAAATCGGACAGAAATATAAGGGTGGACTAAGGTAAGCATGTAATTTAACGATGGAAGCAAAGCAAATGTATGGAGATTCGTAGCTAGAAAGACATATCCTTTGCTCGAGAGTTCATTATATAACTAAATTAAGGCAAAGGAATCAAGACGGGAGACCGTTATTCCAACGACGGAACTAGGGACATGGCTTGGTAGCATAATATCTGGCAGCATGAAGATTGCAAGGTAAACAAGACAAGATGGGAGGAAACAAGAGGCTTGACAGGAGATTATGGAGAGCAAGATCTCCTAATTTAAGAACGAACAAAGTTACCGAGCGACGGAATTACCGCCCGAAAAATTCATTCTAGAAAAGACCAGAGAACATCTTATGTGTAAGTTACTCCACTGACGTTACATAATAAGTTAATTGTGTAACTCGTTGCGCAGCCTATTATAATACCTTCCAAGTAGTGCCCGACTTAGGTCAGCGTACGCAGGCGAGCATGAGGTCCACCAAGCACATGATCGGATATAGCGGTTTCCATGTAACTTGCTGGTTGAAATAGTGAGAATCTTCTTTCCTTCAAATATTGCCACAAGGCAAAGCAAAGGATTATTGGACTTCAAGTGCTACTGAATTAGTATGTAAAACGCAATTAAGTACCCATTCGCTGAATCTTTATCCTTATACTATCGATTGATTTGGGCATTGTGTTTGGTGACATTTAATCGATTGCCTCATTTTTGCTAATAACTTAAAAACAAGTACGTATATGTGCATATGAAAAATTAAAAATACACTAAGCTCATGTAAGGCTGTGTGGTCTAGTAAAAACAAAACCCCGATTGGTTTTGACTTCTTCTCTTCACGTTCAAACGCCAACAATAATCGGACAGACTAGTTAGGGCTGTCTTTGGAGCATCGGATGAACGATGAGCACAAAGCAATAACGGAGGCTAGTTCAGTTGCTCTATGCTTAGAACAAGAATACGGAACAGGACACAGTCAGCGAAGTGCCCTAAACGTTATTCCTTTTGTTAACAACCAACTGATTATCCAATGAAACAGTTGAGGAGAAGAATAGGTTGGGTCTGTTGTGATTAATGAAATTTAACGAAGTATGAGATGGTTAGTCAACTTAACCAAATAAGGCGAAAAAAAAAAACAGGAATAAAACATAAAAAGTCCTGAAGTTATTGTCCGTATGTCAATTCATTCATAAATCCTTCAATTTTGCAAGCACATTCCTAAACCTCTGACGATTTGCCAATTATTTTGGCCGAAAATTGATGATGTGGTCCTTGGGCATCCTAGGTGGTTGGCGCTAAAGCTGGACAATTTTTTTATTCTGAATCTTTACTACTTTTTATTTTTTAATTTATTTTTAATTATTTTCTACCCTCACCGGACTTAGTAAAAAAATAAAAAGAAAAAAAAATTGGCTGGAATACATTGACAAATCGTCAAAAATTTAGGAATCAATTGAAAAAATTGAAAAGTTTAGGATTGAGTTAGCTTCCATACAATAGGTTTAGGACTTTTTCGTAAATTTTTTTAAAAAAAAAGAAACAAAGATAATTTAGAACCTCAAATTGCAATATATACATTGTCCTTTCTAAACAGCTCATGGTAACTCGGTAGAAAAGTCGGCAAATTCAAAATTCAAAAACCAACTAGATGTTGTTAGCAACTCAAATGTGACATGTAAATCGAAACTAGTCGGTATCCTAATGGGAGAAAGTTGGTAGGTCAAACAAGTACAAGTTGTTAAGAAATGGCCACAATATAAAAGTCGACAAAAGATACAAAAGATACGGGAGATTGATGCATTAAGAAAAATTCATATAAACAATAGGAAGTAACTCGTATGAGAGTCGATCGTCCAAAACTAGTGGGTAATTTAATATGAAATAAAGTTGGAAAACCGCTATGATAAAAGATTGATTAGTCCACATAAGAGTTGGTTAACTTTTAAAATTTATGAACTTTTCTTCGATAATCTGCCAACTATTTTTTTTTCGAAACGAAACAATGAAATCTTCCTAAGAAAAGGTTAAGACTTATGAAAAGATTGATCAACGAAAACTACACAGCTCAAAACTTTGTTGGATGCTACCAACATCGATTTCAGCTTGATATTTAAATGATCTAGCATTTCCTCTTATTTTCAACTGTAAGGTTGAACATAAAAATTGAACCAAATTTTGTTTTTTTGGGGGGATGTTAGGTGAGGCCCATTACAGTTAATTGCCCGGGGAGAATCACGTTGGCATCCATGGCAGAAAAAAAAGTTTGGTGAGTAGTCTCCATCCGCCATGAAAAAGGTCAGCAGGTGAATTTCAATTTGAATTTGGTGCCTGTCAGCTCCGAAAGAAATGGGACAAGGAAGGATTTGATGTGGCTGGTACGTTAACCAGACCTAAGTCACTATTCTTGATCTCTTCCCACATTTTTCACAAAACAAAATTGCTTAGGGTACGATGGGACCCGTCTTCTTCATTTTATGTCTCAAGCGAAATCTACAGTGATCATGAATTTTCTCAAGCGCGTTAAGTCTCGGATTCTGTACAACGCATGTCGCTTCGTTATAACTTTTCGTCGCAACAATTTCATCTCAAAAGCCGTGAATATTCGGAATTTCCCTCTCGAGAAGAAACCCGTAGATCTTAGATTCAATGCTCACTCGACGCGTGTTCACAAATCATCTTCCAGCATCATCACGAGCATGTGATTTATCTTCAATCACGACTATCTTCTAAGTTAATAGATTGTTAAGAAATCCAAAAAAATCATGGATATCGTGATGAATCTTTGTCCTCTCTTTGGATGTCGCTATTTGCATTTGTCCATGGAAGAGCGAGATGCTCCTAAAGTCAATTTAGTATCTCAATAGAAGGAGCATATATACAATAAATAATGAGGAGAAATCAGCTACATGTATGAATAGCTTAATGATCCCATATCATTTACCGGCCCTCATGCCTCGTTCAAGTGCTCAATTAACTAAGTTTATTCTAATGCTCATCAGGGCGAAGCCAAGTTCCGATGGCCTCGACATTCGAGTCAATCCCGACCCTTAAACAGGACAAAAGTTTGATAAAATAATCGACGGTGATACTAATATAGCTAAGAGAATCTCTTAACAATATGGACTTCGATGACTTGATAGCCACCCCATTCTTAGTTTCCAATTAGCTTATTCAAATTCCGAAGTCCGTTAAAGAGTAATTTTTGTTCTTCTCGGTTTAAGCTAACGACCGTGATGTCGGGTTCTCGGTTCTTGTCCTCATCAATTCCCTAACTAATTTGTCGTAGCAACAAAAATTCCAAGGCCAACCCTTTGAATAAATTAGTTTAACAGACCCAAAAAGACATTATATTCAAGTTCATGCATCGGCCCGTTTTCCCATTGGCCAAACACGGGGACTCTAAGCACGAGAGGTCAAGCGTAAATCTCTAAAACAAAACCCTAGTTAACTAAATATTTTGCTTTGTACCGGAGCACACCTTACTAGGATGGCAACTAGGACTACCCTTGTCATCGTCCTGAATAAAATGATGCTTTCGTTTTAATTATATTTTCAACGGATTAATCCCCAATACAAATATTATATGCTATGCTCTGACATTAAGAACGAATAAAAGAGGGTATGCCAAAGCACAAGTCGTTGTAATAGTAGTTATAAAGGGGTCACTATCTTGTGCATCACAAGTTCACAACTAAGCTATTTTGGTTAATAGTGATGCATGACAAAAGAACCTAGAGAAATAACGAGCAATGAAGGGTTGACAACATAGCGAATGCCGACAAATATCCAAGCGAACAAGATAAGTTTTACGCATTTATGTCAATAAATTAGTTGGAGGATAAGCAAAACGCCAAGGAAAAACAAATCTCTTTGTTGTAAGCGTGAATAAATAATCTTTCGCTACACCCCCAAGATTGGAGCAGTCGATTGGGGCACTTAGGAGATGAACTAGAAATCACTTCATCAAGTTCCGTCAGTTGTAGGTGAATTACTGATCCTTGTTTGTACCACTTGCGCAGGGAGAAATATAGACTTAACCAATTCATGAAACTTGCATGGTATTTCATGAGTCTTCAAGTGGTTCAAAGTGGCTTCTATGATGGTGTGCCTTGATTATCAAAGTAGCATTCTTTTGATATGTCGCTCAGATTCAAACATAGGATAAAGCCTTAAAAATAGACCTTGGTGGACACATAATAAGTAATTTCTCTCTCTCTCTCTCTCTCTCTCTCTCTCCCATAGTAACTATTATGTTGCTCATTGTTCCTATAAGCACGTAAGATTTTCTCCAATATTATCAACTACCTAATCATATTGAAAAGTTCTTACTAAATTTTCTCAAACTATCCAATCATGCAGATCAAAGATCTTTATTCTAGCCCGCCCCCCACAAAAAAAGAAAAGAAAAGAAAAGAAAAGAAACCTTGATGTACATGTTCATGCCATCTAGTCGAAGGTTGTGACCTCACCATTTTGGCTAAGCGGGGAGAGAGAGAGGTGATGACTGGAGGTTGAGGGGTGCTATTGATATTGCTGGTGGCCGGAGGCAGTGGCCGGAAGTTGGTAGGCTGGTGAAATTGAGCATCTTGACATCCTGTTTTCGCTTGGAAATTAGGTGAAGAAGTCATGGTTGTTTCCTATGTGCATGAGCCAATATTATGCAAACTCCATAAGCGGGGCCAACCTAGGAAATGCCCCTCTCTAATCTCTCTTACCGAAGACCTAAAATTGCTTTGTTCAGCATCTTCCCGGACAGCGCTAATAACGACCAAAGTGTCGAGTATATCTTGGTCTCTCCATTTAATTCCATAACCCTCACAGGTCGCAGATATTGACGGGAAACTTTCGCATTTTCCCAGGAGCCAAACAAGGGAACTAAGCTGTCTTTAACCAGGAGGTCAGCGTAGATCTCAAAACTTGACCTAAACTAAACTAAGCCAAAGAGACACAATTTGTGAAGAGCAGCTAACCCACAAGTTTCGAGGGTGACCGACACTCCACGAGAACTAATTAAATTTCGTGTTTGGTTCGACGCAAGGGCTGTCGGCCGAACTCCATCTCTAACGACAACGAAGATCGTTCGACGAAGCTACAGCTACGCTTTGGATAACCAACATGATAGCTAAGGGCGGTGGTAATTTTTTCGGTGTAATGTGATACTTTTTCTCCTTCCCAAATATAAATTAATAAATGTATGTATTAATTATGGAGAGATGACGCCTTGTCGATTTGTACTGCACAAAAGAAATCATTTTTAGGAGGCTTGTGCAACGTGCATACGCTAACCGTGGCGAAAATAGATATACACACTATATGTATGGATGTATTGACTATAAAGAGATGAGGTTTATCAATTAGTAATACACACAAGAAATCAATTATACGAGGCTTGTGCAATGTGCATGCGTTAAACGTAGCGAATTTGGGTATATAGATCTTGAGTAGTCTATTTGATGGACCCCTCTAATCATATACTCTCTCTCTCTCTCTCTCTCTCTCTCTCTCTCTCTCTCCATATTTTACTTACCAACCAAAAGAAAAAAACAATTTGTGTATAGTTTTGCGAGCTAAATATAGTCAACACGATAGTCAAACCGAAAGATTACAATTATTTTCCTTTACATCAATTAGGGTATACCGACCAACATCACGGTTTTATCAAGCTGCTGCAAAGTGAGCATGCGAACGATTACATTTCCCGCATTTTATTGTGCTTGATGTATGTGTCAATTTAGAAATTTATGCGAGAAGGTGGGAGATTATAACACAATTATACAATTTCTACTTTCAAGGAGGGAGAAGAGGTTAAACTCGGACTGAAGGGAGTGAAGAAGGGCCATTGGGCTTAAAATGAATGGGCCAAGCTGAGTCAATGATGAATAGGATGGCCTTTGAGATAAGTTATTATCATTTAGTAAGAGCGACTTAAAGATGATACCAAGTGATTAACCGAAGCTCCGACTTGAATTGGGCTTTTCAGGCATTCGGGTTTTGCTTGACATAGCACTTAAACCAAACGAAATGGGTCGCAAAAATAATTTCTCCCAAAATCCGCTTAAGAGCTCTTTTTTTTTCTTCTTTTTTTAAATTTGATCTTTTTATATTGGTGTTTGCATCCAAAACGAGAAAATTATTAACAAAATTGTAAACAAATTGGACTTTTGCTAATTTCAGTCTTGAACTTTATAATTTTGCTAATTGAGTCCTGAGCATTTTTATGTTTTACCAATTGATTCTATCCGATCAAATTTGGGTGAAAATCGGCGACGCGAATGCCGCCGTCCTACGTGGCACTACCTATGTTGATGTGGGCAAATCTTTTTATGTTATAAAAATTTTTTAAAAAAATTTTTTTATTTTTATTTTATTCTCTTTTCCTTCTTTTATTATTATTTTTTTATGGCCGAGGAGGGTAGCGAGGCCATCATGTCCGCAGATGAGGCCACGTTGCACAGACTTAGGCGAGGCCAACCTTGCCATGGCCTCACCAAGACCATAGTGGCTGTGGATAAGGACTATGACCCTCGCCAACCACAATTAAAAAAAAAGGAAAAGAGAATAAAAGAAAAAAAAATGAAACAAAAAAAAGAAAATTTTAATAAAATTTCTAAATAAAATATATATTATTAAAAATTATCTACGTTAATGTCTACCGCGCCAAGTAGAACGGTTGGCGTCCACATCAATAATTTTCAGCCAAAATTGGCCATATGGGTTCAATTGGAAAAATATGAAGATGATTAGGTGTCAATTGACAAAACGTGGAAAGGAATTAAACTCAATTGACATAATTAAAAAGTATAAAACTAAATTGGCAAAAATGTAATAAGTTTATAACCTTTTTTTTTTTGTAATTTTTTCCCACCAAAAATTGGATAACTCTTTAGAATCAACCTGACATCGATTTGGCCAAAGAGTTTAATTATGAAATCGGTATTGACAAGTCATGCCATTCGGCAAGAATTACTTAAAGCAGATATCGACGATAGTATAAAAAGCCTCATCAATGACTATGGATGACGGTTATCGAAGATCATGAAATACATCTATCGACACACGGTGGAGCGTGAAGCGTGATCAACGAACATCTTGTTTCGATAACAAAAACTATAGATGTTCGATAGTACCGTAAATTTGACGAAGTGTTGGACCCGGGAAAAAGAAAGTAGATAAATGAACGTGTCGATTAAAGACATGGATCATCCATAATGTACCCATCAACAGCGAGAGAACTTCGACATCAACAGGCAAGGGCAATCATTCATGAGATTTTGATGAACAGCGCAACAAGTTGGCCATCTAAATCGAGCTTAGTGTTGGCCGGAGAGGAGAACATTAAGACAAAGTTATCAAGCGACGATTAAATGATATAATGGTCAGGGAAGTTGTAAACATTTGTGAATGCGGTCGGCATGCAAATAGGAAGCTTAGAATATCCGAGGTGTAAATACAACTGTATTTAGCATAATAATTGCAATTGAGCGGTTATAATTAGGATATACACACACACACACACATATATATGTGTGTGTGTGGCTACGTGTAATTTCTATAAGACACAATTATCAAGAACAAATTCTCGGTATGCTTTTTCAGTTCATCGAAAGTTGATATCTTTCTATCATTTATAGTCAGTTAATTTTTAATTTACTGTCTATCTTCTTTGTCGCGTTAATTCGATTCATGTCCAAATCACCACTGAACCCATCTAACAAAAAATTAAAGATCAACCGTTGGCGAAGGTTCGTTCACTATTTGGATCAACACCCATTTTCCAGTGAACCAAAACCTGCTTTGTTTCCTTTTCTCAACACCCATTTTCTAGTGAATCCATTTTCTAGGAAAAGAAAAAAAGATAGGAAAAATTAAAAAAAATTAGGAATTTTGATTTTTAAAGTTGTAAAAATTGTCTATGTTAGTGTTAGCTGTGCTACATAGGATAACTAATTTTCACATCAGTAATTTTCAAATAAAAATTGATCAAAAAAACTATATTGATAAATCGTCAAAATATTTAGAATTCAATTGATAAAATTGAAAAGTTTCAGGACCTAATTAGCATTTGTACAATAGATGTAGGATTTTTTTTTTTTTTTGTAATTGACACTCAAAGTTATGATACTTGTGATATCCATTTTCCGATTAGTTAAATATTCAATATTAACCGGAGCGTAATAGTTTTCTCCAAATTTCTTTTACCATCATGATTATGTTTTCCCTCCATTTTCTTTTGTTTCTCTACCTAAAATAAGTCATTGCATAGTTTAATTGAGATCTTTCGATTGTAAGTGTAAACACAAAGCGGTAAAAGCATCACTCCTCAATTACTTCACTAACTTAGAGTACAATTGCAAATTCAAGATGGGCACCAATATTCGGAAGTTTGCTTTATATACAGCAATAAAATTTTCATTGTACAAATGAAAGAGAAAACACTCTTGCCCCAAATTTAGATTATTCTGAGTTGGTAACCTCAAAGTTTGTATAATATCTAGTGGTGTGTAGGGGTCGAGTATCTCTAATACCCAACCCAACCCAGATCGGCGGACATCGCGCAATCGAATCACAACTTCGGAGGCACGTTAGCAAAGCAAATTAAAATTGAGCGAGATGAGAGCAAATGCAAATTACCCATCACAAGCGAGTAACGAGGAGGTATAAGTGACCCAAGTCTCAAATCTCCTCGTCATAAAAAAGCCATGTTATCGAAGAAGACCATGTTTGCTGGCGAGTGGCTCATCTTCACCTTGGTCTAAATTTGATTTGCTTAGGTTCGCGCAGCAAGTGTTCGACGAAATGCCTGAAGCATGCTCTCCTACGGTTCGGCTTTCACCCACTTCTTCATCCTGTGCCAATACCATGGCCACCAAAAACTTTGTCATCCTGCACAAATGGCAGCCCTCGGCCAGACCGAGACGAGGACCAGCGACCCTCGCTAGCGGGGAGGGCTGTGTAAGCCCTCGTCGATGAATTCCCCTTTCCTTTTCTTTTTTTAAATTTTAAATTTGTTTTTTAGCTTATTATTAAGTTTGCGATTGAAGTTTTTTGAAAAAATTGGTCATGGGGACTGAAATCTTTTTTAAAAAATTTACCACATAGACTAATTATTAATTATAAACAACATGCCACTAAAACGTTTTAACTATAAATACCACGCATATTTTTTTTTTTCGAATCTCTCGCGGTTAGCATTTAAAGTGATCTTTTTCTTTTATTTGACCCTTAATCGAGCTAACGAAAATTTTTGGGACTAAAATGAGCATTTTGCGTAAATTTTGATACTTGTCATGTCCTTTGGACTTTTTTTTTTTATTTTCGGGTAAAAGCGAAATTATCATCCGACATGGCAAAAAGGGTTCGCGCGACCCAAAACATGAAATCGAGGTCGGGGTTTATCATATAGGCCAAACCCGAACCGCCGACCACGAACCCGAGCTCCGTTCCCCGCCTAGGGTTTAAGCATCGCCGGCGGCGACGAGGACTACGAGAATGGGCGGCGCCACCAGGTTCCTGATGTTCCTCGCCGCCCCTCTCCCGCAGCGCTGCCCCTCCTTCCCCCGCCTAGCTCGCCTCCACCACCACTGCCGCCAACCCCGCCACCTATCTTCTCTCACCTCCCGCACTCTCCACCACCACATCCTTGGCGCTTCTACCCATCGTCTCCTTCCACTCCGAATCAAGTCCTCTTCGCAGCAATTTCACGCTCAGGCTAACGCCGTCAGAGACGACCGTTTCTCCGACGCCGCTCATCCGTGGCCGGAGTGGCTCAATCTCATCAGGAGCTTGTCGGCCGGTGGTTATATGCGCAAGGAGGGATTGGGTGTAGTGGCGGCGCGGGGAATTGGCGGCGAGGCCGAGTTCGTGGCTGGCGTGGAATTGCAGGAGGAGTTCCTTCGCGCGGCTGAGGCTGGCTTGGCTTTTGCAAGCGATCGGCCTCATCTTTTGAGGTACCGTTTGTATGGAAATCTTCGTACTCTTCATAGTTGCTTTTTTTTTTTTTTTTTTTCGGCGATGGGTAATATTCACGCCTGGATTTGGTTGTGTAGGGCACTCTCAAAGAGAGATATTGAGGTGGTGGTCGAAAATGGAGCTCCTTTTTTGTTCAGGAATGCTGATGATTCCATCAGAAAAATGAGGGCGTTTATGAGTGGGGAAGAAGTTGGTGTAAGAACTCATTTTCACTTTTCCTTTGCTTGTAATTTTGTTGCGCTGATACTTTATTTGCTTGTTGGTTGTTAAATATGCACACAACATCAAAATTGGCGTTACCAAGTGAGCTTTAGGTACTCATCTTATCCGATCTTTCTTTATGTTCGTACACATGGTGAGCAAGGTCATTTGGTTTGCAAATTGTACGCGCTTGCCTGCTTTGCTGATGGCCTCCTACTCTATCCAAAATTTCCAGATCATTTGGCATACACAAACAGTTCTTGCGGACTTGCATTTAGTGGTTGAATCTTAGGTGTTAAGATTTCGATTTGGTCTAGTTTTCTTCTTAGGACCCGCTTCTCATAATTGGGTCAAGTGTAACTTTCGCCAATTTGAAGTTGTGGTTGTGTGTAGGTAGCGCAGTCACTTTGTAGTTTAAAGTTAGTTTCGATTCTGCATACAGTAGATAATGCTTTAATTTTTCCGGTTCATTTTCACCCTTCTAGTCTATTTGCTGCAACCTTGTCAGAAGCCATCCTTATTTTAGGTAATCTAGTTCATTGTTTTGCAGGTAATACTGTGCTTATTCATTTTTGCTGAAACTCACCCTTTATTATGGCAGATCTGTGTTACTAAGTTTTGGTGAATTTTTCCTCTACAGTCACAGATCACTGCATTACTTGGAGCTCATAGTTTTTCTGGTAGATTGATGAGGGTTCATCATTCGTGATGTGTCTTTGTGACCGAGCAATTTTGTGGATATTGTGTTATGGCAGTCAAAATTGACATCTGATTTCGGCATTCTTTTTGCTTGTTTTCATTGCATAGATTGTTGATGGCGATAAAGCGCAAACAATTGATCTGATGAGGTTTATATTGAGTTATGCCTGCAGTCCCACCACACCAGAAAAAAGTGACTTTGGTAATCGAAATTTAATTGCATCAGTACGGAATCTGCTACAGGAGATGGCAAATCCAAGTAATTTTGCTCCACCATTGAACTTTGCTGGTTCTCTCGAGAACCAGTTCTCTGGTGGCTATGGACAAATTCCTAGGCCCCGTAGGCCAGATATTGAAATGAAAAGAGGTGATTGGATCTGCCCAAGGCAAGTGCCTTGTTCTCTGTACCCAAACTGAATTTCATCTGTAATTTTACCATTCTGTATAAACCACTTCTTATGATATGTGAATTGAATCTCTCAATTGACATTTACGAGCAGGTGTAGTTTTATGAATTTTGCGAGAAACATGAAATGCCTTGAATGTGAAGAGGCTCGACCAAAGCGACAGTTGACAGGCAGAGAGTGGGAGTGTCCTCAGTGAGTATTTGCTAATTTAGATGTTTCTTACAAAATATTTTGTGAGTGGCTATTATTAGTACAAGTCTGACATACGAGAAGTTGTTAATATTATCATCATCATTTTTTTTTTACATTCTTAGATGTGACTTCTTCAACTATGGGAGGAATCAAGTATGCTTGAAATGTGAATGCAAGCGTCCTGGAGAGATTTCATCCACTGTACCATCTGGATTTGGTTTAAGTCGTGGTACTGTTGAAAATGATAATAAAATTGACTTTGAGAGGAGATTAGCTGCCAATGCAGGGAAGGCACCAAGCTTGTTCAACAAAGTTTCACAAGTAGATGGCACTACAGGCATTTACAGTGCTATAGCTGATGAAGATTTCCCTGAAACTATGCCACCGAGGCAAGGAATGACCAGAAGTAACTTGACTGCTGACGGAACTCCAAATATTGATGATAACCGAACTTGGAATGCAAATAAGAGACTTGATTCACCTTTTTCCAAGTCATCATCTCCACAGCAAGGACAGACTAGAGGAAACAATTCTGGTTATGTTCCTTTTGTGCCTTTACCTGCTGACATGTTTGCAAAGAAACCCACAAATTCTGAAACTGCATCAGACAACTTGGTGACAGATGGAGCTGCTTCTCTAGCTTCAAATGCCAGAAATCAAGGTTCTTCTGTTTCTGGAATTAACTTCTCTGGTAAATCAGGAGCTGGTCAACTGTCTTCTTGCGAGCCAGTTATCCATACCGAAAGCCAAGATGGAGGAGAAGAAAATTCTGAGAGATGGTTTAGGAGAATTGCAGAGTTACATGATGCTCGAGATCTGCCATCTGCCACTTCTGATGAACATTTCCCTGAGACCATGCCCATGCATAAGCGAGAGAACCGATCTGCAGTTGGAAGGATGAAAGATCATACCTTGACTTCTCCAACATACAAGAGACGTGCCGCAACGGAACAAGGTAACAATTCCAACTTTGTTCCCTTTGTGGCATTCCCACCTGGGTCCTTTGCTAGGAAGGAATACCAGCAGCCTCACAGTGCCTATACTACTAATTTTGATACAAAATCAACTCCTGCATCTCCAGGGGAGCTTCCACTGGAGGCAAATGATTCAAGTTCGATGCTGCCTAATCGCAATGAGCAACCAATGGAAAACCAGCATATTGATGGTGGGAGCTTGAATATAAAACCTCCTGTAGAGAATTCAACTCAAAATAGTTCAACCATGACTAAAGGGGCAAATAATATAGGGACGCTGCAGGACTTTGGCAATCATCAGACAAGCAGCAGGAGTGGTGTTGGATCGTTTCAAGCTGGTAGAGATACAAGAGAAAGGACAAATCTGGTGAGCAGTTCACGCCAACCATCAGAAAGTTTGAATGTGAGAGAGCAGTGGAGAGGTAAGAGCTTGGAGGGTTCAGCCGTGAAAGAACCTAATCCTTTGGACATGTCAGAGGAGGCAAAGGCAGAGAGGTGGTTCCGACGTGTTGCCCAGATTAAGGACATTTCAGAGCTGAGCCAAATACCAGATGAGGATTTTCCATCAATAATGCCAATGCGGAAAGGAGTAAACAGGTTTGTGGTGAGCAAGAGGAAGACGCCATTAGAGAGGAGGCTGACTTCTTCTCAGTATAGAAGGAATCTCCCGGTTGTGACCTCTGAACCTGTGAAAAACGAAAATGAGAATAAGTGATATCCAGGTTTTCCAACTGTTTTGATGCTTTGTAAAATCATTTACTTGGCAATTTTTTTTTTAAAGTTAATAGTTTACTTCAGAAAGTGATTCTTTATCTATTTACAAAGTCCGCAGAAAACATCTCGAGCCTTCAGGTCTCAGCTTATGATTTCTTAAGGCGCTTCGTACCTCTTGTGCCATTGCTTATAGTCAATATAACAAGGGGAGATAAAAGCAATGTGCTTGTGGAGAAGATGGAGAGTGAGGTGTTGGAGAATGTGTGTGGCAGGAGGATCTTTTTTAGGGTGATGAACCGTGCTCGGATTGGTAAAAGATGAAGGAAATTTTGGTTTTCAGGGATAGGAGAAGTAGTTGTAAGGGAGGGTGGGTGGTGTTGAACAGGTGGTCTCCCTGTGGTTGTGACTCCTGTGTTCCTTGTATGTGGAACGGTGAGATGAAGCTTCACATTGTTGTCGGGGAACCTGCAGAAGGTAATTTTAGTAGAGAATTCCACTTTTGCAGTCTAGTGTTATTTTTATTTATTTTTTTAATCTTTTATTTGCGAACTCTCAGTCTTATATCACTTACCATAATCTGGTATTTTTAATTCGGCATGCTTTTAGGAACACTTTGATAAGATGATCAGAGGAGGATAGTACATCACTGAGAATAGGATGTATTTAAAGTAATGTCCTCAATTCAGTGGCACCTTGCTGACATGTGGTATTGAATTTTATATATAGCAAAGTTAGCTAGTGGAGATAAATTTAAGTAAAAGGGGAGAAATGCTAATTACGCATGTTATAATTTTCTTTGCAAAAAATTTCATTTGGGCACACGATGTATATCTAGATATACTGGCTTATGTAGGTTAGCGAGTATGTGATAATCATGTTATAGAAATAGAAGGGACGCTTTGCAGGAACTTTGCTATTCTAACGCTTGGTTTGACAGAGAAGGGAGGGGGAAAGTGGACCCTGTTAGAACAATATGAGTTTGCCAAATTGGTCATATTTCACTCTGCTTTATTCATCGAGACAAATATAGACGAGGACTGTTGCCTCCTTGTTTCTCAGCTGCTTGTTGGAGGGCTGCGGTTTCTGCATTTCACTGTCACGTGGATGACTAGGTTTTACAGCCAGTACAAAACTGAATCTGCAAATGTAGTAGCATGTGCCAGAATCTGGCCCCTGATCTACTATTGTCTCTCGCGCTTTACATAACAAGTAGAATAAGTTGCTCTTGCTCTTGCTCTGGTAGTAATCAGGGTCAGATTTTTGGGTTGCCCCAGGTGAAAAAATGCAATTGTAAAGGTGATGACTTTTTTTGCTCAGCTTTTGGACGGAGGCAGTCTTTCCTTCTCTTTCTGAACAGGCAAGGACTAGCCAAAGGCTCTTCCCATGCTTTTTTCGTGGCCAAAAGTTGAATGATCCTTTTAATTTTGGATTAATACAACGAAAAATCTTAAATTGATATACACATGATAAATTTGTTTCAAATTAATTTTTTTGCTAGCAAAAATCCTAAATCGGTACACGTGTGATGAATTTACTCTCCGTTAGTTTCGGTCAAAACTTTATTTTCAAGTTGTCGAATTAGATGATACGTGGCAATTAGCGGGTAAATCAGTTTAGGGTTTTTATCTTCCGTTTGTCGCATGTGTATCAATTTAGAGCTTTTCGTAATATTAATTCAATATAATGGAAACTATTATCACAAGTGCAACAAGTATGAGATTTTTTTTTTGGTTAAAAAATTAATTCGTGGTAAATTGATCACAAATATACAAATTTGAGGCTTTTTGAGGTTAAAAAAATTAATTTGAAGGTAAATTTATCACGAGTATACTAATTTAACCTTCTTCTTTCTTTTTTTTTTCGTGCTGTGGAGTGTGGACCCTTTAATTTTGTCCCACGATGTTAAGAAAGACACCGGCAGCATGAGTGTCTCCTATTCATAAGCCAATTGTCGTCTTTCATCAATCGAGAAGTTGTTCAACAACTCCAGATCCGCTTTAGGAAGTTACCAATAAAGTGTCCTGGAAAGGAGACCTTGCCAAATGAGCATAACTATCACGGGCGGAAGCTGTAATTATTTGTGCCAGCCAGCCAGTCGGTCTTTGACTGCCCCAGTTATGATTCTGCAATATCTACAGCTCCAAAAACAGATCCGCCCTTCAGTTAATGCACATAGTCTTGGACAGTCCTCAGATCTTGAACCGGGGTTGTTATTTTATTAACCCGCATGGTCCCGGACCGGAAGGCGATTATTCAATTCGTCGAGATACCGGCCTCTGTCGAATTGGTCTGTGACGATATCGTTTTCAATTCCGACCGGGAGACAAAAGCATCGAACGGGGAGAACCGCACCTGGTCCTCTAGACTCTAGAGAGCTACACCGTAATAGTCCCTCTGGGGCTATAGAATCGACTCAACATGCGATGCGATACGATATGTCGACACATGATTTTTAAAAACAGTAAAGAATTTCGATACGTTGGGACACGTATATTAAATGTATAGTTTTATATAAATGATAAATTATTATGTATGTTTTAAAATATTAGCGATGAGTTTCTTCTTTTTCTTTTGTTAGTGATTCACAATTCGTTTTTTTTTTTTTTTTGTCATTGGGACTGGTTGTGTATATTAACGGTGAGATGACTAGATATATAACTTAAGTGTGTGTATTAAACATTTATATTTTGATCTCTAATTTATTGAAAATGCTTAAAATTGATCTCATGTGTGTTGAAATGGCGTGTCGGGATGCTGGACTCAAGTGTCGTTAGTGTGTCTCAAGTGATGACTACGTGTCGGTCAAGGAAGATAGTATCATAGGCGCGGAGTTTGACTCCGTAAAAAAAAGATCTCGTGCATGTCCAAATGGCATGTCGGGATGTTGAACTCGTGTGTTGTTGGTGTGTCTGGAGCACTGACTACATATCAATCGCATGTCGAAGAGTGTCGGAGTATTGAATATGACATGAAGGCTTTTGAAAAGTATCGGTGCTCCATGGCTTCGACGATATAAGAAAAATTTCAGATACCAAGTAAAATGACCTGCACGAAAGAAACCACCTACTTCTGCTCCAACAAGGAGAGACTAGACGACAAGTATATTACAGGCTAGTTAAGTCCCATGCGAAGATATCACCGAACCCAGTCGATGTCGTCAGATCACCAGTTGTTACGATTTGTTGTTGATCGATTCGATGCAGAAGTTATTGCACGCGTAGCTCAAAACCTTCCTCGTTGACTTGAAACTTGGTCCTTGAGAGCCCACGGAGATTGCCTTTCATTATGTGAACAAGGAGAAAAAGAATTGCTGAGATTGACTGTCTGTCTTAGGCAGGCCCAATCTGAGGCTAGGAGTGGGGCGATGGTGGTGGTTTGATCGAGCATTCTTGAAAGAGGAAAGACGAGACCAAACAAATTGACCTTTTATTGGGATCCCCCGGTTCAGTTGTAGACACGGAAAAGTTCTTCCGAGGCCGGCCGGTTAGTGAAGAAGGACCTGCCACGTAGATCGCCCGACGTTCACGTCAATAATATTCTGCTAAAATTAGCTAAAATGATTCAATTGTCAAAAGTTTTAGGCCTAAATTAGTACTAATGCAATATATTTAGGGACTTGTCTAACACTTTTCCCCCAAATCCTTGCTCCAAGTCACGACACTTTCTATTGGTGCTGAGAGGGTCGATTCTCGCCTGGACCCGGCCTTTGCATAGACCGGGTAATGATAACCGAGACGCTCTAATCTGCGGTCGATCCAATCGGCGCGAGAGGTTGCTTTGTCGAGATGTGGATGCGTCGGTCAACACCCCTATGACGTGATCTTCGCTATATTATCTTTTTTTGGTTCTTTTCTTTCTACCGAGAAAAACAGCTTCATAACAAATCAAAAAAATAGCGAATAATAATAGGGGTGAACAAAAAAATTGAGACCCACCCAAATCGGATTGGACCATACCCAATCGATTGATTTTGAATGGCAACCGGCGGATACCGATCCGGTTATCGGTTCCAATTTGCTAGAACCGGCAGGTAGCGATTCGATCCCGATTTCGGGTGAGAACTATTCAACTGGACAACTCCTATTTATATAATAAAAATATACATTTTTTTGATTGAAGATATCTCCCTCAAATTTTGATTCACGTGACTCCCAGGACTGTTGAAGCAGGAGTTTTACTTCTATAGCTTGGAATATTCTCAACTTCTTGGTACTTCATAGATTCAGTGATTTTCTGTTGGATCTCGCACCCAGAAACATCCCAATCTCTCAAGTATTTTGATTTATCAAGGTCTTGAATTTTGACCGAGTTCTTGTAATTTTACTTATACAGGACCTCGGTTCACCCGCATATCTTTTTAATTGATGCCGATGCTCAGTAGAACGGGTTCCATAGATCCATCCGGGAACCGATGGTTCGGTTCTAGGATGGATCCATGGAACGAGAGAGTGGTTCACGGTTCGCATTTTGTGGAACCGGTCTCTAGCGGGCGTTTCTCGATTCTAAAGTGAGAACCACCCATCCTGGCCATCAATCATCCTAAAATAATAATTTCAAAGAACAGGAGAAATATTTAGGGAAAATTCATACAGAAAAAAAAAAGGGGGGTAAAAAAACAGGGGACGAAAAAAGGGGAAAAAAAAATGAAAGCTTTAGGGGAGAGAGAAGAACACGTCCGACCAAGGAAACGAAAAGCCTTGCAAGCGGAAACAGAGAGCCCGCTTCCACAGTCGCCCCTATTCCTACGCTCTCTCTCTCTCTCTCTCTCTCTCTCTAGACTCTCTCTCAATCCTGCCTCACCTTCCTTCCTTCCTTCTTCCTCCTCTTCATCCGGGCCGACCACCCACCCATCGCCATTTGATCCCTCTCCCATTCGAAGACGCTCTGTTCCTCGTCTCGCGACGTCACCCGGTCGCCTGTACCCTGCGTTCCCGTCCTGCTCTCTCGCACCCATTGTATAGCGCCGGAGAACCATCGCTGCGACGACGCCAACGACCACGACGACGTTTTGGGGAAGCCGTGCCATCGTGCTCCTCGTGAGCCTCCTCCTTCCCGTGTCGCATTGCTTCGTTTTCCGTGCTTCCTTTTCCGGTAGGCATCCGCATTGCGGGGAAGTGGCGATCTCGAATGAGAACGTGACGAGCATTTCATGGTCGGTTCGATTCGCGCACGTGACCTTTTTTCTTTCTTTTTTGCGAGCGTGGGTCTTTTGGCATACACCGCTTACGTTTGGAATCTGTTCGTCTCCGTTGGTTGGGACGCGGGGATGACTTTCTCTGCCCGGAATCGCTGATTTTGCCCGGCGTGGAGGAGGAGTCGTAATGGCCGAAAGGAATAATCCGGCCCTCGGGATTCTCTCGCGCAAATCGCTCTTCTCTCTGTTCACGGTGACGTCGATCGTGTTCCTACTGTCTTGGTTCTTCGTGCTGCAATCTGCCGGCGGTCGGCCTCGCTTCATCGACCACAGCTTGTTGCCCACTTCCAAACTTCTTGCCACATTGGACGCCAGCAACCGTGATAGCCGGAACGAGGATGACGTCAATGCCTCGGTCGGGAACCGCTCGATTCTCATGGACGGTGAAGAAGAACCTGGCGAAGCACCGAGAGCAAAGACGGATGTGAAATGCAGTTTGCCCGATAATAATAAAGTAGCTCTCAAGGTGTACATGTATGATCTGCCCCCAGAATTTCATTTTGGACTATTGGATTGGAAAGCCAAAGGAAACGGCGTTTGGCCTGACATTCGGACTAAAATTCCGGATTACCCTGGTGGATTGAACTTGCAGCACAGCATAGAGTATTGGCTGACTTTGGATCTCCTGTCCTCGGAGTTTGCCGATATGTTAGGGGGTCGCGGTGCGGTCAGGGTCCGTAATTCCAGCGAAGCTGATGTGATATATGTCCCGTTCTTCTCTTCCTTAAGTTACAACAGGTACTCAAAGGTGAACCCGCATCAGAAGAAGAGCAAGAATAAGTTGCTTCAGGAGAAGTTGGTCAGCTATTTGACAGCTCAACCAGAATGGAAGAGGTCTGGTGGGAGAGACCATGTAATAGTGGCTCACCATCCAAATAGCATGTTGGATGCAAGGATGATGCTGTGGCCAGCTATGTTTATATTAGCAGACTTTGGGAGGTACCCTCCGAATATTGCCAATGTCGACAAGGATGTGATTGCGCCATACAAACATGTGATCAGGAACTATGTTGATGATACCTCGGGTTTCGATAGCCGTCCAACTTTGCTGTACTTCCAAGGTGCCATATACAGAAAAGATGTAAGTTCTCCCTTTGCCAGTGTCTGGATAGAATGCTATGTCAGCCACTGAATATGGACACTAGGGTGTGATGTTTAAGCCTGTTCTTGACTTGCTCCTTTAGATACTGTGTTCTTTCTCATGCATAGTTTCTCTTTCACCTTTTCTGATTTCATCTTTGTGCTTGCATTTGCTTATGCTCGTTTGTAAAAGAGAAATTATAGAAGTAAATGGTTAGCTCTACTCTACAGTTGTTATGGGTGATGATCATCTGCAGTCCTTTGTGTCTCTTGGAATTTGTTGTTTGTGCATGTCACTTGTAGTGTTATCTTTTGCTGATTATCCTAGTTCATTTGCTTGACCATCAAACTCAATCTGTGCCACTAATAATTGATGGCCAGACTTTTTAAAAAGGTTATGCGAGTTGAATCTACTGTTTTTGGTGTCTCAATTGCATTTGCAAGAGATAGAGGTCTGAGTTCAGCCTAATTTTACGGTGATTACTTCGAGAGTATACAAGGAGAAAGTTTTTCCTTGTCTGCTCGGGTTTCTATCAGATGATAATTCCAAGAACACTGATTTTGTGTGAATTCAACAGAAACTTTATTTGTTTAAGCTGAAAGGAATCCGTTCTTGAAGATTACATGACTTACACGGATCAGAATTGTTACAAAGAGTAGAATCCATGTCACAGTGCAGCCTTATTCCTAAACATGGAAATGTAGTTGCGGAAATTTTCATTGATTAGGGGTTCTGGCGAGTGCTGTTACTAGTGAATATAATTTCGTTCTCTTTCTAACCGGTATAATTAGAAAAGGACTTCTTGAATTTTATGATTTCTTTTTGAGTTCTTTGAAAGTTAGTTCGGAAAATGAAAACTTGTTTTTTTGGAGAATTAAAGGAAGTTGAGTTACCATATGCAATCGTGAACTAACAGATCAAGACATCTGATTTTTTGCCTTCTCATTTCTGATAAATAGGGTGGATATGTGCGGCAAGAGTTGTTCTATCTCCTAAAGAATGAGAAAGATGTACATTTCTCATTTGGAAGCGTTCGAAAGGATGGTGTCAGAAAAGCTACACAGGGAATGCGGTCGTCCAAGTTTTGCCTCAACATAGCTGGTGATACCCCATCATCCAATCGCCTCTTTGATGCCATTGCCAGTCACTGTGTCCCGGTCATCATTAGTGATGAAATCGAGCTTCCGTATGAGGATGTCCTTGACTACTCCCAATTCTGCATCTTTGTTCGCACTTCCGATGCTATAAAAGAAAACTTCCTCATGAATTATATTAGGAGTATTGGGAAGGATGAGTGGACCCGAATGTGGCGGAGATTGAAAGAAGTCGAGGATTTCTATGAGTTTCGGTACCCATCCAAAGATGGAGATGCTGTCCAAATGATATGGCAAGCCGTAGCTCGTAAGGTTCCTTCCATTAGAATGAAGTTGCACAAGTCTAGGAGATTTGCTCATGCTCTAGGCCACGCAGACAGCAGATCGATATCATTCCAATTGCCCCATAATTTTTGGTGAAAAGATACACATTTCATTCTTTGTGGCTCCCTTTTTTTCAAGAGCCTTCAACGTTGTCCTGCCTGAGAAAGACAGAGAGGCCGCATGCATGTCTTCTCACTGCAGATTTTGAGACTGAAGCTGTAATTGTTGCAGAGGAAAAATAGAAAGGAATGAAGTAATTGTCCGAGCAATTCTTCCAGGATCTATAGCTTTCTTTCGAACTTTTCAGCGATTTATGGCCTCATCCTATAGAACTTACTGGGTGCGACCACATTAAGCGGCGAATCTCTTGGGTAGCCGAATGAGTTCATGAATATTCGAATGGCATTACAAGCTCCTAAATGTGGTTGAGATGGGTATAATACCAAAGTAACATTTATCTGTGACTTTTTCTCTTTTGCTGAATTTACAGTCAACATCTGATTTACATCTTTCCTCAAGTAACAAGGTTCAATCTCAGGTCCCCTGGCTTCATCCAGCATTCAAACAATATATCTATCAGTCCACATTTAAGCAGTCCAATCATTCGTCGACTAATGCATATAGCTTCCTCTGCTTTCACCCAAAAGTCTCAGTTTGAAGTGCCCTGTTACCGTCTAGAAGAAACTCTGTTTTATAACCAAGAACAAAAGATACTCTGGCTACCACCGCACGAGGTCAAGCAAGGCCCTGCCTTTGCACAATCACCATTTCTTTCAATTTTCATTTTCTTTCAAAACTGTTTAAAATTAAAATTTTCAACGCAAAAGGACTGTCATTCTGTATCGGTGGCTCAATTTTTTTGTTTTTTCGTTTTTGTTTTAGCAAGCTCCATGGACTTTTTCAAAATTATTTTTCGAGAAGTGGATGAGTTGAATGGGCAATCGTCAAAAAGTTCAAGCTTAGGTACAATGAGGTTGAGCTCGCAAGGTGGATTTACGAGAGATTTGTGCAGTGCCACCCTAGGAATGAGAAAGCACTGAGACCTCCGGCGGGATCCCGTGACTTCTTCTTGTTGATGGGGGACCATGAACCACGCCCCAACATTCTTGAGTTTAGTAACTTGGGATTTTTATGAATGGATTTTAGATTCCTGTTCGAATTGAATGTTGTAAAATACGTACTGCTTAATATTTGCTGTTATGCTCGCTAATAGTTTCAGCACATGAGCCTGAGTGTTTTGTCATTAATTATCAGGGTCAATGCTGGCGAAAATCTGTCAAGATGGCCTATATCACCTAAATCAGCAGCTGCAACACTTTGCTGGGTTTTGAAATGAGGAAGGAGCCTCGCACGCGGATGCTCGACTAAGCTTCTTCCCAGATATCCATTAAGATTCTTGACTGCATACCTAGACATTGCTGATGCAAAATGCTAATGCTTTTGAGGGGACGATAAATCAAAGTGATCAAAGTCTCGGTCGTGTTTTTCTTGCTTTCTGCAATTCAGATCAGACGAATCAAATTGAGATGTTGCCGATTGCTATGCTCGCAGCACATGCTTGCGACTCTTTATTACAGAAATCTGTTAATTTTTCTCTCGGAAGCGTTTGTTCCTTTCATGAAAGTTCTCATTGACAAAAGAGTCCAAATCCATTTTCCTTTGGGTGTATGTGAGAATTAATAGGATACCTATCTGATACAATGTATAGACCCATTGACCATAAGTAATCACTCTTCAATCTTCTGTACCATTCTGGCTCAACGTCTCAGAGGGTTTCAAAAGCCAACGATTCAGGCGTTCCGATGCCCTGATCACCTGTAGCGGGAAGGCATGATCGTTTTTCAATCGGTGACAGAAGAGGATTTCACTTTGATGCATCTAATCGAGCGCATCAAATGCAAAATCTTCAAACTTTGATCAAAATTACCTGTTCATTCCAATTTGTTTTCCATGTCATGTAGACAAGAGCAAGCAACTGTGAAGTAACCCCACAAATCATTCCTATCCATATTCCCTGTGAACAGATTAAATTGAAATGTCAGATGAGCCATAGTACCAGAAAAAAGGTGCAATTTTCGGAAGTTCATTGCTTGAAAGTGGAAACCATTGAAGTCATATATGAGTTCTGACTCCTACCTTGACCTCCAAATGGGCAACATATCCAAGTAAAGCTCCAATGGGGACCCCAATCAGGTAATAACATCCAATATTAACAAAAGCAACCACACTTTGCCATCCTGCTCCTATGGCCACCCCTGCTTCCACCACAAAATTTGTCCACTCATCATCAAATTAAAGAGAATTATCATATAGAAAATGCTGTGGAAGTGAGAACTCGGTGTAATTGTTCATATTTAATTGCCGAAATGTTTACAGTCCACACTTGCCTGTGAGAACTGGCTGGACCATGTTCAAGAACACTGATAGTGCAAGCAGGTAAGAGAGTTCAGACACAGCCTCGTCCACTTCCTCGCTGTTCGTGAACAACTTTGCGATTTGGTAGCTGTAGAGAAGGCAAAGGACCGCACAGACCAGCCCGAAACATGTTGCCGTGCTGAAGACGACTTTGATGGCGAATTTTGCAGCTGTAGTGTTTCCTCTCCCCAGCTCATTCGAGACCCTCACACTAGCATACACCAGAAGATCAGCAGACACATAACATTTTCAAGAAACTACAAAGTGGAGACACACTGTTGATCTCCTGAAGTAAAAACTTAAAACTAATCGAGAAAAAAAAAAGGAAAATCAGCACCGTTTCGAGCTCAATTTCATACCTTGCTGCAACTAGGAAGCCAAGGCCAATCATCAGGATCCATGCTGCTATGCTGAGGCTGAGAGGTGAATATTAGGATCATTTGAGAAGAGCGACATCAGGGTGCAAACGAAACATAAATCGGGTAGGAATGTCGGAATGTAATGATTACCAGATGGAGAAGGTTGATATGGTGACCGTTGCATTTTCCATGTACCCGGCAAGCAGTACAAGAACAGAGTTGTACCACAACTCCAAGCTTCAGAGAAACAAAAAACACAATGAGTGCGCAAGATACCTGGAGAGACAAATGTTCTTTGGCTTGCTGAGATTATGTTCAGATTAGCTTGGGCGACAGGGGATTTTTAAGTGTTCAATTTTCTGTCCCATGTTTGCTTGACAAATGCCTGAAATTAGGAAATTCATCAAAAAAGTTTTGAAACCTATTGCAATTATATCAATTCAATGCTAAACCTTTTATTTTGCTAATTCATCGTAAACATTTTGCAATTCCGTCAATTCAATCCATTTCTGGCCAATTTTGACCGGAAATCGCGACATAAAGGCCAATCATCCCATGTGCACCAATCTGGACAATTTTTAATAATAATTTAATATCTTTTCAGATTTTTATTTTATTTATTCTTTTCCTTTCTTTCTCTTTCCTTTTTTTTTTTTCCTTTCTTCTTCCTCCAGCCGGTCGACAGACCTCGGTGAACCGTTGGCGGGGACGAGCTTTGCGGGGGCTAGCGAGGATGACCTCGTCGACCCTCTCCTCCAACGACCAACTGGAGGAAGAATGAAGGGGGGGAAAAAGGAAAGAGAAAGAAATGAAAAGATAAAAAATTTAAAAATTTTAGAATATTATTAAAGTTGTCCACGTCGGCGCCGGTCATGTCACTTAGAATGGTCGGCATGCATGTCAGCAATTTCCTGTTAAAATTGGCCGGATGAACTGAATTCGCATAAATGCAAAAGACTTAGAACTCAATTGGCCAAAAAAAGGAGTTATGACAAAATTGAAAAAATTGCAATAGATTTAGGACTTTTTTTTTTGGTAATTCTTCGCTTGAAATTATATCCTTTGGGATTATCCTAGCATTTCTCTTTTTCAATTCATATATACATCTCTTATTGGGAAATTAGTTAATAACGCAAAATAATGGTTAATTAGTTTTTTTTTTGGTAAGGAATAATGGTTAATTAGTTCGTAAGTCATAAACTTTGTAATCGCTCTAACTAGGGGTGTGCAAACTGGACCGGACCGGCCCGGACCAACCCGGGACCGGGCCGGACCGGCCGGGTTGGTCCGGTCCTTGAGGTGGATGGTCCGGTCCCCGGTCCCAATAAATGGGACCAATGACTGGGCGGTCCGGTCCTCGGGTTTCTTGCATTGGGACCGGACCGGCCCGTCCCGGACCGGACCGCCAATAATATATAATTATTTATATATAAATATATACAATTGCAAAAAAAAAATTGAAAACAAAACAGAATAATAAAAGTCCACTTGCCCATTTTTTTCCCAACCTTGCACGTCGCACTTTCTTCCTCAAGACTCTTTTTTAGTCTTATTTTCCATCTTGTTTTTGGTCATCTTTTCTCCCTGCAGGCTTTTTTGAGTGCGGTTGGTGATGTTTTTATCATGTAATGGCTGGATTTGGTATTGAATTCGAACATTTTGGTCAAGTTCGTCGATCATAAAAGTCATAGCGAGTCGCTATATTTTTACCATGGCATAATTTATTAAGTTGACTAGATTTTCAATAGTTAGCGGTCCTACGGGGCCGGGACCGAGACCGGACCGGGACCGGCCCGGACCAGGACCGGCGGTCCCGGTCCGGTCCTTGGTCCCGAAAATATGGGGACCGGGACTACGGTCCGGTCCCCGGTTCCATGTCGGGACCGGACCGGCCCGGACCATGCACACCCCTAGCTCTAACTGAGATTGGTAGTTCCTAAAAAGAGTCGGTAAACTTTTAAATTTGTTAAGTAAGACAAATAAAAGTGATAATTAAATAGAAAACTTGGTAAATTGGAAAAAAAAACACAAAGGAAATAATCGTTAGTAAGCAGCATAAATGAGAGTTGATAACCTATACAAGTCGGTAACATTGACAAGTAAAAAATTAGAAAATTGCTTAAACGATGGTTGACAATTTAGTACAATACCTCATAAATTTTAAGCATTGTCAAGAAGGTAAACAAAAGTTTGTAAAAGATAAGAGAAATTGTCTTTTTTTTTTTCTTTTTTTTCTGTCGGATAACAGAAGCTGACAATTTTAAGAAAAAACCAAATTCCATAACTAATTCAAACCTGTACTTACCAGAGCATCACGCCAGAGGACACGGAGAGCTTGACGACCGGCCACAAGCTACTGAAAGCCGCCGTCGAGAACCCTTGCCATGTCTCCCCACACCACCCTCCCAATATATACACGAACTCCGCCACCACCAGCGACCAACACGACACGTTCATCGCGCCAAGCGCGCCGGCTAGCCCCCAGTTAAGCTTCATCACGAAGAGCCACGAGAGGAGCAAGTGGAGCAAGAACGACACTGCGGCGAACCAGATGACGATGAAGTTCCTTTGCTGCGCTTGGAGGAACATCTGGATGGTGGCGCTGAAGACGGTGCTGTACATGACGGGGATGAGGCCGAGGGCCACCGGCTCGGCCTCTTCGGCGATGGAGGCGTCCTCGCCGAGGAGGGTGAAGACCGGGGTGGCAAAGACAAAGGCTGGGATGAGGACGGTCGTGGCGGCGGTGCTGACGATCCAGGAGCGCTGGAGGTAGATGCCCATCATGTGGTACTGCTTGGCTCCGAAGGCTTGGCCGCAGAGGGTCTCGGTGGCGCTCGACATGCCCAGCTTTCGCAACCAGAAGCCAACCGATCACATCACATTAGTAAAATCCAATTTCGTCCCCTGAAAAAGAAGAAGAAGAGAAAGGCGAGCAATATCGTGTACCGTAACTCCGCTGACGAACCTCACGAGTATGGTCTGCACGATCGCAAAAGCGGCGAATTGCAGCGCGCTGATATGCCCGATGAACGCCTGGGTGACTATTATGATCCCATACAATGTCACCCTCGACAATATTGCAGGGAATGCGATCCTCCACATCGTCTTTGTTTCGTCCCAGATCCTCCATCTCAGTCCTCTAGTCTCGGCCTCGTCTTCTGATCCCAGAAGCCTCTCTTCCACGCGCTGGTCCATGGCAACTTACTCACTCACTTATCTGGAAAGAAGCCGACATTATAAGTTATGTAAGAAAGTTATACTAGATCATGAAAAACCCCCCACTCTAGTTTAATACATTGCTTACATTTATGTAATAAGCTTCTTGATATTCGTGTTGACAAGTCAACGGGGATTTCGAGTCCTGATACAGGGACACGTGGACATGAAAACTTCCATGTAACTGTCACCTCACCGAACGACTTAGAGTCGTACAAGCTACTCATCTCGGGGTTGTGCCAAAATGTTTGGCTTTGACATTATGGGAAAGAGAACAGTATTTTTCTCTATTAAGGCAACTTTGTCAATACTTCAGCATCCTCTTGTCCGTATACCTTATCTAGATCTGATGCATGCGGACTGGTAGATATATAGTCAGTTCCATAGATGTTCCCTAAACCAACTTCCGAAGTAATAATTGTTCTTGCCCAAATCTTGTCCAATGAAGACGTCGAGCGTGAGTCAAGAGATGAGCACGAGTTCGTTAATCGACATCACCATATGATCATCAAGCTCAAGTAATGCTATTGTGTGCCGAACTTACATCCAACCTCAGCAAATGATACTAACACAACTAGTATCGGACACTTGAGTTAAGACCGTTTTCTCCTTGATTTCCCGGCCATCCCCATCTCGGTTATGGAAGGAGAAAGAAGCATGGATGGCGAAAAAACACGGGCATATATATCATAGACGAGAGAGGTTTAGAGCCGGGACTGCTTACAAACTTATGCACTTGGCATGTTCCGACGCCGAAGCTGCGAAAAACTCTACTTAACCCATCTGCAGAAAGTGATTAAGAAGAAGAAGAAGAAAGGACTTACGTGCAATGGGGTTGCGCGATTCTCTCTTCGATGACTGCTTGTTATGTTCCTTAAGAACAGTTGATCGACACTAGCTTGCACAGCTACAGAAACATGTTTCATAAGGTTGTGGAGGAGAAGACTCGCTCTTGGGAAGACAGAAGAAGGTTGGTGTTTTTTCTCGAGAGAAATGGCGATCCATGCGAGGCTCAGTCTCAGTTGTGTATATATATGCTTGAAGGTTTTCGTCCACATTCTTGGAGAAAGCCACGTTTTCAATGGAATCCGAGTCAACATGCTCAAATATGGAATTTTTCCTTACAAGACAAATTGTAATAGGTGTTTCCGCGATCGACGGAAAATGTTTTTCACTTGGCTCCTTTGTTTCTCGAAATAATAGTATTTTTCAGTGCTTGGCTGAAATATGAAAAAAAAAAAAACACAGAAAATGTTTTCCGTCGCTTGCCATGAAATATCGGATTTGATTTTCCTCCGTGCACTCCTTTCAATAATATTTTTTATTTTTTCATTTTATTTTCTAAAAAAATTGAAATTTTTATTTATTTATTTAATCTTTTTTTTCTCTTTTCTTTTTTTTTCATTTTTATTTTTTTTCTTTTCCTTTTGGTTTCCATCGTTGGCTACCGGATGGAGGCGAGCTCAAGGCTCGGACAATCCCGACGATCCCCAAGCTTGCCGGATCGGTGATCTCCGGCCTTGCTGGCGAGCTCAAGCTCGCCCAATGCAGGTGAGGCTCGAGCTCGTTGGCTTGCGTCATGGTTGATTGTCGGGCTGCCAGTCGTAGCCGAGATCCGCAGTTGATGAAGAAAGAAGGAGGAAGGAGACGTGGGCCGAGAAAGGAGGAAGAAGGAGAAAAGAGAAAAAGGAGGATAAAAGAAAAATAAAAATAGCATAAAGAAAATGAATGTAAAGGAATTGAGGGTGCAAAATAAGAGACAAAGAGGAAAGCATTTTCTCTACTTTCGAATGAGTTTTTTTTTTATTTTCATGTGTGAAAAATATTTTTCCTTGACTAGCTTATTTTTTTGCGAACCAAGCCCGAAAAATTCAACAAACGTTTTCTTGAAGGTTGTTTTCCACGAAATAGGCGGAACTTTCATGTTCTTCCTCGGTTTGGAAGAAAACCCATTCAAGATTGATACCTGCCTAACAGTGTGCAGCTAATTTTTTTCTAGTGTTCGGGGAGAGGTAGGTCTTCACCGGACCGCCCGTCATTTCGAGTTTGAAAATCTGAGAGGGCTTCCGACGGAGGACCATATGCAACTTCACATGGTATGGGGCCGAGTGTTATGTTGCTGTTAATTATTTAAGGGGGCCGACCATTTAATTCATTATGTAGGCCCGATTTTACTATTTTCAGGAAGTGATTGATGGCTCTAGGCAATAGGCATGACAATTTTCGAATTATCGTGTAGTGTGCTCATTGAAGTGAGAGTCCCAAAAGTTCGGCTAGAGTTTGTGTGCCTTAGAATAAATTTAAAATCTCGCGTAAAATCTCGGTCAATCGCTATACGACAAACATCGTCTACATTAAACCAATTTAATATCATACGTTCATAATCCTGACGCGAGATTCATTGCTCGGGACAATTACAAAAACAATAAAGGAAAAAGTGAGAGAAAAAAATAATAAAAACAAAAATATATATTATTAAAAAATAACTATATCAGACCCGACCGTGCCATATAGGCCGTCCCTCATCCACGCGGTAATATCGGGCCAAAATTAGTTAGAAGGACTCAATTGGCTCTAAGTCAAACTATTTATGATTAAATTAACACAAATGTAATATGTTTATGACTTTTTTGACACATTTTCCGATTGTTCTATGAAAATCAATATTCCTTTTTTTTTATATATAGGATGAAACATAACATTAATCCCAGCTTAAGGTGGTCCTAAAATGTCACACCCCGACATATATGAGAAAATGCAAAACATACATCACACAAATTGATTCTAGTTATGTCCTTGGTACTTTTACATTTCGTTTCATATCTGGTTAGATGATTGTTTATTTAGATCGAAAGGTCCGAGTGCTATTATATGTATTAAAGTGGGGCACATGTTGTATGAGGACGCAACACCAGGAGGACGGGAGGATTGATCGTCGGGACGGAGGGCTTGAATAACAAGTTGTAACTCTTAAAGAGGCTTTTTTGACAACGAAGGGACACATATACAAATTGAATAACACATCGAGAAGTGCCTTGTTGAGGTGCACGTGTCTCCCTAAGCGAAGGTATTGGGATTTTGTTGCGCGGTCGAATCCATTTTTTTGGTATAATGGCTTCACTTAAACATTGAAATTGGAATGTTAATTCTCTTATCAAGTGAAAACAATTTCAGAATATGCGATCTCTTGGGAGTGAAGGATGAAACATCACTAGGCTCGATATTGGATAAGCCAAAGCAAATAATATCTCGGTAAGTTAGGTCAGGTCAAGATGTACGAGACATGAAGAGGACCTTTACAATGTACACTATCACAATGATAACACGTAGCCCTTTGAAGTAATGATGTTGCATTGCCCTTTTTTTCTCGATAATTCATGGGCACGTACGAGCGTAGAGGACCAGCTACCAGAAGGCCCATGGAACAACCAACAGCCTCCACAAGTCGATTATACCTTTGCCTTTTTCTTTTACAGGTAAAGGTGGCCGGTTCCGGTTCCTAAAAAAGGTGGAACCGGAACTGGCCCTTCAAGAGCCGGTTCCAATTCGGATTTGGAATCGCTGGTTTCGGGCCGGTTCCGGTTCCGAACTGCCGGTTCCTAGGCCCAAATTGCTCTTTTTCCCCAAGCCTCTTTCTTTTTTTCTTCTTTTTTTTATAAAAAAAGCGAGTTGGAACCGGCCCGGAACCGTGGGCCCGGTCAACGGGCCGGTTTCGGGCTCACGATTTTATTTGGCCATGTCTATTTACAGGTAACTCCAACTCAAAACAGTTTACACGCAATTTATAAGATTTGAAAAGACAGACTCGTATCTCCCATTGCTAGAAATCTCTAAAAGTCCCAATCAACTGCCCCAACCACCCTCGGGTTGGTATTCTATATTTCCACGATAGATCACCATAGGCAAGTGGTTCGGTTTTTTCAGTACTGACGTGTCAGCCTTTGCAACCTCAAATCCCCGCGGCTTTCAGTCAACGAAAAAGAATTACCTAAGTTAGAAAAAAAAAAAATGAAGGCAGCTGGTGGGTGAAGAAAACAATAAATGTGCATGAATGATGTTACCTTCTACAAATCCTATTTATCATGAATCAGATAGTCAACTACACGTTTTGAAAACCGCAACTGATGATCAAAAGACTGGATTACCGATAGCGACCCGATTGAATCGGCCAAACCAAATCATTGGACCAGAAAAACGAGCCAGACAAAACGCATCGGAGGCCAATGGGCAAAATTATCAAGAAAGTCCTAAATATATTGTACATTTATCGGTTTAGCCATAAACCTTTTATTTTTTCAGTTGAGTCTTAAATCTTTTGATGATATGTTAATGTAGTCTGTCCAATCAATTTTGAGCAGAAATTGCTGATGTGGGCGCCAATTGTTCCACATAGCGCGGCTAATGCTGATGAGAATAGTTTTTATAATTTTTAAATAAATTTTCTGAAATTTTTTTAGTTTTTCTTTTCTTTTTTTCTCCTAAAAACTGTCCCTTTTCTTTCTGACCAGTGGCCAATCATGGGCCTCGCCTGAGCAAATGTCACCCTCGTCGCCATAGGCAAGGGCGACCACTGATGAGGGCACCCCTCGCCGGGTCTGGCAAGGGCCAAACCCAGCGAGGCCGCCTTGTCCTAGGTGAGGGCCCTCTCGTCACATTTGGCGAGGCTAGTCGCCTCACCAGATCAGGCGAATGGGGCCTTTGTCGGAAAAATTGAACGGATAGACTATATTGACAAACGGTCAAAGGATGTAATTGATCAAATCAGAAAGTTTAGGACTGAATTGGTATAAATATAATAGAATTATAACTTGTTTTTTTGAGATAATTTCCTGGGGGTACTACCAATACCTAGTTAAGCCGGCTTGTCCTGTACAACTGTCGAAGCACTACTTCACACGTAATCTGCTTCTTCAGCCCGACATATAGACAGCGTCATTAAGGTTCGGACGTACGAGGACGCAACCATTTCTCAGAAATATGAAGGGTGTCTGAATCAGCGTCTGAGTCTCCGTTAAAAAGAGTAAATTCATCACTGCGGTAGACTTTTCCAAACTTGGCGCCTTAGGCGAGCGTCAGTAGTTCGGTTGGACTCGGAAGCTCTGCACTTTTCGAACGTCCAACCGCCGGTCAACCGTCGCCTTTGGGCAAACCCAACTGTAAGTCAACGGCCCGAAAGCTAAAGACGACATCCCTTCGGGAGGAGGGGGATACGACATTGATGCCTCCATGATCTTTGGAACTGTGGACGGTTAGAGCCATTAATTTTCATCCTTCACTTGCAACCTGAATTAAAGTCCGCACTTTGACTTTTTATTTTGAAATCTCAAATTGTCGAACACTTTAATAAGAATTCAAACGTTTACGCCTAATTCTCTCTCTCTCTCTCTCTCTCTCTCTCTCTCTCTCTCTCTCTCTCTCTCTCTTTTATGCTTTTGTTTTCGCTTTTATTTGAGCTGCAACAAACAGGCCATGGTTACTAAGTTATAGTGGAGTTTGCAATTCAAGCACCAAAGGCACTAAACTTTCATTTCTTTGTAATTTGATACGCTTTTGCCGGAAATTCCGATCGTGGAACCATCGACGTGACGATTATGCAGCATCTTGAAAATTGTTAGCATACCCATCACGCCATCGGTTCATTGGCCGGATACAAACTAAACCACATACCGCTAAAAAGAAATGCGGAAATTTGGCATTTTCAATAGTCGAAGTCAAAGTTCAATTTTTTAACCGCAAATCCTGTAGAAATGAGTGACCCGGATGGTTATTTCCCAAAATAATCTAGTTATGGACTCTTCATAATTATAATGGATCCACTTTGTTTTTGCGAAGAGGACAGCAAGTCTTCCCTTTGGTTGTTCATGCTTGTTTTTTCTCTTGTATCTGTGAAAATTGAGAAAGTATTTCGTCCCACTTATCAGTCATCCCCGTTCAACACCTAACAATCTGTTCCAACTACTTCTACTAATTTTACTGTATCTTCTTACCCTTTTGGCTTTGTTTTTAACCTCCATTTTTCTTTTTTCTGTTTTTTGCCTCGGTTGATTATGAAACACGACTCTCTGAGTCTCCACCTTTAGCAGGGCAACTTCTGCGAGCAAGGTATGAGAGTGATGCTCTTGCTCATCATCAGTGACGCTCTTGCTCATCATCAGTGACGTACTCCTCGTTCCAACAACTGCCCCTGGGCGCAAGCGCCCTTTGCTTTGCCTCTCTTGCAGTCTGAAGCTGAGCTTCTTCAGAGACAAAACCAGAAGCGTCGCTAGCTTGTGCCCTGACTCTTGGTACTCACTGTCTCATACAGGGAAGGCCAAGGTAAGCTCTCTCTCTCTCTCTCTCTCTCTCTCTCTCTCTCTCTCTCTCTCAGTTGGTTTCATGTGGGAGAGAACTTTTGTTACCCTCTGAAACGTGCGCTCACTGGATGTCTGTAGGATATAGCTTTGCGGCTTGATGATGTGTGTGTTCTGTTTTGGTCAGTTTATGCAAGTCTAAGCAGTTTTAGATACATGTAAAGTTGGCTTCATATCAAGCCAGATCCCACTGAGATCATGAGTGGCAGTGATTCACCCCCTTCATCATTTCTTGGTCTTGAATTGTGATGCGAGTGTCACAGACTTCGCGTACATTCTTGCTCGTACTGATACGCTGATTAAATTACAAAATACAGAGCACATAGTACATACTTATAATGCCTGTTAAAAGAGAGTGATTTTTTGCATGCATGGGACAACAAATCTATATGTGCTATACGACTACAAGGAGACCTTCGTTTTGGCATGTTCAGAATTGTGATTCCATGGATCCACGAAATAAACATTCCCGTGGAATTTCACACTGCTTCGTGTTTTTCTGGCAGGATCTATGAGTGGCGATAGGATGGAGGAAAGGCTTCTTGGTACAGAAGCAAAAGACTCAAGTAGTCTGACAGGGAAGGTCTGGGTGGAATCAAAGAAAGTATGGAGAGTTACCTTCCCTGCTATGTTGGCCAGAGTAACCTCGTTTGGAATCTTTGTAGTGACGCAAGCGTTCATCGGGCACATTGGCAACACAGAGCTTGCCGCTTATGCACTCATTCAAATCATTGGCATACGATTTGCCAACGGAATAATAGTAAGCATTAGCCTCCCCTTTTTCGGTTAAAGTCTAAAGACATAATTTGGGGTCTATTGTTAACGGACTCCACAATATATTACATTCGTACTTCCACACTAATAAGATTCAGATGTGCTCTGGCAGCTGTTGTTAGCGAATTTCTGATAATGACTAAATCGTCTGATGAATGTGGACCGGTGTCAATCATATTTCCAAGAGACTATGCAAAATTTGCCACTTTTTTCTGAACTTTCTGCAAAATATGGAGAATGGGCGATTGAGAGAGGAGCTTGACTTTGAATGTTGAATATTAGGATGTATAGGCCACGTGAATCCACCAAATTCGACAAGGCGTTATCGAGAAAATTTGACTGCACTTTGTAAATGCGCTTTTTGATCCTGCAGTTGGGCATGTCAAGTGCAACTGAAACATTATGTGGACAAGCGTTTGGTGCAAAGCAATACCACATGTTAGGTATTTACTTGCAAAGATCTTGGATCATCAATCTGGTAACCGCGACCATCTTGGTCCCGGTCTTTGTCTATGCCTCGTCCATTTTCAAGCTTCTCGGTGAAGAAGATGCGATAGCCGAAGACGCTGGATACATTGCCCTGTGGTTCATCCCGATCATCTACTCCTTTGTGTTCAGCATGACCATCCAAAAGTTCTTGCAGTGCCAGCTCAAGAACACCGTCGTAGGATGGCTATCCGCCATCTCGTTTGGTATTCATGTCTTGTTGTCTTGGCTCTTTGTTTACATACTTGATTGGGAAATCCCAGGAGCGATGAGTGCGATGATAATATCGAATTGGTTAGTTGTGATTGGTGAGTTCGTGTACATGTTTGGAGGCTGGTGCGAAAGTACTTGGAAGGGGTTCACATGGGCTGCATTCGCCGATTTATGGCCAGTCATAAAGCTTTCGGTATCCTCTGGGATTATGCTATGGTAAGACTTTCTTTTCATGCTCCAGAGAAATTCTGGGTAGATGAATGAACAGATTGGAATAAAATTGCTCATGATTTTGTGTCATTAAGGATGCGGTAAGTTTAGAATTGCCATAATCACAATCCCAAGGGGTTGTGTTCTGGTGTAAGTTCACGTCATCTGAAACACCATGACACAACTCTGTCGTCTTTGGTGAAGCACTTGCCGACGAGATTAGATAAATTTGATGTTTATTCATGTTTATTGCGCGCTCTCCATTTGGATTGATCCTTACTCTTATACCATTTTCTCTGTCCTTGATTGAAAAGCTTGGAGTTGTGGTACAACGCTGCCTTAGTCCTCTTGGCAGGATACATGACAAATGCCGCTGTTGCAATATCTGCCTTCTCGATTTGGTATGACGGCATCGAATTAGGCATCTTATGTCTTCGACTTTGACATTAGTTGCCGCGAAAGTGATGAACGGAATTGATTTTTCTTTTCAGCCTCAACATCTCGGCTTGGGAATTGATGATGTGCCTCGGCTTCCTAACTGGAGCTAGGTATGTTATGATGAGCCTGTGCAAATATTTGAGTTGCTCTGTGCTTGCTTGACCCTATGTGACTCGAATCCTTTCAATTCCTACAGCGTGCGGGTTTCCAATGAATTAGGGAGAGGAAATGGGAAAGGGGCGCTGTTCGCCATTAAAGTCATCGTGGGCACCTCAATTAGCATTGGCGTTGTCTTTTGGATCTTGTGCCTAGTTTTCGGTCGACAGATTGCCTACATATTCACAAGTGAGGAAGACGTTGCGGAAGAGGTTTCAAGCCTCTCAGTTCTCCTTGCCTTCTCGATTTTATTCAACAGTGTTCAGCCAGTGCTCTCAGGTACGCAGCAGCTGTTCCATTACCCGTGACACGAATGGTAAAATTATTCACAGATTCTGTCTTGCCGAACCATCTGTTCATCCGTTGCAGGTGTGGCGGTAGGTTCCGGGAGACAAAGTATGGTTGCCTATGTTAACATAGGTTCCTATTACGTGATCGGAGTGCCTCTAGGAGTTGTGCTGGCATATGTCGCCAAGTTGGAAGTTCAGGTAGGAAGGCAACTATTCCAAGATAAGCTGCTGCTTGGTTTCAGACTCAGCTGAAATTCCTTTGTTTGATGCCCACAGGGCATATGGATAGGGATGATAATCGGAGTCGCAACTCAGACAGCGGTGCTCGGTTTTATTACTTGTAGAACGAACTGGGACGAGCAGGTAAATGCGAATTCTGGACCATATCACTTGCATGCCTTAACATTACACATGCTGCAGGACTTATATTAGCCGGAAATAACAGCAGGATCTCAAGATTCTCTTGTTTTCGTCTCTCTTTCGTAAAGAGAGATTTTTGAAAGCCAATTACAGGATTGATTTCGTTTTATAGGTGAACAATGCGTCGGAACGGCTGAATAGGTGGTTCTTGAAAAGGCCAGATGACAATGGCGAGAGCTCTGCTACTGAACAGCTGAACGGATGACGGAAAACTGAAAAGTAAACAGTTTCATCCCGGTTTGGTTCTCGGATGCGAACAAGTTGTTTCTTCGTCATTTTTTTTCCCATTTTTCCCCCTCTAATGACGGCCACAGATACATTGACTGACAAATTTAGAGGCAAAGAACTCAAATGCAATTTAACGAGGTTCGGCTAAGTAAGCCTACGTCCTCAAAAATCCTCTCTCAAAGTCGTATCTTCTTTGAGAGAGGGACTGCCCTTTTATTGATAGAGGTTCATAGTTGTTTTCTCAAATACAGGGAATATACAAAGTAACAATTGAACAAGGAAAGAACACCAAATCAGGAGAATATCCTCTAATCTTCTACTACCAAAAAAGGAGGGTCCTATCGATTTGGTCAACACTCCCCCTCAAGTTGGATCAAAGATATCATCAGAGGTCGACTTGTTCACCATGTCTTGAAATGGTCCTTTAGCAAGGGCTTTGGTGAAAATATCGGCCAATTGATCTTCACTTCAAACATAGGGAGTTTCAATGGTGTTGTCCTAAACCTTTTCCCGTGCAAAATAGTAGTCCACCTCAATGTGTTTTATTCTTTCATGGAACACGGGATTTGAGGCAATATGAGCAGCAGCTTGATTATCACAAAATAGCTTCGTAGGTGACGTTCTTGGTTTGCATCCTAATTCCTGGAGGAGAAGCTACAACCAAACTGTCTCACTAGTCATAGTAGCCATTGCTCGATATTCTGCTTCAGCACTTGAACAGGCAACAATATTGTGCTTCTTACTTTTCCAAGTAACAATATTACCTCCTATGAAGGTGCAGAAGCCCGTAGTAGACTTCTTGTCATTGGGGCTTCCTACCCAATCTACGTTTGCATACCCGACAATATTTGTATGACCGTTGTTCTTCATTACAATACCCCTTCCTGGTGTAGCTTTCAAGTACCTTAGCAATTGATCAACCAAATCCGAGCGCCCTTGAGTCGGATTTTGCATGAATTGACTTATGTAGCTGACTCATAAATAATATCCGATCGAGTAATAATCAAGTAAATCAACTTGCCTATGAGACGTTGAAACGCTCCAATGTCTTGCACGGGAGTATTATCAGTGGCAAATTTACTATTGTAATCCATATGAACATTTGCCGGTTTGGCCCCCATTTTTCCTATTTCTTTTAATAAGTTCATAATGTAATTTCTCCGTGATAGAAACAAACCCTTGTGAGAGCTGACCACTTCAATTCCTAAGAAATACCTCAATTTTTCAAGATCTTTGATATCAAATTCTCGACGAAGATAATGTTTGAGAGCCTCAATTCCAAATTTATTGCTTCAGTGATAACAATATCATCAATGTAGACGAGTAGTATTACAATACCACCCTCATCAGATTTGGTAAACATTGATGAGTCGGCCATACTTCGTACAAACCCAAACTTTATAAGTGCACCACTGAGCTTGTTGTACCATGCTCGAGGAGACTGCTTGAGTCCATAGATGGACTTCCTTAATTTGCAAACCATCTTTTCTTCATTTTGCAAGGCATGATCGGGGGGAGATCCATATACACTTCTTCTTCAAGGTCTCCATGAAGAAATGCATCTTTTACGTCCATTTGACAAAGCGACCACCCGCGATTGATCACTGCGGGTATGAGAACACGAATCGTATTCATCTTCACAACTAGAGCAAATGTCTCATTGTAGTCAATGCCGTAGGTGCGGGTATAGCCTTTAGCTACAAGGCGGGCTTTATACCTTTCGACCGAGCCATCACTGTTGGATTATTTAATCTTGTAAATCCAACGACAACCAACAGAACGCTTTCCATCAGGTAATCGCACCACATCCCAAGTGTGATTTTTATCAAGCACCCGAAGTTCCTCTTTCATAGCTATAATCCAAACCGATTGAAGTTTGGCTTCTTCATAACTGTTGGGTTCTTTTGAACTTTCAAGAGCAGATAAGAAACTCTAAGAATGATGAGAAATTTTTTCATAATTGACGTAGTCTTGGATGGGATACTATATCGTGTGATATGTGGTAAAATCTCTTAGTCTAGTAGAGGGCCTAGAAATCCTCATAGATCGACGAACTGATGGTGAAGATACTCCAACAAATTCTTTTGTCATGAATTCTTTTGTCATGATTTCCTCCCCAGAGTGAGTTTCATCCATTGGCTCTAGATTTTGTTGTAGCTCGGTGTCATGTTCTAATCATCCTCCATAAGTTGTTTCTGAATTGGGTACATTCGTGGGTATCACAGGTGAAGCAGCAATAGGGACAAGAGCAACTGCTGAATAATCTGTTGAGAGTTTGGTGTGCTCCCCCGAAGTTAGTTCCTGTCAAAATAACACATGTTAGTCTCATCAAAGTGACATCATGGGATATATAGAGGTGCTTTGTGGTGGCCTCGTAACACTTGTATCCCGTTTTAGCTAAAGAATAGCCCACAAATATACACTTCCAAGCACGCGGATTGAGTTTACCATCGTTCGAGTGAACGTAGCATGTACTACCAAAAACCCTCAAATGTGAGACATTGAACTTCTTCCCATATAAAATTTCTACCGGAATCTTGTAATCAAGCACTCGGCTAGGGATCCGATTAATAATATAGCAATTGGTGAGAACAGTGTCACTCCAATGTATTTTGAGCATATTCCCAAAAAAAAAAAAAGTAAGGCCCGGGTAACTTTTAGAAGATGACGATTTTTCCTCTCTGCTATGCCATTCTATTGGGGCGTCCCAACACAGGAAGTCCGATGAATAATACCCAAGTTACGCATTTAAGCTTGAAATGCTTGATTAGTGTATTCCATCCCATTATCCGTGCGCAACACTTTCATGTTTGTCTTAAATTGATTTTGTATCATAGCACAAAATTCCTGAAAAACCATAAGAACCTCACTTTTGGTTTTCAGCAGATACTGCCATGTAGCGCAAGATTTATCATGAATAAAGGAGACGAAATATTTATAGCCATCCCGAAACTCAATGGGAGCACTCCAAACATCAGAATGAATTAAATCAAATAATTCTAAAGAGAAATGTGTACTCTTAGGAAAAGAAAGTCTATGTTGTTTAGCGAAATGACAACAATCACATGAACTAGAATCATGAGATAAAGATTTATCAAGAATGTGTAAAATCTAATCGGATGGATGACCCATGCGTCCATGCCATAGTTCCGATGTCTTCTTAGCATTTTGGATTGCACTCAACGCCTCGGGGTATTGATTTATGACATAGAGTCCATTCTGCAGCCTCCCTTCACCAATCGTCCTCTTGGTGATGGTGATGCAATCCCGAAATGCCACCTTAGAAGCAGAAAAAATGACATTGCAGTTCCATTCTTTTGTACACTTGCTAACATACAATAGATTTGAAGACAAATCAAGTACAATCAAAGCATTAGAACTCTTAGACAACATTTTGAATTTTTCTGCTCCTTGTGTCGGAACCTGTGCTCCATTAGCAACACTAATAGGAGGAAAATCATCGGAGGCAATTTTAACCATCATTTGATATGCATTACACATATGGTTAGAGGCACCCGAGTCTATAACAAACTGAATTTTGAACTAAGTCAAGAACACCTTACCAGAAGTTTGTACCATGTGGCTTGATTCAGCAGATGGACCGATTGATCCAGTTGTCTATATGTTGGATCCTTGGCTCTGCAAAAATTGTTGAAATTGATTCGCTAGACTCTCAAGTTTGGCTTTGAATTCAGTCGGGTTAATTGTGTCATTTTGGGCAACAAATTTTTGTTCTGGCCCCTTCTTTCCGCCAACCCGTAAATGAGGATGAAGGAGACAAGACCGATCCTTGGTGTGACCATCACGATCGCAGTGTTCGTAATGGAAACGATTGGTTTTCTTCATCTTTCCTTTGGCAAATTTGGCGACAGCCTCCGCCGGTTTGTTGGTCACAACATTGTGGGCTGAGATCTTAGTAGTTCCTTTTATGTTTGCCGATGCTGGATTCATCACCCTACGCCTGGTTTCCTCTCCCTGAATCGTGGCACGGACTTCGTTGAGAGATGGCAAGACATAGCTCATGAGTATCTGTCATCCGAGATCACCATATTCCGGCCGAAGGCTAGCCAGAAGTTGAAAGACCCGATCTTCCTTCTCTCTGCGAACATAATCAACAACGGATTGAATGGCGAGGCGGTATTGTTATAGTTCGTCCCACCTCCTCTTGAAATTTCCAAGATGTGAGGTAAACGATTGATTCTCTTCTTGCTTTGAATTTGCCCATTCTTGATGGATTTCAAAAATGCGAGAGATATTTTTGAGTTGCCTATACAATCCAACCAACGCATCCCATAATGCTTGAGCTGAATTGGAGTATGCAAAAATCTAGTAGATTTGGGGCTCCATGGAGTTGAAGATCCAGGACATGACAGAGTTGTCATTGGCTAGCCACTCCTCATATCTGGAATCATCTTCTAAAGGAGCTTTGATTTTACCGTTGATGTGGCCCTTTGAGAGCCACGATTACAGCTCATGACTGAGGAAGAAAATTCCTTTCATTCAGAAGCATGTTGGCAAGATGTTTGCTGTGAGGTTCTTGCAGAAGACCTTTGGTAGAAGAAGCTGAAGGAGTTGCAGTCGGCAATTTCTTGCCATCATCCTGTCCTTCCATGGTGACAACACAGCAACAAAGCAAATAGAAAATTAGTCAAAACAAACAATAACAGGTTAGGATTGAACCTGCTCTGATACCATGATAAACTTAGAGGTAAAGAACTCAAATGCAATTTGACGAGGTTCGGCTAAGTACGACTACGTCATCAGAAATCCTCTCTCAAAGTCGCATCTTCTTTGAGAGAGGGACTGCCCTGTTATTGATAGAGGTTCATAATTGTTTCCTCAAATACAGGGAATATACAAAGTAACAATTGAACAAGGAAAGAACACCAAATCAGGAGAATATACTCTAATCTTCTACACTACCAAAAAAGGAGGATCCTGTCGATTTGGTCAACATTGACCAAAACCCGCCCCGACGGACAAATCTTTCAGACCCCTCATTTGTCAGTAACTGGACAAAATATAGTTGTTGAAGATAGAAAAACGCTCACACTTCGGCGACCTTCATGTAGCAGTTCTCGCTGTAACCATCTCTGCACCAACTCAAAAGAAAGCACATATTGCGGGTCATAATCATGATGTAACAAAGCTATTACTCGTCCAACTGGCAAACGAATGTTTGCTAAACCCTAAAAAATGGTTAATAGATTATAACGACCAAAGGAAACATCGCTCTAGCATTGACAAAGGAGGTCGTCTAGAGGAGGTAGCAGCGGCAGCAGGCCAACAGAACAATATGCCGGATAGACAAAATGAAGTTTCACATTTTCTCAAAATCGCACAGCAAGCGCACAAAATGTGTTGTGCGCTCAATTTCACTAATGGAAGAAATTGACAAGGTATTCTGGCACAGAGTAGGCGAAGAAGATATCGAACATTGGACGGGACTCTCTTGGTCTTAGAGGTGACAAGGTAATATTCACAGACCGTCACATTTTACTTAAGTTGCCAGCATAAGGCATTCATTATTTTCTCAGAATTCAGTCGAATAACAAACAAGACCTAATCCAGAACCACTTTCAATGTAAACCTGCAATCTGTCCGAAGGATCAGTACCTTGCCAACTCATAGCCTTCGATGATTCTGATATCCGCGGAGGGAGTTCTCTATCAGGATAAGCCAACTTCCAAAGTTGTCTAATACCATCCACCAACAAACAACAACAGAAACATGAGGAATGTCTGATGCTGACGCGCAATCTCTGCATTCCTGAATTATTGGAGCTCTTCAATGTCCTCTCACGAGGATGTTCGTAAAGTACAGTTTGGCTGTTCTACTCATCCCAGTAAATCATATGAGCCAATCTGCTGACAGTCCTCCCGGACGCCCGACCACTAACAAGCTTCAATCTCAAGTCCTCCTGGCTTCATCCAGCATTCAAGCAATATATCTATCAGTCCACATTTAAGCAATCCGATCATTCGTCAACTAGTGCGTATGGCTTCCTCTGCTTTCACCCAAAAGTATCAATTCGAAGTCCCCTGTTAACGTCTAGAAGATACTCTGTCTTAGAACCAAGAACAAAAGATACTCTGTCTTAGAACCAAGAACAAAAGATACTCTCGCTACCACCGCTCGAGGTGAAGCAAGGCCCTGCCTTTGCACAATCACCATTTCTTTCAATTTTCATTTTTTTTAAAACTATTTAAAATTAATTTTTCAACGCAAAAGGACTGTCATTCTATATCGGTGGCTCAATATATATATTTTTTTTTGTAGCAAACTCCATCGAATTTTTCAGAATTATTTTTTGAGAGGTGGATGAGTTGGATGCCCGATCCTCAAAGGTTGGTTGTCTTGTATTAAATTCGAGCTTAGGTATTATGAGGTCGATCTCGCAAAGTGAAATTACGAGAGATTTGTGCAGGGCCGCCCTAAGAATGAAAAAGCATTGAGATCCCATGGGATCCCATGCCTTTTTGTTGATAGAGAGTATGAAGTATGAACCACACCCAACAATCTTGAGTTTGAGTATCTTGGGATTTTTGTGAATGAATTTTTGCTTCCCATTTGAATTGAATGTTGTATTAACGAACTGCTCAATATTTGCAGTTATGTTCACTAGTAGTTTCAGCACATGAGCCTGAGTATTCTCTCATTGATTATCAGGGTCAATGCTGGTGAAACTCTCTGTCAATAGATGGCCTATATGACCTGAATCAGCAGCTGCAACGCTTGCCGGGTTTTGAAATGAGGAAGGAGCCTCGCATGCCAATGTTCGACTAAGCTTCTTCCCAGAGATCCAGTAAGATTCTTGACTTCATACCTAGACATTGCTAGTGCAAAATGCTAATGCTTTTGAGGGGACGATAAATCAAAGTGATCGAAGTCTCATGCGTGCTTTTCCTGCTTTCTGCAATTCAGATCAGACGAATCGAATTAAGAAGTTGCCGATTGCTATGCTCGCTGTCCATGCATGCGACTTTTGATTATAGAAATCTGTAATTTTTCTCCTGGAAGCGTTCGTTCCTTTCATGAAAGTTCTCATTCACAAAAGAGTCCAAATTCACCTTCCTTTAGGTGGTATGTGAGAATTAATAGTATACTTATCTGATACAATGTATAGATTGGTCAACCAAAAGTAATCACTCTTCAGTCTTCTGTATCATTCCGGCTCAACGTCTCATAGGGTTTCAAAAGCCAACGATTCAGGCGTTCCGATGCCCTGATCACGTGTCACAGGAAGGCATGATCGTTTTTTAGTCAGTGACGGAAGAGGATTTCACTTTGATGCATCTAATCAAGTGCATCAAATGCAAAACATTAGAACTTTGATCATCTCACCAAGATTACCTGTTCATCCCAGTTTGTATTAAATGTCATGTAGACAAGAGCAAGCAACTGTGAAGTAACCCCACAAATCATTCCTATCCATATTCCCTGTGAGCAGATTAAATTGAAATGCCAGATGAACCGACGTACCAGAAAAAGGTGCAATTTTCGGAAGTCTGATTGCTTGAAACCAGTTTTGTCTCATACCTTGACCTCCAAATGGGCAACATATCCAAGTAAAGCTTCAATGGGCACCCCAATCAGGTAGTATCATCCAATATTAATAAAAGCAACAAAACTGTGTCATTCTGCTCCTATGGCCACCCTGCTTCCACCACAAAATTTGTTCACTCATCATCAAATTAAAGAGAGTTATCACGTCGAAAATGCTGTGGGAGCGAGAACTCGGTGTCGTTGTTCATATGCAATTGCCTTGATGTTTACAGCTCACATTTGCCTGTGAGAACTGGCTGGACCATGTTCAAGAACACCGATAGTGCAAGCAGGTAAGAGAGTTCAGACACAGACTCGTCCACTTCCTCACTGTTCGTGAGCAACTTTGCGATCCGGTAGCTGTAGAGAAGGCACAGGACCGCGCAGACCAGCCCGAAACAAGTCGCATTGCCGAAGATGACCTTGGTGGCAAATTTTGCAGCTTTGGTGTTTCCTCTCCCCAGATCATTCGAGACCCTCACACTAGCATACACCAGAAGGTCAGCAGACACAGAACACTTTCAAGTAACAAGAAAGTGGAGACACACTGTTGATCCCCTGAAGTAAAATTAAAAGTAATCGAGAAAAAGCAAAGAATCAACGCCAAGTTCGTACCTTGCTGCAACTAGGAAGCCGAGGTCAAGCATGTTGGAGTTGGCGACTACTTCGGGGACCCTTGTTTCTCACATCGGACACTTCCACGTGAGTTTAGAGAAACTGAAGTATGATCCAACGACATGTGACCCCTGCGCACGTAATGTGGGGTTCAGGGACAGCGCCCCCGACACGGGTGTCCCGCTGTCCGGTCAGCAGGCTGCTGGTGTAAACCTAAATCATAATGAAATCTCTTTGTAGGACGTAGCCCTATTTTGGGATGAATTTGAGTAAATCGTGCGTCGTTTAATTTTTTTCTTTTATCTGTGTGATCGTTCTAAATCGATTTGCGATACATCCCTTCAAAGCATCAGGATCCATGCTGCTATGCTGAGGCTGAGAGGTGGATATTAGGACCATTTGAGAAGAGCGACATCGAGGCGCAAACGAAACAGAAATCGGGTAGGAATGTCGGAATGTAACGATTACCAGATGGAGAAGGTTGATATGGTGACCGTTGCTGAAATAAATGGGCTCAAAGCCCAACCCATGGCTCAATAGCCTCGATTCAGCCCACCTACTAATTTCCTCACCTAAATATGCATGCACATGAAGCAGTGAAGCCAGCGGACAGAACAAGAAAAGAGATCGTTCGAGAAAGAGAGAAAGAAAAAGAGGAAAGGAGAGAGGAGAGAGAGAGAGAAATATTCCGCGTTCACCATCTAGATATCTCGACAAGTCGAATCAACTGCGAATTTGCAACGCCGAGTAAGTATTCAAGCCGGTCATTCGTCTACTCGAAGTAATTTTGGAAGTTACCGCACAAATTTAGAGTTATGTCGATTTTGAGTTACGAAGTCAGATTTCATAATTGTCAAGCCGTATGAATATATATGACACAGCAACACGTGGACAGGACAACTACCCTTGTAATTGTCACCTTGCCAAACGACTTAGAGTTGTACAAGTTACTCATCTCGGGGTTGTGCCAAAATATTTGGTTTTGACATTGTGGGGAAAAAGACAGTTTTTTTCTCTATTAAGGCAACTTTGTCAATACTTCAACATCACCACATGTCCGTATCCCTTATCTAGATCTGATGCATGCGGACTGGTTGGTATAGTTAGTCCCATAGATGTTCCCAAACTCAACTTCCGAAGTAATGATTGTTCTTGCCCAATCATGTCCAATGAAGACGTCGAGCTTGAGTCGAGAGATGGACACAAGTCTGTTAATCGACATCACCTTCGGATCATTACGCTGAAGTAATGCTTTCGTATGCGGAACTTACATCTAACTCTAACCTCAGCGAGTGATACTAATTGTAATAATGGCCCAACAACCCAGCCCATATATTTTTTAAGTCCAAGTCCAGCCCCAACTTTTTCTTCTCTTCTTCTCAGCAGAAGACTTGACCAACGTGAAAAGAAAAGAAGAGAGAGTCGAGAGAGGGCTCGACCGAGAGAGAGGAAGAGAGGAAAGGAGAAGGAATTCTTGGGCTACACGATTTGAAGCCATTTCGCACCTCTCGTTCCTTCGATGAAAGTGATTTTCGGGTTTAGGACTCAATTTCGGATTTTGGTAGAGTCTAAGTTGCGGTATCTAATTTTAAAGTTGTTTGGCTTTTTTGCTATGAAAATAAAAATTTAGGATGTTGTGAAGCCGTAGGATTCGACGGATCTTGATCCGATGCTACGGTTTGCCCGGAACAAGTTTTTCAAATCTAGTGCGCTACAGTGCAGTGCGAATGGTAGACTTTGAAGGCTAATTTCTTTAGTTTCTGATCATCGGTTGGGTTGGCAATATTAAGGATCTTGTAGTACATCGAATAAGCTTCGTGTGGACTATAAAATCACTTAAAATGGAGCTCAGTAGAGGAATATATGGCTCGAAAGATTTCAACGCGCGCAGTGAACAACGCACAACGAGAACTTGTTGCGCCCATTCTTGCCGATTTTCGGATAGATTCTAGTCACGCCGTGCTTGTAGTTTTTTCATACATTAAAAGAGTTTTCTTTGGACTATAAATTCGTTTAAATCAAAGCTCGAAAAAGGGAATTATGGTCTGCTTAAGTTCATCGCGTAAGGCGCGCGTAGCGGATAACATGCATGTCTGCCATGAGTGAGTGTTTTGTTGATGCGTAGATGTCGCCTTAGTGACAAATAGACCTTTTTCATTCAAGTCATGCTTTAGGGTAGCATATTACTTAGTTTTTGATAAGTTTTTTTACTTATTTGATAGGAATTTCGAATGCGTCAACTCTAGTAACAGCTTTGGTATGCTTTTGGTATTATTAGGTTAATGATACTATTTCTTTGTTGGGTTTGTAAAATGCATAATTGGAAAGAGATAGTATTATATGTGTTATGACTTGAGAAAATAGCATTTTTGTTGTATAAAATAGGATTGAACATTTACTGCTATTTTTGTCTATTTGATATGGTTTCTGATCAATATGTGTTGCTAGTTTCGAGTTGATTGTGATATATATTCTGATTATGAGGAGGATGTTGTTGTTTGATTTTGTGGTGCCCAAGATAGCTATGAACCCGATTGAAGGGTTTGTGGGTATGCGTATACTAGTTAAGATATCCTTATAGGTCGAGCCACCGGCATTGTAGGTGGAGACTTTGCCAAGGGGGGAATCTTAGTCACCTTTTGTTATGAGCATTATATGTGACCATGATTAGAATCTTGAGCATGTTTTTTTATGAGATTGATCAATGGATAGATTATTGATACGTGTTTTTGATGAGATTGTTCAATGGGTTAGACCGTCGATATTTATTTTAAGGTTGTGGTTTGAAATGAATACTTCTGCTAGAAATATGTTATGTTAAAGTACAATATAATTTGTTTTCATTGTAAAGATTTGTTATCTTTTGAGTTTGATGTAAATGAATTATATTTGAGTATTAAATGTGCATAGTGCTTGTTCAATCCACTTAGAAGAAATGTATTACTCATTGAGCCGTGTTAGCTCACCCCTTTCTTTTCCCTTGTCTTTCGGGTTCCGCGAGTCACAAGTAGGACATGAACGTAGCGTTAGCTAAAGTATTTTTTTTGGGTAGTGAGATTTTTGTTATGAAGTGTAAAGAATCGTATTGAACATATGAGTTAACTCTTTTGTTAGACATGTGTATAGATCTTTTTTATGTTTATAGAAAGCTCTAATAGCGTAACTAAGAGACCTCTTTAGCAAGTCTATGGATATACATATTTGATATTAGGTAGAGTTTTGGATTTGTGGAGGCTGCGTCCTTTCAAGAAAGCACATCCGTGTCATAGCCCTTGCAGTAGATTTGGGGCGTGACACTAATACTACTGGTAATGAACACTTCGGTTAAGAACATTTTCTCCGTGATTTTCGGCCATCACCATCTCATCTATGGAAGGAAAAAGAAGCATGGATGGTGAAAGAACAGGGGTATATGTTATAGACGAGAGAGATATAGAGCCGGGGCTATTTACAAACTTGCCCACTTTGCGTGTTATGACGCCGAAGCTGCTAAAAACTCTACTTTACCCATCTACAGCAAGTGATTAAGAAAGAAGAAGAAGAAGAAGAAGAAAGGACTTACGTGCAATGGGGTTGCGCAATTCTCTCTTCGATGACTGCTTGTTATGTTTCTTAAGAACAGTTGATCAACACTAGCTTGCACAGCACAGCTACAGAGACATATTCATGAGGTGGTGGAAGAGAAGACTCGCCCTTGGGAAGACAGAAGAAGGTCGGTGTTTTTTCTCGAGAGAAATGGCAATACGTCATACATGTGAGGCTCAATTTCAGTTGGGCTTAAATACATTACAAGTGCCAAAATTTATGTGCAGCGCTCACTTTAGTATCAAAATTTTCAAAACGATCACATAAGTGCTAAATTTTTTGAAAAATGATCACTTCAGTACCAAAATTTTTAAAACGATAACTTAAGTGTCAAAATTTTTTAAAAACGCTCACTTAAGTGTCCACTCCGACGAGCCCCGTCAGCTCAAATATTAATAAAAAAACAGGCCATGTCGGATTTTCGAAGAGTCATATCAGCTCAAATCGGAGTTGGCACTGAAGTGAGCATTTTTCAAAAAATTTGGTACTTAAGTGATGGTTTTGAAAGTCTTGACACTAAAGTAAATATCGTACATAAATTTTGACACTTATAATGTACTTTAGCCATCTCGATTGTTTATAGATCGTTGAAGGTTTTCGTCCACTTTCTTGGAGAAAGCCACGTCTTCAATGGAATCCTAGTCAACATGCTCATATATGAAAATTTTCCCTATAAGACAAATTGGAATAGATGTTTCCGCAATGGACAGAAAATATATTTTACTTGGGCTCCGTTTATTTCTTGAAAAATATGGCATATTTGGAAAATATTTTCCAGAAAATTATTTTCAGAAAAATGATAATACATTTTGGTATTTGGTTGAAATATGAAAAAAAAAACGAAAAATGTTTTCCGTCGTTTGGTTTGGAATATCGAATGTAATTTACTGCTATGCACTCCTTTCAATAATTTTTTTTCTTTTCATTTTTTTTATTTTTTTAAAATTTGAATTTTTATTTATTTATCTTTATCTTTTTTTTCGTTTCTATTTTTTTTTATTTTTCTTTTCCTTTTGGTTTCAATAGCCGGCGACCGACCACAAACGAGCTCAAGGGTTGGCCAATCTCGATGATCTCATGCCTTGCTGGCAAGCTCGAGCATGGGCAAGGCCGGCGAGGCCGGAGCTCGCCGGCCTACATCATGGCCGATCGTCGAGCTGCCGGCCGTCGCCGAGGTCCACAATCGGCGGAGGAAGAAGGAGGAAGGAGCCGTGGGCTAAGGAAGGAGGAAGAAGGAGAAAAGAACAAGAAAGGAAAAGAAAAGAATAATACAAATAGTATAAAGAAAATGAATGTAAAGGGATTAAGGCACCAAAATAAGAGAAAATATTTTCGTCTCCTCAAAAATAGAAAATATTTTCTCCACTTTTGAATGAGTTTTTTTTTCATGTGTGGAATTTTTTTTCCTTTATTAATTTATTTTCCGCGAACCAAACCCGAAAAATTCAAGAAACGTTTTCTTGGAAGTTGGTTTCTGCGAAATAAACGAAGCCTTCATGCTTTTCCTCATTTAAGAAGAAAACCCATTCAAGATCGATACCTGCCTAACATTGTGCAGCTAATTTTTAAAGGGTTCAAGGAGAGGCAAGTCCTTACCAGATCGCTCGTCATTTCGAGTTTGAAAGCGGAGAGGGCTTTCGATGGTGGACCACCTATTCGACAATCGTCATGACTAATCCTGCGGAGTCTCTAAAGTTCGGCTAGGGTTTGTGTGTCTTTTAGTTGTATAGGCTAGGGTTTGTGTGTCTTAGAATAAAATTAAAATCTCGCATAAATCTTAGTCAATCGCTACACGACAAACATAGTATATAATAAACCATTTTAAGATCATACTTTAGGCACATCCCTCTTGCATAGGAAGTTCTTAATTTGCTCGGGACAATTACACATATGTATTATATAAGCTAATAAAACCCTCTTGCGAAAGGTTATTCTGGGAAAAAAAGTTAGAAAAGTCATAAACATTTTGTATTGGTGTCAATTTAGTCTTAAATCTTTTGACTTCGAACCAATTTAGCCCTTCCGACTAATTTTGATTGAATATTGCTGACATGGATGCTAGACGACCTACGTGGCATAGTCGGTGCTTGACATTGACATTTTTTAATCATATTTCATAATATTTAATAATATTACATAATTTTAAAAAAATTTCTTTCTTTTTTTTCTTTCTTTTTTCTATGTTTCCTCCGGTGGCTGACATGACTATGGCCGGATAGGGTTGGCCTTACCCGAGCAAGGGTGGCCCTCATCGCCACAGTGAGGGTCGACCTTGCTAGGGCAAGGGCGAACGCTAGTGAGGCCGCTCTCGCCGGGCCAATTATCGCATGGGCAAGTTTAGCCTCACCAACTTTGGCCTAGTCGGTAGGTGACGTTAGCCTTGCCGGGCATTCGTCGTTGCCCCGATGAGGGCCACCCTCGCCGACCACCAAAGAAATATGGAAAAAGAGATAGAAAAAAAAATATTTTTAAAATGTCCACATCATCGTCGACTATGCCACACGGGCTATCCGGAGTCCACGTCGGCGATATCCGGCCAAAATTAGTCGAAATGACTAAATTGACTCTAGATGAAAAGATTTAGGACTAAATTAGTACAAATATAATTAAAGCGTTCCAAAAATTCACTATCTAGAACCCGGAACCCGGAACTCCTAGATTCTAAAATAAATTTTATATTTTTCTTGATATATTTTTGCACAATCATATAATATTCTATGGCATCATATGAGTGTATAATTTGGAGCCAAACAAATTTTTATTTCCAAAAATGATAAATTTCAATAGATTGGTTTCGGTTTAACTAAATTTCGAATTTAAAACACTCATCTCTATTTTCTCTTAGATTTTAGTTCTATGCTTAAAAAATGAAAAAATGAAGAAACATAACATTAATCTTCAAAGAAAGAAACCAAAAAATAAACAGCTTAAGCTGGACCTTTCAAAATTTTCTCATTGTTCTATGAAAATGATGAAGCATAACATTAATCTTTAAAAAGAAACCCAACTTAAGCTGGACCTAAAATCTCACACCCCTTAAAGATGAGAAATTGGAAAACATACGTCACACAAATCGATTATTGTACTGTTATGTATAGTAAAGTGGGGCACATGTGCTATGAGGACATAACACCAGGAGGACGGGAGGAGTGATCGTCGGGACAAAGGGCTCCAACAACAAGTTGTAACTCTTAAAGAGGCATCTTGGACAATGGAGAGACACATATACAAACTTGAATAACACATCGAGAAGCGCCTTGTTGGGGTGCACATGTCTCCCTATAGCGAAGGTATTGGAATATTTGTTGCGTGGTCGAACCCACCTTTTGGTATAATGGCTTCGCTTAACATTGAAATCGAAATGTTAATTCTCCGCTCAAGTGAAAACAATTCCAGAATGTGTGATCTGTTGGAGTAAAGGATGAAACATCACAAGGCTCGATATTGGATAAGCCAAAGCAAACAATATCTCGGTAAGTTAGGTCAAGATATACAAGGCATGAAGAGGACCTTTATAGTATACGCTATCACAATGATAACACGTAGCCCTTTGAAGTAATGATGTCGCATTGCCCTTTTTTTCACGATAATTCATGGGCACGTACGAGCGTAGAGGACCAGCTACCAGAAGACCCATGGAACAACCAACAGCCCCGACAAGTCGATGAAGCGTTTACCTTTTTCTTTACCGGTAACGCCAACCAAGACAGTTTACACGCAGTTTATTGGATAGGATTTGAAAAGACGACCTCCAACTCCCGTGCTAGAAATATCTGAAGGTCCCAATCAACTGGCCCAACCCTCGGGCTGGTATTTTATATTTCCACGATAGATTGTACTCACGTGTCAGGCTTTGTAAGCTCAAATCCCCGTGGCTTTCAGTTCGACTTAACGAAAAACATTACCTAAGTTAGAAAATAAAATGAAGGCAGCCTGTGGGTGAAGAAAACAATAAAATGTGCATGAATGATATTACCTTCTACAAATCCCATTTATCACGAATCAGATAGTCAACTTCACGTTTTGAAAACCGCAACTAATGATCGAAGTCTGCGATTACCGATCGCAACCCGGTTGAATCTAGCCAAACGAAATCATTGGACTAGAAAAACTAGCCAAAAAGATCACATCAGGGGCCAATAAGCAAAATTATCAAGAAAATTCTGAATATATTGCACATTTGCCAATTCAGCCCTAATTTTTTTTTTTTTTTTTGCCAAAGTCATAAATCTTTTGATGATATGTTAATGTAATCTGTTCGATCAATTTTAACAGGAAATCGCTGACGTGGACACCAACTGTTCTATATAGCACGATTAATGCTGATGAGAACAATTTTTACAATTTTCAAATAATTTTTTTGAACTGTTTAGTTTTTCTGTTCTGTTTTTTTTTCCCCTAAAAATTTTCTCTTCTCTTTCTAACCAGTAGCTAGTCGCGGGCCTCGCCTGAGTGAATATCACCCTCGCCACCATAGGCAAGGGCAAGTGCTAATGAGGGCCCCTCTCGCCAGTGCCGGCGAGAGCCGGACCCAGCGGGGCCACCCTATCTTGGGCGAGGGTCCCTTCGCCACATTTGGTGAGGTTGACCCTCGCCCAATCGGACCCTCGCCACCATAGGCAAGGGCGAGTGCCGATGAGGGTCCCACCGGCCAAGTCTGGAGAGAGCCGGACCCAACAAAGCTGCCTTGTCTTGGGTGAGGGTCCCCTTTCCACATTTGGTGAGGTTGACCCTCGCCCAAGCAGCCCAACGAGCCTTGGTTTGGCGACGGTTGGCCTCGCCAAATCAAGCGAGAGGGCCTTCGTCGGAAAAATTGATTGAGTAGACTATATTAACAAGCCGTCAAAAGACGTAATTGTCCAAATTAAAAAGTTTAGGAACTAAATTAGCATAAAGATAATACAATTATGACTTCTGTTTTTATAATTCCCAGCAGGCGACTACCAATACCTAGTTAAGCCGGCTTGTCCTGTACAACTGTCAAAGCACTACTACTTCACACGTAATCTGCTTCTTCAACCAGACATATTCAGCGTCATTATTGGTTGAAGTAGTGGTTGAATCCGAGTAAAAGTCATTATCAGCGTCATTGGTTTTGGTTATGGTTTTGGTTTGGGTTTAACACCCATTTTGTTTTTCCCTGGGCTGATCATGAAACACGACTCACTTCTGCGAGCCATAAATGTGATGCTCTTGCTCATCATCAGTGGCATACTCCTCGTTTCAACAACTGTCCCTGAGCGCAAGTGCCCTTTGCTTTGCCTGTCTTGCTGTCTGAAGCTGAGCTTCTTCAGAGACAAAACCAGAAGCGTCACTAGCTTGTGCCCTTTCTCTTGGTACTCACTGTCTCATACAGGGTAGGCTAAGGTAAGGTCTCTGTCTCTTGTCTCTCTCTCTCTCTCTCAATTGGTTTCTTGAGGGAGAGAACTTTTCTTACACTCTGAAACGTGTGCTCATTGCGTGTCAGATAGCTTTACGGTTTGATGATATGTATGTTCTGTTTTCGGCAGTTTATATACATGTAAGCTGGATTCATATCAAGCCAGATCCCACTGAGATCATGAGTGGCAGTGATTCATGACCTTCATGATTTCGCGGTCTTGAATTGTGACGTGTCACAAACTTTGCTTACATTCTTGCCATACTGATACACTGACTAAATTACAAATGACAAAAAGTGTTAGATAGGGTGATTTTTCATGCATGGGACACCAAATCTATATGTGCTATATGACTTCATAAAGATTTACTGGTACATTTTTTTATGATCCTGTGCGGATCCAGTTTCTCGGCCAGTCTCCGACAGTGGCAGTACCTTTGGATTGAACAAAGACTACTAGGAGACCTTCGGTTTTGTCATATTCAGAATTGTGTTTCCTGTGGAATTTCACGCTTCCCGTTTCGCTGGCAGGATTTATGAGTGACGATAGGATGGAGGAAAGGCTTCTTGGTACAGAATCAAACGACACAAGTAGTCTGACAGGGAAGGTCTGGGAGGAATCAAGGAAAGTATGGAGAGTTACCTTCCCTGCTATGTTGGCCAGAGTGACCTCCTTTGGAATCTTTGTAGTGATGCAAGCGTTCATCGGGCACATTGGCAAGACAGAGCTTGCCGCTTATGCGCTCATTCAAATCATTGGCATACGATTTGCCAATGGAATAACAGTAAGTAGTAGTCTCCCCATTTTTCAGTTAAAGTCTAAAGACATTATTTTGGGGTCTATTGTTAACGGACTCCACAATGTATTACATTGCTACTACTAAACTGATAAGTTTCAGATGAGCTCTGGTAGCTTTTGTCAGGAAATTTCCGATAATGACCAAGTCGTCTGATGATTATGGACCAGGTACCGCGTTTCCATGAAACTATGCAAAATTTACAATTTTTTTCTGAACTTTCTGCAAAATATGGAAAATGGGCGATTGAGAACGGAGCTTGACTTGAATGTTGAACATTAGGGTGTGTAGGCTATGTGAATCCACCAAATTCGACAAGGCGTTATCGGGAAAATTTTATTGTAAATGAACTTTTTGATCCTACAGGCGGGCATGTCAAGTGCAACTGAAACATTATGTGGACAAGCGTTTGGTGCAAAGCAATACCACATGTTAGGTATTTACTTGCAAAGATCTTGGATCATCAATCTGGTCACCGCAACCATCTTGGTCCCAGTCTTTGTCTATGCCTCATCCATTTTCAAGCTTCTTGGCGAAGAAGATGAAATAGCCGAAGACGCTGGGTACATTGCCCTGTGGTTCATCCCAATCATCTACTCCTTTGTGTTCGGCATGACCATCCAAAAGTTCTTGCAGTGCCAGCTCAAGAACACCGTCGTAGGATGGCTATCCGCCATCTCGTTTGGTATTCATGTCTTGTTGTCTTGGCTCTTTGTTTGCGTACTTGATTGGGAAATCCCAGGAGCAATGAGTGCGATGATAATATCGAACTGGTTAGTTGTGATTGGTGAGTTCGTGTATATGTTTGGAGGCTGGTGCGAAAGTACTTGGAAGGGTTTCACGTGGGCTGCATTCGCCGATTTATGGCCAGTCATAAAGCTTTCAGTATCCTCTGGGATTATGTTATGGTAAGACTTTCTTTTCATACTCTTGAGAAATTCTGGGTAGATGAATGAACAGATTGGAATAAAATTGCTCATGATTTTGTGTCATTAACAATGCTGTAAGGTTAGATTTGCCTTAATCACAATCCTAAGGGGTTGTGTTCTGGTGTAAGTTCACACTAACTGAAACACCATGATCCAACTCTATTGTCTTTGGTGAAGCACTTGCCGACGAGATCAGATAAATTCGATGTTTATTCATGTCCATTTCGTACGCTTATACCAGTTTCTCTGTCCTTGATCGAAAAGCTTGGAGTTGTGGTACAATGCTGTCTTAGTCCTCTTGGCAGGATACATGACAAATGCGGCCGTTGCAATATCTGCCTTCTCGATTTGGTATGATGGCATCGAATTAGGCATCTTATGTCTTCCACTTTGACATTTGTTGCCACAAAAGTGATGAACAGAATTGATTTTTCATTTCAGCCTCAACATCTGGGCTTGGGAGTTCATGATGTGCCTCGGTTTCCTAACTGGAGCTAGGCATGGCTTATGATGAGCCTGCGCAAATTTCTGAGTTGCTCTGTGCTTGTTTGACCCTATGTGACTCAAATCCTTTCAATTCCTACAGCGTGCGGGTTTCCAATGAATTGGGGAGAGGAAATGGGAAAGGGGCGCTCTTCGCCATTAAAGTCATCTTGGGCACCTCAATTAACATTGGAGTTGTCTTCTGGATCTTGTGCCTAGTTTTCAGTGGACAGATTGCCTACATATTCACAAGTGAGGAAGACGTTGCGGAAGAGGTTTCAAGCCTCTCAGTTCTCCTTGCCTTCTTGGTTTTACTCAACAGTGTTCAGCCAGTGCTCTCAGGTATGCAGCAGCTGCTCCACTACCCGTGACGCGAATGGTAAAATTATGTACAGATTCTTTCTTGCTGATCCATCTGTTCATACCTTTCAGGTGTGGCGGTAGGTTCCAGGAGACAAAGTATGGTTGCCTATGTTAACATAGGTGCCTATTACGTCATTGGAGTGCCTCTAGGAGTTGTGCTGGCATATGTCGCCAAGTTGGAAGTTCAGGTAAGAAGGCAACTATTGCAAGATAAGCTGTTGCTTGGGTTCAGACTCAGCTGAAACTCCTTTGTTTGATGCCCACAGGGTATATGGATAGGGATGATAATCGGAGTCGCAACTCAGACAGCGGTGCTCGGTTTTATTACCTATAGAACGAACTGGGACGAGCAGGTAAATGCGAATTTTGAACCATATCACTTGCATGCCTTAACATTAAACATGCTGCAATTGGAGTTAATATTAGCTGGAAATAACAGCAAGATCTCAAGATTCTCTTGTTTTCATCTCCCGTTCGAAAAGAGAGATTTTTGAAAGCCAATTACAGGATTGCTTTCACTTTATAGGTGGACAAAGCGTCAGAACGGCTCAATAGGTGGTTCTTGAAAAGGCCAGATGACAATGGCGAGAGCTCTGCTACTGAACAGCTGAACGGATGAGGGAAAACTGAAGAGTAAACAGTTTCATCCCGGTTTGGTTCTCGGATGCGAACAAGTTGTGTCTTCGTCATTTTTTTCCCATTTTTCCCCTCTAATGGCGGCCACAGATACATTGACCAAACCCCGCCCTGACAAACAAATCTTTCAGACCCCTCATTTGTCAGTAACTGGGCAAAATATCGTTGTTGAAGATGGAAAAACGTTCACACTACAGCGACCTTCATCTAGCAGTTCTTGCTGTAACCATCTCTGCTCCAACTCAAAAGAAAGCACGTATTGCGGGTCCTAATCATGATGTAACAAAGCTATTACTCATCCAACTGGCAAACGAATGTTTGCTAAATCCTAAAAATTGATTAACAGATTATAACGACCAAAGGAAACATCGCTCTAGCATTGACAGAGGAGGTCGTCTAGAGGAGGTAGCAGCGGTGGCAGGCCAATATAGAACAATACGCCGGATAAATTGATTGGATAGACAAAGGGAAGAAGTTTCACATTTTCTCAAAATCGCACAGCAAGCATGCAAAATGTGTTGTGCGCTCAATTTCACTAATGGAAGAAATTGACAAGGTATTCTGGCACAGAGTAGGCGTAGAAGATATCGAACATTGGATGGGAGACACTTGGTCTTAGAGGTGATAAGGTGGCATTCACAGACCATCAAATTTTACTTATGTTGCCAACATAATGCCTCCATTATTTTCACAGAATTCAGTCGAATAACAAACAAGACCCAATCTAGGACCACTTTCAATGTAAACCGTATTCGTAGCTGCAATCTGTCTGAAGGATCAGTACCTTGCCAACCCACATCCTTCCGCAATTCTGAAATCAGCGAAGGGAGTTCTCTATCAGGATAAGCCAACTTCCAGAGCTGTCTAATACAATCCTCCAACAAACAAGAACAGAAACATGGGGAATGTCTGACGCGCAGCTCAATCTCTGCATTCCGGAATTAGTGGAGCTCTTCAATGTCCTTTCAAGAGGATTTTCGTTAAGTACAGTTAGGCTGTCCTACTCGTCCCAGTACATCACATCAGCCAATCTGCCAACGGTCATCCTGGAGGCCCGACAGCTATCGTCTTTCCTTCAAGACAAAGGATATCTCTCTGCCTTGCCACAAACATCATGAGAGCAAAGCCATCAGCTATAAATGATCTCTCTGTATTCCTTCTGAAGATGACGCCTAGATATTAGGCTTAAGTACGATCGCAACATCAACTTCTGCAATACAGGAATGCAATGAGTGGAAATTGGTAATCATGTGAACCCGTGTTTATTAAAAAAAATCTGCAGCGTACTCGATGGCCAAAACAAATTCAGCATGTTATCGCCCTCACTGTAGCACGTTATACAAGGCAAGAAAAGAGGAGAAGGGGACGATCATATGTACAAATAATCGGTCAGATTTTCCCAGAGTTCTATCTTAAAACCCACACACAGTTATCATCACTGAGATGTAATGTGGCAGATTTTCCAAGGGTTCTTCTCTCCTTGAAGCTGCACAGCCTATCTTGCCAGATGACGAATTTGTTCCTATCCTCGGCCTACTGTAGATAGTATTATGCACGGGAGAACTTTCCTTACTGGAAGACATGTAAACTTAACCAAATAAACTGTTTCTAGCTCTACTTTAAAATTCACTTGCTCAATCCAAGATTGTAGGAGCATATGCCAATTCAGTACGAAAACCAACTTACTTGATGCGCCAGTCTAAAACCATCAACTGGGACTTCCAGCCTGTTGCTGGAAATTTCTAAGCCTTTCTTCCTGCAAACAAACCAAAATGGCCGGTCCGATTTAGAAAAGCACTAACTTTTCTATCAAGAAGACTGACAAAAGAGCATAATCTATCAAAAGGACTAAACAGTAACCATTTTCTTATCCACATTCTCTGTTGTCAATAAATATACACCGTTTGAATTCCTTTCTACAAACATATCACCACGTGGGGCTGATATAATAAACAATGTTCCACTTATCAGTCATCGCCATTCACCACCTACCAATCTGTCCCACTTCTTCTTCTTCTGTTCTTTTTCCGCTTTTCCTTTTGGCTCTGTTTTTTTTTTTTTTGTTTGACTTCCATTTTCTCAACCAATCGGGAAACACCACTCTCTGTCTCACTCTCTGTTCTGTAGCCAGTGTTCTCATTCTAGCAATCACTGTCTCATAAAGGGCCTCTGCATAAAGCCAAGGTAAGCTCTCTCTCTCTCTCTCTCTCTCTCTCTCTCTCTCTCTCTCAGCTGGTTTCATGTAGGAGAGAACTTTTATTAGATTCTGAATCGTGGGCTCGTTGGGGTCCCACATAGCTTTACGGCTTGATGACATGTATGTTCAGTATTCGAGCAGTTTTATTATAAATGTAACTTAAGCTACCTCCTGCTGAGATCATTATTGGAAGTGACTCCCACCGATCAAATTCGTGAACAGCTACTTCAACATTCTCGGCATACTTATGCACTAACTAAGTTACAAATTGCAAGCACATGGTACGTACTTACAATGCTAGTTAAAGAGAAAGATTTGATGGTACACTTTGTAAGATTCTTCGTGGATCCAGTTTCTCGGCCCAGTCTCCAACAGTTGCAGTATGTTCAGAGTGAACATAGACTGCTAGGATGTTAGAAGACCATCGATTGTGTCATTTTTCTGAGTTGTGCATTCGTGGATCTGCAAAATAAACATTCCTATCACGATTTATTAGTGACGACAGGATGGAGGAAAGGCTTCTGGGAACAGAAGCAGAAGACATAAGTAGTCTGTCCGGGAAGGTCTGGGCGGAATCAAAGAAAATATGGAGAGTTACCTTCCCTGCTATGCTGGCCAGAGGGACGTCTTTTGGAATCCTTCTAGTGACGCAAGCATTCATCGGGCATATTGGTGATACAGAGCTCGCCGCTTATGCGCTCGTTCAAATCATTGGCATTCGATTTGCCTGCGGAATAATTGTAAGGATTCTTCTCCCTTTTTCCAATTTAAGTCTAAAAGACAACTCTTAGGACTATAGTTAACAGATTCCGCAATATATTACGTCCGTACTTCCACACAGACCATTTCAGATGTGCTCAGGCAGCATTTTTGTAAGAAAAATTCTGATGATAACTAAATTGTCTGATAAATATGGACCAGTGTGAATTGCGTTTGCAAGAAACTATGCAAAAGTTACACCTTTTTCCTAGACTTGCTGCAAATTATCGGAATTGGGCAACGGAGAGAGGGCTTCACTTGAATGTTGTCTATTAGGTTGAATAGGCTGTGTGAATCCACCAAATTCGACAAGGCATTTATCTGGAAAATTCGACTGGGCTCTGTTAATGAAGATTTTGATCCTGCAGTTGGGCATGTCTAGTGCAACTGAAACATTATGTGGGCAAGCATTCGGTGCAAAGCAATACCACATGTTAGGCATTTACTTGCAAAGATCTTGGATCATCAATCCGGTCACTGTGACCATCTTGGTCCCAGTCTATGTCCATACCTCGTCCATTTTCAAGCTTCTCGGTGAAGAAGATGAAATAGCTGAAGCCGCTGGTCACATTGCCCTGTGGTTCATCCCAATCCTCTACTCCTTTGCTTTCAGCCTGACCATCCAAAAGTTCTTACAGTGCCAGCTCAAGAACACCATCATAGGATGGCTCTCTTCCATCTCGTTTGCAGTTCATGTCCTGTTGTCTTGGCTCTTTGTGTATGTACTTGATTGGGGAATCCCAGGAGCGATGGGAGCATTAATAATATCGAATTGGTTACTAGTGATAGGAGAGTTTGTGTATATGTTTGGAGGATGGTGCAAAAGTACTTGGAAGGGGTTCACCTGGGCGGCATTCGCCAACTTATGGCCAGTCATAAAGCTTTCGGTATCCTCTGGCATCATGTTGTGGTAAGACTTTCTCTTCTTTGGAATTGAGTTACGCCCCTGAGAAATTCCAGGGGAATGAGCACACACACTCAAAGTATCACAAGCGGGAAAATATATACTTCAAATCCATTGTAAGTTCTACACCAACTGAAATACCATGACACAACTCTCGTCTTTGGTGAAGCACTTGCAGACATGATTAGATACATTCAATTTCTATTCACGTGACTTACGCGCTCTCCAATGTACCAATCCTCACCCTGATACCATCTTGTTTGTTGTTGATCAAAATAGCTTGGAGTTGTGGTACAATGCTGTCTTAGTCCTCTTGGCAGGATACATGACAAATGCCGCTGTTGCAATATCTGCCTTCTCGATTTGGTATGACGGCAATTAATTAGGCATCTTATGTATTCCACTTTGACATCAGTCACCAAGAAAGTGATCATGAACCGAATGGATTTTTCTTGTTCAGCCTCAACATCTCAGCTTGGGAGCTCATGGTAGGCCTCGGTTTCCTAACTGGGGCTAGGTATGGCTTATGATGAACCTGTGCCAATCTTTGAGTTGCTCCATGCTTGCTTGACGCTGTGTGTCTCAATCCTTTCAATTCCTACAGCGTGAGGGTGTCCAATGAATTGGGGCGAGGAAACGCAAAAGCGGCGCTGTTCGCCATTAAAGTCATCTTGGGCACCTCAATTAGCATTGGAGTTGTCTTTTGGATCTTGTGCCTAGTTTTCGGTCGACAGATTGCCTACATATTCACAAGTGAGGAAGACGTTGCAGAAGAGGTTTCAAGCCTCTCAGTTCTCCTTGCCTTCTCTATTTTACTCAACAGTGTTCAGCCAGTTCTCACAGGTACGCAGCAGCTGTTCCGCTACCCGTGACGCGAAAACTGAAATTATTTTCAGATTCTGTTGCTGACCCGTCCGTTCATCCCTTGCAGGTGTGGCGGTAGGTTCCAGGAGACAAAGCATGGTTGCCTATGTTAACATAGGTTCCTATTACGTGATCGGAGTTCCTCTTGGAGTTGTGCTCGCATATGTCGCCAAGTTGGAAGTTCAGGTAAGAAGGCTTGAGCCCTGCTTTTGTTTTTCACTAGAAAATTGGTATTTAACCGTCATTTCGTGTTGAGGCGATGCTTCACTATTCGGAGGATACTTGGCGAAGATAAGCTATTCCTTTGTTTGATGCCCACAGGGTATATGGATAGGGATGATAATCGGAGTCGCAACTCAGACAGCGGTTCTCTGTTTCATTACATACAGAACGAACTGGGACGAGCAGGTAAATGCAAATTTTAGGACCATATCAGTTACATGCCTTCACATTACATGTGCTGCCGGAGTTGAATTAGCCGGATATATAAGCAAGAACTCAAGATTCTTTTGTTTTTGTCTCCCTTTCGTGATGAAAGATTTCTAAAAGCCAATTGCAAAATTGCTTTCATTTTTAGGCGAAGAAAGCATCGGAACGGCTCAATAAATGGCTCTTGAAAAGATCAGAAGACAATGGTGAGAGCTCCACCACGGAACAGCTAAACGGATGACCAAAAACTGAAGAGCTTACGGTTTCTCACCAGTTTTTGCTTTTCGGATGAGAACGAGTTGTCTTCGTTCTTTTTCTTTTTTCCTTTTTTGCCCCATATGATGACAGCCACAGATACATTGATCCAACCCCATTCGATTGATAGAACTTTCACACCGCAATAGTCAGTGACTAGGCAAAATTTATCTGTTGGAGATGGGACAAACGTTCATACTGCAAACGACTACATCTAATTGTTCTTGCTGTAACCATCTTTGCACTAACTCAAAACAAAGCTCGTATTGAGGATCACAGTGATGGTGTGAGAAAGCTATGAGTCATCCAACAGCAAATGAATGTTTTGCTAAATCCTATAAAAAGGTTGACAAATTATCTCGACCAAAGGCAACTTATCTCTACCGTAGACGGATGGGACCGTCAAGAGAAGGCAACAGTGGTGGCAGTCCAATGGGTGAACAAAATGCAGTATACCTTGTTTTAATAACAGTGGGAAGTTTCAGATTTTCTCAGTATTGTACGACAAACACACAAATTGTGCCGTGCACTCTTAACTTTAGTAATAGAAAAAATTGACAAGGTATTCAGGCACAGTACGTGAAGAAGATACCAAACATGAGATGGGATAATTTGATATCATATATATACATCTCAGTTACAATTACAACCTTAGCAGATTGTATGCAGGTAAGTCCCTAATGCTAGAAACATCTTCAAGAGAGAGCTCACGCTCCAGCTGTGTTCTTGTCGATTTCAAGACATCCTGACAAGAAAATATAGGAAAAAGAGAATCTTTGAAGATACAAAACAGTATCTCATAATAGTAACTAGGTAACCAAACATAAGCAACTTATCTTCAGTAGCTTACATTAAATTCCATATACGACGCACGCTTTGCTAGCCATTGGGCATCCATCATTTGAAAGGCTACGCAATAAAGATTATCGAAAGCCATTTCATCTTCTTGAAGTAGTTCTAAGAACCTGATGCTAGCCAAAGAGGATGGCTTACCTGCAGGTGCAATGAAATCGTCGCTCTTCTTCATAATTAGCAAAAAATTAGACAGTAGTAAAATTTCACATGACTCGTCATCTAAGAAGGTCAGATGCAACAAAAATATCGTGCCACTTTACCCTATGAAAATCAAGAAGCCCCAAGCACCTCTCTCAGTAATTATCATTACCTGACTGAAGATCCAGCATCTGAGCCAACATAAAGGATAAGTTGATGCCAGCCACAGCAAATGGGTATTCCCACTCAGCCCTAGTACCATCTTGTTTGTGCAACAATCTCTTAAAAGACTCCTGCAGTAAGGATGATAAAGTTAGAGATCCTAGTTCAATTCCATGTTCGAAGTTCAAAACAATATATATTCAATATGCATGGCAATCATCTTATGAATGAGATGCACAGTCATACACGACTACTTATATGCCAAAATTATGGAATCAACAGCCAAGAAAACAATACAGCTGCAGAAAACGTACACAAAGAATACATCCTCCAAGTACAACAGCAGGAAGGAGGATATTTGAAGTATAATGAAAAAACATAAGCAAAAGTTTCGCAAGCAGAGGCGTCCCTCAACCAACTCTCTAAGTCTTCTCTCTGGTCTTAGAGGAGACAACGTAAAATAAATTACTACTTGCAGAAAAGGTACACAAAGAATAAAATCCTCCAAGTACAACAGCGGGAAGGAGGATAGTCGAAGTATAACAAAAAAGTTTCGCAAGCAGAGGCATCCGTCAGCCAACTCTCTAAGTCTTCTTTCTGGTCTTAGAGGTGACAAGGTAATCACAGACCATCACATTTTACTTAAGATGCCAACATAATGTTTGATTCTTTTTTCACGAAACAGAACAGATAATCACAACAGAAAATTAGCTGTCCCAATGTTGCTTGCAAAAGAAAGGTAAAGAAGTGTAAGTGAGATTGGATACCAACATAGATGCAAATATAAAAACTGTTGTTGGGGGTAGAAATAAGGTGGAGGGGAACACAAAACTAACCGGATACTTCTTCGCGAAAAAGATAAGATTCTCCAGTGAAATAAATCCTCCACCCCTAGAAGTATTAAAAGGTTTCCATGAAGATATACAGGAGGAATTCAGTCAAATGACATAATAAGACATAATCCCAGACCACTTTTGATGCAAAACTTATTGATACCTGAAATCTGTCGAAGGATCAGTACCCTGCCAACCCATATCCTTCCATAATTCTGATTTTAGTGAAGGGAGTTCTCTATTAGGATAAGCCAACTTCCAGAGCTGTCTAAGAGCATCCTACATCAAACAAGTGCAGAAACATAAGGAATATCTGACCCACAATCTCTGCGTTCCAGAATTATTGGGGCTTCTACTAAATAAGTACAGTTTGGCTGTTCTACTCATCCCCCTAAATCACATAAGCAAATCTGCCAACAGTCATCCTGGAGGCCCCACACTACCGTCTTTCCTTTACAGAAATATAGACCAACATTTCAGCACACAAAGCATTTCTTGCCACAAACATTAGAAGGCATCTTCCTGAAAGCAAACAGATCAGCCATAGATGTCCTCCGTGTATTCCTTCAGGAAACATAGATAGGCCCCTTTGAAGGTGATGATAGATTTGGCTTTTGTATGATCCGAACCTTAATTTATGCAATTTCTGGCGTACAAATTTTTAATCATGTTAAAGCATGTCTAAAAGCAAACAGCAATGCAATGAGTAGAAATTTGTAATCAATCATTTAAACCTGTGTTTATAAAAAATACTGCAACATACTCAATGGCCAAACGACACGTCCACTCACATTCTCAAGATTCAGCATGTCCTCCCCCCAATAATAGCATATCAAACAATGCAAGAGGAGAGGAAAACGGGACAATCATAAAACAAACTGATCTGTCAAATTAAACCAAGCATTCTCTCCTAAAACCCGCACACAGTTATCATAAGTGAGATAATCTGGCAGATTTTCCAACCGTTCTCTCCTTGAAGCTACACAGCCCGTCTTGCAAGATAACAAATATTTTCCTATCCTCAACCTAATATACGAGTATGATGCACGGGAAAACCTATCCTTACTGGAAGACAAATAAATTTAACCAAAGTAACTGTTTCTAGCTCTACTTTCACATTCACTTGCTAAGCTAAGATCTTAGGAGAATATGCTTATTTAGTACAAAGACCGACTTACTTGATGCTCCAGTCGAGAACCATCAAATGGGACTCCCAACCTCTGCTGGAGATTTCTAAGCCTTTCTTCCTACAATCAAACCAAAATGGTAGATCAATTTAGAGAAGCAATAATTTTTCTATCAAGTAAACAGACAAAATAGCATAATGTACCATAATAGCATTTTTTAAGAAACCAATTTGAGAGGCCAATAATTGGCTCCCCTGCAGATTAAACAAACCTCGAAGGAACCATGCATTTACTTTCTATACGACACCTAGTCTTCCATGAATTTCAATGTCGACTAAGGCAGCTTATCCATCTGACAAGGTAACCATACCATGATATCGACATATTCTCTTTTCTTTTCTCAATTAATGACTCCTCACTAGTTTAATAAAGTGTAATGTCAGTCAAGCTTCAATGTATATATCCAATAAGAATGAATTTGTCCAATCTTTTCCCTGCAAATTAAAACACTGCGAAATGCATGTATATGAAGTAATAATGCAATTGCATCAGATTATTCTTCACTGAGCACTAGATCAAGAAGCACTTCAATTACTATGTTCAGAAAGTCTCTGAATATTCTGGATATACCTGCAGTGGACTAAGAGTTGGTATCAGATTATTGCTTTGTCCACTCTGAGTGATAGAAGAAAGAGGAAGAAAACGTCCAATCAGCGATCCAGACCCAAGGACTATGTTAGCTACAAGCAGCAAAATGATGTTGGTCAAGAAGATTATAACATTACTTTGAGAAATGCTACATTATACACACTGTAGAAATATCACCCACTGAGCTTAAGATGTGACTTCTCGCACCTTCATATCAAATATTCATTGAGTACCACAGCAACTGATTGTGCTCAAGTAGCACACCTAAATTGAGAAAACTCTAGAAGTCCAAACCCTAGGCACTACAAACCCAGACCATTTGACGGAATGCTTACAATTGATCCCGCTGATGGCCCACTTGCAATTTCAAGCTATGACTTCAGTGTCTTAAGGCTTTCTTAAGCATCTTTATAGAGAGCTTAAGGGCCCTGTCAGATTTTGTGAGACCACTACCAACTGTTCTAAAAGCTTAAGCTATTAGAGGAAAGCATGGTTTAGTATTCAATTATTCTATCCAAATCTGCTTTTAGTACCACCAGGTACTGCTAGCAAAAAATGAAGAACATGTTTGCATGCCAAACCCATGCAAGCAAGTATGCTATAACTCCAAGCAATTAGAAACTTTTGACAATGAAGAGGCAACTCATGAAAAATTCTCTTTGCCTTCCCTCCATAGCAGACACAAAACAACAAGCACAATAAAGATTAGATATATAGCAGTCCACAAAAAACAAACATTAGACATATGCATAATTTCACCTACTCATTTTCTAAATCAAAATGGTAGAGCTGGTGAAGCTTTAGGATTTCTCCACAAGTAAGGAAGTCAAACTTACTGCAGTAATTAGAAGGCAAAAAATATCTTTACAATGACAATTGGAAGAACATGCAATAACAAATTCCGTGAGAGAAAAGCAAACAATAGGAATTGGTTTGAAGCTCTGGCCGAACAGACAAGGAATAAGGATCCATCAAACAGAGCACACAGAAGAGGCAGTACGTAGTTAACAGAATAAGACAAAATAATCCGTTCTAGATCTGTATATACTACATTCGATATGTGTAGTATTTTGAACTTTGATCAAATTCATCACAAAATCATTCCATCAAGGTTTGGGTTGCCTAAGAATCATTCAACAGGAAACAATATGTCCAAGCAATCTATGTCCGTCACTTAAAATACACAGATACAGGAATCTGTCTTGTTCGGACAGGAAGGAGAGTTGTGCATACCAAGCCATTGCATCCACTGTGCAATTAACTGGCTAAATAACATTGTCCAATGGAGGCGCTCCTTTCTTCTCTCGTCATCCCAGAGATCTTCCAGTACTCGTCCCTGCATCATAAGATCAGTCACCAAAGGGATAGTGCTCAAATATGATGAGGTCTAGCACATATGCTTTCACAAAGCACTGACACTTCAAACTAAGTCATCAAAACACAACACAAGGAAAGACAACCTCACCTCAGAACGCTTATCATCGTGTTCATAGTTCCCCAGCAAAGGCTCATCCAAACTGTCCAAACCCGAACTCTCCAGATGCTCATTCCTTCTTCCATCTACATCTCCATGATGGAGCCTTCTTCTCAAAACTCTCGACATCAATTAAGCCAATTAGCGTTACAGCCTGCATTTCAACTAACTCTTACACCAAGCCAGAAAGCAAAGAGCATCGACATACTACTCTAACTCAGCAAAGGCTTCCTACAACAATAGACAGCAGTTGCAAATCCTAACTGCAGCAAGATTCCCAGCAACCCAAAAGAACCCAAGCATTTGCCTTGGCTACTAGACTGCCCCATGGTTCATTATTCGCAAATGCGAGTCTCTACACATCTAAGAAACCACTCAAAACAGCAATAGCAGTCCGTAAACTGATACAGAATCACATAAAGCTCTCGAATACAATGTAATGCACAATTGGGCGGTCAAGTTCGAATGCATAAGCAAAAGGTAATCAGAAGTTTGAAAAAACCAAAAAAAAAAAAAGTATCCACAGATCGGACGCGTCCCAGGAGACGCCTTTTCAGCTACAACCACGGCAATTCAGAAAACGAGAGCATGCGATCCGTGGATAACGAACAATAAGTGGAAGAAGACGAAGACGACAAGGGACCTGAGAGCTGGGATTGAAGAGAGCCCAGCCGTGTTTGTTGACTCTTAACACGCCAAAAGAGATCGACTTTATTGCAGAGTCCCACTGATCGTCGTCGTCGTCTCTCTCTCTCTCTTCTGTTCCCTCCCTCCTTGATGGCGAAGCAAGGGAAGGGGAACAGCAAAATTTCAACGTCGCGGTCACGGCGCTCTCAGAGATGAAGAAGAATGAAGGAATGGGCCGAGTTTAACATGGGCGCTTCCCTCCTCTTCACGTTTTTCTTCTCCTTACTCTTAAAAAACTGATCTGGCAAAATCCCCAAAATTTTGCCTCTCTGTAATCCTAAATTTGCAGATTTGCTTTTCGTTCTATACCTAGAACTCATTATGTTATAAAATGTCTCAGTTACACGAAGATGCCGATGATTCGCATTAGATTGAATGTCGACGATGAAAACGCCCGACTAATCCCCGTACATCATCAAATATTACCAAAAGAACGATTGGAAGATTACAATCGCAAAAGTTGAATTTAGTCAATTTGATGCTCTTGAATGATTGCTTTTTCCCTTATTATTCACTTTTTTTTATCGTGGCAGCACAAATAACATTACAAGATTTACTAGCTCATTTCAACACGTCGCTATGATATTAAGACTTTATCAACATTCTCATTTCAACACAACATCTCCACTATGTTAAGACTTTGTCAATATTCACATTAGCACTAAAGTAAAATAGAGACATTACTAACCACGGATCTGATTAATTACATGAGAGATTTTTTTTTTTTTTTTTGCTATCACAAATATTTGTGCTCCTTTCATTTCTCAAAAAATAAATATTTTTAATAGTACTTTTTGAAAAATGATAATTTATATCACTTGAAATAATTAGTAAATGAAAACCATTTTCATTATCAACAACCAATTCACTTCTAAATATTTTCATGAATGATCTAAATATTTTTCATTCTTTCGGTTTTTCGAGCGATGTAAGCTATTATTTTTAAAAAAATAGTTTACATATCATCCATTTAGTAAAAGTAGAACTCTTCATTGTACACCGCGAGAATATAAACCGTTCCTTTTCTTTCTTTCCTTTTTTTTTTTTTTTTTTGTTTCAGAATATCCACTTTCACTCGATGCATTTGCACTCTTGCAGCTTTCATAAGCTGAAAATCAGGCCTTTGAGAACATCCATATTAAGCGACGATAATAGTCGCCTGATCCCACACCAACGACAACTTCACGATGACGTATCGAACCTTGAAAAGTGACCCCCGTCCCAAAGAACAGAGCAGCCCCAATGTGACATTGAAAAGCACACGCCCCTTCAAGCCCCCCAAATGATCCAACAACAGCTCTCATCCTCCAAGCAAATGGTTAAACGACCCAACGAAGATAACTACATGCTCCCCACCTGCAAATTACCGATTCGATTCGAACCTGTCAAACAGCTAATCCAATATTCGACCCATCTTTGCAGACAGTCCGGTGAGTGTATACCTTATTGGCATGATTCAGTGCTAATCGTCAAAGCATTCAGTAAAAGTACAGTCCAGCTACTTCAACATCTAAAACTACAGTACAGATATCTGAACATTCCTTTGGTCAAGCGCCTCCCGGAAACCACCCCCACCCCCCTCCTTTCCTCATCTCTTACTGGAGCAGCAACTTCTTCCTGACTCATTCTGACGTCCTAGAGAGGGAGGGTGTCGTAATTAATCCCATTACAACAGTTGCTAATCCTCTACTAATTTACAAGACGACACTGTAAACTCTGTGACCTCAAGACATACAGAAAGTTTCAAGTACGCCCATCCAAAGAACGGCTTTGCCGCTGAACTTCCATGAATAGTTGCTCTTAAAAGGAAGCTCCAGGTCTAAATAAGCAGAATTCACTGCCTCGGTACTGGTGGAGTTGCTGGTTGATGGCTTTGTCCAAAGAAGCCAAGGCCTGGTGGCTGATAATATCCCCCGGCGGCAGGTTGCTGATGCTGCTGCGGTTGCTCCACGTGAGACTGATGAGGTGTCTGAAGGGCAGGCCTTGCCAAGGGCTGCAGACCAATATGTGGCGGCAAGGGAGGCGGTGGAGGTAGAGTCGCTCCAAATCCATAAGGAATCAGGCCTGCCATCATATTCATACCAGCAGATTGGACATATTGACTCCCAGATAGGTTTGCAGAAGATAGACTGGAAGGCAGAGGCGGCGGGGGAGGTGGTGAAGCAAATGCCGCTTGCATTTGATTGGATTGTGATGCAGGTTGCATGCCCACCGACGTTGCGAGTGGCATGTTGCTCCCCGATTGCTGCTGTAAAGGGCTAAAGTAGGACAAGTTTCCCAAATCAGAGTTGCCAGAATTGGAAACGGGCATTTTCTCAAGTTTGGGCCTTTTATCTGGGGAAAAGATGGGCAAAGCTGAGGAAAATGTAGTGGACTTCAAGCCACCATTCTTTGAGGCAGCCTCTTCTGCAACCAGGGATGAAAGTACTGAGGTAAGCATTTGGGCAGAGGACGTAGAGGAAGAAAGCTTAGCAGCAATTGCAGCAACTGCAGCTTTCTTGCTTTCTTCGTCGGAGGTTTTGAGGGACGTAAAAGGCATTGCAGGTTGGGAGAGAGGAGGCAGAGTCGCGTTGCTTGTCGGTTGAATCGAAGGCAGGCTTTGCTCCATCCTTGGCCTTTCTAAGAATGAGTTAGCAGGGCCTTGGTGTGAAAGAACAGAGGGTGCCATCAGTCTTTTCCGCAAATTGCTTGCCTGTTCGACCCGAATTCGAGCGCCCTGCACATGCATAGCGTTGTCAACTATCAATGTAAGATAAGTAATTAAAAAGTATCAGGTCAATGATCAATGAACAAAATAAAACACGTGGAAAGAATAATGTACACTTCTGGTGAATTTAAATGAGAAACAGGCTACATGACAGAGAGCCAAAAGACCAAATGCAGAAAGCAAAACATAGGTGGCACTGTCTGACTGCACATGGTAGAGTGTAGTAGGGCATGATAGCATCCAGATTCACCCTGCTTAAATGGACACATATCTTTGACCCAAAAAAAAAAAAATGGACATATCAGACACCAAAAAGAAATTGCTAAAGTTGGTCCAAAATCAGTTCTAGCTGAGAAATGGCTGCTGCAGCAAGATGCCCATTCCCATCGGTGTACATAGAAAAGAATAAAGCAACTCAATATTCTTAGAAGTGAAATTATCAAAAAACTCGAAACTTGAAAATGTGAAAACTTTCAAGAAGGGTGAGGTTTAGCTACAGCAGGATACCAACTCAATATTCTTAGAAGTGAAATTCTCAAAAATTGGTTTGTCATTATACCACATTTTTGTGATTGAGCCTTTTTACCTTCCTTCAGTTTTCTTTCTCTCACCTCTCTCAAATCATGTTCTCTCCCTTCAACACCCATCACAAGTCCACACGACAGTAATGACCAACTCCTCTCTCTATCTGATTTAGCTCAACCCCACCACCAAACCCCAGCAACCGCCACTTGAGCCACCACTCTGTCATAGCCACCACCTCTCACTTGATCTGTCTCATTCTCTTGTTCAGCAGCCAAATGAGATATGAGAGAGAATAAGACGAAGAAAAGGGGAAGGAAGGGAGACCTAAAAGATGAAGAAAAGGATGGGAAAAAGGGTGAGAGAGTGATCAGATCTGGAATGGGATTTATCATTTAAGAGGAGGGCGGGGCCTATTGTTAGATAGAGAACGTAGAGCGAAAAGGAAGGAGGACAAATTTCATGAAAGCCACCTAGGTCTCTGATAAGTTATCATTTAAGAGGAGGGTGGGGCCTATTGTCAGATAGAGAACGTAGAGCGAAAAGGAAGGAGGACAAATTTCATGAAAGCCACCTAGGTCTCTGATAAGTTCAATTATTTTATTTAAAAGTAGATATTGGTAATTAAGATTTCACCAATGCATGACATCTGGCCAGGCACCCTGCAGCTAAACCACACCCTTTCAAGAAAAAGAACACAATCAATAAGAGTATAAGCCAAGAACACATCCAGTAGTTTTACAGATGAAGAGTCAGTCAGAAAGGCAGATAGGTTGATGTCCATAATAACTGAACTTAGTCCATCCAGGGCAAGGGGACAGGGGGACAGAAAGAGACTACTCACGTGATCTTATCATCAACCAAGAGGACAAAGATACAGCTGTTTAACTTGTTAAAGATAATAGTATTTCAACAAATCTATTGACCAAAACTTGAAGTCATCTATTGGAGTCATAAAGCCAAAAGCAACACACTCCTTTTCTGACAGACTACAAGATGATGTATCAAAGAGTAAGGACAATTTCACAACAAGATCATCAGCATAGCTAGCACAGGCAAACATAAGATGCAGAATGAGACAATACTCACTTGCAATTGAGCATGCACATGTCCTGACTTTGACTCCTGGAAGTGTGGATCAGCACACAGTCAAGAATGGCACATACTTTCAACAATAAATAAGCAAAAGTATAGTAATAAAATGTACTTGCTCATGAAGCGCATCTCTAAGCTGGGAAATCAAGGTAGCTCTCGTTGCTTCGGAATTTTCAAGTTGACTTATGCACTGCTTAATAATATTTTCTTGCTCTTGTAGATCATCTAACAATGCAGAACCTTGCTGGCTTCCTGATCAACAAAAGATAGGATTACAGTTCTTTATTTCTCCATCATACCAATACAAAGCAGAGTCTGATTACTCCATTGAAGAAGCGCATCTAGAAACACACTCCAGCAGACGATTAATCTTCACCACCCAAAAAAAAAAAAACCCCAAAAGCAGCTATCATCACTCCTATCTTGGATTTCGGGTAGTGGTGCCAATTAAGCCAAATGATACCTGGCTTTAGCCCAAAAAACAAGCTATTATTGCTCAACAATTTCACCATGTACTCCACAGTTCAATTCCCTTTACTCTCCTTTCTCAAACAGGGCATAAAGATGATTTAGGAACCCAAAAAGATAATTAAAAAAAAAAAAAATAGATAGATAGTCAGACGCATGGGACACACCCACACAGCGAACAAGGGGAGAGGGGTTACGCTGCAGTAACCACTGCCCAGCCTCCACCAAGGGTGCGACAACCCTAGCCTAAAGAGAACTGAGAGAGAAATAGATTGAGACACACACATACCCAGAGAGAGAGAGAGAGAGGCAGAGACGCCCAAGCCCGATGCTCGGGCTCAATTGCTCTACAAACCCACCCCACCCACCCAAAACCCAAAAAACAAAATGCCAGTAACCTGTATACTTCATCCTCCATAAGATGGGTCATGTCAAGATCACGGTAGCTTCTTTACCATGCTTTCTTAAGCCTCCCCTTCACCTTTTAAGACAAGCAACTTTCACAAAATTGCCTTCCCCAACTTAAAAGGCTACAATGCGAGAAAAGCATGGTGCCTTAGTCATGGTCAGACTAATCTGCTGTCAATCTAAAGATAGTCAACAAGACACAAAAAGATGATGCTGCAGCTATTAAAATATCAAAAGATAAATGGCAAGGATCTCACCTTGAGTTGAGTTACTTTCAGCATCTTCCTCAAATTTTTCCACCAGGGTTGCTGCAGCACTGTATTTGTCTAAAGCAGCCTCTTCAGTAAAATGCTCATCGAGTACTGATTGATAGGCAGTTAGGATTTTTTCTGGCAGACCTCCAACAGCTAATTTCTGAAATCAAAAGCCCAAGAACATTGTTAAGAACGGTGGGCCAAAAGTGTGCTGCAAATAAATGCTGAAAGGATCACTCTAGACTCACCACTCGTACTAAGCTAGCATCCCTCTTCACAATTTTAATGGGATTCGAACTCTTTCCATTGCTCACAGACACAGGCGGAGGATCTTTTCCTAACATCTCGTCTTTAAGGCCATGCCCGCGCGAACCAAAAACTTTCCTTTCATCCCATATGTCGACCTTACCATGTTCGAAACCAAATTAAACCATCAATTTCGATTAAAAGTAAAAGAAAAGCCATGAAGGAAGAAAAGGAAAAGACATTCTTATAACGAGTTCAACAGCGTCTTAAATAAGCCCCAACAGGTAAAATGGAAGGATAAAACATGACGTAAAGCAGATAAAATTGGTGATTAAAAGATATATATTCATGGAGCTTTGCGCCTTCAAAACAAACCTAACAATGAAATCACAAAGAACCTGAGCATAAGCACAAGAAAAGTCGAGAATCCCGTTAGAAGCTTATACTTCTATTATAGACGTGGACATTCATTCTCTAAATACAAAAAGTAAATAACCTTCCCAGTTTACAGATCAGTGTTTAAGCACCGTAAAAATGCTCTATAAACTTTCATGGAGGTAAAGAAGGGAATGTTTACCAAAATTCCACCTTTTAAACATCTGTCTCTTTGGAAAAGAAAATGTCTCAAATTGCACTCAAAAGACTCTTTATTTGGATAAGTAAACAAGATTTATTGAAAAGCACCAAGGAGATGAAACTTGCAACCCCTGATGAAACAAATCTACACATTTTTACCTACTACCTACCTATACACATCTAGACTTGCACATTATCTAGGTAAGTAAACGAAGCCTAATATTGGTCCAACCAATCCAACAAAAGCTATTCTTAGTCTATCATAAAATGAGCCCCTCTCTAAGTAAAGGTAAAGTCTCTGTTCCAGTAGAATAATTAGAAAATGAAAGAAGCGGAAAAGGGACAAAGGCAATTGCTAGCATAGAAAACAGCCGTCATACAAGAAGGTGGCAATTCAGACTTGCCAAACAAGCTCTTGTCTCAGGAGCCTTGACTACCTTCAAAGAAGAGGGGTATTTTGAAGAATGAAATTCCATTCAAGAGAGATAGGAAAGGTTGGAAGGATAATGGCTCTTATGCCTGAAGAAGAGAAGAGGGACACAGCCTAAGAAACCAGGAGGATTGGTTTTACGACCTATCATTTGTTAACTAAGGACATAGCTTTTAATGTTCGGAAGTAGGGGGGACAATCATCCACCAAGAGGGTTTTTTTCCGGCAACCAAAAACCTTTTCTCCCCAATCCAAGCAAAGGGATAGACCGCATCATGGCCAAAGTGATTAGAATTCAAAGGGCAAAAGGGCATGTTGTCTATATTTCCAAACATTGGATTAGTGTCAGCATTTTCATCATCTCAGCAAGTTCAGGCTTAAAATAACAAATTAAACTCCTCCATTGAGCAGTATTTCTCTTCCAATAGCTGTGAAGAGGAAATTTTCATCAAAAGAGTTGAACAACAGTTTCAAATTGTGGTTAATACAAGGAAAGAGCACAAGCAAGTGGTCTATATTTGACAAGCGAGATACCTTTTTTTCCAAGTAAAGCAAAGGAAGTACAATCATATATAATTGTATAATCTCCCAAAGTGTTTACTTCTAATCCAGATTTATGGATTACTAAAAGGAGGAAACTCATGAATAAGAAAAGAAGTTTACTCAAGTCTCTTTGACATTAAGATGGAGAACATCGAAGTAATCTCCATATATCAGGTTTTTAGCATCAACCATTCAAAACCTTGGCATAAAAGCCCTGTTATGATCATAAGCTTCAGAGTTGAGGTTCAAACCACTTATCCATGCAGACATTCTCCTACCAACACATCTACTAGAAATGAGATGCAATAGATAAGGATGATCCCTGCCTAACATAGAATATAACAACCAGCACATTTTTTGAAAATTGACTGAAAAATATGCATCTACTGTCTTTGCAACTTGAATACAGGCAGGCTCCATGTTGAACTTCATGGTTAATTCCGGCAGATTCTATCCATATTTGACAATTCACAGTGTCAAACTTGACCTCAAAACAACAATCAAATACTTAACCTTAGATGTTTAATCCATCATTTTAGCTGCTATTGCCAGTTCTTCATGATACTCATCAATGTTTGCCCTCATACATGCAACTATCAAGAGTCTATAAAACCCAAAAGGGTCATTCTCCCCTTATCCTGAGATGAATCTATGTCCTGTGTTGAAAAGTCCAAACTAGAAACTTCAATTATTATGTGAAGGAAGACTATATGTATACAAAACCTAGGCAAAAGCAAAACTCTTAGTCTCCGTCTATTAGTTAGCTGAAAATATAAAGGATGAAAGAGAAACTTATGAATCCAAAGCAAAATTGTTCAGACAGAACTAAAAATACTCCTGCTAAATAACAGAATCAGAAAAGCTCTCAAACATTAGTCAACCAAGTGACACTTATGCCTGCACATACAATATTCCATCACTCAAATACTATCAGATGGAACATAAGAAATGATGAGACAGCAAGATGTGTCTTTTACAAAAGCTCACCAGTCTGGTCACCACTTTCTTTCCATGTTCATCTCCATTTCCATAGACATGCTTAAGCGCTGCAGGTAGAACTTTCCAAAACTCATTCACGAATTCACTACCCTTTCTCCTACTATTTTGCAGAATGTCATTTGCCAAATAAAGGAAAGAAACACACTTCTCCTTCTGAGAAGAATTAAATAATTTATCCCATGTTTCAACAATTTGTTTGGCCTTCTTCCTGTGAGAAACACACCACTGGGACAATGCTGATACAATGGAATAGGAATGCAAAAAGTTACAAGCAGTGAGAAGCAAGCGTATCAAAGAGTAAGAACTAGAAATAGTGAGAGCACAAAAATAAAAGATAAAAAGAAACAGTCAGCACTTTGTAAAAAACTAAACCTCAATTAGAAGTAGCATCCACAAATGGGGTGTGAAATAATGCCCCTAGTACACACATTGTCACTACTGCTGCATTTGGTTGCTTGAGCTAAAATAAGTCATGCATCTAACTGTATAACAGGGGCCATACCTGAATAGCCGGTTGACTTGCTATTAGTTGCACACATAAGTTTACCATCACAAATCAATTATTTTCTTGATGCAAAAGATTGTGCTCAAGGCTCCACGGGGACCTAAACACTGCTAATGTAATGAAGGGCAAGACCAGGACAGTAATCACCTACGCAATAGAATCTGTGACAGTTGCACTTGAAGTGCCTTCCACATGTACAAACAATACACTTCATAAACAACCAACAAAGAGAATCAGTCTCCTGAATAGCTTTCTTATCTTCCATCAATTTGTTATGAATCTTCTAATATCCTCAACCGAAACATAAGGTGGATGCAGAAAGTAAGAAATGCTTTTCCATGTCATATAAGTGGCCCATTGCCAAATGCCAAGCCCTCATTAGTTCATTTGCCATATCTAGAAGCAAATAATATAATGAGGAGCTTAACGGTATTAGAGTGCTAGTTATGTAATGTGGATCAGACGTTGCACAGGCCAATATACTTCCTCAGCCCTATTGAGGGAAAAAAAACAGTCTAAGGGAAAGATTAGCTAGACCTCTGCAAAAGCTTCTATGATCTTTTACAATCTATAGAAATCCACGTCTCATAAAGAGGAGACTCCTCTTATTTCTTCTATATTTGATTACATATTTTTCGATCATTTAGATGACGAATGCTTCACAGTGTCGATTCTCTAAACCATTATCCTCCCTAGGACAGTCTCCAAAGTAAATCAAGAAAAAATCTCAACTGAGAATGACTTCACTGAGCTCCTTTTGAGTTAAACAGAATGGCAGCCTGTGAGAACCTATAAAAACAGCTCACTACTTGAAAAGAAAAATGTCATTTAATCTGTTATTGTTTATGAGATATGAATAAGTATCACTCTACAAGTTCGGACTTCTTCTCCAATGATAATTCTAAACTTACATACCGAAGCCGTAGAAAATCCCAAATGAAAGTTGCAGCCAAATACCCCATCCTATATATTCTGACTTCAAGGATGTCTGACGTTGATGATACCCTTAAACTAATACTATAAAAAAACATGGCAATCTTCTTTTTACTCTGGCCCCTTCACAACTTGCTCACCAGCATACTGTAACTGTTTGCAAGAACCAAATACCACTACTCCCGCAGGAAACTTACTTGTCCTCTATTCGAAATGAGTTAACTGTGCTCATTGATGTCATGAGTATTAAATCTAAAAACATGGCCAGAATATCCCTTTTTTCAAGATTCATTTCAAAAGTGAATACGTCACAATAAATTTTTCTCTAGCATGACCAATGTACCATACAGGTGCATGTGATGTGATAGTTAAAAACCATACATTATACCCTTCCAGACAAGTAGGATGTCCATAAGAAGACTGTTACTGAATATCTCTGCACCATTCTACAACAAAAGGAAACGCCAGGACGAAATGACATTATCTTTGCAACTACTCTGCACCATCAAACCGAACATCCTTTAGCAGAAAGGGAGAGTATAATAGCCCACAATTGGCTAAACTACCGACAAGCAACATACACTGGTAACATCACATGGAGAATCAGGTGGCATTTTCATCACAACACTGCTCTTCCAATCGCGTTTACAGCTAACGAGACATAATCTGAAAGTGCAAAGAGAATGGAAACTTATAGGTACATTCGATGCTTTGCTGCGAGTTGTTGAGCTTAGACAGCTTCTCGGCCAGCGACTGCGAGTCAAAATCCTCACTGCTCATTCTGCTCTCTGATTATTCTGTCGATAACCTGCACAGCTGCTTACACTTAGAGAGACGCACAAAAAAAAAAAAGCAGGCCTGAATCAATTTTAAACTCATGATATCGGAGCTGACATGCAACGACAAAATCCACAATCCCGGCGAAACAAAAGCGGGTAAAAGTAAGCATCCGCGTGAAGCAGACGACAGAAATCACAAATTTCCCAACATTATTCCACCCAAAGAGAGCCATCTTCCGAATTCAAAAACCCTAGGACAGGACGATCACCTCGCAATCAGGGAAAAAAATTCGAGTTCTCCCGGATAATAATACCAGTCCCCGCGAATCAACTCGTACAAACGACCCCAAAAAAAAAAAAATCGACAGTGAATCGCCAACTCACCGATCGTCTGTTTGGCTTCAAACGAATAGGCCGTCGAGATCAGTCACGCGTCTTCGAGCTCGCGTCATGGTCTCCGCTCGCGAGGCAACCGAACGCTTCCATATCTGCTTTGCTTTGACATGATTTTTGCCTTTTCCTCCCTGAAATTTTCTTCTCTCCGGGTTTGAGCTTTCGACTGGGGCTTCTTCTGTTTCTACGCTGCGTCGCTGTTGTGGGCGAAGGGAGGACGACGAAACGGAGACGCGATTCTCCGCGACAGAGAAATTGTGGGGGCCTCTCTGTAGAGATGAATGGGCCTATGTGAATTGGCTTCGCCACTCGATTCGGTTCGGTTCAATTCGATTCGGTTCGGTTTAATTGAACTTTGAATCTAATTCGGAAATATATCTTTGAATCCAAAATCTTAGATTGCCAAGTTATAATTGCCGATATAATATAATACACGTTCTAGAACAGTTCGATGGCTCCAAATGCGGATCCTCAAGCCATAACGGGTTATAAGACTCTTAAATTTCTTTCTATAATTACTATGCCGGACACGGTAATAATTTCTCTACGGGATTATCGACAAATGAGATCTGTTTTCTGAAGATGCTTGGAAACACACTATATTCTATCAACTAGATTGATGATCGATGGCCACATCACGATTCTTAAATCGCAATAAGGAGGTTAGCGTTTGATTCTTGCATCCGGAAAATTAGGGGAGATTTAAAATGGTACAATATATGTTGTGAACGCTAATAAGATAAATGAATTATTCATGTATGAACCTTATTTTTTTCGACATGCCATCACAAATGCAGCCAATTCATCGGAAAAAAGTTTTTATAGTGATTTCCCGATTCTTTCTTTCCTATTTTCATAATAAAGTGAATTCTATCCATTATGTTAAGAGGATAGAATTGGCCCATGCGCATGCATGTGTCCAAGCCATTCAATATGAGTGCACTTACAAAGAGAGTACGTGTATATTTTAGGAGTTATATGAAGTCAACATCGGATAGGAAAGACTTCTCTATCAAATTTCTATTGTATCCGACGCCTCTCGGGCAGAAATGATAATCATTCTATTATTGTGAGCTGTTTCTAGCTAAAAATAGATATTTCTATTTTTCTTCTTTGGACGATTTTATGAGTAGAGAAACGCAATTGACAATGATACAAAATTTTTATGATTATCGATGGCCGGCGATAGGAACGCGAGAGAGAGTGAGACCGCACGCGAGAGAGAGGAGTGAGCGATGAGAAGAAATTCTTATTTTTATTTCTGTTCTAAAAATAGAAATGTAAAAAGATTATATTTTTTTTATTTATGTTTCCAAACCAATTTTTGGACTAGAAAAATTGTCCTAGGAATAGAAAGATAAAATTGTTTTACTAAACGAATTCTTGTTCTGAGTTTGTTCTTAGGAACAAAATAAAATGATTGTTATTCGCGTTCTTAATGGCAGTAGCATAAAATGCTCTTGAATTTTGTCATTTTTCAATTTTCAAAATGTCTAAAAAACTTTTTTTTTTCCTTCTTTAGAAAACTTCTAAGAGCAATTGTTAACAGCCTCCTTATGAAAATACTATAGGATCTCCCACATTTACTTTACACTTAGGTTCCTTTTGTTTCATTACAAATAAATTATTGAAAAAATAATTTGTTAAAATAATCCCTTATATATATATCTATATGTTGAAATGATTCATTAATATAAAATATTTTATTAGCGAAAGTAATAACTTATTTATAAATATTTCCAATTCATTCATTTTTCGTGAACATCACAAGCAATCATAATTTAGAAAATATTTTTTAGATTATTTATTTTAATAAAAAAAAGCATAATAAAGTTAATTTAATTTCTAGTCAAAGCTGTGTAATCAACTATAGTACTCAACGAGAAAAAAAAATATTTTTTTTAACATTAAAATCAGAACCTAAGTAGTACCAACACTAGCACGCAACACGACATGAGACGTTGATACGTCATTTCTCAAAAAATTAAAAATTTCGACACATTGAAATACATTATATATTAAATATATATATTCATGTACACATAAATATTAGTAGTGAATTTCTTTTTTTTTTTCTACTAAGGATTCACGATTATATATTTTTAGAGCTGGCTGGATATATTAAGTTTAGGGTGGTTGGGTATGCAACTTAAGTATATATACTTTTGATAAATTTACATTTTGATCACTAATTCATTGATCATGTGTCAAATATTTAACACCTATCGATCACGTGCCAAAGAAAGAACCGAAGGCTGCGTTTAGTCGTCGGGATTTCTGGTCGGGATAGGATTGGATATGATAGGATAAGAAATCTAGGGATTTGGCTATATCCTATCCATCATTTGGTGAACTACGATTTTAAAGTCGGATATTCTCATATCCTATCATATCTTGCATTTGGTAGAAACTGTATATCAATATAAAGGACATATATGCCCTACGTGATGCTCATGAAATATTCCGATCTTATTATTATAAAAATAATGTTCTCATACACACAAAAAAAAAAACTTGAAAATATACACATTTTATTATATTTTCAAACCTCTTTGCAAAAAATAAAAAAATAAAATGAAAATAGAAACAAATGAGACAAGAAAGTTAGCTTTTATATGACGGATAAGGAAATCCTATCCGACCTTATCCTACCCCCTCCCCTAGGATTTTTTTATCCGGGTTATATCTCCCTATATCCGACATTTTACTATCCGGGACATCTACCAAACACGGGATAGGATAAAACATATCCTATTCCGAGTTTTATACGGACAATCAAACACAGCCGAAGAGTATATGTGCCTTTTAAACGACAACCCCTTTCCAAAGTGCAAACAACGCGCGAGTCACATTAATGGTTCTCTCAAGAAGAGGGTAAGCGGTACCAATACCGACAAGCGATATACAACATGACATGACACAACATAATATGCCGACACATCATTTCTCAAAATAGAGAATTTTGACAAGTTGGGACACCTATTTTTATGTATACGTAATAAACTTTCATGTATATATGAAAATATCAACGGCAAATTTCTTCTTTTTCTATTAAGGAGTCACGATTAAATTTTTTTTTATTGGCTAGGTATATTAATTTTGAAGTGATTGGATATATGACTTACATATATATATTTATATTTTGATTGCTAATTTATTAAAAATACTTAAAATTGATTAAATGTGTGTCAAAATGACATATTAGAATATTGAATTCACGTATTGCTAGCGTATCTAAAGCGCTAACTACTTATCGATCACATATCGAATAATATAATATCAGAGTGTCGAACTGTTATAAAGTATTAGACACGACACGATACGACACGACACGATACAGAATCAATCAAAGAGCATGGGTGCTTTCGAGAGGAGAAGAGGGTGCAAAAAAAAACAAAAGTCTCATCGGCTAAAGAAAAAAAAAAAAAATCCTTAACGCTGGCCAGTCTCATCGGCTACCCTTTTGCCAAGAAGTAACAGAAAGCGAGAATTTGTGCCAAAAAAAAAAAAGCAGAAAGCGAGAAGAGACAAGCTCGAAAACAGGAGGCAATGGAAGGAGGGAACACAACCCTCTACCTGCGACTCCACAAGCTCTCGGTCGCCGCAGCCTCCGAAGAAGCAATCGACGCCGTGCTCACCACTCTCTGGCGAACCAGAAGGACCGGCCTCGCCCCTCCGGACAAATCCCACATCCAGTCCCTTCTCGGCCTCCCTTCTGCTTCCCAAGTTGACCCTGTGAGTAATGACCCTAGTTCGGTGTGCGCTTCCGAAGCAAGAAATCCGGGAAAAGTCCCCAACTTTGATTTCTTTTTTGAAGTCTCAACGTGGGGTTTTTCGCAGGTTTCGGCGTGCCTGCGTTCTCTCATCAGGAAATGCGTGAACGACGACTTCGTCGAGAGCGATCTCTCGAAGCTGTTCCCGCCTGACTTACCGGTTAGCCTGCAGGGCCTTCTCGTGTCGGTGTTGCTGAAGCATAAGAATCAGTGGAGGGAGGACATTCTTAGAGAACAGGTGACGGAAAAAACTGATTTTGGCTCTGGGATTTAGCTTTATAACGACAGGTTTAGATAGTGCAGGTGTCAAAGATGTTTGCTTTTTTGAGTTCTTGGAAAAGCGGGTTTTTAAGCTGGTGTTCTTTTTGCAGCTTCTCAGATAGCTATGTTTGAGTGATGAGAACTCGAGAAATTCTTTAAACTTAGGCAAATGGTACTTATGTGATAGTTGGCTAATATCGTCCTTGCTGCATTGAAACTTTAAATTTCATCCCACTAGGACTTTCGTGTGAAATTTGCAGAATAGAATTGAGAACGTTTGTGCCGATGTCTGTTTTGTGTGTTAGTGGTCCACTGCCATTAAGGATTTGAGATTTGAATAAAATCACATGAGGTTTGTTTTTGCAGTGTAATAATTTTTTTGTCATGGATTATGTTGTTCGCAAGAACCTGCACTTCCTGCGTCATGATTTTGGTTGCTTACTTTGTGATTCTCCAGCTTATCAGCTCATGATTTGAACTTGTATGCGTTTTTCTTGTCCAGCACTCAATACCGCGAAGCAGCATTTCCTATCAGGTCAAGACAAGCATGCCACCTACTTTCACAACTTTCCCATCTTCAGAAACTTCAGCATTTTCTCAGCCTCACCAAGCTGATCCATGTTTCGACTTCAACTGCAGAGGCGGTGGCGGCAATGCAACGATTACTGCTGACTCTAATGTGTCACAACCAGCACCCATGTCTCTCCAACATGACGTCGGTGCTCCTGAAAATATGGTAAAAGGGACATATGCTTGTTGCAAAACATTCAAAACGTTTTTGCAAGTGCATCTCCAGTTAAATTTCATCGTCAGCGCTGCAGTGGCAGCCACACGTCTCCATCTCATGCAGTTGTCTGTTGCTTGATTGCATGGTAGATGCCTAAAAATTTTACCCGAATCAACAAGAGAATTTTTATAGGGCGGTAAAATCCAATGCAGAGATGTCTAACTACAAATAATATTAAGCACCTCTTCCTCTAGCAGTAGGATTGCTTTTGGGAGAAGTCTGCTTTCAAGCAGCTGCAAAGGATGGGCAAAGCTGCAGTGCA